>NC_140738.1:0-600000 GCF_050655825.1 Lonchura striata
CCTAACCCTAACCCTAACCCTAACCCTAACCCTAACCCTAACCCTAACCCTAACCCTAACCCTAACCCTAACCCTAACCCTAACCCTAACCCTAACCCTAACCCTAACCCTAACCCTAACCCTAACCCTAACCCTAACCCTAACCCTAACCCTAACCCTAACCCTAACCCTAACCCTAACCCTAACCCTAACCCTAACCCTAACCCTAACCCTAACCCTAACCCTAACCCTAACCCTAACCCTAACCCTAACCCTAACCCTAACCCTAACCCAAAAAAAAAAAAAAAAAAAAAAAAAAAAAAAAAAAAAAAAAAAAAAAAAAAAAAAAAAAAAAAAAAAAAAAAAAAAAAAAAAAAAAAAAAAAAAAAAAAAAAAAAAAAAAAAAAAAAAAAAAAAAAAAAAAAAAAAAAAAAAAAAAAAAAAAAAAAAAAAAAAAAAAAAAAAAAAAAAAAAAAAAAAAAAAAAAAAAAAAAAAAAAAAAAAAAAAAAAAAAAAAAAAAAAAAAAAAAAAAAAAAAAAAAAAAAAAAAAAAAAAAAAAAAAAAAAAAAAAAAAAAAAAAAAAAAAAAAAAAAAAAAAAAAAAAAAAAAAAAAAAAAAAAAAAAAAAAAAAAAAAAAAAAAAAAAAAAAAAAAAAAAAAAAAAAAAAAAAAAAAAAAAAAAAAAAAAAAAAAAAAAAAAAAAAAAAAAAAAAAAAAAAAAAAAAAAAAAAAAAAAACCCTAACCCTAACCCTAACCCTAACCCTAACCCTAACCCTAACCCTAACCCTAACCCTAACCCTAACCCTAACCCCCTAACCCTAACCCTAACCCTAACCCTAACCCTAACCCTAACCCTAACCCTAACCCTAACCCTAACCCTAACCCTAACCCTAACCCTAACCCTAACCCTAACCCTAACCCTAACCCTAACCCTAACCCTAACCCTAACCCTAACCCTAACCCTAACCCTAACCCTAACCCTAACCCTAACCCTAACCCTAACCCTAACCCTAACCCTAACCCTAACCCTAACCCTAACCCTAACCCTAACCCTAACCCTAACCCTAACCCTAACCCTAACCCTAACCCTAACCCTAACCCTAACCCTAACCCTAACCCTAACCCTAACCCTAACCCTAACCCTAACCCTAACCCTAACCCTAACCCTAACCCTAACCCTAACCCTAACCCTAACCCTAACCCTAACCCTAACCCTAACCCTAACCCTAACCCTAACCCTAACCCTAACCCTAACCCTAACCCTAACCCTAACCCTAACCCTAACCCTAACCCTAACCCTAACCCTAACCCTAACCCTAACCCTAACCCTAACCCTAACCCTAACCCTAACCCTAACCCTAACCCTAACCCTAACCCTAACCCTAACCCTAACCCTAACCCTAACCCTAACCCTAACCCTAACCCTAACCCTAACCCTAACCCTAACCCTAACCCTAACCCTAACCCTAACCCTAACCCTAACCCTAACCCTAACCCTAACCCTAACCCTAACCCTAACCCTAACCCTAACCCTAACCCTAACCCTAACCCTAACCCTAACCCTAACCCTAACCCTAACCCTAACCCTAACCCTAACCCTAACCCTAACCCTAACCCTAACCCTAACCCTAACCCTAACCCTAACCCTAACCCTAACCCTAACCCTAACCCTAACCCTAACCCTAACCCTAACCCTAACCCTAACCCTAACCCTAACCCTAACCCTAACCCTAACCCTAACCCTAACCCTAACCCTAACCCTAACCCTAACCCTAACCCTAACCCTAACCCTAACCCTAACCCTAACCCTAACCCTAACCCTAACCCTAACCCTAACCCTAACCCTAACCCTAACCCTAACCCTAACCCTAACCCTAACCCTAACCCTAACCCTAACCCTAACCCTAACCCTAACCCTAACCCTAACCCTAACCCTAACCCTAACCCTAACCCTAACCCTAACCCTAACCCTAACCCTAACCCTAACCCTAACCCTAACCCTAACCCTAACCCTAACCCTAACCCTAACCCTAACCCTAACCCTAACCCTAACCCTAACCCTAACCCTAACCCTAACCCTAACCCTAACCCTAACCCTAACCCTAACCCTAACCCTAACCCTAACCCTAACCCTAACCCTAACCCTAACCCTAACCCTAACCCTAACCCTAACCCTAACCCTAACCCTAACCCTAACCCTAACCCTAACCCTAACCCTAACCCTAACCCTAACCCTAACCCTAACCCTAACCCTAACCCTAACCCTAACCCTAACCCTAACCCTAACCCTAACCCTAACCCTAACCCTAACCCTAACCCTAACCCTAACCCTAACCCTAACCCTAACCCTAACCCTAACCCTAACCCTAACCCTAACCCTAACCCTAACCCTAACCCTAACCCTAACCCTAACCCTAACCCTAACCCTAACCCTAACCCTAACCCTAACCCTAACCCTAACCCTAACCCTAACCCTAACCCTAACCCTAACCCTAACCCTAACCCTAACCCTAACCCTAACCCTAACCCTAACCCTAACCCTAACCCTAACCCTAACCCTAACCCTAACCCTAACCCTAACCCTAACCCTAACCCTAACCCTAACCCTAACCCTAACCCTAACCCTAACCCTAACCCTAACCCTAACCCTAACCCTAACCCTAACCCTAACCCTAACCCTAACCCTAACCCTAACCCTAACCCTAACCCTAACCCTAACCCTAACCCTAACCCTAACCCTAACCCTAACCCTAACCCTAACCCTAACCCTAACCCTAACCCTAACCCTAACCCTAACCCTAACCCTAACCCTAACCCTAACCCTAACCCTAACCCTAACCCTAACCCTAACCCTAACCCTAACCCTAACCCTAACCCTAACCCTAACCCTAACCCTAACCCTAACCCTAACCCTAACCCTAACCCTAACCCTAACCCTAACCCTAACCCTAACCCTAACCCTAACCCTAACCCTAACCCTAACCCTAACCCTAACCCTAACCCTAACCCTAACCCTAACCCTAACCCTAACCCTAACCCTAACCCTAACCCTAACCCTAACCCTAACCCTAACCCTAACCCTAACCCTAACCCTAACCCTAACCCTAACCCTAACCCTAACCCTAACCCTAACCCTAACCCTAACCCTAACCCTAACCCTAACCCTAACCCTAACCCTAACCCTAACCCTAACCCTAACCCTAACCCTAACCCTAACCCTAACCCTAACCCTAACCCTAACCCTAACCCTAACCCTAACCCTAACCCTAACCCTAACCCTAACCCTAACCCTAACCCTAACCCTAACCCTAACCCTAACCCTAACCCTAACCCTAACCCTAACCCTAACCCTAACCCTAACCCTAACCCTAACCCTAACCCTAACCCTAACCCTAACCCTAACCCTAACCCTAACCCTAACCCTAACCCTAACCCTAACCCTAACCCTAACCCTAACCCTAACCCTAACCCTAACCCTAACCCTAACCCTAACCCTAACCCTAACCCTAACCCTAACCCTAACCCTAACCCTAACCCTAACCCTAACCCTAACCCTAACCCTAACCCTAACCCTAACCCTAACCCTAACCCTAACCCTAACCCTAACCCTAACCCTAACCCTAACCCTAACCCTAACCCTAACCCTAACCCTAACCCTAACCCTAACCCTAACCCTAACCCTAACCCTAACCCTAACCCTAACCCTAACCCTAACCCTAACCCTAACCCTAACCCTAACCCTAACCCTAACCCTAACCCTAACCCTAACCCTAACCCTAACCCTAACCCTAACCCTAACCCTAACCCTAACCCTAACCCTAACCCTAACCCTAACCCTAACCCTAACCCTAACCCTAACCCTAACCCTAACCCTAACCCTAACCCTAACCCTAACCCTAACCCTAACCCTAACCCTAACCCTAACCCTAACCCTAACCCTAACCCTAACCCTAACCCTAACCCTAACCCTAACCCTAACCCTAACCCTAACCCTAACCCTAACCCTAACCCTAACCCTAACCCTAACCCTAACCCTAACCCTAACCCTAACCCTAACCCTAACCCTAACCCTAACCCTAACCCTAACCCTAACCCTAACCCTAACCCTAACCCTAACCCTAACCCTAACCCTAACCCTAACCCTAACCCTAACCCTAACCCTAACCCTAACCCTAACCCTAACCCTAACCCTAACCCTAACCCTAACCCTAACCCTAACCCTAACCCTAACCCTAACCCTAACCCTAACCCTAACCCTAACCCTAACCCTAACCCTAACCCTAACCCTAACCCTAACCCTAACCCTAACCCTAACCCTAACCCTAACCCTAACCCTAACCCTAACCCTAACCCTAACCCTAACCCTAACCCTAACCCTAACCCTAACCCTAACCCTAACCCTAACCCTAACCCTAACCCTAACCCTAACCCTAACCCTAACCCTAACCCTAACCCTAACCCTAACCCTAACCCTAACCCTAACCCTAACCCTAACCCTAACCCTAACCCTAACCCTAACCCTAACCCTAACCCTAACCCTAACCCTAACCCTAACCCTAACCCTAACCCTAACCCTAACCCTAACCCTAACCCTAACCCTAACCCTAACCCTAACCCTAACCCTAACCCTAACCCTAACCCTAACCCTAACCCTAACCCTAACCCTAACCCTAACCCTAACCCTAACCCTAACCCTAACCCTAACCCTAACCCTAACCCTAACCCTAACCCTAACCCTAACCCTAACCCTAACCCTAACCCTAACCCTAACCCTAACCCTAACCCTAACCCTAACCCTAACCCTAACCCTAACCCTAACCCTAACCCTAACCCTAACCCTAACCCTAACCCTAACCCTAACCCTAACCCTAACCCTAACCCTAACCCTAACCCTAACCCTAACCCTAACCCTAACCCTAACCCTAACCCTAACCCTAACCCTAACCCTAACCCTAACCCTAACCCTAACCCTAACCCTAACCCTAACCCTAACCCTAACCCTAACCCTAACCCTAACCCTAACCCTAACCCTAACCCTAACCCTAACCCTAACCCTAACCCTAACCCTAACCCTAACCCTAACCCTAACCCTAACCCTAACCCTAACCCTAACCCTAACCCTAACCCTAACCCTAACCCTAACCCTAACCCTAACCCTAACCCTAACCCTAACCCTAACCCTAACCCTAACCCTAACCCTAACCCTAACCCTAACCCTAACCCTAACCCTAACCCTAACCCTAACCCTAACCCTAACCCTAACCCTAACCCTAACCCTAACCCTAACCCTAACCCTAACCCTAACCCTAACCCTAACCCTAACCCTAACCCTAACCCTAACCCTAACCCTAACCCTAACCCTAACCCTAACCCTAACCCTAACCCTAACCCTAACCCTAACCCTAACCCTAACCCTAACCCTAACCCTAACCCTAACCCTAACCCTAACCCTAACCCTAACCCTAACCCTAACCCTAACCCTAACCCTAACCCTAACCCTAACCCTAACCCTAACCCTAACCCTAACCCTAACCCTAACCCTAACCCTAACCCTAACCCTAACCCTAACCCTAACCCTAACCCTAACCCTAACCCTAACCCTAACCCTAACCCTAACCCTAACCCTAACCCTAACCCTAACCCTAACCCTAACCCTAACCCTAACCCTAACCCTAACCCTAACCCTAACCCTAACCCTAACCCTAACCCTAACCCTAACCCTAACCCTAACCCTAACCCTAACCCTAACCCTAACCCTAACCCTAACCCTAACCCTAACCCTAACCCTAACCCTAACCCTAACCCTAACCCTAACCCTAACCCTAACCCTAACCCTAACCCTAACCCTAACCCTAACCCTAACCCTAACCCTAACCCTAACCCTAACCCTAACCCTAACCCTAACCCTAACCCTAACCCTAACCCTAACCCTAACCCTAACCCTAACCCTAACCCTAACCCTAACCCTAACCCTAACCCTAACCCTAACCCTAACCCTAACCCTAACCCTAACCCTAACCCTAACCCTAACCCTAACCCTAACCCTAACCCTAACCCTAACCCTAACCCTAACCCTAACCCTAACCCTAACCCTAACCCTAACCCTAACCCTAACCCTAACCCTAACCCTAACCCTAACCCTAACCCTAACCCTAACCCTAACCCTAACCCTAACCCTAACCCTAACCCTAACCCTAACCCTAACCCTAACCCTAACCCTAACCCTAACCCTAACCCTAACCCTAACCCTAACCCTAACCCTAACCCTAACCCTAACCCTAACCCTAACCCTAACCCTAACCCTAACCCTAACCCTAACCCTAACCCTAACCCTAACCCTAACCCTAACCCTAACCCTAACCCTAACCCTAACCCTAACCCTAACCCTAACCCTAACCCTAACCCTAACCCTAACCCTAACCCTAACCCTAACCCTAACCCTAACCCTAACCCTAACCCTAACCCTAACCCTAACCCTAACCCTAACCCTAACCCTAACCCTAACCCTAACCCTAACCCTAACCCTAACCCTAACCCTAACCCTAACCCTAACCCTAACCCTAACCCTAACCCTAACCCTAACCCTAACCCTAACCCTAACCCTAACCCTAACCCTAACCCTAACCCTAACCCTAACCCTAACCCTAACCCTAACCCTAACCCTAACCCTAACCCTAACCCTAACCCTAACCCTAACCCTAACCCTAACCCTAACCCTAACCCTAACCCTAACCCTAACCCTAACCCTAACCCTAACCCTAACCCTAACCCTAACCCTAACCCTAACCCTAACCCTAACCCTAACCCTAACCCTAACCCTAACCCTAACCCTAACCCTAACCCTAACCCTAACCCTAACCCTAACCCTAACCCTAACCCTAACCCTAACCCTAACCCTAACCCTAACCCTAACCCTAACCCTAACCCTAACCCTAACCCTAACCCTAACCCTAACCCTAACCCTAACCCTAACCCTAACCCTAACCCTAACCCTAACCCTAACCCTAACCCTAACCCTAACCCTAACCCTAACCCTAACCCTAACCCTAACCCTAACCCTAACCCTAACCCTAACCCTAACCCTAACCCTAACCCTAACCCTAACCCTAACCCTAACCCTAACCCTAACCCTAACCCTAACCCTAACCCTAACCCTAACCCTAACCCTAACCCTAACCCTAACCCTAACCCTAACCCTAACCCTAACCCTAACCCTAACCCTAACCCTAACCCTAACCCTAACCCTAACCCTAACCCTAACCCTAACCCTAACCCTAACCCTAACCCTAACCCTAACCCTAACCCTAACCCTAACCCTAACCCTAACCCTAACCCTAACCCTAACCCTAACCCTAACCCTAACCCTAACCCTAACCCTAACCCTAACCCTAACCCTAACCCTAACCCTAACCCTAACCCTAACCCTAACCCTAACCCTAACCCTAACCCTAACCCTAACCCTAACCCTAACCCTAACCCTAACCCTAACCCTAACCCTAACCCTAACCCTAACCCTAACCCTAACCCTAACCCTAACCCTAACCCTAACCCTAACCCTAACCCTAACCCTAACCCTAACCCTAACCCTAACCCTAACCCTAACCCTAACCCTAACCCTAACCCTAACCCTAACCCTAACCCTAACCCTAACCCTAACCCTAACCCTAACCCTAACCCTAACCCTAACCCTAACCCTAACCCTAACCCTAACCCTAACCCTAACCCTAACCCTAACCCTAACCCTAACCCTAACCCTAACCCTAACCCTAACCCTAACCCTAACCCTAACCCTAACCCTAACCCTAACCCTAACCCTAACCCTAACCCTAACCCTAACCCTAACCCTAACCCTAACCCTAACCCTAACCCTAACCCTAACCCTAACCCTAACCCTAACCCTAACCCTAACCCTAACCCTAACCCTAACCCTAACCCTAACCCTAACCCTAACCCTAACCCTAACCCTAACCCTAACCCTAACCCTAACCCTAACCCTAACCCTAACCCTAACCCTAACCCTAACCCTAACCCTAACCCTAACCCTAACCCTAACCCTAACCCTAACCCTAACCCTAACCCTAACCCTAACCCTAACCCTAACCCTAACCCTAACCCTAACCCTAACCCTAACCCTAACCCTAACCCTAACCCTAACCCTAACCCTAACCCTAACCCTAACCCTAACCCTAACCCTAACCCTAACCCTAACCCTAACCCTAACCCTAACCCTAACCCTAACCCTAACCCTAACCCTAACCCTAACCCTAACCCTAACCCTAACCCTAACCCTAACCCTAACCCTAACCCTAACCCTAACCCTAACCCTAACCCTAACCCTAACCCTAACCCTAACCCTAACCCTAACCCTAACCCTAACCCTAACCCTAACCCTAACCCTAACCCTAACCCTAACCCTAACCCTAACCCTAACCCTAACCCTAACCCTAACCCTAACCCTAACCCTAACCCTAACCCTAACCCTAACCCTAACCCTAACCCTAACCCTAACCCTAACCCTAACCCTAACCCTAACCCTAACCCTAACCCTAACCCTAACCCTAACCCTAACCCTAACCCTAACCCTAACCCTAACCCTAACCCTAACCCTAACCCTAACCCTAACCCTAACCCTAACCCTAACCCTAACCCTAACCCTAACCCTAACCCTAACCCTAACCCTAACCCTAACCCTAACCCTAACCCTAACCCTAACCCTAACCCTAACCCTAACCCTAACCCTAACCCTAACCCTAACCCTAACCCTAACCCTAACCCTAACCCTAACCCTAACCCTAACCCTAACCCTAACCCTAACCCTAACCCTAACCCTAACCCTAACCCTAACCCTAACCCTAACCCTAACCCTAACCCTAACCCTAACCCTAACCCTAACCCTAACCCTAACCCTAACCCTAACCCTAACCCTAACCCTAACCCTAACCCTAACCCTAACCCTAACCCTAACCCTAACCCTAACCCTAACCCTAACCCTAACGCTCCGCCCCCCGCTCCGCCCCCCGACACGCCCCCCGCTCCGCCCCCCGACACGCCCCCCGCTCCGCCCCCCGACACGCCCCCCGCTCCGCCCCCCGCTCCGCCCCCCGCTCCGCCCCCCGCTCCGCCCCCCGCTCCGCCCCCCGACACGCCCCCCGCATGTAACCCTAGTAGGGGGAGTGGTTAGGGGCGGGGTCAGGGTTAGGGGAGGGGCTGGGGGCGGGGTTAGGGTTGGGGGAGTGGTCAGGGGCGGGGTTAGGGTTGAGGGAGGGGCTGGGGGCGGGGTTAGGGTTGGGGGAGTGGTCAGGGGCGGGGTGAGGGTTGGGGGAGTGGCTAGGGGCGGGGTGAGTGTCGGGGGAGTGGTCAGGGGCGGGGACAGGGGGAGTGGTCAGGGTAGGGGGTGGGACCAGGGGAGGGGTGAGGGGAGTGGCTACCTACTAGAACCCCCTATATATATATATAAAAAGAAGAAAAAATAAAAGTCCGGTGCAGCAGTAGAAATTTTGATGCTCCCAGGGAGTAAAAATTTCTCTTTTAAAAGTTTTTTTTTTTTTTTTTTACTCCCTGGGAGCATCAAAATTTCTACTGCTGCTTTTTTATTCTAAGTTTAGAAAGGAAGAGAAAGAGAGGAAGAGGAGGAGAGAGTGAAAGGAAGAAGAAGAGAGAGTGAGAGGAATGAGAAGAATAAGAAGAAGAGAGAGTGAGAAGAAGAAGGAGAGAGTGAGAAGAAGAAGGAGAGAGTGAGAAGAAGAAGAGAGTGTGAGAAGGAGGAGAGTGAAAAGAAGAAGAAGAAGAAGAAGAAGAAGAAGAGAGACTGAGAAGAAGAGCAGAGAGTGAGGAGGAGAAGAGAGTGAGAAGGAGGAGAGAGTGAGAAGAAGAAGAGAGAGTGAGAAGAAGAAGGAGAGAGTGAGAAGAAGAAGAGAGTGTGAGAAGGAGGAGAGTGAAAAGAAGAAGAAGAAGAAGAAGAAGAAGAAGAAGAGAGACTGAGAAGAAGAGCAGAGAGTGAGGAGGAGAAGAGAGTGAGAAGGAGGAGAGAGTGAGAAGAAGAAGAGAGTGAAAAGAAGAAGAAGAAGAAGAAGAGAGACTGAGAAGAAGAGAAGAGAGTGAGAAGGAGGAGAGAGTGAAAAGAAGAAGAAGAAGAAGAAGAAGAGAGACTGAGAAGAAGAGCAGAGAGTGAGAAGGAGGAGAGAGTGAGAAGGAGGAGAGAGTGAGAAGAATAAGAAGAAGAGAAGAATAAGAAGAAGAGACAGTGAGAAGAAGAGGAGAGAGTGAGGAGAAAACAGAGCAAGAAAAATGAAAGAGTTAAAGAAAAACCAAAAAAAGTCAGATCAGAAACAGTAAAGAGAAAAAGAGTGAAAGACAAACAGAAAAGGAAGCACTTGAAATGAAAGAGAAAAGGAAATGGACGAGGAAAAAAGAAATAGAGGCTGAACAAAAGGTAGGGTTCGAGAGGGAAAGAAATAGAGAGTTAGAAAGACAAAAGAGTTAAAGTTGGACAGAAAACAAAAAAGGGTTAGAGACAAAGAAAAGGATAGCAAGTGTTAGAAAGACAAAGGGTGGCAAAGAGAAAAAAAAGAAGAAGAAAATGCAGTGAAACCTAGATTGAAAGAGACAGACAAAGAGACATGGGGAAATACATGTAGAGGACAAGAAAAAATAGACGAGGTTAGAGAAACATAGAGATGTGTTAGAAATGGAAACAAAGGAAACGCAGCCAGAGACAGAGAAAGAGTTAGACGTGGAAGGATAAGTGAGGAATAGACTAAAGAGGAAAGTAAGAGGCAAAGGGAGAAATAGGGTGAAAATGATATGACACGACCACACCGAAGAAAGACGGGACACGAATGGTGGGCGGGGCAGAGGGTTAGGGGAATTGTTATTAGGGCTGATTAATCTTTATTCCTTTCATTTAAACTTCAGCAATACACAGGGAAACAAGGTATACAAATGTGAGTACAGATACAAATACAATTAAAAATACATCCTACCTGGGCACACAAGTACAAGTCCAATTTACATACAGAAAAATACATCAAAAGACAGGAACAACTGCAGATACAGAACAATATAATGTACTACAAGCCAAATACATATTGACGCAATATAACCGTTTCAGACGAGCCCTTTACGCTTTTATTGTTATGACGCGCCCGGAACAAAAACGGCGCAAAACTCTCGGCCGACCCGCACGCCCCGTACCTGTTGCGCACAAACTCGCATTCGCTGCGACTGCATTCTGACACCTGAGGCGCCGTCGCTCCTCGGGAACGTGGTTCCCCGGAGACTCCCAAAAAATTCTCCTGCCTGACGAAAACCCCGGTCCCGGAGCGGTTGGCGCCCTAACTTTGGCGATGAACGTCGCCTCGCTGACCGGCCGGGACCGAGGAAAAAAAAACCCAGCCGGGGGGAAAAAAAAAAAAACCCCCCGGCTGGGGATTTTTTATTCTAAATTTAAAAATGAGTGGAAAATCCTGAAAGGCAAAGGCCATACACACCAGGTTATAACCGCTCCACACGCACACACGCACACACAGCACTCCTTCAGCTTACACGCAAACCCACCCTCGCTCTCATCTCAACCGCTCCGCTAAGCCCTGGCCGCCGACGCTCGGTCGTGACGCTCCTCGGGAACGTGGCTCCCGGGAGACTCCCAAAAAAAATCCTCCTGCCTGACGAAAACCTCGATCCCGGGGCGGTCGGCGCCCTAACTTTGGCGATGAACGTCGCCTCGCTGACCGGCCGGGACCGAGGAAAAAAAAACCCAGCCGGGGGGAAAAAAAAAAAACCCCCCGGCTGGGGATTTTTTATTCTAAATTTTAAAATGAGTGGAAAAACCTGAAAGGCAATACGCACAAGGTTATGACTGCTTCACACACACACAGCACTCCTTCAGCTTACACGCAAACCCACCCTCGCTCTCATCTCAACCGCTCCGCTAAGCCCTGGCCGCCGACGCTCGGTCGTGACGCTCCTCGGGAACGTGGCTCCCGGGAGACTCCCAAAAAAAATCCTCCTGCCTGACGAAAACCTCGGTCCCGGGGCGGTCGGCGCCCTAACTTTGGCGATGAACGTCGCCTCGCTGACCGGCCGGGACCGAGGAAAAAAAAACCCAGCCGGGGGGAAAAAAAAAAAAACCCCCCGGCTGGGGATTTTTTATTCTAAATTTTAAAATGAGTGGAAAAACCTGAAAGGCAATACGCACAAGGTTATAACTGCTTCACACACACAGCTGCAGACACAAGTACACACAAACCCTTACATACAGACACAAACAATCACACTCTCACACGTTCTTCTGCTGACAGGCTGGCTGCCACCCTTACGTGAAAGAATACGCTGAAGAATATGCTTAAGCGCATCTTCTGACCGCAGCTCCTCGATGTCAAATGGTAGATTCCAGGAAATTCTGTAGGCACCCGGTGACCTATGAGACAAGGGGAGACGGTCAATGACTGACTATCTGAGAGCTAGGAGCTATACAGACGCTGGGCCCATCGGTGTTGTACCCGAAACCCCACAGAGGATAGATGAATGGCAAAGTTTTATAACTGCTCTACCTAAGCGTGACTACGTGGCCGGGCAAGGCAGCTCCGATCCTAATTGGCACAACAGAGGTGCAAACAACATAAGCCAACGTTAGGTACATACAGTATAAGCGCAAACAACATAAGCCAACGTTAGGTACATACAGTATAAGCGCAAACAACATAAGCCAACGTTAGGTACATACAGTATAAGCGCAAACAACATAAGCCAACGTTAGGTACATACAGTATAAACGCAAACAACATAAGCCAACGTTGGGTACATACAGTATAAGCGCAAACAACATAAGCCAAGGTAGGTACATACAGTATAAACGCAAACAACATAAGCCAACGTTAGGTACATACAGTATAAGCGCAAACAACATAAGCCAACGTTAGGTACATACAGTATAAGCGCAAACAACATAAGCCAACGTTAGGTACATACAGTATAAGCGCAAACAACATAAGCCAAGGTAGGTACATACAGTATAAACGCAAACAACATAAGCCAAGGTAGGTACATACAGTATAAATGCAAACAATATAAGACAACCTAGGTAGGTGTAACATGCGCGTGTACGATATAAGCCGACGTAGGTAGGCGCGACGTAAGCTGACGGAGATACGAGATAAGTGAGGACTTGATACAATTCTCCAGAAGACTAATTTTTAAGCCCTATATCCTTTGAGAAGGCAGATGCTAGAGAACTACTGTGGTCAGTTGATGAGGGGCTAATAAGCTCCGTACGAAAGTCCGAGAGAAAGGCTACCAAAACTGAGAATGAAGATGAATGAGAACATCTCGTGTACATCTTTCGGTTCCAAAAAGTAAATATGTAAAGATGCCGGAATAATCGATATCCGGAAAGGTATGTGAGCAAAATATGGCCGATACGGCAAAAAAATGATGCTGCTAAAGCGTGGAGATGTAACAAAGGCCTATGACACAGACAACGGGACACGGACACAGACAACGGGACACGGACACAGACAACGGGACACGGACACAAGTGGAAACTGCCTGGCAATTTCATCTTATGGACCCAAGATTCCTAACCCAAGATGAGCCATGGGCTGATGATGCCAAAGGAAAGAGAGCCCTAGGGCAATAGCACTTGATGATGACGTGTAACTCTTTTCAAGATGTTAGTGCCAAAGCACTTAAGAGGAAGCCTAAGAAGCTCAGTAGGCCTAGAGAAGGAAGAAATGACTACGGGGTGACCGTGGCTATAGCTGCGGACGTGAAGGCGCGCTCCTATGGTGAAGAGATCCACGACGACGTCGAGAGTCGAAGAAGGCCGCCGATGCGAACGTCACGAGAACGCGGATAGGGATCGGAACTGCCCTGCCCGGCGAAGACTCTGGGGGGGCTGAGGAGAAACCCTCTCCCTTTCCTCCCGAGGGGCCCGTCCCACTATGGGCCTCTTCTCTAAGCTAACATCAAATAGCCTCCTGCGCTAGTAAAGGTTTTCCCCCCCCAGCTCCCACCTACTGGCCCCAGCACTTAGCTTTTGCAAGATGACCGGATGGAATCCCATGTCAGTTGGATGTGGACGGCGAGACGTTCTGTGCATCGGCTTCGGTGCTCCCGTTTCCAAACTTCAGCTACGCTCCTCCTCAGGGTACCTAAGACAAAACAGAAAATTCAACTAGTGCACACAAAAAGAGGAATTCCCAAAACTCTGACACACCGCTGCCCCGGCTCACCTGAAATCTCAATTTGACTCCACCGGCTGCCTGGAGGATACCTGGAAAACAAAAAGGTACACGCTTAAGCATGCTGCTGCATAACGGTCACCTGAGAGTCACCGTGCCTAAATGCCAACTCACCCGCTCGCCTCTGTTCCTTCACACAGCTCGGGCAACAACAGCACCTGCAAAAACACAAAGCAAAAAAAACAACACTGAGAAACTGTGAAAAGAACATCCCCCTGACCTGAAAAGTACACACACCCAGACCTTACACTTGAACCCACCTGGCCTTGGACATCCAGACCGGAGACATCTTGCAAGACGACTGCCTAAAATAAAACAAAGGAACCAAGAATGGATGCTTAGAATTGCACCAGAAATTGAGACCTGAGTCAGAACAACTCCTTCTGTCCACTGCTCACCTGGCACACTTGGCCTTGACTGCTGCTGTCTGCCTGGACCTCCTGAAAATAAAGGCAAAGAACACTGTGGTAACACAGTCACCATTTAGGCTTCCCCTGCAAATGCAAACAATGACTGACCCGCTCATGGCAACACCCTCCCCCAGGACTGGGGCCCTCTGCCGCAGATTTGAACTGTCTGCATCTGAAAGGAACTTAAGACTAGTGTCAAACGGCTGCAGGACAATTTAGCAGCACCAAAAAAGTTATATGAATATCCCCATACGATCTAGAGCCCAACTACACCCTGCATTACAAATTTCAAGTCCCCAGGACTTGTGCTATTACAGGCTATGCAGCAGGGCAGAGCAGCTCCAGGAAAAATATGTGCAGACACCCGTGACACAAGACAGGGACAGAGAGCTTTTGAAGAGAAGAAAGGACTGAGAGACCCAAAGAACACAGAGTGCACCAGAGACAAGTGACAGGACACACACCGGAACTGCTCTGCCCTGAGCACCTCAGCGCTGTGGTCAAAACAGACACTTTCCCTTTAGGTGGCCTAAGGAGATGCTTCTTGGACATCCCCTTATCCAAAACTGACACAAAACCCCCTTCTAGAAAGTCCTAACTCAGCACCCACTTCCATCCCCTCTGTGGGTCATAACCCTCCACTTACCTTGCACGCAGCAAATGCCTGTTGGGTCCAGAAGACGGCCATCGGCCGGTCTGCTAAGTTCCAGCTGTCACCTCTGGGTCTGCCAATAGAGAGAAAACTAAACATCAGTGCACAGTCTTAACAGCACATTGGCTAAAACCTGGTAAATCTGTTACTCACCATCCTCCTCAGAATGCCTGCGTTCCTGGCCTGCACACTTCAAGCATGCTTGGACTCTGATGCCGTCATCGCAGGGTACACCTAGGTTAAGTGGAGACAAGGCAACATGGCATTGCTGAAACATGAGAGTACTGGGCTGTGGTCCTTTGCTCAAGTTACAAACATGTTATGGCAAACTCCTGATACAATCTAGAGCCCAACTACACCCGGCATTACCAATTTCAAGTCCCCAGGACTTGTGCTATTACAGGCTATGCAGCAGGGCAGAGCAGCTCCAGGAAAAATATGTGCAGACACCCGTGACACAAGACAGGGACAGAGAGCTTTTGAAGAGAAGAAAGGACTGAGAGACCCAAAGAACACAGAGTGCACCAGAGACAAGTGACAGGACACACACCGGAACTGCTCTGCCCTGAGCACCTCAGCGCTGTGGTCAAAACAGACACTTTCCCTTTAGGTGGCCTAAGGAGACGCTTCTTGGGCATCCCCATCTCCAAAATTGACTCAAAAACCCCTTCTAGAAAGTCCCAACCCAGCGCCCCTCTTTCATCCCCTCTGTGGGTCATAACCCTCCACTTATCTTGCACGCAGCTGGGGATGCAAATCCCTCTTGAGTGTAGAAGGTGGCCATCTGCCGGTCTGCTAAGTTCCAGCTGTCACCTCTGGGTCTGCCAATAGAGAGAAAACTAAACATCAGTGCACAGTCTTAACAGCACATTGGCTAAAACCTGGTAAATCTGTTACTCACCATCCTCCTCAGAATGCCTGCGTTCCTGGCCTGCACACTTCAGCATGCTTGGACTCTGATGCCGTCATCGCAGGGTACACCTAGGTTAAGTGGAGACAAGGCAACATGGCATTGCTGAAACATGAGAGTACTGGGCTGTGGTCCTTTGCTCAAGTTACAAACATGTTATGGCAAACTCCTGATACAATCTAGAGCCCAACTACACCCGGCATTACCAATTTCAAGTCCCCAGGACTTGTGCTATTACAGGCTATGCAGCAGGGCAGAGCAGCTCCAGGAAAAATATGTGCAGACACCCGTGACACAAGACAGGGACAGAGAGCTTTTGAAGAGAAGAAAGGACTGAGAGACCCAAAGAACACAGAGTGCACCAGAGACAAGTGACAGGACACACACCGGAACTGCTCTGCCCTGAGCACCTCAGCGCTGTGGTCAAAACAGACACTTTCCCTTTAGGTGGCCTAAGGAGACGCTTCTTGGGCATCCCCATCTCCAAAATTGACTCAAAAACCCCTTCTAGAAAGTCCCAACCCAGCGCCCCTCTTTCATCCCCTCTGTGGGTCATAACCCTCCACTTATCTTGCACGCAGCTGGGGATGCAAATCCCTCTTGAGTGTAGAAGGTGGCCATCTGCCGGTCTGCTAAGTTCCAGCTGTCACCTCTGGGTCTGCCAATAGAGAGAAAACTAAACATCAGTGCACAGTCTTAACAGCACATTGGCTAAAACCTGGTAAATCTGTTACTCACCATCCTCCTCAGAATGCCTGCGTTCCTGGCCTGCACACTTCAGCATGCTTGGACTCTGATGCCGTCATCGCAGGGTACACCTAGGTTAAGTGGAGACAAGGCAACATGGCATTGCTGAAACATGAGAGTACTGGGCTGTGGTCCTTTGCTCAAGTTACAAACATGTTATGGCAAACTCCTGATACAATCTAGAGCCCAACTACACCCGGCATTACCAATTTCAAGTCCCCAGGACTTGTGCTATTACAGGCTATGCAGCAGGGCAGAGCAGCTCCAGGAAAAATATGTGCAGACACCCGTGACACAAGACAGGGACAGAGAGCTTTTGAAGAGAAGAAAGGACTGAGAGACCCAAAGAACACAGAGTGCACCAGAGACAAGTGACAGGACACACACCGGAACTGCTCTGCCCTGAGCACCTCAGCGCTGTGGTCAAAACAGACACTTTTCCCTTTAGGTGGCCTAAGGAGACGCTTCTTGGGCATCCCCATCTCCAAAATTGACTCAAAAACCCCTTCTAGAAAGTCCCAACCCAGCGCCCCTCTTTCATCCCCTCTGTGGGTCATAACCCTCCACTTATCTTGCACGCAGCTGGGGATGCAAATCCCTCTTGAGTGTAGAAGGTGGCCATCTGCCTGTCTGCTAAGTTCCAGCTGTCACCTCTGGGTCTGCCAAGACAAAGAAAACTAAACATCAGTGCGCGGTCTGAACAGCACATCAGCCAAAAACTTGTAATTCTGCTACTCACCGTCCTCCTCAGAATGCCCGGGTTCTTGGCCTGCACGCTTCAGACGTGCTTGCATTCTGACGCCGTCATTGCAGCGTACGCCTAGGTTAAGTGGAGACAAGGCGACATGGCATTGCTGAAATATGACTGTACTCTCACACCCCTCTCCCTACCTCCCGGGACTCACCGCAAGTCCGCAGCCATTCCTCAGGGCTACTCAGATGGGACCTTGAAATGCAGGATTGCAAGGCTCCGTCACAGGGTCCTGTAATGCTTTCAGAGAGATCCAAAGTGCACGAAACCTGGTCCATCAGCCGGTTGGTGACAGAGGTATGCGTACTCCGAGTCGATTCCCTAAAGTACACAAACAAGAGTGGATGCTTAGAGTCACACCAAAAACGGAAAGCTTAGCAAGAACAACTGCTTTGGTCGACTGCTCACCTGGCACACTTGGCCTTGACTGCTGCTATCTGCCTGGACCTCCTGAAAATAAAGGCAAAGAACACTGCTGTAACACGGTCACCATTGAGGCTGCCCCTGCAAATGCAAACAATGACTGACCTGCTCATGGGAAAATCTCCACAGAAGACTGGGGCCCTCTGCCACAGATTTGAACTGCCTGCATCTAAAAGGAAGTTAGGACTAGTGTCAAATGGCTGCAGGACAACTTAGCAGAACCAAACATGTTATGTTAATACCCTAATACAATCTAGAGCCCAACTGCACCCTGAATTACAAATTTCAAGTCCCCAGGACTTGCGCTATTACAGGCTATGCAGCAGGGCAGAGCAGCTCCAGGGAAAATACGTGCAGACACCCGTAACACAGGACAGGGAGAGAGAGCTTTTGAGGAGAAGAAAGGACTGAGAGACCCAAAGAACACAGAGTGCACCAGAGACAAGTGACAGGACACACACCGGAACTGCTCTGCCCTGAGCACCTCAGCACTGTGGTCAAAACAGACACTTTTCCTTTAGCTGGCCTAAGGGGACAATTCTTGCACATCCCCGCTCCCAAAGCTGATTCAAAAGGCCCTCCCAGCACACACTCTTTCATCCCTCTATGGGTCTGAGCCCTATACTTATCTCTTGGGCATCTGTGGATGACAATCCACGTCGCATGTGAGTGGAGGCTGCCTCGCCTGCAGGAAATGTCCTATGGTCACCGGGCTGTGGTCCCGTGCTCAGCTACAATAGAGAACACCAAACATCACTGCATGATCTTAGCTGCACAATGGACAAAACACAGCAATCCTGCTACTCACCCTTCTCCTAAGAATGCTCGGGCCGCGCACTTTGGCCAGGCTCGGATGCTGCCACCGTCATCGCAGGGTCTGCCTGGGTTAAGAAGAGACAAAGTGACTCGGCATTGCTGAAACCTAAGAGGACCTTGGCTCCCCCTCCCTACCTCGGCGACTCACCACAACTCCTCAGCCATTGCCAAAGGCTACCTGGATGCCATCGTGAAATACAAAATTTCAAGGCTTCATCTCAGAGTCCTGAAATACTTCCAGAGGGCTCACAAGCACAGGAAATCCAAGCCATCAGCTATTGGTGATAGGGGCTTGTCATACTCTGAGTGGATTCCCTAAAGCACAAAAACAAGAATGGATGCTTACAGTTGAATCAAAAACTAAAAGCTGAGCAAAAACAACTGCTTTGGTCCACGGCTCACCTGGCACACTTGGCCTTGACTGCTGCTGTCTGCCTGGACCTCCTAAAAATAAAGGCAAAGAACACTGCTGTAACACGGTCACCATTGAGGCTGCCCCTGCAAATGCAAACAATGACTGACCTGCTCATGGCAACACCCTCCCCCAGGACTGGGGCTCTCTGCCACAGATTTGAACTGCCTGCATCTGAAAGGAAATTAGGACTAATGTCAAACGGCTGCAGGACAACTTAGCATCACCAAACATGTTATGGCAAACTCCTGATACAATCTAGAGCCCAACTACACCCTGCATTACCAATTTCAAGTCCCCAGGACTTGTGCTATTACAGGCTATGCAGCAGGGCAGAGCAGCTCCAGGAAAAATATGTGCAGACACCTGTGACACAAGACAGGGACAGAGAGCTTTTGAAGAGAAGAAAGGACTGAGAGACCCAAAGAACACAGAGTGCACCAGAGACAAGTGACAGGACACACACTGGAACTGCTCTGCCCTGAGCACCTCAGCGCTGTGGTCAAAACAGACACTTTCCCTTTAGGTGGCCTAAGGAGATGCTTCTTGCACATCCCTGTCTCCAAAATTGACACAAAAACCCCTTCTAGAAAGTCCCAACCCAGCGCCCCTCTTTCATCCCCTCTGTGGGTCATAACCCTCCACTTATCTTGCACGCAGCTGGGGATGCAAATCCCTCTTGAGTGTAGAAGGTGGCCATCTGCCTGTCTGCTAAGTTCCAGCTGTCACCTCTGGGTCTGCCAAGACAAAGAAAACTAAACATCAGTGCGCGGTCTGAACAGCACATCAGCCAAAAACTTGTAATTCTGCTACTCACCGTCCTCCTCAGAATGCCCGGGTTCTTGGCCTGCACGCTTCAGACGTGCTTGGATTCCGACGCCATCATTACAGGGTACGCCTAGGTTAAGTGGAGACAAGGCGACATGGCATTGCTGAAACGTGACTGTACTCTCACACCCCCCTCCCTACCTCCCGGGACTCACCGCAAGTCCGCAGCCATTCCTCAGGGCTACTCAGATGGGACCTTGAAATGCAGGATTGCAAGGCCCCGTCACAGGGTCCTGTAACGCTTCTAGCGAGATCCAAAGTGCATGAAACCTGGTCCATCAGCCGGTTGGTGACAGAGGTATGCGTACTCCGAGTCGATTCCCTAAAGTACACAAACAAAAATGGATGCTTAGAGTCACACCAAAAATGGAAAGCTTAGCAAGAACAGCTGCTTTGGTCGACTGCTCACCTGGCACACTTGGCCTTGACTGCTGCTATCTGCCTGGACCTCCTGAAAATAAAGGCAAAGAACACTGCTGTAACACGGTCACCATTGAGGCTGCCCCTGCAAATGCAAACAATGACTGACCTGCTCATGGGAAAACCCTCCCCCAGGACTGGGGCTCTCTGCCACTGATTTGAGATGTCAGCATCTGAAAGGAAGTTAGGACTAGTGTCAAACAGCTGCAGGACAACTTAGCATCACCAAACATGTTATGTCTATCTCCCCATACAATCTAGAGCCCAACTACATCCTGCATTACAAATTTCAAGTCCCCAGGACTTGTGCTATTACAGGATATGCTGCAGGGCAGAGCAGCTGTGGGACAAATACATGCAGACACCCGTGACACAGGACAGGGAGAGAGAGCTTTTGAGGAGAAGAAAGGACTGACAGACCCAAAGAACACAGAGTGCACCAGAGACAAGTGACAGGACACACGCCAGCACTGCTCTGCCCTGAGCACCTCAGCACTGAGATCAAAACAGACGCTTTCCCTTTAGGTGGCCTTAGGAGATGCTTCTTGGGCATCCCCATCTCCAAAATTGACTCAAAAACCCCTCCTGGGGAGTCCCAACCCGGCACCTCTCTTCCATCCCCTCTGTGGGTTGTAGCCCTGCACTTATCTTGCACATATCAGGGAATGAAAATCCCCATCGGGTGCAGAAGGAAGCCACTGCTCCCATCTCCAGACCCTGGCCCTGAATTATCTTTTGGATGACTGGTGATGTGAACCTGAAATGAGTCTGGCTCAGAGGAGATAGCCTGTTAGCCTCTTAGTCTCCTAAAATAAAGAACGGGAAAATCAATGGTTGCGTTTCGTGTTATGTGGGCCGAATCTCAGCAAGTCAGTTACTTATCCTCTCCTGAGTGTGCCTGGGTGCTCAAGTCTCCGGCCTCATCCTGAGTCTAAGGTATGGCTGTTATGATGAGTGGCACCGGGGTTAGAGAGGCAAAGCTACATGGCATTTGTGTGAGTTCGGTGGATGAGCTTGTGTGCTGTATGACATGTGGATGCCTCCGCTATGCTTGTGAAAAGCCTTGCAGATACACACCGTTTCTCACCCTACTGCCTGCAAACCCCCACCGGGATAACTCCTAACTCAGTACCCTGCTTGCTCTCCCTCTCCTAGTCACAATCCTCAACTCACCTGAAGCCACCGTCTCACACATCATCTTTGACACAGTGCGGGTACCTTCTGCGTCGTGATGAATCTGCTGGAAAAATGTTGCGCTCGACACAAACTGCAATTACTGGAAGCTGCCCTCCTCCTGAAAAAAGAAGAAAAAAATCAGAAATTACAAAAGCACCTTACCAGCCCTGAATACTCAACCCCAAACTGTGAATTTAAATACTCCCTGTGTTCAACGTTGTTTTCTTTGCAGTATCTTCAAAGCCTCTGTTGCATTAGAAGCCCAAAAGCAGCTGCAGAGAGCAAGCTAAGCTAAAGGAGCCTCTTCACCTGAATGAGAGGAGAGCTCTTACCCCAGCTGATCCCACTGAGGGAATGAAGCCCCTTGGGAAAGGCTGGGGTTAATATACCCCTGATTGGGCCCGCCTCTCGCTCCCGTGGCACCTGGGAAAAGGGAGGGGGCAAACCCCATGGAGTATAAAAGCCATCAGAGGAGCTGTGGCTATTTGGCTCCTCTGGCTTGAATTCAAGGAGAATAAAGGGCTGGATATAGAAGAAAACTCTTCAGGGAAATGACAGCTCTTTCTTTTTTCTACAACTGCTTGGAGCAAAAGGGCAAAAAAACTGGTAAGAAATAAAACTTTGTTTTTAGGCAGCATATCTAGATAAGTTGGGTGATTTGCTGTTAACTTATATAATTATTCCTCAGTGACTACTAAGTAGTACTCAACATGAGACTAAGGGTGGAGAAAAATACTAATTATATGAACAGCTTAAGTCTCCTTGGGGCTACTAATTAGGACTAACTACATTATAAACAAAAATAAGAAAAATCATAGGCTCCTGGACAGCATAAAGGTTAAGTACATGCTAGGCTTGCCTTTCTCTGAGGTACTTAGTCCTAGGGAACAGAAAGAAGTGCCCTGAAAAGTAGTTTTAAATGCTGAAAAAGCATTTTAGAAGAGCCTCCTTCAAATTAATCCCTTAAAATGAAGAAATGGGGAAGTTGCCTCCACTGAAATGGATACCATGGCAAATAAATGGCTTCTGCCCTTTAACTTAATCCCCTCAAATATTGGGAAAAGAGAGGCTTTCCTCAATTTAAATCTCTCCAGTTATGAAGACAGAGGGATTTTCCCCTCAATCCAAACCCTTAAGAAAGAGAGATAGCTGGGCTTCCCCCTCAATTTAAGCCTTAGGACAACAAAAAGGGTTACTCTTAATTCAAACCCATAAACAACATTGTCAAGGTTTTCCCCCTCTATTTAAACTGGAAAATAATGGAATATGGGGATTCCCTGTCAATTACCACCCCTAACAGCACAGAAAAGGCAGGGACTCTTTCAAATGAGACCATTAAAATTGCAGGGGAAGTGCATTTCCTCATTATTTGAAAGCAAGAAATAATGGAAAAGGAAGTTTTTTCCCATACTTTAAACCCCTTGTCTCTCCATAACCCCTCTTTTTTCTGGGAGTGCTGTGGAAGGTCTGGGGGTTCTAGGGAGGGACTGACACAATAAAAGGGGAAAGCTGAAAGCTCTCCTATGGAACCCCACATGCTGCCCGGCCTGCTCAGGTGCTGCCCCTTGGCAAGAGGGCTCTGCCCTCTGCATTTTCTCAAAGGGATGCTCCGTGCCTGGGTGGGTCCGGCTGCTCCCCGGTCCCAGCTGGATGTTCCGACTGTAGCTCCTGGAGGGACACTTGGGATACCCCTGTTAGCCCCTCTGGATTAGCAGCTCCCTGTGCAGGTGTGCCCAGGTAGCTGCACTAAAAGCAGCTGATCACACGGGGAGCTGCTACACCTAAGAGTGGGGGATGAGGTGAAGAAAGGTCCTGTGGGGTGTTCCCTCCCCTACACAGCCCTTTGCCAGACCCTTAAACAATGGGGTGCCAGATTTTCATTGCCAAGATAATTAACAATCTTTCCCCTGGCCAAACAGGAATTGTGCTACCAAAATTGCAAACAGTGAATGATTTCTCACAGACCACAGCTGCCAACACCAGGAATTCTTGCTGCCCTTGGAGAGCAGCACACCTCCAGTGAAGAGACATCAACACACAGAGAGGGTGAGGTTGGTTTTATAGGGAAAAAGGGCAGAGGTTGGATCACAAGGCCTGTGGCTGCAAGTGACTTTCTACATCATTTCGTTCTGAATGGCACAGGATTTATCCTGGAGCAAAACCGCTCCCACCAAGAATTCTGCCTGCCCTGGAAGAGACAAGCACCTCCTAGAAATTGACACCAGGAAGTGTAGAGGGTGAGCCATGTTTCACAGAGAATAGGGCCAGTGACAGAGTCCAAGACCCAGGGGCCATGAAAGAAGGGCTGCCCCCTGAAAATCCGAATGCAGAAGGATGTGTTGTGGACCCAAGCTGCCCTGATGCTAATCAGGGGTTACCTTAAACATCCCAAGCACAACTCGCAAACTGACATCAGGAACCTGGACTGCTGAGTTTTCTTTCCCAGGCTAAAAGTCTGGAATCAGCACACAGGACCCCCTGGCCCTGGGTGGGCAGCTGACTGCAACAAATATGACCACCGAAGAATATCTCCCAGACCCCATCGGCCCCCAACCTCAAACTTGTACTGCCCTGATAGTCCCAATGGAGCCCTACAAACTGACATCAGAAACCAGGACTGGTGAGTTTTCTTGCCCAGGGAAAAGGGCCGGAGTATGTGCCCAGGGGCTCCTGGCCCTGAGCTGGCACCTGACTTCAAAAAATCCAAACATCGAAGGATGTATCCCAGAACAAAGCTGTCCCCACCTCAAACTTGCACTGCCCTGACAGTCCCATGGGAGCACTACAAACTGACATCAAGAACCGGAACTGGTGAGTTTTCTTTCCCAGGAAAAAGAGCTGGAATTACAGCACTGGACCCCCTGGCCTTGGGCAGGCACCTGACTGCAACAAATACGAATATTGAAGGATATCACCCAGACACCATCTCCTCCAACCTCAAACTTCTGCTGCCCTGACAGTCCCAAGGGAGCCCTGCAAACTGACATTAGGAACCTGGACTGGTGAGTTTTCTTTCCTAGGGAAAAGGGCCGGAGTATGTGCTCAGGGATCCATGGGCATGAGCTGGCACAGGACTACAAAAACTCCAATCATCGAAGGATGTATCCCAGACCGAAGTTCTCCCCACCTCAAACTTGCAATGCCCTGATAGTCCCATAGGAGCACTACAAACCGACATCAAGAAACTGGACTGTGATTTTTCTTTCCCAGGGTAAAGGGCCAGAGTATGTGCCCAGAGGACCCTGCCCCTGAGGAGGCACCTGACTTCAAAAAATCCAAACACTGAAAGATGTATCCATGACAAAAGCTGTCATCACCTCAAACTTGCACTGCCCTCATAGTCCCATGGGAGCCCTAAAAAATGACATCAAGAACCTGGACTGGTGAGTTTTCTTTCCCAGCGAAAAGAGCTGGAATTAGAGCACAAGACCCCCTGGCCTTGGGCAGGCGCCTGACTGCAACAAATACGAGCATTGAAGGATATCTCCCAGACACCATCTGCCCCAACCCCAAACTTGTGTTTCCCTGACAGTCCCAATGGAGCCCTACAAACTGACATCAGGAACCTGGACTGGTGCGTTTTCTTTCCCAGGGAAAAGAGCTGGAATTTGCACACAAGACCCTGTGGCCCTGGGCAGGCAGCTGACTACAACAAGTACGAACATCGAAGGATATCTCCCAGACCCCAGCTGCCACAACCTCAAACTCGTGCTGCCCTGACAGTCGCAAGGGAGTCCTAAAAATTGACATCAGGAACCTGGACTGGTGAGTTTTCTTTCCCAGGCAAAAAGGCTGGAATTAGCACACAGGTCCCCCTGACCCCAGGTGGGCGGCTGACTGCAACAAATAGGAACATCAAAGAATATCTCCCAGACCCCAGCTGTCCCCACCTCAAACTTGTACTGCCCTGACAGTCCCACGGGAGTCTTACAAACTGACATCAGGAACGTGGACTGGTGATTTTTCTTTCCCCAGCAAAAAGGCTGAAATTAGCGCACAGGTCCCCCTGGCCCTGGGCAGGCAGCTGACTGCATCAAATACGAACATCGAAGGATATCTCCCAGACCCCAGCTGCCACCACCTCAAACTTCTGCTGCCCTGACAGTCCCAAGGGAGTCCTACAAACTGACATCAGGAACCTGGACTGGTGAGTTTTCTTTCCCAGGGAAAAGGGCCAGTGTATGTGCCCAGGGGGTCCTGGCCCTGAGCTGACACCTGAATTCAAAACATCAAAACATCAAAGGATGCATCCCAGGACAAAGCTGTCCCCACCTCTAACTTGCAGTGCTCCGAGAGTCCCAATGGAGCCCAACAAACTGACATCAGGAACCTGGACTGGTGAGTTTTCTTTCCTAGGGAAAAGGGCCAGAGTATGTGCCCAGGGGGTCCTGGCCATGAGCTGTCTTCAAAAAATCGAAACATCAAAGGATGCATCCCAGGACAAAGCAGTCCCCACCTCAAACTTCCACTGCCCTGAGTGTACCAATGAAACCCTACAAACTGATATCAGGAACCTGGACTGGTGAGTTTTCTTTCCAAGGCAAAAAGGCTGGAATTAGCGCACAGGTCCCCCTGACCCCAGGTGGGCAGCTGACTGCAACAAATAGGAACATCGAAGAATATCTCCCGGACCGAAGCTGTCCCCACCTCAAACTTGTGCTGCCCTGAGAGTCCCAAGGGAGCCCTACAAACTGACATCAGGAACATGGACTGGCGAGTTTTCTTTCCTAGGGAAAAGGCTGAAGAATGTGCCCAGGGGTCCCTGGCCCTGAGCTGGCGCCAGACTACAAAAATGCCAAACATCAAAGGATGTATGCCAGACCGAAGCTTTCTCCACCTCAAACTTGAATTGCCCTGATAGTCCCAACGGAGCACTACAAAGTGACATCAACAACCTGGACTGGTGAGTTTTCTTTGTCAGGGTGAAGAGATGGAATTAGAGCACAGGACCCCCTGGCCTTGGGCAGGCACCTGACTGCAACAAATAGGGACATCAAAGGATATCTCCGAGACACCATATGCCCCAACCTCAAATTTGTGCTGCCCTGTCAGTCCCAAGGGAGCCCTACAAACTGAAATCAGGAGCCTGGACTGGTGAGTTTTCTTTCGCAGGGAAAAGGCTGGAATTAGTGCACAAGACCCCCTGGGCCTGGGCGGGCAGCTGACTGCAACAAATACGAACATCGAAGGCTATCTACCAGACCCCAGCTGTCCCCACCTCAAACTTGTGCTGCCCTGATAGTCCCATAGGAGCTTTACAAACTGACATCAGGAACCTGGACTGGTGAGTTTTCTTTCCCAGGCAAAAAGGCTGGAATTAGCACACAGGTCCCCCTGACCCCAGGTGGGCGGCTGACTGCAACAAATAGGAACATCAAAGAATATCTTCCAGACCGAAGCTGTCCCCACCTCAAACTTGTGCTGCCCTGATAGTCGCAAGGGAGTCTTACTAACTGACATCAAGAACCTGGACTGGTGCAATTTCTTTCCCAGGGAAAAGGGCCAGAGTATGTGCCCAGGGGATCCTGGCCGTGAGCTGGCACCTGACTTCAAACAATCAAAACATCAAAGGATGCATCCCAGGACAAAGCTGTCCCCACCTCTAACTTGCAGTGCTCCGAGAGTCCCAATGGAGCCCAACAAACTGACATCAGGAACCTGGACTGGTGAGTTTTCTTTCCCCGGCAAAAAGGCTGGAATTAGCGCACAGGTCCCCCTGGCCCTGGGCGGGCAGCTGACTGCATCAAATACGAACACTGAAGAATATCTCCCGGACCGAAGCTGTCCCCACCTCAAACTTGGACTGCCCTTATAGTCCCAATGGAGCCCTACAAACTGACATCAGGAACATGGACTGGCAAGTTTTCTTTCCTAGGGAAAAGGCTGGAGAATGTGCCCAGGGGCCCCTGGCCCTGAGCTGGCGCCGGACTACAAAAACTCCAAACATCAAAGGATGTATGCCAGACCGAAGTTGTCTCAACCTCAAACTTGTGCTGCCCTGATAGTCGCAACGGAGCACTACAAGCTGACATCAAGAACCTGGACTGGCGAGTTTTCTTTCCCAGGGAAAAGAGCTGGAATTAGAGCACAAGACCCCCTGGCCTTGGGCAGGCCCCTGACTGCAACAAATACGAGCATTGAAGGATATCCCCAAACATCATCTGCCCCAAGCTCAAACTTGTGCTGCCCTGACAGTCCCAAGGGAGTCCTACAAACTGACATCAGGAACCTGGACTGGTGCGTTTTCTTTCCCAGGGAAAAGAGCCAGAGTATATGCCCAGGGGGTCCTGGCCATGAGCTGGCACCTGACTTCAAAAAACCGAAACATCAAAGGATGCATCCCAGGACAAAGCAGTCCCCACCTCAAACTGCCACTGCCCCGAGTGTCCCAATGAAGCCCGAAAAACTGACACCAGGAACCTGGACTGGTGAGTTTTCTTTCCCCGGCAAAAAGGCTGGAATTAGCGCACAGGTCCCCCTGGCCCTGGGTGGGCAGCTGACTGCATCAAATACGAACACTGAAGAATATCTCCCAGACCCCAGCTGCACCCACCTCAAACTTGTGCTGCCCCGATAGTCCCAACGGAGCACTACAAACTGAAATCAAGAACCTGGACTGGTGCGTTTTCTTTCCCAGGGAAAAGAGCTGGAATTAGAGCACAGGACCCTCTGGGCTTTTGCAGGCGTCTGACTGCAACAAATAGGGACATCAAAGGATATCTCCGAGACACCATCTGCCGCGACCTCAAATATGTGCTGCCCTGACAGTCCCAAGGGAGTCCTACAAACAGACATCGGGAACCTAGACTGGTGAGTTTTCTTTCCCAGGGAAAAGGGCCGGAGTATGTGCTCAGGGATCCCTGGGCCTGAGCTGGCACCTGACTTCAAACAATCAAAACATCAAAGGATGTATCCAAGGACAAAGCTGACCCCACCTCAAACTTGCACTGCTCTGAGAGTCCCAGTGGAGCCCAACAAACTGACATCAGGAATCTGGACTGCTGAGTTTTCTTTCCCAGGCAAAGAGGCTGGAATTAGCGCACAGGTACCCCTGACCCCAGGTGGGTGGCTGACTGCAACAAATAGGAACATCGAAGAATATCTCCCGGACTGAAGCTGTCCCCACCTCAAACTTGTGCTGCCCTGACACTGCCATGCGAGCACGACAAACTGACATCAGGAACCTAGACTGGTGGATTTTATTTCCCCGGGAAAAGAGCTGGAATTAGAGCACAGGATCCCCAGGCCTTGGGCAGGCGCCTGACTGCCACAAATACGAGCATTGAAGGATATCTGCCAGACATCATCTGCCCCAACCTCTAACTTGTGCTGCCCTGAGAGTCCCAAGGGAGCCCTACAAGCTGACATCAGGAACCTGGACTGGTGAGTTTTCTTTCCCAGGGAAAAGGGCCGGAGAATGTGCTCAGGGATCTCTGGGCCTGAGCTGGCACGGGACTGCAAAAATTCAAATCATTGAAGGATCTATCCCAGAACGAAGTTGTCCCCACCTCAAACTGCCACTGCCCTGATAGTCCCATGGGATCCCTACAAACTGACATCAGGAGCCTGGACTGGTGAGTTTTCTTTGTCAGGGAAAAGAGCTGGAATTAGAGCACAGGACCCCCTGGCCTGCGGCAGGCCCCTGACTGCAACAAATAAGAACATCAAAGGATATCTCCCAGACATCATCTGCCCCAACCTCAAATTTGTGCTGCCCTGTCAGTCCCAAGGGAGCCCTACAAACTGAAATCAGGAGCCTGGACTGGTGAGTTTTCTTTCGCAGGGAAAAGGCTGGAATTAGTGCACAAGACCCCCTGGGCCTGGGCGGGCAGCTGACTGCAACAAATACGAACATCGAAGGCTATCTACCAGACCCCAGCTGTCCCCACCTCAAACTTGTGCTGCCCTGATAGTCCCATAGGAGCTTTACAAACTGACATCAGGAACCTGGACTGGTGAGTTTTCTTTCCCAGGCAAAAAGGCTGGAATTAGCACACAGGTCCCCCTGACCCCAGGTGGGCAGCTGACTGCAACAAATAGGAACATCAAAGAATATCTTCCAGACCGAAGCTGTCCCCACCTCAAACTTGTGCTGCCCTGATAGTCGCAAGGGAGTCTTACTAACTGACATCAAGAACCTGGACTGGTGCAATTTCTTTCCCAGGGAAAAGGGCCAGAGTATGTGCCCAGGGGATCCTGGCCGTGAGCTGGCACCTGACTTCAAACAATCAAAACATCAAAGGATGCATCCCAGGACAAAGCTGTCCCCACCTCTAACTTGCAGTGCTCCGAGAGTCCCAATGGAGCCCAACAAACTGACATCAGGAACCTGGACTGGTGAGTTTTCTTTCCCCGGCAAAAAGGCTGGAATTAGCGCACAGGTCCCCCTGGCCCTGGGTGGGCAGCTGACTGCATCAAATACGAACACTGAAGAATATCTCCCAGACCCCAGCTGCACCCACCTCAAACTTCTACTGCCCTGATAGTCCCAATGGAGCCCTACAAACTGACATCAGGAACCTGGACTGGTGAGTTTTCTTTCCTAGGGAAAAGGCTGGAGAATGTGCCCAAGGGCCCCTGGCCCTGAGCTGGCGCCGGACTACAAAAACTCCGCACATCAAAGGATGTATGCCAGACTGAAGCTGTCTCCACCTCAAACTTGAACTGCCCTGATAGTCGCAACGGAGCACTACAAGCTGACATCAACAACCTGGACTGGTGAGTTTTCTTTCTCAGGGAGAAGAGATGGAACTAGAGCACAGGACCCCCTGGCCTTGGCCAGGCGCCTGACTGCAACAAATAAGAACATCAAAGGATATCACCCAGAAACCATCTGCCCCAACCTCAAATTTGTGCTGCCCTGATAGTCCCAACGGAGCCCTACAAACTGACATCAGGTACCTGGACTGGTGAGTTTTCGTTTCCCAGCAAAAAGTCTGGAATTAGCGCACAGGTCCCCCTGGCCCTGGGCGGGCAGCTGACTGCATCAAATACGAACACTGAAGAATATCTCCCAGACCCCAGCTGCACCCACCTCAAACTTGGACTGCCCTGATAGTCCCAATGGAGCCCTACAAACTGACATCAGGAACATGGACTGGCGAGTTTTCTTTCCTAGGGAAAAGGCTGGAGAATGTGCCCAGGGGCCCCTGGCCCTGAGCTGGCGCCGGACTACAAAAACTCCAAACATCAAAGGATGTATGCCAGACCGAAGTTGTCTCAACCTCAAACTTGTGCTGCCCTGATAGTCCCAACGGAGCACTACAAGCTGACATCAAGAACCTGGACTGGCGAGTTTTCTTTCCCAGGGAAAAGAGCTGGAATTAGAGCACAAGACCCCCTGGCCTTGGGCAGGCCCCTGACTGCAACAAATACGAGCATTGAAGGATATCCCCAAACATCATCTGCCCCAAGCTCAAACTTGTGCTGCCCTGACAGTCCCAAGGGAGTCCTACAAACTGACATCAGGAACCTGGACTGGTGCGTTTTCTTTCCCAGGGAAAAGAGCCAGAGTATATGCCCAGGGGGTCCTGGCCATGAGCTGGCACCTGACTTCAAAAAACCGAAACATCAAAGGATGCATCCCAGGACAAAGCAGTCCCCACCTCAAACTGCCACTGCCCCGAGTGTCCCAATGAAGCCCGAAAAACTGACACCAGGAACCTGGACTGGTGAGTTTTCTTTCCCCGGCAAAAAGGCTGGAATTAGCGCACAGGTCCCCCTGGCCCTGGGTGGGCAGCTGACTGCATCAAATACGAACACTGAAGAATATCTCCCAGACCCCAGCTGCACCCACCTCAAACTTGTGCTGCCCCGATAGTCCCAACGGAGCACTACAAACTGAAATCAAGAACCTGGACTGGTGCGTTTTCTTTCCCCGGGAAAAGAGCTGGAATTAGAGCACAGGACCCTCTGGGCTTTTGCAGGCGTCTGACTGCAACAAATAGGGACATCAAAGGATATCTCCGAGACACCATCTGCCGCGACCTCAAATATGTGCTGCCCTGACAGTCCCAAGGGAGTCCTACAAACAGACATCGGGAACCTAGACTGGTGAGTTTTCTTTCCCAGGGAAAAGGGCCGGAGTATGTGCTCAGGGATCCCTGGGCCTGAGCTGGCACCTGACTTCAAACAATCAAAACATCAAAGGATGTATCCAAGGACAAAGCTGACCCCACCTCAAACTTGCACTGCTCTGAGAGTCCCAGTGGAGCCCAACAAACTGACATCAGGAATCTGGACTGCTGAGTTTTCTTTCCCAGGCAAAGAGGCTGGAATTAGCGCACAGGTACCCCTGACCCCAGGTGGGTGGCTGACTGCAACAAATAGGAACATCGAAGAATATCTCCCGGACTGAAGCTGTCCCCACCTCAAACTTGTGCTGCCCTGACACTGCCATGCGAGCACGACAAACTGACATCAGGAACCTGGACTGGTGAGTTTTCTTTCCCAGGGAAAAGAACTGGAATTAGAGAACAGGACCCCCTGGCCTTGGGCAGGCGCCTGACTGCAACAAATACGAATATAGAAGGATATCACCCAGACACCATCTGCCCCAAACTCAAACTTGTGCTGCTCTGACAGTCCCAAGGGAGCACTACAAACTGACATCAGGAACCTAGACTGGTGGATTTTATTTCCCCGGGAAAAGAGCTGGAATTAGAGCACAGGATCCCCAGGCCTTGGGCAGGCGCCTGACTGCCACAAATACGAGCATTGAAGGATATCTGCCAGACATCATCTGCCCCAACCTCTAACTTGTGCTGCCCTGAGAGTCCCAAGGGAGCCCTACAAGCTGACATCAGGAACCTGGACTGGTGAGTTTTCTTTCCCAGGGAAAAGGGCCGGAGAATGTGCTCAGGGATCTCTGGGCCTGAGCTGGCACGGGACTGCAAAAATTCAAATCATTGAAGGATCTATCCCAGAACGAAGTTGTCCCCACCTCAAACTGCCACTGCCCTGATAGTCCCATGGGATCCCTACAAACTGACATCAGGAGCCTGGACTGGTGAGTTTTCTTTCCCAGGGAAAAGAGCTGGAATTAGAGCACAGGACCCCCTGGCCTGCGGCAGGCCCCTGACTGCAACAAATAAGAACATCAAAGGATATCTCCCAGACATCATCTGCCCCAACCTCAAATTTGTGCTGCCCTGTCAGTCCCAAGGGAGCCCTACAAACTGAAATCAGGAGCCTGGACTGGTGAGTTTTCTTTCGCAGGGAAAAGGCTGGAATTAGTGCACAAGACCCCCTGGGCCTGGGCGGGCAGCTGACTGCAACAAATACGAACATCGAAGGCTATCTACCAGACCCCAGCTGTCCCCACCTCAAACTTGTGCTGCCCTGATAGTCCCATAGGAGCTTTACAAACTGACATCAGGAACCTGGACTGGTGAGTTTTCTTTCCCAGGCAAAAAGGCTGGAATTAGCACACAGGTCCCCCTGACCCCAGGTGGGCGGCTGACTGCAACAAATAGGAACATCAAAGAATATCTTCCAGACCGAAGCTGTCCCCACCTCAAACTTGTGCTGCCCTGATAGTCGCAAGGGAGTCTTACTAACTGACATCAAGAACCTGGACTGGTGCAATTTCTTTCCCAGGGAAAAGGGCCAGAGTATGTGCCCAGGGGATCCTGGCCGTGAGCTGGCACCTGACTTCAAACAATCAAAACATCAAAGGATGCATCCCAGGACAAAGCTGTCCCCACCTCTAACTTGCAGTGCTCCGAGAGTCCCAATGGAGCCCAACAAACTGACATCAGGAACCTGGACTGGTGAGTTTTCTTTCCCCGGCAAAAAGGCTGGAATTAGCGCACAGGTCCCCCTGGCCCTGGGTGGGCAGCTGACTGCATCAAATACGAACACTGAAGAATATCTCCCAGACCCCAGCTGCACCCACCTCAAACTTCTACTGCCCTGATAGTCCCAATGGAGCCCTACAAACTGACATCAGGAACCTGGACTGGTGAGTTTTCTTTCCTAGGGAAAAGGCTGGAGAATGTGCCCAAGGGCCCCTGGCCCTGAGCTGGCGCCGGACTACAAAAACTCCGCACATCAAAGGATGTATGCCAGACTGAAGCTGTCTCCACCTCAAACTTGAACTGCCCTGATAGTCGCAACGGAGCACTACAAGCTGACATCAACAATCTGGACTGGTGAGTTTTCTTTCTCAGGGAGAAGAGATGGAACTAGAGCACAGGACCCCCTGGCCTTGGCCAGGCGCCTGACTGCAACAAATAAGAACATCAAAGGATATCACCCAGAAACCATCTGCCCCAACCTCAAATTTGTGCTGCCCTGATAGTCCCAACGGAGCCCTACAAACTGACATCAGGTACCTGGACTGGTGAGTTTTCGTTTCCCAGCAAAAAGTCTGGAATTAGCGCACAGGTCCCCCTGGCCCTGGGCGGGCAGCTGACTGCATCAAATACGAACACTGAAGAATATCTCCCAGACCCCAGCTGCACCCACCTCAAACTTGGACTGCCCTGATAGTCCCAATGGAGCCCTACAAACTGACATCAGGAACATGGACTGGCGAGTTTTCTTTCCTAGGGAAAAGGCTGGAGAATGTGCCCAGGGGCCCCTGGCCCTGAGCTGGCGCCGGACTACAAAAACTCCAAACATCAAAGGATGTATGCCAGACCGAAGTTGTCTCAACCTCAAACTTGTGCTGCCCTGATAGTCCCAACGGAGCACTACAAGCTGACATCAAGAACCTGGACTGGCGAGTTTTCTTTCCCAGGGAAAAGAGCTGGAATTAGAGCACAAGACCCCCTGGCCTTGGGCAGGCCCCTGACTGCAACAAATACGAGCATTGAAGGATATCCCCAAACATCATCTGCCCCAAGCTCAAACTTGTGCTGCCCTGACAGTCCCAAGGGAGTCCTACAAACTGACATCAGGAACCTGGACTGGTGCGTTTTCTTTCCCAGGGAAAAGAGCCAGAGTATATGCCCAGGGGGTCCTGGCCATGAGCTGGCACCTGACTTCAAAAAACCGAAACATCAAAGGATGCATCCCAGGACAAAGCAGTCCCCACCTCAAACTGCCACTGCCCCGAGTGTCCCAATGAAGCCCGAAAAACTGACACCAGGAACCTGGACTGGTGAGTTTTCTTTCCCCGGCAAAAAGGCTGGAATTAGCGCACAGGTCCCCCTGGCCCTGGGTGGGCAGCTGACTGCATCAAATACGAACACTGAAGAATATCTCCCAGACCCCAGCTGCACCCACCTCAAACTTGTGCTGCCCCGATAGTCCCAACGGAGCACTACAAACTGAAATCAAGAACCTGGACTGGTGCGTTTTCTTTCCCAGGGAAAAGAGCTGGAATTAGAGCACAGGACCCTCTGGGCTTTTGCAGGCGTCTGACTGCAACAAATAGGGACATCAAAGGATATCTCCGAGACACCATCTGCCGCGACCTCAAATATGTGCTGCCCTGACAGTCCCAAGGGAGTCCTACAAACAGACATCGGGAACCTAGACTGGTGAGTTTTCTTTCCCAGGGAAAAGGGCCGGAGTATGTGCTCAGGGATCCCTGGGCCTGAGCTGGCACCTGACTTCAAACAATCAAAACATCAAAGGATGTATCCAAGGACAAAGCTGACCCCACCTCAAACTTGCACTGCTCTGAGAGTCCCAGTGGAGCCCAACAAACTGACATCAGGAATCTGGACTGCTGAGTTTTCTTTCCCAGGCAAAGAGGCTGGAATTAGCGCACAGGTACCCCTGACCCCAGGTGGGTGGCTGACTGCAACAAATAGGAACATCGAAGAATATCTCCCGGACTGAAGCTGTCCCCACCTCAAACTTGTGCTGCCCTGACACTGCCATGCGAGCACGACAAACTGACATCAGGAACCTGGACTGGTGAGTTTTCTTTCCCAGGGAAAAGAACTGGAATTAGAGAACAGGACCCCCTGGCCTTGGGCAGGCGCCTGACTGCAACAAATACGAATATAGAAGGATATCACCCAGACACCATCTGCCCCAAACTCAAACTTGTGCTGCTCTGACAGTCCCAAGGGAGCACTACAAACTGACATCAGGAACCTAGACTGGTGGATTTTATTTCCCCGGGAAAAGAGCTGGAATTAGAGCACAGGATCCCCAGGCCTTGGGCAGGCGCCTGACTGCCACAAATACGAGCATTGAAGGATATCTGCCAGACATCATCTGCCCCAACCTCTAACTTGTGCTGCCCTGAGAGTCCCAAGGGAGCCCTACAAGCTGACATCAGGAACCTGGACTGGTGAGTTTTCTTTCCCAGGGAAAAGGGCCGGAGAATGTGCTCAGGGATCTCTGGGCCTGAGCTGGCACGGGACTGCAAAAATTCAAATCATTGAAGGATCTATCCCAGAACGAAGTTGTCCCCACCTCAAACTGCCACTGCCCTGATAGTCCCATGGGATCCCTACAAACTGACATCAGGAGCCTGGACTGGTGAGTTTTCTTTGTCAGGGAAAAGAGCTGGAATTAGAGCACAGGACCCCCTGGCCTGCGGCAGGCCCCTGACTGCAACAAATAAGAACATCAAAGGATATCTCCCAGACATCATCTGCCCCAACCTCAAATTTGTGCTGCCCTGTCAGTCCCAAGGGAGCCCTACAAACTGAAATCAGGAGCCTGGACTGGTGAGTTTTCTTTCGCAGGGAAAAGGCTGGAATTAGTGCACAAGACCCCCTGGGCCTGGGCGGGCAGCTGACTGCAACAAATACGAACATCGAAGGCTATCTACCAGACCCCAGCTGTCCCCACCTCAAACTTGTGCTGCCCTGATAGTCCCATAGGAGCTTTACAAACTGACATCAGGAACCTGGACTGGTGAGTTTTCTTTCCCAGGCAAAAAGGCTGGAATTAGCACACAGGTCCCCCTGACCCCAGGTGGGCGGCTGACTGCAACAAATAGGAACATCAAAGAATATCTTCCAGACCGAAGCTGTCCCCACCTCAAACTTGTGCTGCCCTGATAGTCGCAAGGGAGTCTTACTAACTGACATCAAGAACCTGGACTGGTGCAATTTCTTTCCCAGGGAAAAGGGCCAGAGTATGTGCCCAGGGGATCCTGGCCGTGAGCTGGCACCTGACTTCAAACAATCAAAACATCAAAGGATGCATCCCAGGACAAAGCTGTCCCCACCTCTAACTTGCAGTGCTCCGAGAGTCCCAATGGAGCCCAACAAACTGACATCAGGAACCTGGACTGGTGAGTTTTCTTTCCCCGGCAAAAAGGCTGGAATTAGCGCACAGGTCCCCCTGGCCCTGGGTGGGCAGCTGACTGCATCAAATACGAACACTGAAGAATATCTCCCAGACCCCAGCTGCACCCACCTCAAACTTCTACTGCCCTGATAGTCCCAATGGAGCCCTACAAACTGACATCAGGAACCTGGACTGGTGAGTTTTCTTTCCTAGGGAAAAGGCTGGAGAATGTGCCCAAGGGCCCCTGGCCCTGAGCTGGCGCCGGACTACAAAAACTCCGCACATCAAAGGATGTATGCCAGACTGAAGCTGTCTCCACCTCAAACTTGAACTGCCCTGATAGTCGCAACGGAGCACTACAAGCTGACATCAACAACCTGGACTGGTGAGTTTTCTTTCTCAGGGAGAAGAGATGGAACTAGAGCACAGGACCCCCTGGCCTTGGCCAGGCGCCTGACTGCAACAAATAAGAACATCAAAGGATATCACCCAGAAACCATCTGCCCCAACCTCAAATTTGTGCTGCCCTGATAGTCCCAACGGAGCCCTACAAACTGACATCAGGTACCTGGACTGGTGAGTTTTCGTTTCCCAGCAAAAAGTCTGGAATTAGCGCACAGGTCCCCCTGGCCCTGGGCGGGCAGCTGACTGCATCAAATACGAACACTGAAGAATATCTCCCAGACCCCAGCTGCACCCACCTCAAACTTGGACTGCCCTGATAGTCCCAATGGAGCCCTACAAACTGACATCAGGAACATGGACTGGCGAGTTTTCTTTCCTAGGGAAAAGGCTGGAGAATGTGCCCAGGGGCCCCTGGCCCTGAGCTGGCGCCGGACTACAAAAACTCCAAACATCAAAGGATGTATGCCAGACCGAAGTTGTCTCAACCTCAAACTTGTGCTGCCCTGATAGTCCCAACGGAGCACTACAAGCTGACATCAAGAACCTGGACTGGCGAGTTTTCTTTCCCAGGGAAAAGAGCTGGAATTAGAGCACAAGACCCCCTGGCCTTGGGCAGGCCCCTGACTGCAACAAATACGAGCATTGAAGGATATCCCCAAACATCATCTGCCCCAAGCTCAAACTTGTGCTGCCCTGACAGTCCCAAGGGAGTCCTACAAACTGACATCAGGAACCTGGACTGGTGCGTTTTCTTTCCCAGGGAAAAGAGCCAGAGTATATGCCCAGGGGGTCCTGGCCATGAGCTGGCACCTGACTTCAAAAAACCGAAACATCAAAGGATGCATCCCAGGACAAAGCAGTCCCCACCTCAAACTGCCACTGCCCCGAGTGTCCCAATGAAGCCCGAAAAACTGACACCAGGAACCTGGACTGGTGAGTTTTCTTTCCCCGGCAAAAAGGCTGGAATTAGCGCACAGGTCCCCCTGGCCCTGGGTGGGCAGCTGACTGCATCAAATACGAACACTGAAGAATATCTCCCAGACCCCAGCTGCACCCACCTCAAACTTGTGCTGCCCCGATAGTCCCAACGGAGCACTACAAACTGAAATCAAGAACCTGGACTGGTGCGTTTTCTTTCCCAGGGAAAAGAGCTGGAATTAGAGCACAGGACCCTCTGGGCTTTTGCAGGCGTCTGACTGCAACAAATAGGGACATCAAAGGATATCTCCGAGACACCATCTGCCGCGACCTCAAATATGTGCTGCCCTGACAGTCCCAAGGGAGTCCTACAAACAGACATCGGGAACCTAGACTGGTGAGTTTTCTTTCCCAGGGAAAAGGGCCGGAGTATGTGCTCAGGGATCCCTGGGCCTGAGCTGGCACCTGACTTCAAACAATCAAAACATCAAAGGATGTATCCAAGGACAAAGCTGACCCCACCTCAAACTTGCACTGCTCTGAGAGTCCCAGTGGAGCCCAACAAACTGACATCAGGAATCTGGACTGCTGAGTTTTCTTTCCCAGGCAAAGAGGCTGGAATTAGCGCACAGGTACCCCTGACCCCAGGTGGGTGGCTGACTGCAACAAATAGGAACATCGAAGAATATCTCCCGGACTGAAGCTGTCCCCACCTCAAACTTGTGCTGCCCTGACACTGCCATGCGAGCACGACAAACTGACATCAGGAACCTGGACTGGTGAGTTTTCTTTCCCAGGGAAAAGAACTGGAATTAGAGAACAGGACCCCCTGGCCTTGGGCAGGCGCCTGACTGCAACAAATACGAATATAGAAGGATATCACCCAGACACCATCTGCCCCAAACTCAAACTTGTGCTGCTCTGACAGTCCCAAGGGAGCACTACAAACTGACATCAGGAACCTAGACTGGTGGATTTTATTTCCCCGGGAAAAGAGCTGGAATTAGAGCACAGGATCCCCAGGCCTTGGGCAGGCGCCTGACTGCCACAAATACGAGCATTGAAGGATATCTGCCAGACATCATCTGCCCCAACCTCTAACTTGTGCTGCCCTGAGAGTCCCAAGGGAGCCCTACAAGCTGACATCAGGAACCTGGACTGGTGAGTTTTCTTTCCCAGGGAAAAGGGCCGGAGAATGTGCTCAGGGATCTCTGGGCCTGAGCTGGCACGGGACTGCAAAAATTCAAATCATTGAAGGATCTATCCCAGAACGAAGTTGTCCCCACCTCAAACTGCCACTGCCCTGATAGTCCCATGGGATCCCTACAAACTGACATCAGGAGCCTGGACTGGTGAGTTTTCTTTGTCAGGGAAAAGAGCTGGAATTAGAGCACAGGACCCCCTGGCCTGCGGCAGGCCCCTGACTGCAACAAATAAGAACATCAAAGGATATCTCCCAGACATCATCTGCCCCAACCTCAAATTTGTGCTGCCCTGTCAGTCCCAAGGGAGCCCTACAAACTGAAATCAGGAGCCTGGACTGGTGAGTTTTCTTTCGCAGGGAAAAGGCTGGAATTAGTGCACAAGACCCCCTGGGCCTGGGCGGGCAGCTGACTGCAACAAATACGAACATCGAAGGCTATCTACCAGACCCCAGCTGTCCCCACCTCAAACTTGTGCTGCCCTGATAGTCCCATAGGAGCTTTACAAACTGACATCAGGAACCTGGACTGGTGAGTTTTCTTTCCCAGGCAAAAAGGCTGGAATTAGCACACAGGTCCCCCTGACCCCAGGTGGGCGGCTGACTGCAACAAATAGGAACATCAAAGAATATCTTCCAGACCGAAGCTGTCCCCACCTCAAACTTGTGCTGCCCTGATAGTCGCAAGGGAGTCTTACTAACTGACATCAAGAACCTGGACTGGTGCAATTTCTTTCCCAGGGAAAAGGGCCAGAGTATGTGCCCAGGGGATCCTGGCCGTGAGCTGGCACCTGACTTCAAACAATCAAAACATCAAAGGATGCATCCCAGGACAAAGCTGTCCCCACCTCTAACTTGCAGTGCTCCGAGAGTCCCAATGGAGCCCAACAAACTGACATCAGGAACCTGGACTGGTGAGTTTTCTTTCCCCGGCAAAAAGGCTGGAATTAGCGCACAGGTCCCCCTGGCCCTGGGTGGGCAGCTGACTGCATCAAATACGAACACTGAAGAATATCTCCCAGACCCCAGCTGCACCCACCTCAAACTTCTACTGCCCTGATAGTCCCAATGGAGCCCTACAAACTGACATCAGGAACCTGGACTGGTGAGTTTTCTTTCCTAGGGAAAAGGCTGGAGAATGTGCCCAAGGGCCCCTGGCCCTGAGCTGGCGCCGGACTACAAAAACTCCGCACATCAAAGGATGTATGCCAGACTGAAGCTGTCTCCACCTCAAACTTGAACTGCCCTGATAGTCGCAACGGAGCACTACAAGCTGACATCAACAACCTGGACTGGTGAGTTTTCTTTCTCAGGGAGAAGAGATGGAACTAGAGCACAGGACCCCCTGGCCTTGGCCAGGCGCCTGACTGCAACAAATAAGAACATCAAAGGATATCACCCAGAAACCATCTGCCCCAACCTCAAATTTGTGCTGCCCTGATAGTCCCAACGGAGCCCTACAAACTGACATCAGGTACCTGGACTGGTGAGTTTTCGTTTCCCAGCAAAAAGTCTGGAATTAGCGCACAGGTCCCCCTGGCCCTGGGCGGGCAGCTGACTGCATCAAATACGAACACTGAAGAATATCTCCCAGACCCCAGCTGCACCCACCTCAAACTTGGACTGCCCTGATAGTCCCAATGGAGCCCTACAAACTGACATCAGGAACATGGACTGGCGAGTTTTCTTTCCTAGGGAAAAGGCTGGAGAATGTGCCCAGGGGCCCCTGGCCCTGAGCTGGCGCCGGACTACAAAAACTCCAAACATCAAAGGATGTATGCCAGACCGAAGTTGTCTCAACCTCAAACTTGTGCTGCCCTGATAGTCCCAACGGAGCACTACAAGCTGACATCAAGAACCTGGACTGGCGAGTTTTCTTTCCCAGGGAAAAGAGCTGGAATTAGAGCACAAGACCCCCTGGCCTTGGGCAGGCCCCTGACTGCAACAAATACGAGCATTGAAGGATATCCCCAAACATCATCTGCCCCAAGCTCAAACTTGTGCTGCCCTGACAGTCCCAAGGGAGTCCTACAAACTGACATCAGGAACCTGGACTGGTGCGTTTTCTTTCCCAGGGAAAAGAGCCAGAGTATATGCCCAGGGGGTCCTGGCCATGAGCTGGCACCTGACTTCAAAAAACCGAAACATCAAAGGATGCATCCCAGGACAAAGCAGTCCCCACCTCAAACTGCCACTGCCCCGAGTGTCCCAATGAAGCCCGAAAAACTGACACCAGGAACCTGGACTGGTGAGTTTTCTTTCCCCGGCAAAAAGGCTGGAATTAGCGCACAGGTCCCCCTGGCCCTGGGTGGGCAGCTGACTGCATCAAATACGAACACTGAAGAATATCTCCCAGACCCCAGCTGCACCCACCTCAAACTTGTGCTGCCCCGATAGTCCCAACGGAGCACTACAAACTGAAATCAAGAACCTGGACTGGTGCGTTTTCTTTCCCCGGGAAAAGAGCTGGAATTAGAGCACAGGACCCTCTGGGCTTTTGCAGGCGTCTGACTGCAACAAATAGGGACATCAAAGGATATCTCCGAGACACCATCTGCCGCGACCTCAAATATGTGCTGCCCTGACAGTCCCAAGGGAGTCCTACAAACAGACATCGGGAACCTAGACTGGTGAGTTTTCTTTCCCAGGGAAAAGGGCCGGAGTATGTGCTCAGGGATCCCTGGGCCTGAGCTGGCACCTGACTTCAAACAATCAAAACATCAAAGGATGTATCCAAGGACAAAGCTGACCCCACCTCAAACTTGCACTGCTCTGAGAGTCCCAGTGGAGCCCAACAAACTGACATCAGGAATCTGGACTGCTGAGTTTTCTTTCCCAGGCAAAGAGGCTGGAATTAGCGCACAGGTACCCCTGACCCCAGGTGGGTGGCTGACTGCAACAAATAGGAACATCGAAGAATATCTCCCGGACTGAAGCTGTCCCCACCTCAAACTTGTGCTGCCCTGACACTGCCATGCGAGCACGACAAACTGACATCAGGAACCTGGACTGGTGAGTTTTCTTTCCCAGGGAAAAGAACTGGAATTAGAGAACAGGACCCCCTGGCCTTGGGCAGGCGCCTGACTGCAACAAATACGAATATAGAAGGATATCACCCAGACACCATCTGCCCCAAACTCAAACTTGTGCTGCTCTGACAGTCCCAAGGGAGCACTACAAACTGACATCAGGAACCTAGACTGGTGGATTTTATTTCCCCGGGAAAAGAGCTGGAATTAGAGCACAGGATCCCCAGGCCTTGGGCAGGCGCCTGACTGCCACAAATACGAGCATTGAAGGATATCTGCCAGACATCATCTGCCCCAACCTCTAACTTGTGCTGCCCTGAGAGTCCCAAGGGAGCCCTACAAGCTGACATCAGGAACCTGGACTGGTGAGTTTTCTTTCCCAGGGAAAAGGGCCGGAGAATGTGCTCAGGGATCTCTGGGCCTGAGCTGGCACGGGACTGCAAAAATTCAAATCATTGAAGGATCTATCCCAGAACGAAGTTGTCCCCACCTCAAACTGCCACTGCCCTGATAGTCCCATGGGATCCCTACAAACTGACATCAGGAGCCTGGACTGGTGAGTTTTCTTTCCCAGGGAAAAGAGCTGGAATTAGAGCACAGGACCCCCTGGCCTGCGGCAGGCCCCTGACTGCAACAAATAAGAACATCAAAGGATATCTCCCAGACATCATCTGCCCCAACCTCAAATTTGTGCTGCCCTGTCAGTCCCAAGGGAGCCCTACAAACTGAAATCAGGAGCCTGGACTGGTGAGTTTTCTTTCGCAGGGAAAAGGCTGGAATTAGTGCACAAGACCCCCTGGGCCTGGGCGGGCAGCTGACTGCAACAAATACGAACATCGAAGGCTATCTACCAGACCCCAGCTGTCCCCACCTCAAACTTGTGCTGCCCTGATAGTCCCATAGGAGCTTTACAAACTGACATCAGGAACCTGGACTGGTGAGTTTTCTTTCCCAGGCAAAAAGGCTGGAATTAGCACACAGGTCCCCCTGACCCCAGGTGGGCGGCTGACTGCAACAAATAGGAACATCAAAGAATATCTTCCAGACCGAAGCTGTCCCCACCTCAAACTTGTGCTGCCCTGATAGTCGCAAGGGAGTCTTACTAACTGACATCAAGAACCTGGACTGGTGCAATTTCTTTCCCAGGGAAAAGGGCCAGAGTATGTGCCCAGGGGATCCTGGCCGTGAGCTGGCACCTGACTTCAAACAATCAAAACATCAAAGGATGCATCCCAGGACAAAGCTGTCCCCACCTCTAACTTGCAGTGCTCCGAGAGTCCCAATGGAGCCCAACAAACTGACATCAGGAATCTGGACTGGTGAGTTTTCTTTCCCCGGCAAAAAGGCTGGAATTAGCGCACAGGTCCCCCTGGCCCTGGGTGGGCAGCTGACTGCATCAAATACGAACACTGAAGAATATCTCCCAGACCCCAGCTGCACCCACCTCAAACTTCTACTGCCCTGATAGTCCCAATGGAGCCCTACAAACTGACATCAGGAACCTGGACTGGTGAGTTTTCTTTCCTAGGGAAAAGGCTGGAGAATGTGCCCAAGGGCCCCTGGCCCTGAGCTGGCGCCGGACTACAAAAACTCCGCACATCAAAGGATGTATGCCAGACTGAAGCTGTCTCCACCTCAAACTTGAACTGCCCTGATAGTCGCAACGGAGCACTACAAGCTGACATCAACAACCTGGACTGGTGAGTTTTCTTTCTCAGGGAGAAGAGATGGAACTAGAGCACAGGACCCCCTGGCCTTGGCCAGGCGCCTGACTGCAACAAATAAGAACATCAAAGGATATCACCCAGAAACCATCTGCCCCAACCTCAAATTTGTGCTGCCCTGATAGTCCCAACGGAGCCCTACAAACTGACATCAGGTACCTGGACTGGTGAGTTTTCGTTTCCCAGCAAAAAGTCTGGAATTAGCGCACAGGTCCCCCTGGCCCTGGGCGGGCAGCTGACTGCATCAAATACGAACACTGAAGAATATCTCCCAGACCCCAGCTGCACCCACCTCAAACTTGGACTGCCCTGATAGTCCCAATGGAGCCCTACAAACTGACATCAGGAACATGGACTGGCGAGTTTTCTTTCCTAGGGAAAAGGCTGGAGAATGTGCCCAGGGGCCCCTGGCCCTGAGCTGGCGCCGGACTACAAAAACTCCAAACATCAAAGGATGTATGCCAGACCGAAGTTGTCTCAACCTCAAACTTGTGCTGCCCTGATAGTCCCAACGGAGCACTACAAGCTGACATCAAGAACCTGGACTGGCGAGTTTTCTTTCCCAGGGAAAAGAGCTGGAATTAGAGCACAAGACCCCCTGGCCTTGGGCAGGCCCCTGACTGCAACAAATACGAGCATTGAAGGATATCCCCAAACATCATCTGCCCCAAGCTCAAACTTGTGCTGCCCTGACAGTCCCAAGGGAGTCCTACAAACTGACATCAGGAACCTGGACTGGTGCGTTTTCTTTCCCAGGGAAAAGAGCCAGAGTATATGCCCAGGGGGTCCTGGCCATGAGCTGGCACCTGACTTCAAAAAACCGAAACATCAAAGGATGCATCCCAGGACAAAGCAGTCCCCACCTCAAACTGCCACTGCCCCGAGTGTCCCAATGAAGCCCGAAAAACTGACACCAGGAACCTGGACTGGTGAGTTTTCTTTCCCCGGCAAAAAGGCTGGAATTAGCGCACAGGTCCCCCTGGCCCTGGGTGGGCAGCTGACTGCATCAAATACGAACACTGAAGAATATCTCCCAGACCCCAGCTGCACCCACCTCAAACTTGTGCTGCCCCGATAGTCCCAACGGAGCACTACAAACTGAAATCAAGAACCTGGACTGGTGCGTTTTCTTTCCCCGGGAAAAGAGCTGGAATTAGAGCACAGGACCCTCTGGGCTTTTGCAGGCGTCTGACTGCAACAAATAGGGACATCAAAGGATATCTCCGAGACACCATCTGCCGCGACCTCAAATATGTGCTGCCCTGACAGTCCCAAGGGAGTCCTACAAACAGACATCGGGAACCTAGACTGGTGAGTTTTCTTTCCCAGGGAAAAGGGCCGGAGTATGTGCTCAGGGATCCCTGGGCCTGAGCTGGCACCTGACTTCAAACAATCAAAACATCAAAGGATGTATCCAAGGACAAAGCTGACCCCACCTCAAACTTGCACTGCTCTGAGAGTCCCAGTGGAGCCCAACAAACTGACATCAGGAATCTGGACTGCTGAGTTTTCTTTCCCAGGCAAAGAGGCTGGAATTAGCGCACAGGTACCCCTGACCCCAGGTGGGTGGCTGACTGCAACAAATAGGAACATCGAAGAATATCTCCCGGACTGAAGCTGTCCCCACCTCAAACTTGTGCTGCCCTGACACTGCCATGCGAGCACGACAAACTGACATCAGGAACCTGGACTGGTGAGTTTTCTTTCCCAGGGAAAAGAACTGGAATTAGAGAACAGGACCCCCTGGCCTTGGGCAGGCGCCTGACTGCAACAAATACGAATATAGAAGGATATCACCCAGACACCATCTGCCCCAAACTCAAACTTGTGCTGCTCTGACAGTCCCAAGGGAGCACTACAAACTGACATCAGGAACCTAGACTGGTGGATTTTATTTCCCCGGGAAAAGAGCTGGAATTAGAGCACAGGATCCCCAGGCCTTGGGCAGGCGCCTGACTGCCACAAATACGAGCATTGAAGGATATCTGCCAGACATCATCTGCCCCAACCTCTAACTTGTGCTGCCCTGAGAGTCCCAAGGGAGCCCTACAAGCTGACATCAGGAACCTGGACTGGTGAGTTTTCTTTCCCAGGGAAAAGGGCCGGAGAATGTGCTCAGGGATCTCTGGGCCTGAGCTGGCACGGGACTGCAAAAATTCAAATCATTGAAGGATCTATCCCAGAACGAAGTTGTCCCCACCTCAAACTGCCACTGCCCTGATAGTCCCATGGGATCCCTACAAACTGACATCAGGAGCCTGGACTGGTGAGTTTTCTTTGTCAGGGAAAAGAGCTGGAATTAGAGCACAGGACCCCCTGGCCTGCGGCAGGCCCCTGACTGCAACAAATAAGAACATCAAAGGATATCTCCCAGACATCATCTGCCCCAACCTCAAATTTGTGCTGCCCTGTCAGTCCCAAGGGAGCCCTACAAACTGAAATCAGGAGCCTGGACTGGTGAGTTTTCTTTCGCAGGGAAAAGGCTGGAATTAGTGCACAAGACCCCCTGGGCCTGGGCGGGCAGCTGACTGCAACAAATACGAACATCGAAGGCTATCTACCAGACCCCAGCTGTCCCCACCTCAAACTTGTGCTGCCCTGATAGTCCCATAGGAGCTTTACAAACTGACATCAGGAACCTGGACTGGTGAGTTTTCTTTCCCAGGCAAAAAGGCTGGAATTAGCACACAGGTCCCCCTGACCCCAGGTGGGCGGCTGACTGCAACAAATAGGAACATCAAAGAATATCTTCCAGACCGAAGCTGTCCCCACCTCAAACTTGTGCTGCCCTGATAGTCGCAAGGGAGTCTTACTAACTGACATCAAGAACCTGGACTGGTGCAATTTCTTTCCCAGGGAAAAGGGCCAGAGTATGTGCCCAGGGGATCCTGGCCGTGAGCTGGCACCTGACTTCAAACAATCAAAACATCAAAGGATGCATCCCAGGACAAAGCTGTCCCCACCTCTAACTTGCAGTGCTCCGAGAGTCCCAATGGAGCCCAACAAACTGACATCAGGAACCTGGACTGGTGAGTTTTCTTTCCCCGGCAAAAAGGCTGGAATTAGCGCACAGGTCCCCCTGGCCCTGGGTGGGCAGCTGACTGCATCAAATACGAACACTGAAGAATATCTCCCAGACCCCAGCTGCACCCACCTCAAACTTCTACTGCCCTGATAGTCCCAATGGAGCCCTACAAACTGACATCAGGAACCTGGACTGGTGAGTTTTCTTTCCTAGGGAAAAGGCTGGAGAATGTGCCCAAGGGCCCCTGGCCCTGAGCTGGCGCCGGACTACAAAAACTCCGCACATCAAAGGATGTATGCCAGACTGAAGCTGTCTCCACCTCAAACTTGAACTGCCCTGATAGTCGCAACGGAGCACTACAAGCTGACATCAACAACCTGGACTGGTGAGTTTTCTTTCTCAGGGAGAAGAGATGGAACTAGAGCACAGGACCCCCTGGCCTTGGCCAGGCGCCTGACTGCAACAAATAAGAACATCAAAGGATATCACCCAGAAACCATCTGACCCAACCTCAAATTTGTGCTGCCCTGATAGTCCCAACGGAGCCCTACAAACTGACATCAGGTACCTGGACTGGTGAGTTTTCGTTTCCCAGCAAAAAGTCTGGAATTAGCGCACAGGTCCCCCTGGCCCTGGGCGGGCAGCTGACTGCATCAAATACGAACACTGAAGAATATCTCCCAGACCCCAGCTGCACCCACCTCAAACTTGGACTGCCCTGATAGTCCCAATGGAGCCCTACAAACTGACATCAGGAACATGGACTGGCGAGTTTTCTTTCCTAGGGAAAAGGCTGGAGAATGTGCCCAGGGGCCCCTGGCCCTGAGCTGGCGCCGGACTACAAAAACTCCAAACATCAAAGGATGTATGCCAGACCGAAGTTGTCTCAACCTCAAACTTGTGCTGCCCTGATAGTCCCAACGGAGCACTACAAGCTGACATCAAGAACCTGGACTGGCGAGTTTTCTTTCCCAGGGAAAAGAGCTGGAATTAGAGCACAAGACCCCCTGGCCTTGGGCAGGCCCCTGACTGCAACAAATACGAGCATTGAAGGATATCCCCAAACATCATCTGCCCCAAGCTCAAACTTGTGCTGCCCTGACAGTCCCAAGGGAGTCCTACAAACTGACATCAGGAACCTGGACTGGTGCGTTTTCTTTCCCAGGGAAAAGAGCCAGAGTATATGCCCAGGGGGTCCTGGCCATGAGCTGGCACCTGACTTCAAAAAACCGAAACATCAAAGGATGCATCCCAGGACAAAGCAGTCCCCACCTCAAACTGCCACTGCCCCGAGTGTCCCAATGAAGCCCGAAAAACTGACACCAGGAACCTGGACTGGTGAGTTTTCTTTCCCCGGCAAAAAGGCTGGAATTAGCGCACAGGTCCCCCTGGCCCTGGGTGGGCAGCTGACTGCATCAAATACGAACACTGAAGAATATCTCCCAGACCCCAGCTGCACCCACCTCAAACTTGTGCTGCCCCGATAGTCCCAACGGAGCACTACAAACTGAAATCAAGAACCTGGACTGGTGCGTTTTCTTTCCCCGGGAAAAGAGCTGGAATTAGAGCACAGGACCCTCTGGGCTTTTGCAGGCGTCTGACTGCAACAAATAGGGACATCAAAGGATATCTCCGAGACACCATCTGCCGCGACCTCAAATATGTGCTGCCCTGACAGTCCCAAGGGAGTCCTACAAACAGACATCGGGAACCTAGACTGGTGAGTTTTCTTTCCCAGGGAAAAGGGCCGGAGTATGTGCTCAGGGATCCCTGGGCCTGAGCTGGCACCTGACTTCAAACAATCAAAACATCAAAGGATGTATCCAAGGACAAAGCTGACCCCACCTCAAACTTGCACTGCTCTGAGAGTCCCAGTGGAGCCCAACAAACTGACATCAGGAATCTGGACTGCTGAGTTTTCTTTCCCAGGCAAAGAGGCTGGAATTAGCGCACAGGTACCCCTGACCCCAGGTGGGTGGCTGACTGCAACAAATAGGAACATCGAAGAATATCTCCCGGACTGAAGCTGTCCCCACCTCAAACTTGTGCTGCCCTGACACTGCCATGCGAGCACGACAAACTGACATCAGGAACCTGGACTGGTGAGTTTTCTTTCCCAGGGAAAAGAACTGGAATTAGAGAACAGGACCCCCTGGCCTTGGGCAGGCGCCTGACTGCAACAAATACGAATATAGAAGGATATCACCCAGACACCATCTGCCCCAAACTCAAACTTGTGCTGCTCTGACAGTCCCAAGGGAGCACTACAAACTGACATCAGGAACCTAGACTGGTGGATTTTATTTCCCCGGGAAAAGAGCTGGAATTAGAGCACAGGATCCCCAGGCCTTGGGCAGGCGCCTGACTGCCACAAATACGAGCATTGAAGGATATCTGCCAGACATCATCTGCCCCAACCTCTAACTTGTGCTGCCCTGAGAGTCCCAAGGGAGCCCTACAAGCTGACATCAGGAACCTGGACTGGTGAGTTTTCTTTCCCAGGGAAAAGGGCCGGAGAATGTGCTCAGGGATCTCTGGGCCTGAGCTGGCACGGGACTGCAAAAATTCAAATCATTGAAGGATCTATCCCAGAACGAAGTTGTCCCCACCTCAAACTGCCACTGCCCTGATAGTCCCATGGGATCCCTACAAACTGACATCAGGAGCCTGGACTGGTGAGTTTTCTTTGTCAGGGAAAAGAGCTGGAATTAGAGCACAGGACCCCCTGGCCTGCGGCAGGCCCCTGACTGCAACAAATAAGAACATCAAAGGATATCTCCCAGACATCATCTGCCCCAACCTCAAATTTGTGCTGCCCTGTCAGTCCCAAGGGAGCCCTACAAACTGAAATCAGGAGCCTGGACTGGTGAGTTTTCTTTCGCAGGGAAAAGGCTGGAATTAGTGCACAAGACCCCCTGGGCCTGGGCGGGCAGCTGACTGCAACAAATACGAACATCGAAGGCTATCTACCAGACCCCAGCTGTCCCCACCTCAAACTTGTGCTGCCCTGATAGTCCCATAGGAGCTTTACAAACTGACATCAGGAACCTGGACTGGTGAGTTTTCTTTCCCAGGCAAAAAGGCTGGAATTAGCACACAGGTCCCCCTGACCCCAGGTGGGCGGCTGACTGCAACAAATAGGAACATCAAAGAATATCTTCCAGACCGAAGCTGTCCCCACCTCAAACTTGTGCTGCCCTGATAGTCGCAAGGGAGTCTTACTAACTGACATCAAGAACCTGGACTGGTGCAATTTCTTTCCCAGGGAAAAGGGCCAGAGTATGTGCCCAGGGGATCCTGGCCGTGAGCTGGCACCTGACTTCAAACAATCAAAACATCAAAGGATGCATCCCAGGACAAAGCTGTCCCCACCTCTAACTTGCAGTGCTCCGAGAGTCCCAATGGAGCCCAACAAACTGACATCAGGAACCTGGACTGGTGAGTTTTCTTTCCCCGGCAAAAAGGCTGGAATTAGCGCACAGGTCCCCCTGGCCCTGGGTGGGCAGCTGACTGCATCAAATACGAACACTGAAGAATATCTCCCAGACCCCAGCTGCACCCACCTCAAACTTCTACTGCCCTGATAGTCCCAATGGAGCCCTACAAACTGACATCAGGAACCTGGACTGGTGAGTTTTCTTTCCTAGGGAAAAGGCTGGAGAATGTGCCCAAGGGCCCCTGGCCCTGAGCTGGCGCCGGACTACAAAAACTCCGCACATCAAAGGATGTATGCCAGACTGAAGCTGTCTCCACCTCAAACTTGAACTGCCCTGATAGTCGCAACGGAGCACTACAAGCTGACATCAACAACCTGGACTGGTGAGTTTTCTTTCTCAGGGAGAAGAGATGGAACTAGAGCACAGGACCCCCTGGCCTTGGCCAGGCGCCTGACTGCAACAAATAAGAACATCAAAGGATATCACCCAGAAACCATCTGCCCCAACCTCAAATTTGTGCTGCCCTGATAGTCCCAACGGAGCCCTACAAACTGACATCAGGTACCTGGACTGGTGAGTTTTCGTTTCCCAGCAAAAAGTCTGGAATTAGCGCACAGGTCCCCCTGGCCCTGGGCGGGCAGCTGACTGCATCAAATACGAACACTGAAGAATATCTCCCAGACCCCAGCTGCACCCACCTCAAACTTGGACTGCCCTGATAGTCCCAATGGAGCCCTACAAACTGACATCAGGAACATGGACTGGCGAGTTTTCTTTCCTAGGGAAAAGGCTGGAGAATGTGCCCAGGGGCCCCTGGCCCTGAGCTGGCGCCGGACTACAAAAACTCCAAACATCAAAGGATGTATGCCAGACCGAAGTTGTCTCAACCTCAAACTTGTGCTGCCCTGATAGTCGCAACGGAGCACTACAAGCTGACATCAAGAACCTGGACTGGCGAGTTTTCTTTCCCAGGGAAAAGAGCTGGAATTAGAGCACAAGACCCCCTGGCCTTGGGCAGGCCCCTGACTGCAACAAATACGAGCATTGAAGGATATCCCCAAACATCATCTGCCCCAAGCTCAAACTTGTGCTGCCCTGACAGTCCCAAGGGAGTCCTACAAACTGACATCAGGAACCTGGACTGGTGCGTTTTCTTTCCCAGGGAAAAGAGCCAGAGTATATGCCCAGGGGGTCCTGGCCATGAGCTGGCACCTGACTTCAAAAAACCGAAACATCAAAGGATGCATCCCAGGACAAAGCAGTCCCCACCTCAAACTGCCACTGCCCCGAGTGTCCCAATGAAGCCCGAAAAACTGACACCAGGAACCTGGACTGGTGAGTTTTCTTTCCCCGGCAAAAAGGCTGGAATTAGCGCACAGGTCCCCCTGGCCCTGGGTGGGCAGCTGACTGCATCAAATACGAACACTGAAGAATATCTCCCAGACCCCAGCTGCACCCACCTCAAACTTGTGCTGCCCCGATAGTCCCAACGGAGCACTACAAACTGAAATCAAGAACCTGGACTGGTGCGTTTTCTTTCCCCGGGAAAAGAGCTGGAATTAGAGCACAGGACCCTCTGGGCTTTTGCAGGCGTCTGACTGCAACAAATAGGGACATCAAAGGATATCTCCGAGACACCATCTGCCGCGACCTCAAATATGTGCTGCCCTGACAGTCCCAAGGGAGTCCTACAAACAGACATCGGGAACCTAGACTGGTGAGTTTTCTTTCCCAGGGAAAAGGGCCGGAGTATGTGCTCAGGGATCCCTGGGCCTGAGCTGGCACCTGACTTCAAACAATCAAAACATCAAAGGATGTATCCAAGGACAAAGCTGACCCCACCTCAAACTTGCACTGCTCTGAGAGTCCCAGTGGAGCCCAACAAACTGACATCAGGAATCTGGACTGCTGAGTTTTCTTTCCCAGGCAAAGAGGCTGGAATTAGCGCACAGGTACCCCTGACCCCAGGTGGGTGGCTGACTGCAACAAATAGGAACATCGAAGAATATCTCCCGGACTGAAGCTGTCCCCACCTCAAACTTGTGCTGCCCTGACACTGCCATGCGAGCACGACAAACTGACATCAGGAACCTGGACTGGTGAGTTTTCTTTCCCAGGGAAAAGAACTGGAATTAGAGAACAGGACCCCCTGGCCTTGGGCAGGCGCCTGACTGCAACAAATACGAATATAGAAGGATATCACCCAGACACCATCTGCCCCAAACTCAAACTTGTGCTGCTCTGACAGTCCCAAGGGAGCACTACAAACTGACATCAGGAACCTAGACTGGTGGATTTTATTTCCCCGGGAAAAGAGCTGGAATTAGAGCACAGGATCCCCAGGCCTTGGGCAGGCGCCTGACTGCCACAAATACGAGCATTGAAGGATATCTGCCAGACATCATCTGCCCCAACCTCTAACTTGTGCTGCCCTGAGAGTCCCAAGGGAGCCCTACAAGCTGACATCAGGAACCTGGACTGGTGAGTTTTCTTTCCCAGGGAAAAGGGCCGGAGAATGTGCTCAGGGATCTCTGGGCCTGAGCTGGCACGGGACTGCAAAAATTCAAATCATTGAAGGATCTATCCCAGAACGAAGTTGTCCCCACCTCAAACTGCCACTGCCCTGATAGTCCCATGGGATCCCTACAAACTGACATCAGGAGCCTGGACTGGTGAGTTTTCTTTGTCAGGGAAAAGAGCTGGAATTAGAGCACAGGACCCCCTGGCCTGCGGCAGGCCCCTGACTGCAACAAATAAGAACATCAAAGGATATCTCCCAGACATCATCTGCCCCAACCTCAAATTTGTGCTGCCCTGTCAGTCCCAAGGGAGCCCTACAAACTGAAATCAGGAGCCTGGACTGGTGAGTTTTCTTTCGCAGGGAAAAGGCTGGAATTAGTGCACAAGACCCCCTGGGCCTGGGCGGGCAGCTGACTGCAACAAATACGAACATCGAAGGCTATCTACCAGACCCCAGCTGTCCCCACCTCAAACTTGTGCTGCCCTGATAGTCCCATAGGAGCTTTACAAACTGACATCAGGAACCTGGACTGGTGAGTTTTCTTTCCCAGGCAAAAAGGCTGGAATTAGCACACAGGTCCCCCTGACCCCAGGTGGGCGGCTGACTGCAACAAATAGGAACATCAAAGAATATCTTCCAGACCGAAGCTGTCCCCACCTCAAACTTGTGCTGCCCTGATAGTCGCAAGGGAGTCTTACTAACTGACATCAAGAACCTGGACTGGTGCAATTTCTTTCCCAGGGAAAAGGGCCAGAGTATGTGCCCAGGGGATCCTGGCCGTGAGCTGGCACCTGACTTCAAACAATCAAAACATCAAAGGATGCATCCCAGGACAAAGCTGTCCCCACCTCTAACTTGCAGTGCTCCGAGAGTCCCAATGGAGCCCAACAAACTGACATCAGGAACCTGGACTGGTGAGTTTTCTTTCCCCGGCAAAAAGGCTGGAATTAGCGCACAGGTCCCCCTGGCCCTGGGTGGGCAGCTGACTGCATCAAATACGAACACTGAAGAATATCTCCCAGACCCCAGCTGCACCCACCTCAAACTTCTACTGCCCTGATAGTCCCAATGGAGCCCTACAAACTGACATCAGGAACCTGGACTGGTGAGTTTTCTTTCCTAGGGAAAAGGCTGGAGAATGTGCCCAAGGGCCCCTGGCCCTGAGCTGGCGCCGGACTACAAAAACTCCGCACATCAAAGGATGTATGCCAGACTGAAGCTGTCTCCACCTCAAACTTGAACTGCCCTGATAGTCGCAACGGAGCACTACAAGCTGACATCAACAACCTGGACTGGTGAGTTTTCTTTCTCAGGGAGAAGAGATGGAACTAGAGCACAGGACCCCCTGGCCTTGGCCAGGCGCCTGACTGCAACAAATAAGAACATCAAAGGATATCACCCAGAAACCATCTGCCCCAACCTCAAATTTGTGCTGCCCTGATAGTCCCAACGGAGCCCTACAAACTGACATCAGGTACCTGGACTGGTGAGTTTTCGTTTCCCAGCAAAAAGTCTGGAATTAGCGCACAGGTCCCCCTGGCCCTGGGCGGGCAGCTGACTGCATCAAATACGAACACTGAAGAATATCTCCCAGACCCCAGCTGCACCCACCTCAAACTTGGACTGCCCTGATAGTCCCAATGGAGCCCTACAAACTGACATCAGGAACATGGACTGGCGAGTTTTCTTTCCTAGGGAAAAGGCTGGAGAATGTGCCCAGGGGCCCCTGGCCCTGAGCTGGCGCCGGACTACAAAAACTCCAAACATCAAAGGATGTATGCCAGACCGAAGTTGTCTCAACCTCAAACTTGTGCTGCCCTGATAGTCCCAACGGAGCACTACAAGCTGACATCAAGAACCTGGACTGGCGAGTTTTCTTTCCCAGGGAAAAGAGCTGGAATTAGAGCACAAGACCCCCTGGCCTTGGGCAGGCCCCTGACTGCAACAAATACGAGCATTGAAGGATATCCCCAAACATCATCTGCCCCAAGCTCAAACTTGTGCTGCCCTGACAGTCCCAAGGGAGTCCTACAAACTGACATCAGGAACCTGGACTGGTGCGTTTTCTTTCCCAGGGAAAAGAGCCAGAGTATATGCCCAGGGGGTCCTGGCCATGAGCTGGCACCTGACTTCAAAAAACCGAAACATCAAAGGATGCATCCCAGGACAAAGCAGTCCCCACCTCAAACTGCCACTGCCCCGAGTGTCCCAATGAAGCCCGAAAAACTGACATCAGGAACCTGGACTGGTGAGTTTTCTTTCCCCGGCAAAAAGGCTGGAATTAGCGCACAGGTCCCCCTGGCCCTGGGTGGGCAGCTGACTGCATCAAATACGAACACTGAAGAATATCTCCCAGACCCCAGCTGCACCCACCTCAAACTTGTGCTGCCCCGATAGTCCCAACGGAGCACTACAAACTGAAATCAAGAACCTGGACTGGTGCGTTTTCTTTCCCAGGGAAAAGAGCTGGAATTAGAGCACAGGACCCTCTGGGCTTTTGCAGGCGTCTGACTGCAACAAATAGGGACATCAAAGGATATCTCCGAGACACCATCTGCCGCGACCTCAAATATGTGCTGCCCTGACAGTCCCAAGGGAGTCCTACAAACAGACATCGGGAACCTAGACTGGTGAGTTTTCTTTCCCAGGGAAAAGGGCCGGAGTATGTGCTCAGGGATCCCTGGGCCTGAGCTGGCACCTGACTTCAAACAATCAAAACATCAAAGGATGTATCCAAGGACAAAGCTGACCCCACCTCAAACTTGCACTGCTCTGAGAGTCCCAGTGGAGCCCAACAAACTGACATCAGGAATCTGGACTGCTGAGTTTTCTTTCCCAGGCAAAGAGGCTGGAATTAGCGCACAGGTACCCCTGACCCCAGGTGGGTGGCTGACTGCAACAAATAGGAACATCGAAGAATATCTCCCGGACTGAAGCTGTCCCCACCTCAAACTTGTGCTGCCCTGACACTGCCATGCGAGCACGACAAACTGACATCAGGAACCTGGACTGGTGAGTTTTCTTTCCCAGGGAAAAGAACTGGAATTAGAGAACAGGACCCCCTGGCCTTGGGCAGGCGCCTGACTGCAACAAATACGAATATAGAAGGATATCACCCAGACACCATCTGCCCCAAACTCAAACTTGTGCTGCTCTGACAGTCCCAAGGGAGCACTACAAACTGACATCAGGAACCTAGACTGGTGGATTTTATTTCCCCGGGAAAAGAGCTGGAATTAGAGCACAGGATCCCCAGGCCTTGGGCAGGCGCCTGACTGCCACAAATACGAGCATTGAAGGATATCTGCCAGACATCATCTGCCCCAACCTCTAACTTGTGCTGCCCTGAGAGTCCCAAGGGAGCCCTACAAGCTGACATCAGGAACCTGGACTGGTGAGTTTTCTTTCCCAGGGAAAAGGGCCGGAGAATGTGCTCAGGGATCTCTGGGCCTGAGCTGGCACGGGACTGCAAAAATTCAAATCATTGAAGGATCTATCCCAGAACGAAGTTGTCCCCACCTCAAACTGCCACTGCCCTGATAGTCCCATGGGATCCCTACAAACTGACATCAGGAGCCTGGACTGGTGAGTTTTCTTTGTCAGGGAAAAGAGCTGGAATTAGAGCACAGGACCCCCTGGCCTGCGGCAGGCCCCTGACTGCAACAAATAAGAACATCAAAGGATATCTCCCAGACATCATCTGCCCCAACCTCAAATTTGTGCTGCCCTGTCAGTCCCAAGGGAGCCCTACAAACTGAAATCAGGAGCCTGGACTGGTGAGTTTTCTTTCGCAGGGAAAAGGCTGGAATTAGTGCACAAGACCCCCTGGGCCTGGGCGGGCAGCTGACTGCAACAAATACGAACATCGAAGGCTATCTACCAGACCCCAGCTGTCCCCACCTCAAACTTGTGCTGCCCTGATAGTCCCATAGGAGCTTTACAAACTGACATCAGGAACCTGGACTGGTGAGTTTTCTTTCCCAGGCAAAAAGGCTGGAATTAGCACACAGGTCCCCCTGACCCCAGGTGGGCGGCTGACTGCAACAAATAGGAACATCAAAGAATATCTTCCAGACCGAAGCTGTCCCCACCTCAAACTTGTGCTGCCCTGATAGTCGCAAGGGAGTCTTACTAACTGACATCAAGAACCTGGACTGGTGCAATTTCTTTCCCAGGGAAAAGGGCCAGAGTATGTGCCCAGGGGATCCTGGCCGTGAGCTGGCACCTGACTTCAAACAATCAAAACATCAAAGGATGCATCCCAGGACAAAGCTGTCCCCACCTCTAACTTGCAGTGCTCCGAGAGTCCCAATGGAGCCCAACAAACTGACATCAGGAACCTGGACTGGTGAGTTTTCTTTCCCCGGCAAAAAGGCTGGAATTAGCGCACAGGTCCCCCTGGCCCTGGGTGGGCAGCTGACTGCATCAAATACGAACACTGAAGAATATCTCCCAGACCCCAGCTGCACCCACCTCAAACTTCTACTGCCCTGATAGTCCCAATGGAGCCCTACAAACTGACATCAGGAACCTGGACTGGTGAGTTTTCTTTCCTAGGGAAAAGGCTGGAGAATGTGCCCAAGGGCCCCTGGCCCTGAGCTGGCGCCGGACTACAAAAACTCCGCACATCAAAGGATGTATGCCAGACTGAAGCTGTCTCCACCTCAAACTTGAACTGCCCTGATAGTCGCAACGGAGCACTACAAGCTGACATCAACAACCTGGACTGGTGAGTTTTCTTTCTCAGGGAGAAGAGATGGAATTAGAGCACAGGACCCCCTGGCCTTGGCCAGGCGCCTGACTGCAACAAATAAGAACATCAAAGGATATCACCCAGAAACCATCTGCCCCAACCTCAAATTTGTGCTGCCCTGATAGTCCCAACGGAGCCCTACAAACTGACATCAGGTACCTGGACTGGTGAGTTTTCGTTTCCCAGCAAAAAGTCTGGAATTAGCGCACAGGTCCCCCTGGCCCTGGGCGGGCAGCTGACTGCATCAAATACGAACACTGAAGAATATCTCCCAGACCCCAGCTGCACCCACCTCAAACTTGGACTGCCCTGATAGTCCCAATGGAGCCCTACAAACTGACATCAGGAACATGGACTGGCGAGTTTTCTTTCCTAGGGAAAAGGCTGGAGAATGTGCCCAGGGGCCCCTGGCCCTGAGCTGGCGCCGGACTACAAAAACTCCAAACATCAAAGGATGTATGCCAGACCGAAGTTGTCTCAACCTCAAACTTGTGCTGCCCTGATAGTCCCAACGGAGCACTACAAGCTGACATCAAGAACCTGGACTGGCGAGTTTTCTTTCCCAGGGAAAAGAGCTGGAATTAGAGCACAAGACCCCCTGGCCTTGGGCAGGCCCCTGACTGCAACAAATACGAGCATTGAAGGATATCCCCAAACATCATCTGCCCCAAGCTCAAACTTGTGCTGCCCTGACAGTCCCAAGGGAGTCCTACAAACTGACATCAGGAACCTGGACTGGTGCGTTTTCTTTCCCAGGGAAAAGAGCCAGAGTATATGCCCAGGGGGTCCTGGCCATGAGCTGGCACCTGACTTCAAAAAACCGAAACATCAAAGGATGCATCCCAGGACAAAGCAGTCCCCACCTCAAACTGCCACTGCCCCGAGTGTCCCAATGAAGCCCGAAAAACTGACATCAGGAACCTGGACTGGTGAGTTTTCTTTCCCCGGCAAAAAGGCTGGAATTAGCGCACAGGTCCCCCTGGCCCTGGGTGGGCAGCTGACTGCATCAAATACGAACACTGAAGAATATCTCCCAGACCCCAGCTGCACCCACCTCAAACTTGTGCTGCCCCGATAGTCCCAACGGAGCACTACAAACTGAAATCAAGAACCTGGACTGGTGCGTTTTCTTTCCCAGGGAAAAGAGCTGGAATTAGAGCACAGGACCCTCTGGGCTTTTGCAGGCGTCTGACTGCAACAAATAGGGACATCAAAGGATATCTCCGAGACACCATCTGCCGCGACCTCAAATATGTGCTGCCCTGACAGTCCCAAGGGAGTCCTACAAACAGACATCGGGAACCTAGACTGGTGAGTTTTCTTTCCCAGGGAAAAGGGCCGGAGTATGTGCTCAGGGATCCCTGGGCCTGAGCTGGCACCTGACTTCAAACAATCAAAACATCAAAGGATGTATCCAAGGACAAAGCTGACCCCACCTCAAACTTGCACTGCTCTGAGAGTCCCAGTGGAGCCCAACAAACTGACATCAGGAATCTGGACTGCTGAGTTTTCTTTCCCAGGCAAAGAGGCTGGAATTAGCGCACAGGTACCCCTGACCCCAGGTGGGTGGCTGACTGCAACAAATAGGAACATCGAAGAATATCTCCCGGACTGAAGCTGTCCCCACCTCAAACTTGTGCTGCCCTGACACTGCCATGCGAGCACGACAAACTGACATCAGGAACCTGGACTGGTGAGTTTTCTTTCCCAGGGAAAAGAACTGGAATTAGAGAACAGGACCCCCTGGCCTTGGGCAGGCGCCTGACTGCAACAAATACGAATATAGAAGGATATCACCCAGACACCATCTGCCCCAAACTCAAACTTGTGCTGCTCTGACAGTCCCAAGGGAGCACTACAAACTGACATCAGGAACCTAGACTGGTGGATTTTATTTCCCCGGGAAAAGAGCTGGAATTAGAGCACAGGATCCCCAGGCCTTGGGCAGGCGCCTGACTGCCACAAATACGAGCATTGAAGGATATCTGCCAGACATCATCTGCCCCAACCTCTAACTTGTGCTGCCCTGAGAGTCCCAAGGGAGCCCTACAAGCTGACATCAGGAACCTGGACTGGTGAGTTTTCTTTCCCAGGGAAAAGGGCCGGAGAATGTGCTCAGGGATCTCTGGGCCTGAGCTGGCACGGGACTGCAAAAATTCAAATCATTGAAGGATCTATCCCAGAACGAAGTTGTCCCCACCTCAAACTGCCACTGCCCTGATAGTCCCATGGGATCCCTACAAACTGACATCAGGAGCCTGGACTGGTGAGTTTTCTTTGTCAGGGAAAAGAGCTGGAATTAGAGCACAGGACCCCCTGGCCTGCGGCAGGCCCCTGACTGCAACAAATAAGAACATCAAAGGATATCTCCCAGACATCATCTGCCCCAACCTCAAATTTGTGCTGCCCTGTCAGTCCCAAGGGAGCCCTACAAACTGAAATCAGGAGCCTGGACTGGTGAGTTTTCTTTCGCAGGGAAAAGGCTGGAATTAGTGCACAAGACCCCCTGGGCCTGGGCGGGCAGCTGACTGCAACAAATACGAACATCGAAGGCTATCTACCAGACCCCAGCTGTCCCCACCTCAAACTTGTGCTGCCCTGATAGTCCCATAGGAGCTTTACAAACTGACATCAGGAACCTGGACTGGTGAGTTTTCTTTCCCAGGCAAAAAGGCTGGAATTAGCACACAGGTCCCCCTGACCCCAGGTGGGCGGCTGACTGCAACAAATAGGAACATCAAAGAATATCTTCCAGACCGAAGCTGTCCCCACCTCAAACTTGTGCTGCCCTGATAGTCGCAAGGGAGTCTTACTAACTGACATCAAGAACCTGGACTGGTGCAATTTCTTTCCCAGGGAAAAGGGCCAGAGTATGTGCCCAGGGGATCCTGGCCGTGAGCTGGCACCTGACTTCAAACAATCAAAACATCAAAGGATGCATCCCAGGACAAAGCTGTCCCCACCTCTAACTTGCAGTGCTCCGAGAGTCCCAATGGAGCCCAACAAACTGACATCAGGAACCTGGACTGGTGAGTTTTCTTTCCCCGGCAAAAAGGCTGGAATTAGCGCACAGGTCCCCCTGGCCCTGGGTGGGCAGCTGACTGCATCAAATACGAACACTGAAGAATATCTCCCAGACCCCAGCTGCACCCACCTCAAACTTCTACTGCCCTGATAGTCCCAATGGAGCCCTACAAACTGACATCAGGAACCTGGACTGGTGAGTTTTCTTTCCTAGGGAAAAGGCTGGAGAATGTGCCCAAGGGCCCCTGGCCCTGAGCTGGCGCCGGACTACAAAAACTCCGCACATCAAAGGATGTATGCCAGACTGAAGCTGTCTCCACCTCAAACTTGAACTGCCCTGATAGTCCCAACAGAGCACTACAAGCTGACATCAACAACCTGGACTGGTGAGTTTTCTTTCTCAGGGAGAAGAGATGGAATTAGAGCACAGGACCCCCTGGCCTTGGCCAGGCGCCTGACTGCAACAAATAAGAACATCAAAGGATATCACCCAGAAACCATCTGCCCCAACCTCAAATTTGTGCTGCCCTGATAGTCCCAACGGAGCCCTACAAACTGACATCAGGTACCTGGACTGGTGAGTTTTCGTTTCCCAGCAAAAAGTCTGGAATTAGCGCACAGGTCCCCCTGGCCCTGGGCGGGCAGCTGACTGCATCAAATACGAACACTGAAGAATATCTCCCAGACCCCAGCTGCACCCACCTCAAACTTGGACTGCCCTGATAGTCCCAATGGAGCCCTACAAACTGACATCAGGAACATGGACTGGCGAGTTTTCTTTCCTAGGGAAAAGGCTGGAGAATGTGCCCAGGGGCCCCTGGCCCTGAGCTGGCGCCGGACTACAAAAACTCCAAACATCAAAGGATGTATGCCAGACCGAAGTTGTCTCAACCTCAAACTTGTGCTGCCCTGATAGTCGCAACGGAGCACTACAAGCTGACATCAAGAACCTGGACTGGCGAGTTTTCTTTCCCAGGGAAAAGAGCTGGAATTAGAGCACAAGACCCCCTGGCCTTGGGCAGGCCCCTGACTGCAACAAATACGAGCATTGAAGGATATCCCCAAACATCATCTGCCCCAAGCTCAAACTTGTGCTGCCCTGACAGTCCCAAGGGAGTCCTACAAACTGACATCAGGAACCTGGACTGGTGCGTTTTCTTTCCCAGGGAAAAGAGCCAGAGTATATGCCCAGGGGGTCCTGGCCATGAGCTGGCACCTGACTTCAAAAAACCGAAACATCAAAGGATGCATCCCAGGACAAAGCAGTCCCCACCTCAAACTGCCACTGCCCCGAGTGTCCCAATGAAGCCCGAAAAACTGACACCAGGAACCTGGACTGGTGAGTTTTCTTTCCCCGGCAAAAAGGCTGGAATTAGCGCACAGGTCCCCCTGGCCCTGGGTGGGCAGCTGACTGCATCAAATACGAACACTGAAGAATATCTCCCAGACCCCAGCTGCACCCACCTCAAACTTGTGCTGCCCCGATAGTCCCAACGGAGCACTACAAACTGAAATCAAGAACCTGGACTGGTGCGTTTTCTTTCCCCGGGAAAAGAGCTGGAATTAGAGCACAGGACCCTCTGGGCTTTTGCAGGCGTCTGACTGCAACAAATAGGGACATCAAAGGATATCTCCGAGACACCATCTGCCGCGACCTCAAATATGTGCTGCCCTGACAGTCCCAAGGGAGTCCTACAAACAGACATCGGGAACCTAGACTGGTGAGTTTTCTTTCCCAGGGAAAAGGGCCGGAGTATGTGCTCAGGGATCCCTGGGCCTGAGCTGGCACCTGACTTCAAACAATCAAAACATCAAAGGATGTATCCAAGGACAAAGCTGACCCCACCTCAAACTTGCACTGCTCTGAGAGTCCCAGTGGAGCCCAACAAACTGACATCAGGAATCTGGACTGCTGAGTTTTCTTTCCCAGGCAAAGAGGCTGGAATTAGCGCACAGGTACCCCTGACCCCAGGTGGGTGGCTGACTGCAACAAATAGGAACATCGAAGAATATCTCCCGGACTGAAGCTGTCCCCACCTCAAATTTGTGCTGCCCTGACACTGCCATGCGAGCACGACAAACTGACATCAGGAACCTGGACTGGTGAGTTTTCTTTCCCAGGGAAAAGAACTGGAATTAGAGAACAGGACCCCCTGGCCTTGGGCAGGCGCCTGACTGCAACAAATACGAATATAGAAGGATATCACCCAGACACCATCTGCCCCAAACTCAAACTTGTGCTGCTCTGACAGTCCCAAGGGAGCACTACAAACTGACATCAGGAACCTAGACTGGTGGATTTTATTTCCCCGGGAAAAGAGCTGGAATTAGAGCACAGGATCCCCAGGCCTTGGGCAGGCGCCTGACTGCCACAAATACAAGCATTGAAGGATATCTGCCAGACATCATCTGCCCCAACCTCTAACTTGTGCTGCCCTGAGAGTCCCAAGGGAGCCCTACAAGCTGACATCAGGAACCTGGACTGGTGAGTTTTCTTTCCCAGGGAAAAGGGCCGGAGAATGTGCTCAGGGATCTCTGGGCCTGAGCTGGCACGGGACTGCAAAAATTCAAATCATTGAAGGATCTATCCCAGAACGAAGTTGTCCCCACCTCAAACTGCCACTGCCCTGATAGTCCCATGGGATCCCTACAAACTGACATCAGGAGCCTGGACTGGTGAGTTTTCTTTGTCAGGGAAAAGAGCTGGAATTAGAGCACAGGACCCCCTGGCCTGCGGCAGGCCCCTGACTGCAACAAATAAGAACATCAAAGGATATCTCCCAGACATCATCTGCCCCAACCTCAAATTTGTGCTGCCCTGTCAGTCCCAAGGGAGCCCTACAAACTGAAATCAGGAGCCTGGACTGGTGAGTTTTCTTTCGCAGGGAAAAGGCTGGAATTAGTGCACAAGACCCCCTGGGCCTGGGCGGGCAGCTGACTGCAACAAATACGAACATCGAAGGCTATCTACCAGACCCCAGCTGTCCCCACCTCAAACTTGTGCTGCCCTGATAGTCCCATAGGAGCTTTACAAACTGACATCAGGAACCTGGACTGGTGAGTTTTCTTTCCCAGGCAAAAAGGCTGGAATTAGCACACAGGTCCCCCTGACCCCAGGTGGGCGGCTGACTGCAACAAATAGGAACATCAAAGAATATCTTCCAGACCGAAGCTGTCCCCACCTCAAACTTGTGCTGCCCTGATAGTCGCAAGGGAGTCTTACTAACTGACATCAAGAACCTGGACTGGTGCAATTTCTTTCCCAGGGAAAAGGGCCAGAGTATGTGCCCAGGGGATCCTGGCCGTGAGCTGGCACCTGACTTCAAACAATCAAAACATCAAAGGATGCATCCCAGGACAAAGCTGTCCCCACCTCTAACTTGCAGTGCTCCGAGAGTCCCAATGGAGCCCAACAAACTGACATCAGGAACCTGGACTGGTGAGTTTTCTTTCCCCGGCAAAAAGGCTGGAATTAGCGCACAGGTCCCCCTGGCCCTGGGTGGGCAGCTGACTGCATCAAATACGAACACTGAAGAATATCTCCCAGACCCCAGCTGCACCCACCTCAAACTTCTACTGCCCTGATAGTCCCAATGGAGCCCTACAAACTGACATCAGGAACCTGGACTGGTGAGTTTTCTTTCCTAGGGAAAAGGCTGGAGAATGTGCCCAAGGGCCCCTGGCCCTGAGCTGGCGCCGGACTACAAAAACTCCGCACATCAAAGGATGTATGCCAGACTGAAGCTGTCTCCACCTCAAACTTGAACTGCCCTGATAGTCGCAACGGAGCACTACAAGCTGACATCAACAACCTGGACTGGTGAGTTTTCTTTCTCAGGGAGAAGAGATGGAATTAGAGCACAGGACCCCCTGGCCTTGGCCAGGCGCCTGACTGCAACAAATAAGAACATCAAAGGATATCACCCAGAAACCATCTGCCCCAACCTCAAATTTGTGCTGCCCTGATAGTCCCAACGGAGCCCTACAAACTGACATCAGGTACCTGGACTGGTGAGTTTTCGTTTCCCAGCAAAAAGTCTGGAATTAGCGCACAGGTCCCCCTGGCCCTGGGCGGGCAGCTGACTGCATCAAATACGAACACTGAAGAATATCTCCCAGACCCCAGCTGCACCCACCTCAAACTTGGACTGCCCTGATAGTCCCAATGGAGCCCTACAAACTGACATCAGGAACATGGACTGGCGAGTTTTCTTTCCTAGGGAAAAGGCTGGAGAATGTGCCCAGGGGCCCCTGGCCCTGAGCTGGCGCCGGACTACAAAAACTCCAAACATCAAAGGATGTATGCCAGACCGAAGTTGTCTCAACCTCAAACTTGTGCTGCCCTGATAGTCGCAACGGAGCACTACAAGCTGACATCAAGAACCTGGACTGGCGAGTTTTCTTTCCCAGGGAAAAGAGCTGGAATTAGAGCACAAGACCCCCTGGCCTTGGGCAGGCCCCTGACTGCAACAAATACGAGCATTGAAGGATATCCCCAAACATCATCTGCCCCAAGCTCAAACTTGTGCTGCCCTGACAGTCCCAAGGGAGTCCTACAAACTGACATCAGGAACCTGGACTGGTGCGTTTTCTTTCCCAGGGAAAAGAGCCAGAGTATATGCCCAGGGGGTCCTGGCCATGAGCTGGCACCTGACTTCAAAAAACCGAAACATCAAAGGATGCATCCCAGGACAAAGCAGTCCCCACCTCAAACTGCCACTGCCCCGAGTGTCCCAATGAAGCCCGAAAAACTGACATCAGGAACCTGGACTGGTGAGTTTTCTTTCCCCGGCAAAAAGGCTGGAATTAGCGCACAGGTCCCCCTGGCCCTGGGTGGGCAGCTGACTGCATCAAATACGAACACTGAAGAATATCTCCCAGACCCCAGCTGCACCCACCTCAAACTTGTGCTGCCCCGATAGTCCCAACGGAGCACTACAAACTGAAATCAAGAACCTGGACTGGTGCGTTTTCTTTCCCCGGGAAAAGAGCTGGAATTAGAGCACAGGACCCTCTGGGCTTTTGCAGGCGTCTGACTGCAACAAATAGGGACATCAAAGGATATCTCCGAGACACCATCTGCCGCGACCTCAAATATGTGCTGCCCTGACAGTCCCAAGGGAGTCCTACAAACAGACATCGGGAACCTAGACTGGTGAGTTTTCTTTCCCAGGGAAAAGGGCCGGAGTATGTGCTCAGGGATCCCTGGGCCTGAGCTGGCACCTGACTTCAAACAATCAAAACATCAAAGGATGTATCCAAGGACAAAGCTGACCCCACCTCAAACTTGCACTGCTCTGAGAGTCCCAGTGGAGCCCAACAAACTGACATCAGGAATCTGGACTGCTGAGTTTTCTTTCCCAGGCAAAGAGGCTGGAATTAGCGCACAGGTACCCCTGACCCCAGGTGGGTGGCTGACTGCAACAAATAGGAACATCGAAGAATATCTCCCGGACTGAAGCTGTCCCCACCTCAAACTTGTGCTGCCCTGACACTGCCATGCGAGCACGACAAACTGACATCAGGAACCTAGACTGGTGGATTTTATTTCCCAGGGAAAAGAACTGGAATTAGAGCACAGGATCCCCAGGCCTTGGGCAGGCGCCTGACTGCCACAAATACGAGCATTGAAGGATATCTGCCAGACATCATCTGCCCCAACCTCTAACTTGTGCTGCCCTGAGAGTCCCAAGGGAGCCCTACAAGCTGACATCAGGAACCTGGACTGGTGAGTTTTCTTTCCCAGGGAAAAGGGCCGGAGAATGTGCTCAGGGATCTCTGGGCCTGAGCTGGCACGGGACTGCAAAAATTCAAATCATTGAAGGATCTATCCCAGAACGAAGTTGTCCCCACCTCAAACTGCCACTGCCCTGATAGTCCCATGGGATCCCTACAAACTGACATCAGGAGCCTGGACTGGTGAGTTTTCTTTGTCAGGGAAAAGAGCTGGAATTAGAGCACAGGACCCCCTGGCCTGCGGCAGGCCCCTGACTGCAACAAATAAGAACATCAAAGGATATCTCCCAGACATCATCTGCCCCAACCTCAAATTTGTGCTGCCCTGTCAGTCCCAAGGGAGCCCTACAAACTGAAATCAGGAGCCTGGACTGGTGAGTTTTCTTTCGCAGGGAAAAGGCTGGAATTAGTGCACAAGACCCCCTGGGCCTGGGCGGGCAGCTGACTGCAACAAATACGAACATCGAAGGCTATCTACCAGACCCCAGCTGTCCCCACCTCAAACTTGTGCTGCCCTGATAGTCCCATAGGAGCTTTACAAACTGACATCAGGAACCTGGACTGGTGAGTTTTCTTTCCCAGGCAAAAAGGCTGGAATTAGCACACAGGTCCCCCTGACCCCAGGTGGGCGGCTGACTGCAACAAATAGGAACATCAAAGAATATCTTCCAGACCGAAGCTGTCCCCACCTCAAACTTGTGCTGCCCTGATAGTCGCAAGGGAGTCTTACTAACTGACATCAAGAACCTGGACTGGTGCAATTTCTTTCCCAGGGAAAAGGGCCAGAGTATGTGCCCAGGGGATCCTGGCCGTGAGCTGGCACCTGACTTCAAACAATCAAAACATCAAAGGATGCATCCCAGGACAAAGCTGTCCCCACCTCTAACTTGCAGTGCTCCGAGAGTCCCAATGGAGCCCAACAAACTGACATCAGGAACCTGGACTGGTGAGTTTTCTTTCCCCAGCAAAAAGGCTGGAATTAGCGCACAGGTCCCCCTGGCCCTGGGTGGGCAGCTGACTGCATCAAATACGAACACTGAAGAATATCTCCCAGACCCCAGCTGCACCCACCTCAAACTTCTACTGCCCTGATAGTCCCAATGGAGCCCTACAAACTGACATCAGGAACCTGGACTGGTGAGTTTTCTTTCCTAGGGAAAAGGCTGGAGAATGTGCCCAAGGGCCCCTGGCCCTGAGCTGGCGCCGGACTACAAAAACTCCGCACATCAAAGGATGTATGCCAGACTGAAGCTGTCTCCACCTCAAACTTGAACTGCCCTGATAGTCGCAACGGAGCACTACAAGCTGACATCAACAACCTGGACTGGTGAGTTTTCTTTCTCAGGGAGAAGAGATGGAATTAGAGCACAGGACCCCCTGGCCTTGGCCAGGCGCCTGACTGCAACAAATAAGAACATCAAAGGATATCACCCAGAAACCATCTGCCCCAACCTCAAATTTGTGCTGCCCTGATAGTCCCAACGGAGCCCTACAAACTGACATCAGGTACCTGGACTGGTGAGTTTTCGTTTCCCAGCAAAAAGTCTGGAATTAGCGCACAGGTCCCCCTGGCCCTGGGCGGGCAGCTGACTGCATCAAATACGAACACTGAAGAATATCTCCCAGACCCCAGCTGCACCCACCTCAAACTTGGACTGCCCTGATAGTCCCAATGGAGCCCTACAAACTGACATCAGGAACATGGACTGGCGAGTTTTCTTTCCTAGGGAAAAGGCTGGAGAATGTGCCCAGGGGCCCCTGGCCCTGAGCTGGCGCCGGACTACAAAAACTCCAAACATCAAAGGATGTATGCCAGACCGAAGTTGTCTCAACCTCAAACTTGTGCTGCCCTGATAGTCCCAACGGAGCACTACAAGCTGACATCAAGAACCTGGACTGGCGAGTTTTCTTTCCCAGGGAAAAGAGCTGGAATTAGAGCACAAGACCCCCTGGCCTTGGGCAGGCCCCTGACTGCAACAAATACGAGCATTGAAGGATATCCCCAAACATCATCTGCCCCAAGCTCAAACTTGTGCTGCCCTGACAGTCCCAAGGGAGTCCTACAAACTGACATCAGGAACCTGGACTGGTGCGTTTTCTTTCCCAGGGAAAAGAGCCAGAGTATATGCCCAGGGGGTCCTGGCCATGAGCTGGCACCTGACTTCAAAAAACCGAAACATCAAAGGATGCATCCCAGGACAAAGCAGTCCCCACCTCAAACTGCCACTGCCCCGAGTGTCCCAATGAAGCCCGAAAAACTGACACCAGGAACCTGGACTGGTGAGTTTTCTTTCCCCGGCAAAAAGGCTGGAATTAGCGCACAGGTCCCCCTGGCCCTGGGTGGGCAGCTGACTGCATCAAATACGAACACTGAAGAATATCTCCCAGACCCCAGCTGCACCCACCTCAAACTTGTGCTGCCCCGATAGTCCCAACGGAGCACTACAAACTGAAATCAAGAACCTGGACTGGTGCGTTTTCTTTCCCCGGGAAAAGAGCTGGAATTAGAGCACAGGACCCTCTGGGCTTTTGCAGGCGTCTGACTGCAACAAATAGGGACATCAAAGGATATCTCCGAGACACCATCTGCCGCGACCTCAAATATGTGCTGCCCTGACAGTCCCAAGGGAGTCCTACAAACAGACATCGGGAACCTAGACTGGTGAGTTTTCTTTCCCAGGGAAAAGGGCCGGAGTATGTGCTCAGGGATCCCTGGGCCTGAGCTGGCACCTGACTTCAAACAATCAAAACATCAAAGGATGTATCCAAGGACAAAGCTGACCCCACCTCAAACTTGCACTGCTCTGAGAGTCCCAGTGGAGCCCAACAAACTGACATCAGGAATCTGGACTGCTGAGTTTTCTTTCCCAGGCAAAGAGGCTGGAATTAGCGCACAGGTACCCCTGACCCCAGGTGGGTGGCTGACTGCAACAAATAGGAACATCGAAGAATATCTCCCGGACTGAAGCTGTCCCCACCTCAAACTTGTGCTGCCCTGACACTGCCATGCGAGCACGACAAACTGACATCAGGAACCTGGACTGGTGAGTTTTCTTTCCCAGGGAAAAGAACTGGAATTAGAGAACAGGACCCCCTGGCCTTGGGCAGGCGCCTGACTGCAACAAATACGAATATAGAAGGATATCACCCAGACACCATCTGCCCCAAACTCAAACTTGTGCTGCTCTGACAGTCCCAAGGGAGCACTACAAACTGACATCAGGAACCTAGACTGGTGGATTTTATTTCCCCGGGAAAAGAGCTGGAATTAGAGCACAGGATACCCAGGCCTTGGGCAGGCGCCTGACTGCCACAAATACGAGCATTGAAGGATATCTGCCAGACATCATCTGCCCCAACCTCTAACTTGTGCTGCCCTGAGAGTCCCAAGGGAGCCCTACAAGCTGACATCAGGAACCTGGACTGGTGAGTTTTCTTTCCCAGGGAAAAGGGCCGGAGAATGTGCTCAGGGATCTCTGGGCCTGAGCTGGCACGGGACTGCAAAAATTCAAATCATTGAAGGATCTATCCCAGAACGAAGTTGTCCCCACCTCAAACTGCCACTGCCCTGATAGTCCCATGGGATCCCTACAAACTGACATCAGGAGCCTGGACTGGTGAGTTTTCTTTGTCAGGGAAAAGAGCTGGAATTAGAGCACAGGACCCCCTGGCCTGCGGCAGGCCCCTGACTGCAACAAATAAGAACATCAAAGGATATCTCCCAGACATCATCTGCCCCAACCTCAAATTTGTGCTGCCCTGTCAGTCCCAAGGGAGCCCTACAAACTGAAATCAGGAGCCTGGACTGGTGAGTTTTCTTTCGCAGGGAAAAGGCTGGAATTAGTGCACAAGACCCCCTGGGCCTGGGCGGGCAGCTGACTGCAACAAATACGAACATCGAAGGCTATCTACCAGACCCCAGCTGTCCCCACCTCAAACTTGTGCTGCCCTGATAGTCCCATAGGAGCTTTACAAACTGACATCAGGAACCTGGACTGGTGAGTTTTCTTTCCCAGGCAAAAAGGCTGGAATTAGCACACAGGTCCCCCTGACCCCAGGTGGGCGGCTGACTGCAACAAATAGGAACATCAAAGAATATCTTCCAGACCGAAGCTGTCCCCACCTCAAACTTGTGCTGCCCTGACAGTCCCAAGGGAGTCCTACAAACTGACATCAGGAACCTGGACTGGTGCAATTTCTTTCCCAGGGAAAAGGGCCAGAGTATGTGCCCAGGGGATCCTGGCCGTGAGCTGGCACCTGACTTCAAACAATCAAAACATCAAAGGATGCATCCCAGGACAAAGCTGTCCCCACCTCTAACTTGCAGTGCTCCGAGAGTCCCAATGGAGCCCAACAAACTGACATCAGGAACCTGGACTGGTGAGTTTTCTTTCCCCGGCAAAAAGGCTGGAATTAGCGCACAGGTCCCCCTGGCCCTGGGTGGGCAGCTGACTGCATCAAATACGAACACTGAAGAATATCTCCCAGACCCCAGCTGCACCCACCTCAAACTTCTACTGCCCTGATAGTCCCAATGGAGCCCTACAAACTGACATCAGGAACCTGGACTGGTGAGTTTTCTTTCCTAGGGAAAAGGCTGGAGAATGTGCCCAAGGGCCCCTGGCCCTGAGCTGGCGCCGGACTACAAAAACTCCGCACATCAAAGGATGTATGCCAGACTGAAGCTGTCTCCACCTCAAACTTGAACTGCCCTGATAGTCGCAACGGAGCACTACAAGCTGACATCAACAACCTGGACTGGTGAGTTTTCTTTCTCAGGGAGAAGAGATGGAATTAGAGCACAGGACCCCCTGGCCTTGGCCAGGCGCCTGACTGCAACAAATAAGAACATCAAAGGATATCACCCAGAAACCATCTGCCCCAACCTCAAATTTGTGCTGCCCTGATAGTCCCAACGGAGCCCTACAAACTGACATCAGGTACCTGGACTGGTGAGTTTTCGTTTCCCAGCAAAAAGTCTGGAATTAGCGCACAGGTCCCCCTGGCCCTGGGCGGGCAGCTGACTGCATCAAATACGAACACTGAAGAATATCTCCCAGACCCCAGCTGCACCCACCTCAAACTTGGACTGCCCTGATAGTCCCAATGGAGCCCTACAAACTGACATCAGGAACATGGACTGGCGAGTTTTCTTTCCTAGGGAAAAGGCTGGAGAATGTGCCCAGGGGCCCCTGGCCCTGAGCTGGCGCCGGACTACAAAAACTCCAAACATCAAAGGATGTATGCCAGACCGAAGTTGTCTCAACCTCAAACTTGTGCTGCCCTGATAGTCCCAACGGAGCACTACAAGCTGACATCAAGAACCTGGACTGGCGAGTTTTCTTTCCCAGGGAAAAGAGCTGGAATTAGAGCACAAGACCCCCTGGCCTTGGGCAGGCCCCTGACTGCAACAAATACGAGCATTGAAGGATATCCCCAAACATCATCTGCCCCAAGCTCAAACTTGTGCTGCCCTGACAGTCCCAAGGGAGTCCTACAAACTGACATCAGGAACCTGGACTGGTGCGTTTTCTTTCCCAGGGAAAAGAGCCAGAGTATATGCCCAGGGGGTCCTGGCCATGAGCTGGCACCTGACTTCAAAAAATCGAAACATCAAAGGATGCATCCCAGGACAAAGCAGTCCCCACCTCAAACTGCCACTGCCCTGAGTGTCCCAATGAAGCCCGAAAAACTGACACCAGGAACCTGGACTGGTGAGTTTTCTTTCCCCGGCAAAAAGGCTGGAATTAGCGCACAGGTCCCCCTGGCCCTGGGTGGGCAGCTGACTGCATCAAATACGAACACTGAAGAATATCTCCCAGACCCCAGCTGCACCCACCTCAAACTTGTGCTGCCCCGATAGTCCCAACGGAGCACTACAAACTGAAATCAAGAACCTGGACTGGTGCGTTTTCTTTCCCAGGGAAAAGAGCTGGAATTAGAGCACAGGACCCTCTGGGCTTTTGCAGGCGTCTGACTGCAACAAATAGGGACATCAAAGGATATCTCCGAGACACCATCTGCCGCGACCTCAAATATGTGCTGCCCTGACAGTCCCAAGGGAGTCCTACAAACAGACATCGGGAACCTAGACTGGTGAGTTTTCTTTCCCAGGGAAAAGGGCCGGAGTATGTGCTCAGGGATCCCTGGGCCTGAGCTGGCACCTGACTTCAAACAATCAAAACATCAAAGGATGTATCCAAGGACAAAGCTGACCCCACCTCAAACTTGCACTGCTCTGAGAGTCCCAGTGGAGCCCAACAAACTGACATCAGGAATCTGGACTGCTGAGTTTTCTTTCCCAGGCAAAGAGGCTGGAATTAGCGCACAGGTACCCCTGACCCCAGGTGGGTGGCTGACTGCAACAAATAGGAACATCGAAGAATATCTCCCGGACTGAAGCTGTCCCCACCTCAAACTTGTGCTGCCCTGACACTGCCATGCGAGCACGACAAACTGACATCAGGAACCTGGACTGGTGAGTTTTCTTTCCCAGGGAAAAGAACTGGAATTAGAGAACAGGACCCCCTGGCCTTGGGCAGGCGCCTGACTGCAACAAATACGAATATAGAAGGATATCACCCAGACACCATCTGCCCCAAACTCAAACTTGTGCTGCTCTGACAGTCCCAAGGGAGCACTACAAACTGACATCAGGAACCTAGACTGGTGGATTTTATTTCCCCGGGAAAAGAGCTGGAATTAGAGCACAGGATCCCCAGGCCTTGGGCAGGCGCCTGACTGCCACAAATACGAGCATTGAAGGATATCTGCCAGACATCATCTGCCCCAACCTCTAACTTGTGCTGCCCTGAGAGTCCCAAGGGAGCCCTACAAGCTGACATCAGGAACCTGGACTGGTGAGTTTTCTTTCCCAGGGAAAAGGGCCGGAGAATGTGCTCAGGGATCTCTGGGCCTGAGCTGGCACGGGACTGCAAAAATTCAAATCATTGAAGGATCTATCCCAGAACGAAGTTGTCCCCACCTCAAACTGCCACTGCCCTGATAGTCCCATGGGATCCCTACAAACTGACATCAGGAGCCTGGACTGGTGAGTTTTCTTTGTCAGGGAAAAGAGCTGGAATTAGAGCACAGGACCCCCTGGCCTGCGGCAGGCCCCTGACTGCAACAAATAAGAACATCAAAGGATATCTCCCAGACATCATCTGCCCCAACCTCAAATTTGTGCTGCCCTGTCAGTCCCAAGGGAGCCCTACAAACTGAAATCAGGAGCCTGGACTGGTGAGTTTTCTTTCGCAGGGAAAAGGCTGGAATTAGTGCACAAGACCCCCTGGGCCTGGGCGGGCAGCTGACTGCAACAAATACGAACATCGAAGGCTATCTACCAGACCCCAGCTGTCCCCACCTCAAACTTGTGCTGCCCTGATAGTCCCATAGGAGCTTTACAAACTGACATCAGGAACCTGGACTGGTGAGTTTTCTTTCCCAGGCAAAAAGGCTGGAATTAGCACACAGGTCCCCCTGACCCCAGGTGGGCGGCTGACTGCAACAAATAGGAACATCAAAGAATATCTTCCAGACCGAAGCTGTCCCCACCTCAAACTTGTGCTGCCCTGATAGTCGCAAGGGAGTCTTACTAACTGACATCAAGAACCTGGACTGGTGCAATTTCTTTCCCAGGGAAAAGGGCCAGAGTATGTGCCCAGGGGATCCTGGCCGTGAGCTGGCACCTGACTTCAAACAATCAAAACATCAAAGGATGCATCCCAGGACAAAGCTGTCCCCACCTCTAACTTGCAGTGCTCCGAGAGTCCCAATGGAGCCCAACAAACTGACATCAGGAACCTGGACTGGTGAGTTTTCTTTCCCCGGCAAAAAGGCTGGAATTAGCGCACAGGTCCCCCTGGCCCTGGGTGGGCAGCTGACTGCATCAAATACGAACACTGAAGAATATCTCCCAGACTCCAGCTGCACCCACCTCAAACTTCTACTGCCCTGATAGTCCCAATGGAGCCCTACAAACTGACATCAGGAACCTGGACTGGTGAGTTTTCTTTCCTAGGGAAAAGGCTGGAGAATGTGCCCAAGGGCCCCTGGCCCTGAGCTGGCGCCGGACTACAAAAACTCCACACATCAAAGGATGTATGCTAGACCGAAGCTGTCCCCACCTCAAATTTGTGCTGCCCTGACAGTCCCAACAGAGCACTACAAGCTGACATCAACAACCTGGACTGGTGAGTTTTCTTTCCCAGGGAGTCCTGGCCCTGAGCTGGCACCTGACTTCAAAACATCAAAACATCAAAGGATGCATCCCAGGACAAAGCTGTCTCCACCTCAAACTTCCACTGCCCTGAGTGTCCCAATGAAGCCCTAAAAACTAACATCACGAAACTGGACTGGTGAGTTTTCTTTCCCAGGCAAAAAGGCTGGAGTTACCACACAGGTCCCCCTGACCCCAGGTGGGCGGCTGACTGCAACAAATAGGAACATCGAAGAATATCTTCCAGACCGAAGCTGTCCCCACCGCAAACTTGTCCTGCCCTGACAATCCCAAGGGAGTCTTACAAACTGACATCAAGAACCTGTACGTGGTGCGTTTCCTTTCCCAGGGAAAAGAGCTGGAATTCGAGCAAAGGAACCCCTGGCCTTGGGCAGGCGCCTGACTGCAACAAATACGAATATCGAAGGATAACACCCAGACAGCATCTGCCCCAACCTCAAATTTGTGCTGCCCTGACAGTCCCAAGGGAGCCCTACAAACTGACATCAGGAACCTGGACTGGTGAGTTTTCTTCCCTAGGGAAAAGGCTGGAGAATATGCCCAGGGGCACCTGGGCCTGAGCTGGCGCCGGACTGCAAAAACTAAAATCATTGAAGGATGTAACCCAGACCCCAGCTGCCACCACCTCAAACTTGTGCTGCCCTGATAGTCCCAAGTAAGTCTTACAAACTGACATCAAGAACCTGTACTGGTGAGTTTTCTTTCCCAGGGAAAAGAGCTGGAATTAGAGCACAGGACCCCCTGGGCTTTTGCAGGCGTTTGATTGCAGCAAATAGGGACATCAAAGGATATCTCCGAGACACCATCTGCCCCAACCTCAAACTTGTGCTGCCCTGACAGTCCCAAAGGAGCACTACAAGCTGACATCAGGAACCTGGACTGGTGAGTTTTCTTTCCCCAGCAAAAAGCCTGGAATTAGCGTACAGGTCCCCCTGGCCCTGGGCGGGCAGCTGACTGCATCAAATACGAACACTGAATATCTCCCAGACCCCAGCTACCCCCACCTCAAACTTGTGCTGCCCTGATAGACCCAAGGGGCCCTACAAACTGACATCAGGAACCTGGACTGGTGAGTTTTCTTTCCTCAGGGAAAAAAGCTGGAATTAGAGCACAGGACCCGCTGGCCTTGGGCAGGCGCCTGACTGCAACAAATACGAATATAGAAGGATATCACCCAGACACCATCTGCCCCAACCCCAAACTTGTGCTGCCCTGACAGTCCCAAGGAAGCCCTACAAACTGACATCAGGAGCCTGGACAGGTGTGTTTTCTTTCCCAGGGAAAAGAGCTGGAATTTGCTCACAAGACCCTGTGGCCCTGGGCAGGCACCTAAATTCAACAAGTATGAACATCGAAGGACATCTCCCAGACCCCAGCTGCCACCACCTCAAACTTCTGCTGCCCTGACAGTCCCAATGGAGTCCTACAAACTGACATCAACAACCTGGACTGGTGAGTTTTCTTTCCTAGGGAAAAGGCTGGAGAATGTGCCCAGGGGCCCTTGGCCCTGAGCTTGCACCGGACTACAGAAACTGCAAACATAGAAGGATGTATCCCAGACCGAAGCTGTCTCCACCTCAAACTTGTGCTGCCCTGACAGTCCCAAGGGAGCCCTACAAGCTGACATCAAGAACCTGGACTGGTGAGTTTTCTTTCCCAGGGAAAAGAGCTGGAATTAGAGCACAAGACCCCCTGGCCTTGGGCAGGCCCCTGACTGCAACAAATAGGGACATCAAAGGATATCTCCGAGACACCATCTGTCCCAACCTCTAACTTGTGCTGCCCTGACAGTCCCAAGGGAGCCCTACAAACTGACATCAGGAACCTAGACTGGTGAGTTTTCTTTCCCAGGGAAAAGAGCCAGAGTATGTGCCCAGGGGCTCCTGGCCATGAGCTGGCACCTGACTTCAAAAAATCGAAACATCAAAGGATGCATCCCAGGACAAAGCTGTCCCCACCTCAAACTTCCACTGCCCTGAGTGTCCCAATGAAGCTGGCACCTGACTTCAAAAAATCGAAACATCAAAGGATGCATCCCAGGACAAAGCTGTCCCCACCTCAAACTTCCACTGCCCTGAGTGTCCCAATGAAGCCCTAAAACCTGACATTAGGAACCTGGACTGGTGAGTTTTCTTTCCCTGGCAAAAAGGCTGGAGTTAGCACACAGGTACCCCTGACCCCAGGTGGACGGCTGACTGCAACAAATAGGAACATCGAAGAATATCTTCCAGACCGAAGCTGTCCCAACCTCAAACTTGTGCTGCCCTGACAGTCCCAAGGGAGGCTTACAAACTGACATCAAGAACCTGGACTGCTGCATTTTCTTTCCCAGGGAAAAGAGCTGGAATTAGAGCACAGGACCCCCTGGCTTTGGGCAGGCCCCTGACTGCAACAAATACGAGCATTGAAGGATATCTCCCAGACATCATCTGCCCCAACCTCTAACTTGTGCTGCCCTGACAGTCCCAAGGGAGTTGTACAAACTGATATCAGGAACCTGGACTGGTGTCGTGGTTTGACACGGAAAGAGAATTTTTTCCGGAAGGAAGAGGTCAATTTAGATATTGACCAATTGAAAGTAGACACGCCTCTGAGAACACAGAGGGGTTGAAAGCAGAATTCCCAGGGGAACTCGTTCTCTTTGGTTCCAGTCAGCGTGCAGTGCAAACCTCCCCTGCCCAGCAACGAGCTGGGTGGGGGAGGGGAAGCCCCCATGGCCTGAAAGGTAGGCCCCAAGGGTGGTGGAAGGACTGGAACCGGGCTGGCCCCTGCAGATTGAAGGGTGGAAGAAATCTGGGATGTCTCCATTCACCCCCCGCCAGAGTTCCTCTCCCAAGAGGGAGAGAGAAAGCCGCGAGGAAGGAGGAGCGGGGGGAGCTGCAAGGCAAGGTGCCCAGTCGCGTGGGAGTTGCTGGATGTCCGGGCATCGAGCCATCCTGGGAGTTCGGACTTTTAACCCTTCCTTGAGAAATGAAAGCTTTGTGAATTTTCCTTTCCCCTCCTCGGTTTGAAACAGAGGAAGAGGGACACCTTGGACCCTGGGATGTTGGAAGGAGGAATTCTGGATGGGAGGGGGACAAGGAGTGGCTTTTGGCTGGACTTTTCTGTGTTAGCCACAACCTGAACCAATCTTCTCCTCTGAGAGAGACTGTGTTTTGGGAGGATGCCAGTGAGTCAAGAGACCTGCTTCAGCTGGGAAAAAGACAAAATTGGAGTGAACAGAGAAAAGGTTAGGGGGTTTGTGGTGGTGCCCCCTTGTCCTGGAAAGGAAAGAGAAGAGAAGAAGATCTCTGTTCTTGAGCCCTTGGCCCCAGGGGAAAATGGGGGGGACTGTGGTCCCAAACAATGAAAAACTGAACTGTTGTTTTCTCCCCTCTTGGCAGGGCATCCTTGAAAGGAAAAATCCTAAAGGCAGTCTGTCCATCCATGCATTTAGTGGTGAGAGCACTGTGCATGGAAAGGAGAAGGGTCACCATGGCAAACTTTTCTCCGGGCGGTGCCATGTGTGACATGGAAACACAGGATGTGGAGCTGTGTTTCTTGGGGGGTCTGTGGCACAGGAGAGACTCTGTTCCCTCGATGGACTGAGTATCGGTTGTTTGGAGGGTGAAAACCTGATTGGGGTCCAGATTGTGTCTCACTGTGGTTTGTTGGAGTTGGGTGGTGGGGGGAGGAATGTTTTGCAAGGTTTTCATTTGATCTTTGTGTGGTTTTTTTTTCCCTTCTTTAGTTTTCTCTTTTCTTTAGTAGTAGTAGTTTAATAAAGTTTTTTTTCTGTTATTAAGCTTGGGCCTGCTTTGCTCTGTTCTAGATTCCACTTCACAGCATTCAAGGGAGGGATCACATTTTCATGGGGGCACTGGCATTGTGCCAGTGTCAAACCATGACAACTGGTGAGTTTTCTTTCCCAGGGAAAAGGCTGGAATTAGTGCACAGGACCCCCTGGGCCTGGGCGGGCACCTGACTGCATCAAATACGAACATCGAAGAATATCTCCCAGACCCCAGCTGCCCCCACCTCTAACTTGTGCTGCCCTGATAGTCCCAATGGAGCCCTACAAACTGACATCAGGAACCTGGACTGGTGAGTTTTCTTTCCTAGGGAAAAGGCTGGAGAATGTGCCCAGGGGCCCCTGGCCCTGAGCTGGCGCCTAAATTCAAAAACTTCACACATCGAAGGATATATCCCAATACCAAAGCTGTCCCAACCTAAAACATTTGCTGCCCTGAGAGTCCCAAGGGAGCACTACAAACTGACATCAAGAACCTGGACTGGCGAGTTTTCTTTCCCAGGGAAAAAGGCTGGAATTTGCGCACAAGACCCTGTGGCCCTGGGCAGGCGCCTAACTTCAACAAATACGAATATCGAAGGATATCTCTGAGACACCATCTGCCACCACCTCAAACTTGTGCTGCCCTGATAGACCCAAGGGAGCCCTACAAACTGACACCAGGAACCTGGACTGGTGAGTTTTCTTTCCCAGTGAAAATGGCTGGAGTATGTGCTCAGGGATCCCTGGGCCTGAGCTGGCGCCGGACTGCAAAAACTAAAATCATCGAAGGATGTATCCCAGACGGAAGTTGTCCCCACCTCAAACTTGTGCTGCCCTGATAGTCACAAGGGTGCACTACAAACTGACATCAAGAACCTGGACTGGTGAGTTTTCTTTCCCAGGGAAAAGAGCTGGAATTAGAGCACAGGACCCCCTGCCTTTGGGCAGGCGCCTGACTGCAACAAATACAAACATCAAAGGATATCTCCTAGACACCATCTGCTCCAACCTCTAACTTGTAGCTACCCTGACAGTCCCAAGGGAGCCCTACAAACTGACATCAGGAACCTGGACTGGTGAGTTTTCTTTCCCAGGGAAAAGGCTGGAGAAGGTGCCCAGGGGCTCCTGGCCCTGAGCTGGCGCCTGACTGCAAGAACTCCAAACATCGAAGAATGTATCCCAGACCGAAGCTGTTCCCACCTCAAACTTGCACTGCCCTGAGAGTCCCAATGAAGCCCTGCAAACTGAGATCAAGAACCTGAACTGGTGAGTTTTCTTTCCCAGGAAAAACGGCTGGAATTAGCGCACAAGACCCCCTGGCCCTGGGTGGGCAGCTGACTGCATCAAGAACAAACATCGAAGGATATCTCCCAGACCCCAGCTGTCCCCACTTCAAACTTGTGCTCCCCTGATAGTCCCATGGGAGCCCTACAAACTGACATCAGGAACCTGGACTGGTGAGTTTTCTTTCCCAGGGAAAAGGACTGCTGTTTGTGCTCATGGCTCTGTGGCCACCACTGGGCCTCCTGAAATTCCAAATGGGATGCCAGATGCCTCCCACACCAAAGCTGCCCCCGGCTCGTGGCCTGACTGCTCTTGCCGTGGTCCTGGGTGGCCCCATGGTCTCAGTCTGGAATATCCCGTGGCTCTGGGATGACTTCGGCTCCCTTTCTCTCCTTTTCCACAGCAGATCTCTCCCAGGTGTCCCTGAGTCCTCCCAGCTGCCCCAGTTCCCTCCCAGTGTGCCACCCAACATTCCCGCTTACCTCCTGATTTTCCCAGTGTCCCTCCCAGTGCTCCCATAGCAGGTACAGGACACAATAGAAGCAGTTCTGTCACTGCTTGTAGCCCTTACTGCCACCACGGGAAGGCTCTGAGGGTTCTCGGGGATGGTGGGGAGGGATGCGGGGGTCCCAGGGGTGTCACTCTGGGGTCTGGAGGTCCCAGATGGATTCTGGGAGGGGGGCATGGAGTGTTCAAGGAGGTCTCTCAATGGTCACATGGGGGAGGGGTCCCAGGAGCATCCCAGGGGTCCTGGGGACCACTGGGGGGTACCAGGGATCCCTTAGGATTCCTGGGGATCATTCAGCGAGTCCCAGAGGGTTCAAGGTAGGTCCCTGGGGGATCTTTTTGGGGGGTCCCAGGGAGTTTTGAAGGGTCCCAGGAGTCAGGGGGATTTCCCAATGAAGATCTGGGGGGGAAGGGGGAGTCCCTCAGGGGCTGGTGGAGGGAGGACAACTTAGCATCACCAAACATGTTATGTCTATCTCCCCATACAATCTAGAGCCCAACTACACCCTGCATTACAAATTTCAAGTCCCCAGGACTTCTGCTATTACAGGCTATGCAGCAGGGCAGAGCTGCTGCGGGAGAAATACGTGCAGACACCCGTGACACAGGACAGGACCTGACAAACCAGGGGCCAGGACAGGGAGAGAGAGCTTTTGAGGAGAAGAAAGGACTGACAGACCCAAAGAACACAGAGTGCACCAGAGACAAGTGACAGGACACACACCAGCACTGCTCTGCCCTGCACATCTCAGCACTGAGGTCAAAACAGACACTTTCCCTTTAGGTGGCCTAAGGGGACACTCCTTGGACATCCCCATCTCCAAAACTGACTCAAGAACCCCCCCTGGGGAGTCCCAACCCAGCACCTCTCTTCCATTCCCTCTGTGCGTTGTAGCCCTCCACTTATCTTGCACATATCTGGGGATGCAAATCCCCATCAGGTGCAGAACGAGGCCTCCTGCCTGTCTGGGAAGTTCCAGTTGTCACCAGGCTGTTATCTCTTGCTCTGCCAAGAGAAAGAAAACCAAACATCAGTGCACTACCTTAACAGCACATGGGGCAGAACCTGACAATTCTGCTACCCACCGTCTCCCAAGAAGTCTTGGGCCACACACCTCAGGCGCGCTTGGATTCTGACACCGTCATCTCAAGGTACACCTAGGTTAAGGGCAGACAAGGTGACATGGCATTGCTGAAACTTGAGTGTACCCTCGATCCTCCTCCCTGCCTCACCACAACTCCTCGGCCATTCCTGTGCGTTACCAGGAGGGGACCTTGAAATGCAGGATTGGAAGGCTCTGTCACAGGGTCCTGTAATGCTTCCCACAAGATCACACGTGCATGAAACCTGGTCCATCAGCCAGTTGGTGACAGAGGTATGAGTACTCCGAGGGGATTCCCTAAAGCACAAAAACAAGAATGGATGCTTAGAGTTCCACCAAAAACTAAAAGCTGAGCAAAAACAACTGCTTTGGTCCGCTGCTCACCTGGCACACTTGGCCTTGACTGCTGCTGTCTGCCTGGACCTCCTGAAAATAAAGGCAAAGAACACTGCTGTAACACGGTCACCATTGAGGCTGCCCCTGCAAATGCAAACAATGACTGACCTGCTCATGGGAAATCCATCACCCAGGACTGGGGCTCTCTGCCACAGATTTGAACTGTCTGCATCTGAAAGGAATTTAGGACTGGTGTCAAACAGCTGCAGGACAACTTAGCATCACCAGACATGTTATGTCAATCTCCCCATACAATCTAGAGCCCAACTACACCCGGCATTACAAATTTCAAGTCCCCAGGACTTGCGCTATTACAGGCTATGCAGCAGGGCAGAGCTGCTCTGGGAAAATACGTGCAGACACCCGTGACACAGGACAGGGAGAGAGAGCTTTTGAGGAGAAGAAAGGACCGAGAGACCCAAAGAACACACAGTGCACCAGAGACAAGTGACAGGACACACACCAGCACCGCTCTGCCCTGAGCACCTCAGCACTGTGATCAAAACAGACACTTTTTACCTTTAGCTGGCCTAAGGGGACACTTCTTGCACATCCCCGCCCCCAAAGCTGAATCAAAAGCCCCTCCCAGCACCCCAATTTCACCCCCTCTGTGGGCCTGAGCCCTCAACTTATCTGTCTGGCATCTGGGGATGAGAATCCACGTCGCGTGCCAATGGAGGCTGCCTCGCCTGCGGGGAATGTCCTATGGTCACCGGGCTGTGGTCCCGTGCTCAGCTACAATCGAGAACACCAAACATCACTGCATGATCTTAGCTGCACAATGGACAAAACCCAGCAATCCTGCTACTCACCGTTCTCCTAAGAATGCTCGGGCCACACACTTTGGCCAGGCTCAGAGGCTGCCACCGTCATCGCAGGGTCTGCCTGGGTTAAGAAGAGACAAAGTGACTCGGCATTGCTGAAACCTAAGAGGACCTTGGCTCCCCCTCCCTACCTCGGCGACTCACCACAACTCCTCAGCCATTGCCAAAGGCTACCTGGATGCCATCGTGAAATACAAAATTTCAAGGCTTCATCTCAGAGTCCTGCAATATTTTCAAAGGGCTCACAAGCACAGGAAATCCAGGCCATCGGCTGTGGAGGACAGGGGCTTGGCATACTCTGAGGGGATTCCCTAAAGAACACAAACAAGAATGGATAGGTACAATTGCACCAAAACCTGAAACCTGAGCACAAACAACTGCTTTGGTGCACTGCTCACCTGGCACACTTGGACTTGACTGCTGCTATCTGCCTGGACCTCCTAAAAATAAAGGCAAAGAACACTGCTGTGACAAAGACACCATTCAAGCATCCCCTGCAAATGCAAACAATGACTGACTTGCTCATAGGAAAACCCTCCCCCAGGACTGGGGCTCTCTGCCACAGATTTGAACTGTCTGCATCTGAAAGGAAGTTAGGACTAGTGTCAAATGGCTGCAGAACAACTTAACACGACTAAACATATTAAGCCAATCTCCTGATACAATCTAGAGCCCAACTACACCCTGCATTACAAATTTCAAGTCCCCAGGACTTGTGCTATTACAGGCTATGCAGCAGGGCAGAGCAGCTGCGGGACAAATACATGCAGACACCTGTGACACAGGACAGGGAGAGAGAGCTTTTGAGGAGAAGAAAGGACTGAGAGACCCAAAGAACACAGAGTGCACCAGAGACAAGTGACAGGACACACACGGGAACTGCTCTGCCCTGAGCACCTCAGCACTGTGACCAAAACAGACACTTTCCTATTAGGTGGCCTAGGGGGACACTTCTTGCACATCCCCGCCCCCAAAGCTGAATCAAAAGCCCCTCCCAGCACCCCAATTTCACCCCCTCTGTGGGCCTTAGCCCTCAACTTATCTGTCTGGCATCTGGGGATGAGAACCCACGTCGCGTGGAAATGGAGGCTGCCTCGCCTGCGGGGAATGTCCTATGGTCACCGGGCTGTGGTCCCGTGCTCAGCTACAATCGAGAACACCAAACATCACTGCATGATCTTAGCTGCACAATGGACAAAACCCAGCAATCCTGCTACTCACCGTTCTCCTAAGAATGCTCGGGCCACACACTTTGGCCAGGCTCAGAGGCTGCCACCATCATCGCAGGGTCTGCCTGGGTTAAGAAGAGACAAAGTGACTCGGCATTGCTGAAACCTAAGTGGACCTTGGCTCCCCCTCCCTACCTCGGCGACTCACCACAACTCCTCAGCCATTGCCAAAGGCTACCTGGATGCCATCGTGAAATACAAAATTTCAAGGCTTCATCTCAGAGTCCTGAAATACTTCCAGAAGGCTCACAAGCACAGGAAATCCAGGCGATCAGCTGTTGAGGACAGGGGCTTGGCATACTCTGAGGGGATTCCCTAAAGCACACAAACAAGAACGGATGCTTACAATTGCTCCAAAACCTGAAACCTGAGCACAAAAAACTGCTTTGGTCCACTGCTCACCTGGCACACTTGGACTTGACTGCTGCTATCTGCCTGGACCTCCTGAAAATAAAGGCAAAGAACACTGCTGTGACAAAGACACCATTCAAGCATCCCCTGCAAATGCAAAAAATGACTGACTTGCTCATGGGAAAACCCTCACCCAGGACTGGGGCCCTTGACCACAGATTTGAACTGTCAGCATCTGAAAGAAAGTTAGGACTAGTGTCAAACGGCTGCAGACCAACTTAACACGACTAAACATATTAAGCCAATCTCCTGATACAATCTAGAGCCCAACTATACCCTGCACTGCCAATTTCAAGTCCCCAGGACTTGTGCTATTACAGGCTATGCAGCAGGGCAGAGCAGCTGCGGGACAAATACATGCAGACACCTGTGACACAGGACACGGAGAGAGAGCTTTTGAGGAGAAGAAAGGACTGACAGACCCAAAGAACACAGAGTGCACCAGAGACAAGTGACAGGACACACACCAGCACTGCTCTGCCCTGCACATCTCAGCACTGAGGTCAAAACAGACACTTTCCCTTTAGGTGGCCTAAGGGGACACTCCTTGGACATCCCCATCTCCAAAACTGACTCAAAAAACCCCCCTGGGGAGTCCCAACCCAGCACCTCTCTTCCATTCCCTCTGTGCGTTGTAGCCCTCCACTTATCTTGCACATATCTGGGGATGCAAATCCCCATCAGGTGCAGAACGAGGCCTCCTGCCTGTCTGGGAAGTTCCAGTTGTCACCAGGCTGTTATCTCTTGCTCTGCCAAGAGAAAGAAAACCAAACATCAGTGCACTACCTTAACAGCACATGGGGCAGAACCTGACAATTCTGCTACCCACCGTCTCCCAAGAAGTCTTGGGCCACACACCTCAGGCGCGCTTGGATTCTGACACCGTCATCTCAAGGTACACCTAGGTTAAGGGCAGACAAGGTGACATGGCATTGCTGAAACTTGAGTGTACCCTCGATCCTCCTCCCTGCCTCACCACAACTCCTCGGCCATTCCTGTGCGTTACCAGGAGGGGACCTTGAAATGCAGGATTGGAAGGCTCTGTCACAGGGTCCTGTAATGCTTCCCACAAGATCACACGTGCATGAAACCTGGTCCATCAGCCAGTTGGTGACAGAGGTATGAGTACTCCGAGGGGATTCCCTAAAGCACAAAAACAAGAATGGATGCTTAGAGTTCCACCAAAAACTAAAAGCTGAGCAAAAACAACTGCTTTGGTCCGCTGCTCACCTGGCACACTTGGCCTTGACTGCTGCTGTCTGCCTGGACCTCCTGAAAATAAAGGCAAAGAACACTGCTGTAACACGGTCACCATTGAGGCTGCCCCTGCAAATGCAAACAATGACTGACCTGCTCATGGGAAATCCATCACCCAGGACTGGGGCTCTCTGCCACAGATTTGAACTGTCTGCATCTGAAAGGAATTTAGGACTGGTGTCAAACAGCTGCAGGACAACTTAGCATCACCAGACATGTTATGTCAATCTCCCCATACAATCTAGAGCCCAACTACACCCGGCATTACAAATTTCAAGTCCCCAGGACTTGCGCTATTACAGGCTATGCAGCAGGGCAGAGCTGCTCTGGGAAAATACGTGCAGACACCCGTGACACAGGACAGGGAGAGAGAGCTTTTGAGGAGAAGAAAGGACTGAGAGACCCAAAGAACACAGAGTGCACCAGAGACAAGTGACAGGACACACACCAGCACCACTCTGCCCTGAGCACCTCAGCACTGCGATCAAAACAGACACTTTTTACCTTTAGCTGGCCTAAGGGGACACTTCTTGCACATCCCCGCCCCCAAAGCTGAATCAAAAGCCCCTCCCAGCACCCCGCTTTCACCCCCTCTGTGGGCCTTAGCCCTCAACTTATCTGTCTGGCATCTGGGGATGAGAATCCACGTCGCGTGCAAATGGAGGCTGCCTCGCCTGCGGGGAACGTCCTATGGTCACCGGGCTGTGGTCCCGTGCTCAGCTACAATCGAGAACACCAAACATCACTGCATGATCTTAGCTGCACAATGGACAAAACCCAGCAATCCTGCTACTCACCGTTCTCCTAAGAATGCTCGGGCCACACACTTTGGCCAGGCTCAGAGGCTGCCACCGTCATCGCAGGGTCTGCCTGGGTTAAGAAGAGACAAAGTGACTCGGCATTGCTGAAACCTAAGAGGACCTTGGCTCCCCCTCCCTACCTCGGCGACTCACCACAACTCCTCAGCCATTGCCAAAGGCTACCTGGATGCCATCGTGAAATACAAAATTTCAAGGCTTCATCTCAGAGTCCTGCAATATTTTCAAAGGGCTCACAAGCACAGGAAATCCAGGCCATCGGCTGTGGAGGACAGGGGCTTGGCATACTCTGAGGGGATTCCCTAAAGAACACAAACAAGAATGGATAGGTACAATTGCACCAAAACCTGAAACCTGAGCACAAACAACTGCTTTGGTGCACTGCTCACCTGGCACACTTGGCCTTGACTGCTGCTGTCTGCCTGGACCTCCTAAAAATAAAGGCAAAGAACACTGCTGTGACAAAGACACCATTCAAGCATCCCCTGCAAATGCAAACAATGACTGACTTGCTCATAGGAAAACCCTCCCCCAGGACTGGGGCTCTCTGCCACAGATTTGAACTGTCTGCATCTGAAAGGAAGTTAGGACTAGTGTCAAATGGCTGCAGAACAACTTAACACGACTAAACATATTAAGCCAATCTCCTGATACAATCTAGAGCCCAACTACACCCTGCATTACAAATTTCAAGTCCCCAGGACTTGTGCTATTACAGGCTATGCAGCAGGGCAGAGCAGCTGCGGGACAAATACATGCAGACACCTGTGACACAGGACAGGGAGAGAGAGCTTTTGAGGAGAAGAAAGGACTGACAGACCCAAAGAACACAGAGTGCACCAGAGACAAGTGACAGGACACACACGGGAACTGCTCTGCCCTGAGCACCTCAGCACTGTGACCAAAACAGACACTTTCCTATTAGGTGGCCTAGGGGGACACTTCTTGCACATCCCCGCCCCCAAAGCTGAATCAAAAGCCCCTCCCAGCACCCCAATTTCACCCCCTCTGTGGGCCTTAGCCCTCAACTTATCTGTCTGGCATCTGGGGATGAGAATCCACGTCGCGTGCAAATGGAGGCTGCCTCGCCTGCGGGGAATGTCCTATGGTCACCGGGCTGTGGTCCCGTGCTCAGCTACAATCGAGAACACCAAACATCACTGCATGATCTTAGCTGCACAATGCACAAAACCCAGCAATCCTGCTACTCACCGTTCTCCTAAGAATGCTCGGGCCACACACTTTGGCCAGGCTCAGAGGCTGCCACCATCATCGCAGGGTCTGCCTGGGTTAAGAAGAGACAAAGTGACTCGGCATTGCTGAAAACTAAGTGGACCTTGGCTCCCCCTCCCTACCTCGGCGACTCACCACAACTCCTCAGCCATTGCCAAAGGCTACCTGGATGCCATCGTGAAATACAAAATTTCAAGGCTTCATCTCAGAGTCCTGAAATACTTCCAGAAGGCTCACAAGCACAGGAAATCCAGGCGATCAGCTGTTGAGGACAGGGGCTTGGCATACTCTGAGGGGATTCCCTAAAGCACACAAACAAGAATGGATGCTTACAGTAGCTCCAAAAACTGAAAGCTTAACACAAACAACTGCTTTGGTCCACTGCTCACCTGGCACACTTGGACTTGACTGCTGCTATCTGCCTGGACCTCCTGAAAATAAAGGCAAAGAACACTGCTGTGACAAAGACACCATTCAAGCATCCCCTGCAAATGCAAAAAATGACTGACCTGCTCATGGGAAAACCCTCACCCAGGACTGGGGCCCTTGACCACAGATTTGAACTGTCAGCATCTGAAAGAAAGTTAGGACTAGTGTCAAACGGCTGCAGACCAACTTAACACGACTAAACATATTAAGCCAATCTCCTGATACAATCTAGAGCCCAACTATACCCTGCACTGCCAATTTCAAGTCCCCAGGACTTGTGCTATTACAGGCTATGCAGCAGGGCAGAGCAGCTGCGGGACAAATACATGCAGACACCTGTGACACAGGACACGGAGAGAGAGCTTTTGAGGAGAAGAAAGGACTGACAGACCCAAAGAACACAGAGTGCACCAGAGACAAGTGACAGGACACACACGGGAACTGCTCTGCCCTGAGCACCTCAGCACTGAGGTCAAAACAGACACTTTCCCTTTAGGTGGCCTAAGCGGACACTCCTTGGACATCCCCATCTCCAAAACTGACTCAAAAAACCCCCCTGGGGAGTCCCAACCCAGCACCTCTCTTCCATTCCCTCTGTGTGTTGTAGCCCTCCACTTATCTTGCACATATCTGGGGATGCAAATCCCCATCAGGTGCAGAACGAGGCCTCCTGCCTGTCTGGGAAGTTCCAGTTGTCACCAGGCTGTTATCTCTTGCTCTGCCAAGAGAAAGAAAACCAAACATCAGTGCACTACCTTAACAGCACATGGGGCAGAACCTGACAATTCTGCTACTCACCGTCTCCCAAGAAGTCTTGGGCCACACACCTCAGGCGCGCTTGGATTCTGACACCGTCATCTCAAGGTACACCTAGGTTAAGGGCAGACAAGGTGACATGGCATTGCTGAAACTTGAGTGTACCCTCGATCCTCCTCCCTGCCTCACCACAACTCCTCGGCCATTCCTGTGCGTTACCAGGAGGGGACCTTGAAATGCAGGATTGGAAGGCTCTGTCACAGGGTCCTGTAATGCTTCCCACAAGATCACACGTGCATGAAACCTGGTCCATCAGCCAGTTGGTGACAGAGGTATGAGTACTCCGAGGGGATTCCCTAAAGCACAAAAACAAGAATGGATGCTTAGAGTTCCACCAAAAACTAAAAGCTGAGCAAAAACAACTGCTTTGGTCCGCTGCTCACCTGGCACACTTGGCCTTGACTGCTGCTGTCTGCCTGGACCTCCTGAAAATAAAGGCAAAGAACACTGCTGTAACACGGTCACCATTGAGGCTGCCCCTGCAAATGCAAACAATGACTGACCTGCTCATGGGAAATCCATCACCCAGGACTGGGGCTCTCTGCCACAGATTTGAACTGTCTGCATCTGAAAGGAATTTAGGACTGGTGTCAAACAGCTGCAGGACAACTTAGCATCACCAGACATGTTATGTCAATCTCCCCATACAATCTAGAGCCCAACTACACCCGGCATTACAAATTTCAAGTCCCCAGGACTTGCGCTATTACAGGCTATGCAGCAGGGCAGAGCTGCTCTGGGAAAATACGTGCAGACACCCGTGACACAGGACAGGGAGAGAGAGCTTTTGAGGAGAAGAAAGGACTGAGAGACCCAAAGAACACAGAGTGCACCAGAGACAAGTGACAGGACACACACCAGCACCACTCTGCCCTGAGCACCTCAGCACTGCGATCAAAACAGACACTTTTTACCTTTAGCTGGCCTAAGGGGACACTTCTTGCACATCCCCGCCCCCAAAGCTGAATCAAAAGCCCCTCCCAGCACCCCGCTTTCACCCCCTCTGTGGGCCTTAGCCCTCAACTTATCTGTCTGGCATCTGGGGATGAGAATCCACGTCGCGTGCAAATGGAGGCTGCCTCGCCTGCGGGGAATGTCCTATGGTCACCGGGCTGTGGTCCCGTGCTCAGCTACAATCGAGAACACCAAACATCACTGCATGATCTTAGCTGCACAATGCACAAAACCCAGCAATCCTGCTACTCACCGTTCTCCTAAGAATGCTCGGGCCACACACTTTGGCCAGGCTCAGAGGCTGCCACCATCATCGCAGGGTCTGCCTGGGTTAAGAAGAGACAAAGTGACTCGGCATTGCTGAAAACTAAGTGGACCTTGGCTCCCCCTCCCTACCTCGGCGACTCACCACAACTCCTCAGCCATTGCCAAAGGCTACCTGGATGCCATCGTGAAATACAAAATTTCAAGGCTTCATCTCAGAGTCCTGAAATACTTCCAGAAGGCTCACAAGCACAGGAAATCCAGGCGATCAGCTGTTGAGGACAGGGGCTTGGCATACTCTGAGGGGATTCCCTAAAGCACACAAACAAGAATGGATGCTTACAGTAGCTCCAAAAACTGAAAGCTTAACACAAACAACTGCTTTGGTCCACTGCTCACCTGGCACACTTGGACTTGACTGCTGCTATCTGCCTGGACCTCCTGAAAATAAAGGCAAAGAACACTGCTGTGACAAAGACACCATTCAAGCATCCCCTGCAAATGCAAAAAATGACTGACTTGCTCATGGGAAAACCCTCCCCCAGGACTGGGGCCCTTGACCACAGATTTGAACTGTCAGCATCTGAAAGAAAGTTAGGACTAGTGTCAAACGGCTGCAGACCAACTTAACACGACTAAACATATTAAGCCAATCTCCTGATACAATCTAGAGCCCAACTATACCCTGCACTGCCAATTTCAAGTCCCCAGGACTTGTGCTATTACAGGCTATGCAGCAGGGCAGAGCAGCTGCGGGACAAATACATGCAGACACCTGTGACACAGGACACGGAGAGAGAGCTTTTGAGGAGAAGAAAGGACTGACAGACCCAAAGAACACAGAGTGCACCAGAGACAAGTGACAGGACACACACCAGCACTGCTCTGCCCTGCACATCTCAGCACTGAGGTCAAAACAGACACTTTCCCTTTAGGTGGCCTAAGCGGACACTCCTTGGACATCCCCATCTCCAAAACTGACTCAAAAAACCCCCCTGGGGAGTCCCAACCCAGCACCTCTCTTCCATTCCCTCTGTGCGTTGTAGCCCTCCACTTATCTTGCACATATCTGGGGATGCAAATCCCCATCAGGTGCAGAACGAGGCCTCCTGCCTGTCTGGGAAGTTCCAGTTGTCACCAGGCTGTTATCTCTTGCTCTGCCAAGAGAAAGAAAACCAAACATCAGTGCACTACCTTAACAGCACATGGGGCAGAACCTGACAATTCTGCTACCCACCGTCTCCCAAGAAGTCTTGGGCCACACACCTCAGGCGCGCTTGGATTCTGACACCGTCATCTCAAGGTACACCTAGGTTAAGGGCAGACAAGGTGACATGGCATTGCTGAAACTTGAGTGTACCCTCGATCCTCCTCCCTGCCTCACCACAACTCCTCGGCCATTCCTGTGCGTTACCAGGAGGGGACCTTGAAATGCAGGATTGGAAGGCTCTGTCACAGGGTCCTGTAATGCTTCCCACAAGATCACACGTGCATGAAACCTGGTCCATCAGCCAGTTGGTGACAGAGGTATGAGTACTCCGAGGGGATTCCCTAAAGCACAAAAACAAGAATGGATGCTTAGAGTTCCACCAAAAACTAAAAGCTGAGCAAAAACAACTGCTTTGGTCCGCTGCTCACCTGGCACACTTGGCCTTGACTGCTGCTGTCTGCCTGGACCTCCTGAAAATAAAGGCAAAGAACACTGCTGTAACACGGTCACCATTGAGGCTGCCCCTGCAAATGCAAACAATGACTGACCTGCTCATGGGAAATCCATCACCCAGGACTGGGGCTCTCTGCCACAGATTTGAACTGTCTGCATCTGAAAGGAATTTAGGACTGGTGTCAAACAGCTGCAGGACAACTTAGCATCACCAGACATGTTATGTCAATCTCCCCATACAATCTAGAGCCCAACTACACCCGGCATTACAAATTTCAAGTCCCCAGGACTTGCGCTATTACAGGCTATGCAGCAGGGCAGAGCTGCTCTGGGAAAATACGTGCAGACACCCGTGACACAGGACAGGGAGAGAGAGCTTTTGAGGAGAAGAAAGGACTGAGAGACCCAAAGAACACAGAGTGCACCAGAGACAAGTGACAGGACACACACCAGCACCACTCTGCCCTGAGCACCTCAGCACTGCGATCAAAACAGACACTTTTTACCTTTAGCTGGCCTAAGGGGACACTTCTTGCACATCCCCGCCCCCAAAGCTGAATCAAAAGCCCCTCCCAGCACCCCGCTTTCACCCCCTCTGTGGGCCTTAGCCCTCAACTTATCTGTCTGGCATCTGGGGATGAGAATCCACGTCGCGTGCAAATGGAGGCTGCCTCGCCTGCGGGGAATGTCCTATGGTCACCGGGCTGTGGTCCCGTGCTCAGCTACAATCGAGAACACCAAACATCACTGCATGATCTTAGCTGCACAATGCACAAAACCCAGCAATCCTGCTACTCACCGTTCTCCTAAGAATGCTCGGGCCACACACTTTGGCCAGGCTCAGAGGCTGCCACCATCATCGCAGGGTCTGCCTGGGTTAAGAAGAGACAAAGTGACTCGGCATTGCTGAAAACTAAGTGGACCTTGGCTCCCCCTCCCTACCTCGGCGACTCACCACAACTCCTCAGCCATTGCCAAAGGCTACCTGGATGCCATCGTGAAATACAAAATTTCAAGGCTTCATCTCAGAGTCCTGAAATACTTCCAGAAGGCTCACAAGCACAGGAAATCCAGGCGATCAGCTGTTGAGGACAGGGGCTTGGCATACTCTGAGGGGATTCCCTAAAGCACACAAACAAGAATGGATGCTTACAGTAGCTCCAAAAACTGAAAGCTTAACACAAACAACTGCTTTGGTCCACTGCTCACCTGGCACACTTGGACTTGACTGCTGCTATCTGCCTGGACCTCCTGAAAATAAAGGCAAAGAACACTGCTGTGACAAAGACACCATTCAAGCATCCCCTGCAAATGCAAAAAATGACTGACTTGCTCATGGGAAAACCCTCCCCCAGGACTGGGGCCCTTGACCACAGATTTGAACTGTCAGCATCTGAAAGAAAGTTAGGACTAGTGTCAAACGGCTGCAGACCAACTTAACACGACTAAACATATTAAGCCAATCTCCTGATACAATCTAGAGCCCAACTATACCCTGCACTGCCAATTTCAAGTCCCCAGGACTTGTGCTATTACAGGCTATGCAGCAGGGCAGAGCAGCTGCGGGACAAATACATGCAGACACCTGTGACACAGGACACGGAGAGAGAGCTTTTGAGGAGAAGAAAGGACTGACAGACCCAAAGAACACAGAGTGCACCAGAGACAAGTGACAGGACACACACCAGCACTGCTCTGCCCTGCACATCTCAGCACTGAGGTCAAAACAGACACTTTCCCTTTAGGTGGCCTAAGCGGACACTCCTTGGACATCCCCATCTCCAAAACTGACTCAAAAAACCCCCCTGGGGAGTCCCAACCCAGCACCTCTCTTCCATTCCCTCTGTGCGTTGTAGCCCTCCACTTATCTTGCACATATCTGGGGATGCAAATCCCCATCAGGTGCAGAACGAGGCCTCCTGCCTGTCTGGGAAGTTCCAGTTGTCACCAGGCTGTTATCTCTTGCTCTGCCAAGAGAAAGAAAACCAAACATCAGTGCACTACCTTAACAGCACATGGGGCAGAACCTGACAATTCTGCTACCCACCGTCTCCCAAGAAGTCTTGGGCCACACACCTCAGGCGCGCTTGGATTCTGACACCGTCATCTCAAGGTACACCTAGGTTAAGGGCAGACAAGGTGACATGGCATTGCTGAAACTTGAGTGTACCCTCGATCCTCCTCCCTGCCTCACCACAACTCCTCGGCCATTCCTGTGCGTTACCAGGAGGGGACCTTGAAATGCAGGATTGGAAGGCTCTGTCACAGGGTCCTGTAATGCTTCCCACAAGATCACACGTGCATGAAACCTGGTCCATCAGCCAGTTGGTGACAGAGGTATGAGTACTCCGAGGGGATTCCCTAAAGCACAAAAACAAGAATGGATGCTTAGAGTTCCACCAAAAACTAAAAGCTGAGCAAAAACAACTGCTTTGGTCCGCTGCTCACCTGGCACACTTGGCCTTGACTGCTGCTGTCTGCCTGGACCTCCTGAAAATAAAGGCAAAGAACACTGCTGTAACACGGTCACCATTGAGGCTGCCCCTGCAAATGCAAACAATGACTGACCTGCTCATGGGAAATCCATCACCCAGGACTGGGGCTCTCTGCCACAGATTTGAACTGTCTGCATCTGAAAGGAATTTAGGACTGGTGTCAAACAGCTGCAGGACAACTTAGCATCACCAGACATGTTATGTCAATCTCCCCATACAATCTAGAGCCCAACTACACCCGGCATTACAAATTTCAAGTCCCCAGGACTTGCGCTATTACAGGCTATGCAGCAGGGCAGAGCTGCTCTGGGAAAATACGTGCAGACACCCGTGACACAGGACAGGGAGAGAGAGCTTTTGAGGAGAAGAAAGGACTGAGAGACCCAAAGAACACAGAGTGCACCAGAGACAAGTGACAGGACACACACCAGCACCGCTCTGCCCTGAGCACCTCAGCACTGCGATCAAAACAGACACTTTTTACCTTTAGCTGGCCTAAGGGGACACTTCTTGCACATCCCCGCCCCCAAAGCTGAATCAAAAGCCCCTCCCAGCACCCCGCTTTCACCCCCTCTGTGGGCCTTAGCCCTCAACTTATCTGTCTGGCATCTGGGGATGAGAATCCACGTCGCGTGCCAATGGAGGCTGCCTCGCCTGCGGGGAATGTCCTATGGTCACCGGGCTGTGGTCCCGTGCTCAGCTACAATCGAGAACACCAAACATCACTGCATGATCTTAGCTGCACAATGGACAAAACCCAGCAATCCTGCTACTCACCGTTCTCCTAAGAATGCTCGGGCCACACACTTTGGCCAGGCTCAGAGGCTGCCACCGTCATCGCAGGGTCTGCCTGGGTTAAGAAGAGACAAAGTGACTCGGCATTGCTGAAACCTAAGAGGACCTTGGCTCCCCCTCCCTACCTCGGCGACTCACCACAACTCCTCAGCCATTGCCAAAGGCTACCTGGATGCCATCGTGAAATACAAAATTTCAAGGCTTCATCTCAGAGTCCTGCAATATTTTCAAAGGGCTCACAAGCACAGGAAATCCAGGCCATCGGCTGTGGAGGACAGGGGCTTGGCATACTCTGAGGGGATTCCCTAAAGAACACAAACAAGAATGGATAGGTACAATTGCACCAAAACCTGAAACCTGAGCACAAACAACTGCTTTGGTGCACTGCTCACCTGGCACACTTGGACTTGACTGCTGCTATCTGCCTGGACCTCCTAAAAATAAAGGCAAAGAACACTGCTGTGACAAAGACACCATTCAAGCATCCCCTGCAAATGCAAACAATGACTGACTTGCTCATAGGAAAACCCTCCCCCAGGACTGGGGCTCTCTGCCACAGATTTGAACTGTCTGCATCTGAAAGGAAGTTAGGACTAGTGTCAAATGGCTGCAGAACAACTTAACACGACTAAACATATTAAGCCAATCTCCTGATACAATCTAGAGCCCAACTACACCCTGCATTACAAATTTCAAGTCCCCAGGACTTGTGCTATTACAGGCTATGCAGCAGGGCAGAGCAGCTGCGGGACAAATACATGCAGACACCTGTGACACAGGACAGGGAGAGAGAGCTTTTGAGGAGAAGAAAGGACTGAGAGACCCAAAGAACACAGAGTGCACCAGAGACAAGTGACAGGACACACACGGGAACTGCTCTGCCCTGAGCACCTCAGCACTGTGACCAAAACAGACACTTTCCTATTAGGTGGCCTAGGGGGACACTTCTTGCACATCCCCGCCCCCAAAGCTGAATCAAAAGCCCCTCCCAGCACCCCAATTTCACCCCCTCTGTGGGCCTTAGCCCTCAACTTATCTGTCTGGCATCTGGGGATGAGAATCCACGTCGCGTGCAAATGGAGGCTGCCTCGCCTGCGGGGAATGTCCTATGGTCACCGGGCTGTGGTCCCGTGCTCAGCTACAATCGAGAACACCAAACATCACTGCATGATCTTAGCTGCACAATGCACAAAACCCAGCAATCCTGCTACTCACCGTTCTCCTAAGAATGCTCGGGCCACACACTTTGGCCAGGCTCAGAGGCTGCCACCATCATCGCAGGGTCTGCCTGGGTTAAGAAGAGACAAAGTGACTCGGCATTGCTGAAACCTAAGAGGACCTTGGCTCCCCCTCCCTACCTCGGCGACTCACCACAACTCCTCAGCCATTGCCAAAGGCTACCTGGATGCCATCGTGAAATACAAAATTTCAAGGCTTCATCTCAGAGTCCTGAAATACTTCCAGAAGGCTCACAAGCACAGGAAATCCAGGCGATCAGCTGTTGAGGACAGGGGCTTGGCATACTCTGAGGGGATTCCCTAAAGCACACAAACAAGAATGGATGCTTACAGTAGCTCCAAAAACTGAAAGCTTAACACAAACAACTGCTTTGGTCCACTGCTCACCTGGCACACTTGGACTTGACTGCTGCTATCTGCCTGGACCTCCTGAAAATAAAGGCAAAGAACACTGCTGTGACAAAGACACCATTCAAGCATCCCCTGCAAATGCAAAAAATGACTGACTTGCTCATGGGAAAACCCTCCCCCAGGACTGGGGCCCTTGACCACAGATTTGAACTGTCAGCATCTGAAAGAAAGTTAGGACTAGTGTCAAACGGCTGCAGACCAACTTAACACGACTAAACATATTAAGCCAATCTCCTGATACAATCTAGAGCCCAACTATACCCTGCACTGCCAATTTCAAGTCCCCAGGACTTGTGCTATTACAGGCTATGCAGCAGGGCAGAGCAGCTGCGGGACAAATACATGCAGACACCTGTGACACAGGACACGGAGAGAGAGCTTTTGAGGAGAAGAAAGGACTGACAGACCCAAAGAACACAGAGTGCACCAGAGACAAGTGACAGGACACACACCAGCACTGCTCTGCCCTGCACATCTCAGCACTGAGGTCAAAACAGACACTTTCCCTTTAGGTGGCCTAAGCGGACACTCCTTGGACATCCCCATCTCCAAAACTGACTCAAAAAACCCCCCTGGGGAGTCCCAACCCAGCACCTCTCTTCCATTCCCTCTGTGCGTTGTAGCCCTCCACTTATCTTGCACATATCTGGGGATGCAAATCCCCATCAGGTGCAGAACGAGGCCTCCTGCCTGTCTGGGAAGTTCCAGTTGTCACCAGGCTGTTATCTCTTGCTCTGCCAAGAGAAAGAAAACCAAACATCAGTGCACTACCTTAACAGCACATGGGGCAGAACCTGACAATTCTGCTACCCACCGTCTCCCAAGAAGTCTTGGGCCACACACCTCAGGCGCGCTTGGATTCTGACACCGTCATCTCAAGGTACACCTAGGTTAAGGGCAGACAAGGTGACATGGCATTGCTGAAACTTGAGTGTACCCTCGATCCTCCTCCCTGCCTCACCACAACTCCTCGGCCATTCCTGTGCGTTACCAGGAGGGGACCTTGAAATGCAGGATTGGAAGGCTCTGTCACAGGGTCCTGTAATGCTTCCAGCAAGATCACACGTGCATGAAACCTGGTCCATCAGCCAGTTGGTGACAGAGGTATGAGTACTCCGAGGGGATTCCCTAAAGCACAAAAACAAGAATGGATGCTTAGAGTTCCACCAAAAACTAAAAGCTGAGCAAAAACAACTGCTTTGGTCCGCTGCTCACCTGGCACACTTGGCCTTGACTGCTGCTGTCTGCCTGGACCTCCTGAAAATAAAGGCAAAGAACACTGCTGTAACACGGTCACCATTGAGGCTGCCCCTGCAAATGCAAACAATGACTGACCTGCTCATGGGAAATCCATCACCCAGGACTGGGGCTCTCTGCCACAGATTTGAACTGTCTGCATCTGAAAGGAATTTAGGACTGGTGTCAAACAGCTGCAGGACAACTTAGCATCACCAGACATGTTATGTCAATCTCCCCATACAATCTAGAGCCCAACTACACCCGGCATTACAAATTTCAAGTCCCCAGGACTTGCGCTATTACAGGCTATGCAGCAGGGCAGAGCTGCTCTGGGAAAATACGTGCAGACACCCGTGACACAGGACAGGGAGAGAGAGCTTTTGAGGAGAAGAAAGGACTGAGAGACCCAAAGAACACAGAGTGCACCAGAGACAAGTGACAGGACACACACCAGCACCACTCTGCCCTGAGCACCTCAGCACTGCGATCAAAACAGACACTTTTTACCTTTAGCTGGCCTAAGGGGACACTTCTTGCACATCCCCGCCCCCAAAGCTGAATCAAAAGCCCCTCCCAGCACCCCGCTTTCACCCCCTCTGTGGGCCTTAGCCCTCAACTTATCTGTCTGGCATCTGGGGATGAGAATCCACGTCGCGTGCAAATGGAGGCTGCCTCGCCTGCGGGGAATGTCCTATGGTCACCGGGCTGTGGTCCCGTGCTCAGCTACAATCGAGAACACCAAACATCACTGCATGATCTTAGCTGCACAATGCACAAAACCCAGCAATCCTGCTACTCACCGTTCTCCTAAGAATGCTCGGGCCACACACTTTGGCCAGGCTCAGAGGCTGCCACCATCATCGCAGGGTCTGCCTGGGTTAAGAAGAGACAAAGTGACTCGGCATTGCTGAAAACTAAGTGGACCTTGGCTCCCCCTCCCTACCTCGGCGACTCACCACAACTCCTCAGCCATTGCCAAAGGCTACCTGGATGCCATCGTGAAATACAAAATTTCAAGGCTTCATCTCAGAGTCCTGAAATACTTCCAGAAGGCTCACAAGCACAGGAAATCCAGGCGATCAGCTGTTGAGGACAGGGGCTTGGCATACTCTGAGGGGATTCCCTAAAGCACACAAACAAGAATGGATGCTTACAGTAGCTCCAAAAACTGAAAGCTTAACACAAACAACTGCTTTGGTCCACTGCTCACCTGGCACACTTGGACTTGACTGCTGCTATCTGCCTGGACCTCCTGAAAATAAAGGCAAAGAACACTGCTGTGACAAAGACACCATTCAAGCATCCCCTGCAAATGCAAAAAATGACTGACTTGCTCATGGGAAAACCCTCCCCCAGGACTGGGGCCCTTGACCACAGATTTGAACTGTCAGCATCTGAAAGAAAGTTAGGACTAGTGTCAAACGGCTGCAGACCAACTTAACACGACTAAACATATTAAGCCAATCTCCTGATACAATCTAGAGCCCAACTATACCCTGCACTGCCAATTTCAAGTCCCCAGGACTTGTGCTATTACAGGCTATGCAGCAGGGCAGAGCAGCTGCGGGACAAATACATGCAGACACCTGTGACACAGGACACGGAGAGAGAGCTTTTGAGGAGAAGAAAGGACTGACAGACCCAAAGAACACAGAGTGCACCAGAGACAAGTGACAGGACACACACCAGCACTGCTCTGCCCTGCACATCTCAGCACTGAGGTCAAAACAGACACTTTCCCTTTAGGTGGCCTAAGCGGACACTCCTTGGACATCCCCATCTCCAAAACTGACTCAAAAAACCCCCCTGGGGAGTCCCAACCCAGCACCTCTCTTCCATTCCCTCTGTGCGTTGTAGCCCTCCACTTATCTTGCACATATCTGGGGATGCAAATCCCCATCAGGTGCAGAACGAGGCCTCCTGCCTGTCTGGGAAGTTCCAGTTGTCACCAGGCTGTTATCTCTTGCTCTGCCAAGAGAAAGAAAACCAAACATCAGTGCACTACCTTAACAGCACATGGGGCAGAACCTGACAATTCTGCTACCCACCGTCTCCCAAGAAGTCTTGGGCCACACACCTCAGGCGCGCTTGGATTCTGACACCGTCATCTCAAGGTACACCTAGGTTAAGGGCAGACAAGGTGACATGGCATTGCTGAAACTTGAGTGTACCCTCGATCCTCCTCCCTGCCTCACCACAACTCCTCGGCCATTCCTGTGCGTTACCAGGAGGGGACCTTGAAATGCAGGATTGGAAGGCTCTGTCACAGGGTCCTGTAATGCTTCCCACAAGATCACACGTGCATGAAACCTGGTCCATCAGCCAGTTGGTGACAGAGGTATGAGTACTCCGAGGGGATTCCCTAAAGCACAAAAACAAGAATGGATGCTTAGAGTTCCACCAAAAACTAAAAGCTGAGCAAAAACAACTGCTTTGGTCCGCTGCTCACCTGGCACACTTGGCCTTGACTGCTGCTGTCTGCCTGGACCTCCTGAAAATAAAGGCAAAGAACACTGCTGTAACACGGTCACCATTGAGGCTGCCCCTGCAAATGCAAACAATGACTGACCTGCTCATGGGAAATCCATCACCCAGGACTGGGGCTCTCTGCCACAGATTTGAACTGTCTGCATCTGAAAGGAATTTAGGACTGGTGTCAAACAGCTGCAGGACAACTTAGCATCACCAGACATGTTATGTCAATCTCCCCATACAATCTAGAGCCCAACTACACCCGGCATTACAAATTTCAAGTCCCCAGGACTTGCGCTATTACAGGCTATGCAGCAGGGCAGAGCTGCTCTGGGAAAATACGTGCAGACACCCGTGACACAGGACAGGGAGAGAGAGCTTTTGAGGAGAAGAAAGGACTGAGAGACCCAAAGAACACAGAGTGCACCAGAGACAAGTGACAGGACACACACCAGCACCACTCTGCCCTGAGCACCTCAGCACTGCGATCAAAACAGACACTTTTTACCTTTAGCTGGCCTAAGGGGACACTTCTTGCACATCCCCGCCCCCAAAGCTGAATCAAAAGCCCCTCCCAGCACCCCGCTTTCACCCCCTCTGTGGGCCTTAGCCCTCAACTTATCTGTCTGGCATCTGGGGATGAGAATCCACGTCGCGTGCAAATGGAGGCTGCCTCGCCTGCGGGGAATGTCCTATGGTCACCGGGCTGTGGTCCCGTGCTCAGCTACAATCGAGAACACCAAACATCACTGCATGATCTTAGCTGCACAATGCACAAAACCCAGCAATCCTGCTACTCACCGTTCTCCTAAGAATGCTCGGGCCACACACTTTGGCCAGGCTCAGAGGCTGCCACCATCATCGCAGGGTCTGCCTGGGTTAAGAAGAGACAAAGTGACTCGGCATTGCTGAAAACTAAGTGGACCTTGGCTCCCCCTCCCTACCTCGGCGACTCACCACAACTCCTCAGCCATTGCCAAAGGCTACCTGGATGCCATCGTGAAATACAAAATTTCAAGGCTTCATCTCAGAGTCCTGAAATACTTCCAGAAGGCTCACAAGCACAGGAAATCCAGGCGATCAGCTGTTGAGGACAGGGGCTTGGCATACTCTGAGGGGATTCCCTAAAGCACACAAACAAGAATGGATGCTTACAGTAGCTCCAAAAACTGAAAGCTTAACACAAACAACTGCTTTGGTCCACTGCTCACCTGGCACACTTGGACTTGACTGCTGCTATCTGCCTGGACCTCCTGAAAATAAAGGCAAAGAACACTGCTGTGACAAAGACACCATTCAAGCATCCCCTGCAAATGCAAAAAATGACTGACTTGCTCATGGGAAAACCCTCCCCCAGGACTGGGGCCCTTGACCACAGATTTGAACTGTCAGCATCTGAAAGAAAGTTAGGACTAGTGTCAAACGGCTGCAGACCAACTTAACACGACTAAACATATTAAGCCAATCTCCTGATACAATCTAGAGCCCAACTATACCCTGCACTGCCAATTTCAAGTCCCCAGGACTTGTGCTATTACAGGCTATGCAGCAGGGCAGAGCAGCTGCGGGACAAATACATGCAGACACCTGTGACACAGGACACGGAGAGAGAGCTTTTGAGGAGAAGAAAGGACTGACAGACCCAAAGAACACAGAGTGCACCAGAGACAAGTGACAGGACACACACCAGCACTGCTCTGCCCTGCACATCTCAGCACTGAGGTCAAAACAGACACTTTCCCTTTAGGTGGCCTAAGCGGACACTCCTTGGACATCCCCATCTCCAAAACTGACTCAAAAAACCCCCCTGGGGAGTCCCAACCCAGCACCTCTCTTCCATTCCCTCTGTGCGTTGTAGCCCTCCACTTATCTTGCACATATCTGGGGATGCAAATCCCCATCAGGTGCAGAACGAGGCCTCCTGCCTGTCTGGGAAGTTCCAGTTGTCACCAGGCTGTTATCTCTTGCTCTGCCAAGAGAAAGAAAACCAAACATCAGTGCACTACCTTAACAGCACATGGGGCAGAACCTGACAATTCTGCTACCCACCGTCTCCCAAGAAGTCTTGGGCCACACACCTCAGGCGCGCTTGGATTCTGACACCGTCATCTCAAGGTACACCTAGGTTAAGGGCAGACAAGGTGACATGGCATTGCTGAAACTTGAGTGTACCCTCGATCCTCCTCCCTGCCTCACCACAACTCCTCGGCCATTCCTGTGCGTTACCAGGAGGGGACCTTGAAATGCAGGATTGGAAGGCTCTGTCACAGGGTCCTGTAATGCTTCCCACAAGATCACACGTGCATGAAACCTGGTCCATCAGCCAGTTGGTGACAGAGGTATGAGTACTCCGAGGGGATTCCCTAAAGCACAAAAACAAGAATGGATGCTTAGAGTTCCACCAAAAACTAAAAGCTGAGCAAAAACAACTGCTTTGGTCCGCTGCTCACCTGGCACACTTGGCCTTGACTGCTGCTGTCTGCCTGGACCTCCTGAAAATAAAGGCAAAGAACACTGCTGTAACACGGTCACCATTGAGGCTGCCCCTGCAAATGCAAACAATGACTGACCTGCTCATGGGAAATCCATCACCCAGGACTGGGGCTCTCTGCCACAGATTTGAACTGTCTGCATCTGAAAGGAATTTAGGACTGGTGTCAAACAGCTGCAGGACAACTTAGCATCACCAGACATGTTATGTCAATCTCCCCATACAATCTAGAGCCCAACTACACCCGGCATTACAAATTTCAAGTCCCCAGGACTTGCGCTATTACAGGCTATGCAGCAGGGCAGAGCTGCTCTGGGAAAATACGTGCAGACACCCGTGACACAGGACAGGGAGAGAGAGCTTTTGAGGAGAAGAAAGGACTGAGAGACCCAAAGAACACAGAGTGCACCAGAGACAAGTGACAGGACACACACCAGCACCGCTCTGCCCTGAGCACCTCAGCACTGCGATCAAAACAGACACTTTTTACCTTTAGCTGGCCTAAGGGGACACTTCTTGCACATCCCCGCCCCCAAAGCTGAATCAAAAGCCCCTCCCAGCACCCCGCTTTCACCCCCTCTGTGGGCCTTAGCCCTCAACTTATCTGTCTGGCATCTGGGGATGAGAATCCACGTCGCGTGCCAATGGAGGCTGCCTCGCCTGCGGGGAATGTCCTATGGTCACCGGGCTGTGGTCCCGTGCTCAGCTACAATCGAGAACACCAAACATCACTGCATGATCTTAGCTGCACAATGGACAAAACCCAGCAATCCTGCTACTCACCGTTCTCCTAAGAATGCTCGGGCCACACACTTTGGCCAGGCTCAGAGGCTGCCACCGTCATCGCAGGGTCTGCCTGGGTTAAGAAGAGACAAAGTGACTCGGCATTGCTGAAACCTAAGAGGACCTTGGCTCCCCCTCCCTACCTCGGCGACTCACCACAACTCCTCAGCCATTGCCAAAGGCTACCTGGATGCCATCGTGAAATACAAAATTTCAAGGCTTCATCTCAGAGTCCTGCAATATTTTCAAAGGGCTCACAAGCACAGGAAATCCAGGCCATCGGCTGTGGAGGACAGGGGCTTGGCATACTCTGAGGGGATTCCCTAAAGAACACAAACAAGAATGGATAGGTACAATTGCACCAAAACCTGAAACCTGAGCACAAACAACTGCTTTGGTGCACTGCTCACCTGGCACACTTGGACTTGACTGCTGCTATCTGCCTGGACCTCCTAAAAATAAAGGCAAAGAACACTGCTGTGACAAAGACACCATTCAAGCATCCCCTGCAAATGCAAACAATGACTGACTTGCTCATAGGAAAACCCTCCCCCAGGACTGGGGCTCTCTGCCACAGATTTGAACTGTCTGCATCTGAAAGGAAGTTAGGACTAGTGTCAAATGGCTGCAGAACAACTTAACACGACTAAACATATTAAGCCAATCTCCTGATACAATCTAGAGCCCAACTACACCCTGCATTACAAATTTCAAGTCCCCAGGACTTGTGCTATTACAGGCTATGCAGCAGGGCAGAGCAGCTGCGGGACAAATACATGCAGACACCTGTGACACAGGACAGGGAGAGAGAGCTTTTGAGGAGAAGAAAGGACTGAGAGACCCAAAGAACACAGAGTGCACCAGAGACAAGTGACAGGACACACACGGGAACTGCTCTGCCCTGAGCACCTCAGCACTGTGACCAAAACAGACACTTTCCTATTAGGTGGCCTAGGGGGACACTTCTTGCACATCCCCGCCCCCAAAGCTGAATCAAAAGCCCCTCCCAGCACCCCAATTTCACCCCCTCTGTGGGCCTTAGCCCTCAACTTATCTGTCTGGCATCTGGGGATGAGAATCCACGTCGCGTGCAAATGGAGGCTGCCTCGCCTGCGGGGAATGTCCTATGGTCACCGGGCTGTGGTCCCGTGCTCAGCTACAATCGAGAACACCAAACATCACTGCATGATCTTAGCTGCACAATGCACAAAACCCAGCAATCCTGCTACTCACCGTTCTCCTAAGAATGCTCGGGCCACACACTTTGGCCAGGCTCAGAGGCTGCCACCATCATCGCAGGGTCTGCCTGGGTTAAGAAGAGACAAAGTGACTCGGCATTGCTGAAACCTAAGAGGACCTTGGCTCCCCCTCCCTACCTCGGCGACTCACCACAACTCCTCAGCCATTGCCAAAGGCTACCTGGATGCCATCGTGAAATACAAAATTTCAAGGCTTCATCTCAGAGTCCTGAAATACTTCCAGAAGGCTCACAAGCACAGGAAATCCAGGCGATCAGCTGTTGAGGACAGGGGCTTGGCATACTCTGAGGGGATTCCCTAAAGCACACAAACAAGAATGGATGCTTACAGTAGCTCCAAAAACTGAAAGCTTAACACAAACAACTGCTTTGGTCCACTGCTCACCTGGCACACTTGGACTTGACTGCTGCTATCTGCCTGGACCTCCTGAAAATAAAGGCAAAGAACACTGCTGTGACAAAGACACCATTCAAGCATCCCCTGCAAATGCAAAAAATGACTGACTTGCTCATGGGAAAACCCTCCCCCAGGACTGGGGCCCTTGACCACAGATTTGAACTGTCAGCATCTGAAAGAAAGTTAGGACTAGTGTCAAACGGCTGCAGACCAACTTAACACGACTAAACATATTAAGCCAATCTCCTGATACAATCTAGAGCCCAACTATACCCTGCACTGCCAATTTCAAGTCCCCAGGACTTGTGCTATTACAGGCTATGCAGCAGGGCAGAGCAGCTGCGGGACAAATACATGCAGACACCTGTGACACAGGACACGGAGAGAGAGCTTTTGAGGAGAAGAAAGGACTGACAGACCCAAAGAACACAGAGTGCACCAGAGACAAGTGACAGGACACACACCAGCACTGCTCTGCCCTGCACATCTCAGCACTGAGGTCAAAACAGACACTTTCCCTTTAGGTGGCCTAAGCGGACACTCCTTGGACATCCCCATCTCCAAAACTGACTCAAAAAACCCCCCTGGGGAGTCCCAACCCAGCACCTCTCTTCCATTCCCTCTGTGCGTTGTAGCCCTCCACTTATCTTGCACATATCTGGGGATGCAAATCCCCATCAGGTGCAGAACGAGGCCTCCTGCCTGTCTGGGAAGTTCCAGTTGTCACCAGGCTGTTATCTCTTGCTCTGCCAAGAGAAAGAAAACCAAACATCAGTGCACTACCTTAACAGCACATGGGGCAGAACCTGACAATTCTGCTACCCACCGTCTCCCAAGAAGTCTTGGGCCACACACCTCAGGCGCGCTTGGATTCTGACACCGTCATCTCAAGGTACACCTAGGTTAAGGGCAGACAAGGTGACATGGCATTGCTGAAACTTGAGTGTACCCTCGATCCTCCTCCCTGCCTCACCACAACTCCTCGGCCATTCCTGTGCGTTACCAGGAGGGGACCTTGAAATGCAGGATTGGAAGGCTCTGTCACAGGGTCCTGTAATGCTTCCAGCAAGATCACACGTGCATGAAACCTGGTCCATCAGCCAGTTGGTGACAGAGGTATGAGTACTCCGAGGGGATTCCCTAAAGCACAAAAACAAGAATGGATGCTTAGAGTTCCACCAAAAACTAAAAGCTGAGCAAAAACAACTGCTTTGGTCCGCTGCTCACCTGGCACACTTGGCCTTGACTGCTGCTGTCTGCCTGGACCTCCTGAAAATAAAGGCAAAGAACACTGCTGTAACACGGTCACCATTGAGGCTGCCCCTGCAAATGCAAACAATGACTGACCTGCTCATGGGAAATCCATCACCCAGGACTGGGGCTCTCTGCCACAGATTTGAACTGTCTGCATCTGAAAGGAATTTAGGACTGGTGTCAAACAGCTGCAGGACAACTTAGCATCACCAGACATGTTATGTCAATCTCCCCATACAATCTAGAGCCCAACTACACCCGGCATTACAAATTTCAAGTCCCCAGGACTTGCGCTATTACAGGCTATGCAGCAGGGCAGAGCTGCTCTGGGAAAATACGTGCAGACACCCGTGACACAGGACAGGGAGAGAGAGCTTTTGAGGAGAAGAAAGGACTGAGAGACCCAAAGAACACAGAGTGCACCAGAGACAAGTGACAGGACACACACCAGCACCGCTCTGCCCTGAGCACCTCAGCACTGCGATCAAAACAGACACTTTTTACCTTTAGCTGGCCTAGGGGGACACTTCTTGCACATCCCCGCCCCCAAAGCTGAATCAAAAGCCCCTCCCAGCACCCCAATTTCACCCCCTCTGTGGGCCTGAGCCCTCAACTTATCTGTCTGGCATCTGGGGATGAGAATCCACGTCGCGTGCCAATGGAGGCTGCCTCGCCTGCGGGGAATGTCCTATGGTCACCGGGCTGTGGTCCCGTGCTCAGCTACAATCGAGAACACCAAACATCACTGCATGATCTTAGCTGCACAATGCACAAAACCCAGCAATCCTGCTACTCACCGTTCTCCTAAGAATGCTCGGGCCACACACTTTGGCCAGGCTCAGAGGCTGCCACCGTCATCGCAGGGTCTGCCTGGGTTAAGAAGAGACAAAGTGACTCGGCATTGCTGAAACCTAAGAGGACCTTGGCTCCCCCTCCCTACCTCGGCGACTCACCACAACTCCTCAGCCATTGCCAAAGGCTACCTGGATGCCATCGTGAAATACAAAATTTCAAGGCTTCATCTCAGAGTCCTGCAATATTTTCAAAGGGCTCACAAGCACAGGAAATCCAGGCCATCGGCTGTGGAGGACAGGGGCTTGGCATACTCTGAGGGGATTCCCTAAAGAACACAAACAAGAATGGATAGGTACAATTGCACCAAAACCTGAAACCTGAGCACAAACAACTGCTTTGGTGCACTGCTCACCTGGCACACTTGGACTTGACTGCTGCTATCTGCCTGGACCTCCTAAAAATAAAGGCAAAGAACACTGCTGTGACAAAGACACCATTCAAGCATCCCCTGCAAATGCAAACAATGACTGACTTGCTCATAGGAAAACCCTCCCCCAGGACTGGGGCTCTCTGCCACAGATTTGAACTGTCTGCATCTGAAAGGAAGTTAGGACTAGTGTCAAATGGCTGCAGAACAACTTAACACGACTAAACATATTAAGCCAATCTCCTGATACAATCTAGAGCCCAACTACACCCTGCATTACAAATTTCAAGTCCCCAGGACTTGTGCTATTACAGGCTATGCAGCAGGGCAGAGCAGCTGCGGGACAAATACATGCAGACACCTGTGACACAGGACAGGGAGAGAGAGCTTTTGAGGAGAAGAAAGGACTGAGAGACCCAAAGAACACAGAGTGCACCAGAGACAAGTGACAGGACACACACGGGAACTGCTCTGCCCTGAGCACCTCAGCACTGTGACCAAAACAGACACTTTCCTATTAGGTGGCCTAGGGGGACACTTCTTGCACATCCCCGCCCCCAAAGCTGAATCAAAAGCCCCTCCCAGCACCCCAATTTCACCCCCTCTGTGGGCCTTAGCCCTCAACTTATCTGTCTGGCATCTGGGGATGAGAATCCACGTCACGTGCAAATGGAGGCTGCCTCGCCTGCGGGGAATGTCCTATGGTCACCGGGCTGTGGTCCCGTGCTCAGCTACAATCGAGAACACCAAACATCACTGCATGATCTTAGCTGCACAATGCACAAAACCCAGCAATCCTGCTACTCACCGTTCTCCTAAGAATGCTCGGGCCACACACTTTGGCCAGGCTCAGAGGCTGCCACCATCATCGCAGGGTCTGCCTGGGTTAAGAAGAGACAAAGTGACTCGGCATTGCTGAAACCTAAGAGGACCTTGGCTCCCCCTCCCTACCTCGGCGACTCACCACAACTCCTCAGCCATTGCCAAAGGCTACCTGGATGCCATCGTGAAATACAAAATTTCAAGGCTTCATCTCAGAGTCCTGAAATACTTCCAGAAGGCTCACAAGCACAGGAAATCCAGGCGATCAGCTGTTGAGGACAGGGGCTTGGCATACTCTGAGGGGATTCCCTAAAGCACACAAACAAGAATGGATGCTTACAGTAGCTCCAAAAACTGAAAGCTTAACACAAACAACTGCTTTGGTCCACTGCTCACCTGGCACACTTGGACTTGACTGCTGCTATCTGCCTGGACCTCCTGAAAATAAAGGCAAAGAACACTGCTGTGACAAAGACACCATTCAAGCATCCCCTGCAAATGCAAAAAATGACTGACTTGCTCATGGGAAAACCCTCCCCCAGGACTGGGGCCCTTGACCACAGATTTGAACTGTCAGCATCTGAAAGAAAGTTAGGACTAGTGTCAAACGGCTGCAGACCAACTTAACACGACTAAACATATTAAGCCAATCTCCTGATACAATCTAGAGCCCAACTACACCCTGCACTGCCAATTTCAAGTCCCCAGGACTTGTGCTATTACAGGCTATGCAGCAGGGCAGAGCAGCTGCGGGACAAATACATGCAGACATCCGTGACACAGGACACGGAGAGAGAGCTTTTGAGGAGAAGAAAGGACTGACAGACCCAAAGAACACAGAGTGCACCAGAGACAAGTGACAGGACACACACCAGCACTGCTCTGCCCTGCACATCTCAGCACTGAGGTCAAAACAGACACTTTCCCTTTAGGTGGCCTAAGCGGACACTCCTTGGACATCCCCATCTCCAAAACTGACTCAAAAAACCCCCCTGGGGAGTCCCAACCCAGCACCTCTCTTCCATTCCCTCTGTGCGTTGTAGCCCTCCACTTATCTTGCACATATCTGGGGATGCAAATCCCCATCAGGTGCAGAATGAGGCCTCCTGCCTGTCTGGGAAGTTCCAGTTGTCACCAGGCTGTTATCTCTTGCTCTGCCAAGAGAAAGAAAACCAAACATCAGTGCACTACCTTAACAGCACATGGGGCAGAACCTGACAATTCTGCTACTCACCATCTCCCAAGAAGTCTTGGGCCACACACCTCAGGCGCGCTTGGATTCTGACACCATCATCTCAAGGTACACCTAGGTTAAGGGCAGACAAGGTGACATGGCATTGCTGAAACTTGAGTGTACCCTCGATCCTCCTCCCTGCCTCACCACAACTCCTCGGCCATTCCTGTGCTTTACCAGGAGGGGACCTTGAAATGCAGGATTGGAAGGCTCTGTCACAGGGTCCTGTAATGCTTCCAGCAAGATCACACGTGCATGAAACCTGGTCCATCAGCCAGTTGGTGACAGAGGTATGAGTACTCCGAGGGGATTCCCTAAAGCACAAAAACAAGAATGGATGCTTAGAGTTCCACCAAAAACTAAAAGCTGAGCAAAAACAACTGCTTTGGTCCGCTGCTCACCTGGCACACTTGGCCTTGACTGCTGCTGTCTGCCTGGACCTCCTGAAAATAAAGGCAAAGAACACTGCTGTAACACAGTCACCATTTATGCTGCCCCCTGCAAATGCAAAAAATGACTGACCCGCTCATGGGAAATCCATCACCCAGGACTGGGGCTCTCTGCCACAGATTTGAACTGTCTTCATCTGAAAGGAATTTAGGACTGGTGGCAAACAGCTGCAGGACAACTTAGCATCACCAAACATGTTATGTCTATCTCCCCATACAATCTAGAGCCCAACTACACCCGGCATTACAAATTTCAAGTCTCCAGGACTTGTGCTATTACAGGCTATGCAGCAGGGCAGAGCAGCTGCAGGACAAATACGTGCAGACACCCGTGACACAGGACAGGGAGAGAGAGCTTTTGAGGAGAAGAAAGGACTGAGAGACCCAAAGAACACAGAGTGCACCAGAGACAAGTGACAGGACACACACCAGAACTGCTCTGCCCTGAGCACCTCAGCACTGTGATCAAAACAGACACTTTCCCTTTAGCTGGCCTAAGGGGACACTTCTTGCACATCCCCGCCCCCAAAGCTCATTCAAAATGCCCTCCCAGCACCCTGCTTTCACCCCCTCTGCGGGCCTTAGCCCTCCACTTATCTCTCAGCCATCTGGGGATGAGAATCCACGTCGCGTGCCAATGGAGGCTGCCTCGCCTGCGGGGAATGTCCTATGGCCACCGGGCTGTGGTCCCGTGCTCAGCTACAATCGAGAACCCCAAACATCACTGCACGATCTCAGCCGCACAGCAGCCACAACCCAGCAATTCTGCTGCTCACCATTATTCTCCTGAGAACGCCGGGCTCCTCGGGCCGCACGCTTTGCCCACGCCCTCCTGGCAGGGTCTGCCTGGCTGAAGAGCAGGCGAGGTGAGGTGGCGTTCCCAAAACTCGAGTGGATCCTGGCTCCCCCTCACTAGTAGTTCCTCGACTTACAGGAACTCCTCGGCCGCTCCTGAGGCTCCCTGGTGACACCTTCAAGTGACAAAGACCAAGGCTTCGTCGCAGAGCCGTGTGCCGCTCCCCGAATTCCCACGAGAGCGAAGGAGCAGCTCTGCGGCCACTTGCAGGGGATGTCTCGCTGGTACACGAGTGGACTGCCTAATGCACACAAACATGAATGGATACTGAGAGTTGCAGCAGAGACACTACAGCTGCAGGCACACAAATTCATAAACAAATAAACTAACAAAACCCAAAAATTCTAACAAAATATTAATTTTATTTACCCAGTATCCAAATTTCCAAGTAGATTAACAGAGACAACCTGTCCTATCCCCTCAATAAGACCTCTTAATCTATGCCAAACAAATCCTTAAAACTAAGAAAACCCTGCCTGTATAGAAATAAAACCAAAAAAAGTCTTGTAAACTTGATAAATTCATTAACCTAACACATCAGAACCATAAAAATATTAAACTTTTATGAACACCAGTACGCAGTACACACTACCCTCATTTCAATGTATAAAAGTAAAGCTATTCCTATTACTAACCTAACACAAATATCACAAAATATAGCAGTAAGAAAAGAAAAAAAAATAAACCTCACTAAAAATAAAATATAAAATTTTTATTTTAAGCCAAAAAAAAAAAAATCATACATTCTAAACAGGAACTTCCTCAAAATCAAGTATTTCAATAAACCCAAAAAACTCTAACATATTTCAAATAACTACTAAAAAGCCAAGAAGCATAAAACAATTAAGCAACCCACCACAACTATCTAAAACTACCTACAATAAACCTTCTTTTAAAAAACCCAACAAATACTCCTTACCACTTCAACAATACATCACCAGCAACACCAAACAACTCAACATACCGTAACTCCCATCCAAAAAATGCTCTATAAACTCAAACACTAAAACTCATCTAAAAAACCCACTCACCCTTCAATAAGCTCCTCTAACCTACACACAAATCTAAAACCAATAAGAATTAACTATAAACTATCATACCTTAAAGAACTCCACCATTAAACACTACTGTACTAGACTTATTAAAACTCCAATACAAACTAAAATCAAAAACCACAAAATAACACACCACTGTTAACATTACCAATATTTTTCTCCATTCCTCTAACAACTAAATACAAACCTCGATTTACCTTCACTTGAAAAACATACAATACACCTACAACCAACTACTCCAAAAATAAAAACACAATCCTACCATCTAGCATAAATTCATCCAAATGAAACTTAAAAAAATAAAACTCCAAAACATCTGTAATAATCCAACAACATTAGATGAAAAGTATAACAAAAATATTTTTTTAAATCATCCAAATTCTTCTAAAAGATTATTACACCACAAAAAATAAAAAGCAAAATCAAAAAGCCTACTGAAAAGCTTACTAAAAATAAAATAACAAAAGAAACATCAAATTCCCACCAATCTCATCAAAAAAAGTCAGAATGGCTCCACGAGTTAACAAAAAAACCCCAACCTATAAGAAATTAACTGTTATCATACAGGGCATCCATATAAAAAATCTCAATCACTCTAAAACCTTAAAAATAATTACAAATTAACCCCAAAATAAAAACTTTAGTCTCTAACAAAAGAAACCCAAAAACAAACAACAGAAACTAAAAATACACCACCATAGAACCAACTACCAGCAAAAAAACCCCCACACTACACTCTTTTCACTACCAGTTGTTAGTGAGGCACATCACAAAAATGAAACAAAAATAAAAAACAGCCCTATAGAAGCCCACAAAACAAATCACAAAACCCACTAGAAAAAGAAGTCCAACCAACTTACTAAACTTCAAACCATACAACAGACCCTGAAAGCTGCTAAAAATGAAAACCATATCTCTACACTAACTCAAAGAGTAACCAGTACTCTGCTAAGTTAGCTTTAAAAACCAAAGTAATAAACGATATTAAAAAAAATCTAAACCACTAGACAATAAAAAGCACCCAAATAAAAAACTACCTAAAAAAATCCACCGTATAAATACACAAGTTCCTAAAAAAAACACTAATAAAAAGCAACCAACAAATACATCAAACTAAAGCAAAAACTCAAATAAATAAACTAAAATTAACAACAAAAAAAATTATTCCTAACTCAATAAACCCATAATGCCTCAATCCATCAAAATACAAATACCACCTAGAAATAAACACGTCACCAAAAGATAATTGTAACCATAAACGATAACTCCCAAATTACCGGTAACAATAAAACATCCACGACAATTAAACAAACCAAATGAATAAAACCTCGGTAAGAGAATTAACAAAAATGCAATTCTCAATATTAAAAAAAAACTCACTAATTAACTACAGGACACTACCTCAAACCCACCAAAACTAACACTACATGCTCACGCTAATAAAAGCCACCACAACCTAATTAAAAACCAACCCTGTACTTCATGCTACGACCGATAAAAACCATTGTAAGCCTTAAAAAAACATATCCTTTAACAGCAATTATATTTTTATAATATAAAAATAAACGAAATAAAAAATCCAACATATCGCACCAAAAAAAAAAAAAAACCACAAAAAACCCCAACAAACTCAATTCAAGAAAACCCTTGTCGCAGCACCTGAATCAAGAACCGTAACAACCGACAAGTGCACCGTGACCCTTCTCACACACCAACTACGAACAAAAGAAAACGACCCAATAAACTCCTCAGGAGCGCCTCAAAGCCACCGCAGCGAGGGAGGCTGGAAGATGCGAAGCCGCGCTCCCGGCCCCGGGCGCTCCCGGCTCCGGCAGGAAAGCGGCTCCTCCGGCAGGCAGAGGCGGCGCCGCGCCGGGAGACCCCCGCCCGCTGCCCCCGGCCCGGCGGGGCCGGCACCGGGCCCGGGGGGCCCCGGCGGCGCCCGAGCCCCGCGCCCGGAGCGGACGGAGCGGCGGCGGCACCGGCCGGCACCGGCGCGGCGCCCGCGCCGCCTCCCCCGCCCGCCGGCCCGGCCAAAGCTCCGCTCGGCTCCGCACGGCTCGCACCGGCGCGGCTCCGGCGGGCCCGCGGCAGCCCAGCCGCGCCCAGCTCCCCTTCCGCCCCGGCCAGCCCCGGCACTGCCGGCACGGCTCCGCGCCGGACCCTTCGCTGCCGGGCCGGGGGCAGAAGAAGCGCCCCGAATGCAGCGGCACAGCCCGATCCCCGCCCTGCCAGCGCTGCCACAGCTGCAGCTCCCTTCCTCTGAAGCCCCGATACTGACGCCACGCTCCGGCGCTCACCTCACCCCAACAAGGGAAAAGAAATGTGGGCTCCCCTTCAACTGCGTCCCCTAGAAGAGCAGAAAAGAAGCGGCTTGCCTCAAATGGTGGCAAAAGGGGGCTTCTTACCTCAATCCAAACCTCTTAAAAGGCGGGACCACAGGACTGCCCCCTCCAATTCAACCCCAGGATGACGAAATTTAAAAGGGAAAGGGGAAAAGTCCCGGCTGTAAAGGCGCACCGGCTCACCTGCTCGGCTGCTGCTTCTCGGCACAAAGGTTTGTCCCTCGGCTCCTCCTTTGAGCAATGCTCCACGTATCCAAGTGGGGATCCAGGTGATCCCCCGGACCCTGTCCGAAGCGCTCACCGTCCTTCCATGAGATAGCCCCGGGAGACCCCCATAAACACCTCTCCTCCAGCAGCTCCGTGCAAAAGCGATGTGAGGAAAACCCCCTAAATCAGCCGCCGGAGGAGCCGCCCCCTCCTCATTATCATAACAGCTTACACCTGTGGCTGCTCTGAGCCCTCATCATGCTAACAGCTCGCACCTGTGGCTGCTCTGAGCCCTCATCAACTTAACAACTCACACCTGTGGCTGCTCTGAGCCCTCATCATGCTAACAGCTCACACCTGTGGCTGCTCTGAGCCCTCATCAACTTAACAACTCACACCTGTGGCTGCTCTGAGCCCTCCTCATCATCCTCACAGCTCACACCTGTGGCTGCTCTGAGCCCTCCTCATCCTCACAGCTCACACCTGCCGCTGTTGCCACCCTCCAACAGCGTCTCTCCCTCTCCAGCACACAGCCCACTTCTCACAGATACAGATCCAACAGAAATCTGCTACAGGTGTTGGCTTTTCTTAATCCACCTGGTTACACAATTAAAACACATACATGCACTGATGGTGATTGAAAGCAAGCTTTCCCCTGGAGAAAACAGTCCTTTTGCTGGCACACTTTGATACACCTTCGCAAAAAGCAGAATATGCACCAACTCCTAAGACCCCTGCCGAGGAACCCAGCCCTGCTTGGGACACCCAAAGCAGCAGACCTCAAAAAAGGAGGGGAAAAGTCAAGCTTGGAGTGGAAAAAGAGGACAGAAGTACAGCAGCCTTTAAAAATGCATGCACGGAGCAATAGTGGGAATCAGACACATTTCTTCTTTCCTTGCTTTCTGTGATGACATAAATAGGAAGTAAGAACACATTAAACAAAAGGCAGAGCTAGGATTTTACAGGTCTTTATTTTGGCAGGCTGCATGACAAACACCTCTTCCGGGACTGTGGCACCTTTTGGGGAATGGCAGAGAACGGAGGCAAAAGGTGCCGGGGAGCCCTTTCTGTTCCCTTCGGCCCCTGCAGCTGCTCCGCTGGTTTCAGAGCACTTGCTTGGTTCGTTCCTAGAGAAAAAAGGCTAGGGCATGATTTTCAAAACTACTGCCCGTCCCCAGTCAGAGTTTCCTACATTCCTGCATACAAATGAGTGGATCGAGAGAGGGCTTCTTTCCAAATGAGTTTAGCCATAGCTTCCTATTCTTTACCAATAGCTGTGAAAACGAAACACTTGCCAGGTTTTAGTATTCTACACACACCCCTCCCAGGGAATTTTGGGGCAGCTTTGGGTCCCTCTGCGAGACGGCACCCAGCGTGACCCCCCCCTCATTCGCCACCCACCCGCTCCTCCACCGCAGTGTGCGTCCCTCTCCTGGGGACCTTGGGGTGCCCCAAATGACATCAGAGCCCCGAGTCTTCAGCCCCTAACCCTGACCCCCGAAGAAGGCACAGAACGAGTCCAACTGCCCCGGACAGCAGCCCAGCACTCCCTTCCAGCCCTTCCCACACCTCCATCCCCCCAGACAGGGACTCCGCCGCAACAAGAAAGGGGGGGCAGCCCCAGAAGGCTCGAAGCTCCTGCCCCGCCTCGCTGTCGCGGGCCAGGGGCAGAAAGAGGGAGCGGCAGAGGCGGCGGGGACGCGGCACGGCCGGCACGGCACAGAGCGGGGGCCGCTCGCAGCGCGATGCCGGCGGAGCCGCAGGTCCGGCAGCGCCGGGGCGGGGTCCGCGCGGCGCGGGGGATCCGCCGAGAGCTCCGGCCCCGTGCGGGGACTCCCGCAAGGCCCGGGGGGCGCCGGGCTCCGGCCCTCGGGGCTTTATTCTCCGGCGCCCCGAGCCCCGCGGCTGCGGGGGAAAGAAGCGAAGGGGCGACGGGAAGAGAGGAGGGAGAGCGGGACATGCGAAAGGGCGGGGAGGGAGGTCGGGCTGCGGAGGAAAGCGGGCGGGGAAGGGAAAGGCCGGCAGGGCAGCAAGAGGGACGGGGCACAGAGGAGGGAGAGAGGGGGAATGGAACGGAGCAGCGGGGCAGGGACAGGACAGGAAGGAGCCGGGGTTGGGGGGGACACGGAAACGGGGGAAAGAGAGATAACCGAGGGGAATACGGGCAGGAGCATGGAGCGGGAGAGAGAGGGACAGGAGGGGATCCTCCCAGCGCCCCGGCTCCGCCCCGGCGCCCCGCCCCGCCCGGGCTGCTGCGCTCGGCAGAGCTCGGCTCCGTTCGGCTGCACTCGGCTCCTCGGCCAGCTTCGGCTACTTTCGGCCACGCTCGGCTATTTCCGGCCGCATTCGCCTCGATTCGCCTCTTCGGCAAAGCTCGGCTCGCCTCGGCTGAACTCGGCAAAGCTCGGCTCCGCTCGCCTCCTCGGCCCCTTTCGGCCGCTTTCGCCCACGCTCGCCTAGTCCCGCCCGCACCCGCCTCCATTCGCCCATTCCCACAGCTCGGCTCCCTCCGCCCGGCCCCGGCTCCCTCCGGCTCCCACATTTCCTCAGGGCACCTCAGCACAGGGCACACAAACTGCAGCCCCTAAAGGCTTGCGGCTCTTTTAACACACACACTCGTAACTCAGCTCTCGGGACAGAGCTGATGGCCCCTTTAGGACAAGAATAGTTACATGTAAAAGCAATTCCCTCATTTTGCATCTCCTTTTTATTTAACCCCCCCAAAATCCCATCCATATCACAAGGAATGTGAAGTTCTGGTTCCCCCACCCCCCCGTATGCTATTTGTACAAAGGACCTGGGGCAGCACACAGCTGGGATTCCACGGAATAAAGCCCGGCTTCAATAATCAGAACAACTGACATTTGTTTACAAATTAGGTGCAGTTTTGTATGGTGCTGCGTACCCTCGGAGCCGAGTCGAGGAAAAAGAGCTACAGCACTGGAACCTAAGTTTTAGCAGCCTAGTAATTTGTAACTTGTGCCTTAAAGTAAACCAAGGATAACTACAGTATTATCTGCTGAAGTTCTCTACTGTGGATTTCGGGTACAGCAGCACGTGCTTTACTCCCAACAAAAGCTGCTCAGGTGGGGGGAGCCGGGAAGCCAAGTCTCTCCACTTTGTCTGAACACCATCTTCCAGGAAGGTACTGCTTCCTCTCTCCCAGGCTCCCTTCAGCAAAGTGGCAAATACAGAATCCGGTGCCACAGGAGGCTCTTGGCTTACCTCCTTGTGGTTTTCAAACTGTTTAAAGCCAGACAAAAAGCAGAAGAGAAAAACAGTGAGGAGTATGAAACAAAAATCTCTTCAGCCACCTTTGTTTTGAGATGAGCTCTGAACTGAAGCTCTGGGAGCACAGGCGTGCAGTCCTGCTAGAACAGAGCTGCCCAGCAGTGTCCCCAGGGGCATCTGGAGTGTTCACACTGCTGAGCTGAGAAAAACTCACCAAACCCAGCCCAGGGGCCTGTGATCCTCCACCCACCCGCGGGAACTCCGGGCGCTGTAAACAGAGGCCACAGCGCACACCAGGCTCTGCTGTGCCCGGTGAGGAGTCTCTGTATGAGCCCTGAGCCCTGGCATCGCCTCCCAAACACCACAGAGACCTCTTGTGCCATCAGAGAAAAGCCCTGGAGCAAACGTGTGTCCCCAGCGTGATCAACAAGAGATGCAGAATTACCTCCTCAATAAAAACGCTGTTTCTGATGGAAATGTAACCTCTGTCGACAGCGAGGATTTTAGAGGAGTACTGGCTCAAGAATTCAGTGACTTCAGGGATTCCATACCACAGGTTCCTGGGACTGCTTGGGCACCCAGAGTCTATAGTATAGGTTAAACTGGTAGAGCTGAGGATACTTAGCAGCTTTGTCACAGAGCTGGAACGTCACGCAGGGAGCAAGGGGTTCTCTCGGAGAGTGCAGGAGGCCAGTGAAAACAGCAGCAAGGTCCTCCACGACGTCTGCTCCTAGAAAAGCCAAATAAATTAAACTATTGACATGAGCACGGACACTGGGGCAACCTTCCTTACTTTGGGCCTTGCCAGCAGCCCACAGAGCCTCACGCAGAAAAGAACTGAACGAGATCAAAAAGTGTTCCTAGTGACCTAGACAGGTGCTCCTGGCCGCTGAGGTACCTGAAAAACCCTCCAGACATCATCAGCTCTTGATGAAGCAAATAATCCACCTTCACCGTGTTGTGCCAAAAACACGCCCGGCCCTTAACAGGGAGAGACCCTGCCAGGCACCGCCTCAGAGAAGAACCGAGCTGTACTGGGGGGACACACCCAGCCAACGTGTACAAGTTAAACAGAATTTTCTCTCAGAACTGGGACTTTCAGCACCCCCCAGGTGCTACTCGACTGCCACATACACACAGAGGGCTTCGTGAGGTGCTCTGGGGTTGGCCAGTCCTGCTCCAAGCCCTGCTGATGCCCCTGTGGTTTTAAGGATGTCCTCAAGGAGGTGGTAGAACCTCACAGTGTTTGCCCCTGGAGCTTAATTTCTGAAGTTTTCCTTGGGAAACACACCCACTTCCTACTTAACAAGGCAGTCCCCTCTCCCTGCTGTCAGGAAGAGCTGCCCACAGGCACGGGAACCACCTTCCTCTCCTGATCGGCACGCTCTGCCCTTAAAACGCTGTGTTACTGAGGCCAGCTACTTCCAGGCCAAGACTGTCCATGCAGGGACAGTGTCCCTTCTCTTTAGGTCAGGGAAAAAGGGCAGAAGCACCTACAGAGCTTCAATGCCCCTCTTGAGCACAAAGCACCGTGAATCTGCACCTCCTGCTGCTTGCAGGGAAGATAATAAAATGCCTCAAGGTAAAAAATGATAAATGGTAAAAAATTATTACAAGAGGTTAGAAGTGATGCCGCTTTCGCTCCACTGCTAGAAATGACACATAAAACATAAAAAAAACCCTGTACCTGTTCTGTTTTCAGACTGAAGCAACAGCATATTCCTGGCTGCTCATGCAGCAGGGACAACAGCACTGAAGGGAAATGTTTGGATAATCACGTCTTCATTTAAAGAGAACCCAACTCCTTCATCTAAGCCATCACTGCCCTCCATCAGAACAGCCAGCACATCCACGACATCTAATAAGTGAAGGAAAAAATGTAAGCAGAGGATCCAGACTCACTGGGAAAACAACAGAGGTAGAATGCAACATTCCAGGAACACAAGGTTATCTTTTTGGTTCCCAAAAAAAAAGAAAAAAACACAAAAAACAAAACAAACAAAAAACCCCACAAAAAACCTGGCATGGTGGAAGGTGTCCCTGCCCATGGCAGGGGTGGAACGGGACGACCTTTAAATAAAGGTGCCTTCCCATCCAAACCCTTCTGGGATTCCACGATTCTGTGAGCAGCCCCAGGCAGAAGGACTAGATTTCCATTGTGGTTTGGAAATGCTGCTGCAAGAGCACAAACAGATTTCAAATACTGTTAAAGTGGCACAACCACATCAAAAATTACGTCTGGGGGTAAAGTGGCAACTCTGTAATTCCAACCTCTGATACCAAGGACACATGGAGGGCTGAATCCGGGGGGAGTTCGGGGTCTGAGTCGGGGTCGTCCTCATTAGCCACCAGCCTGGGGACCCAAAAATCGGGGGGAACCCCGAATTGGGGGGGGGACCCAAAATTGGGGGGGTCCTGGGGGGCTCTGGAAGGTCTTTGCAGCATCCCAGGAGGAATTTTGGGGTGTCAGGGGGTTTTTGGGGAGTCATGAAGGGAATTTAGGGAGTCTCAGAGAGTTTTTGGGGGGTCCCAGGAGGAATTTCAGGGACCCTGATGGGAATTTTGGGGGTCCCAGGGGGGGTTTTGGAGTCCTGGGGAGAACTTTGGGGGTCTCAGGGGGTTTTTGGGGGGAATTTTGGGGGTCTCGAGTAGAATTTTGGGGGTTCTGGGGGGGTTTTGGGGTCCTGACGGGAATTTTGGGGGCCTCGGGGAGTTTTTGGGGGGTCCCAGGAGGAATTTCGGGGACCCTGGTGGGAATTTTGGGGGTCCCGGGGGGGTTTTGAGGTCCTGGAGAGGTTTTTGGGGGGGTCTCAGGGAGTTTTTGGGGTCCCAGGAGGAATTTCAGGGGTCCTAAAGGGAAATTTGGAGGTCCCAGGGGGTGTTTTGGAGTCCTGGGGAGAACTTTGGGGGTCTCAGGGGGTTTTTGGGGGGAATTTTGGGGGTCTCGAGTAGAATTTTGGGGGTTCTGGGGGGGTTTTGGGGTCCTGACGGGAATTTTGGGGGCCTCGGGGAGTTTTTGGGGGGTCCCAGGAGGAATTTCGGGGACCCTGGTGGGAATTTTGGGGGTCCCGGGGGGGTTTTGAGGTCCTGGAGAGGTTTTTGGGGGGGTCTCAGGGAGTTTTTGGGGGGGTCCCAGGAGGAATTTCAGGGACCCTGATGGGAATTTTGGGGGTCCCAGGGGGGGTTTTGGAGTCCTGGGGAGAACTTTGGGGGTCTCAGGGGGTTTTTGGGGGGAATTTTGGGGGTCTCGAGTAGAATTTTGGGGGTTCTGGGGGGGTTTTGGGGTCCTGACGGGAATTTTGGGGGCCTCGGGGAGTTTTTGGGGGGTCCCAGGAGGAATTTTGGGGACCCTGATGGGAATTTTGGGGGTCCCTGGGGGGTTTTGAGGTCCTGGAGAGGTTTTTGGGGGCGTCTCAGGGAGTTTTTGAGGTCCCAGGAGGAATTTCAGGGGTCCTAAAGGGAAATTTGGAGGTCCCAGAGGGGTTTTTGGGGTCCCATAGGGAATTTTGGGGGTCCTGGGGGGGGGTTTTGGAGTCCTGGGGAGAATTTTGGGGCCCTCAGGGAGTTTTTGGGGGGAATTTTGGGGGTCCCGAGTAGAATTTTGGGGGTTCTGGGGGGGTTTTGTGGTTTTGAAGGGAATTTTGGGGGTCTCAGGAGGTTTTTGGGGGAAATTTTGGGGGTCCCGAGTAGAATTTTGGGGGTTCTGGGGGGTTTTTGCGGGTCCTAGGTGGAATTTCAGGTGTCCTAGGGATAATTTTGGGGGCTCCAGGGGGGTTTTGGGGGTCCCAGGGGGATTTTGGGGTCCCGGGGTTTTCCTGGGGGTCCTGGGGGTGTTTTTGGGGGATCCCGCTGGGTTTCTTTGGTGGTCCCGGGGCTGTTTTTGGGGGATCCCGCTGGGTATTTTTGGGGGTCCCGGGAGTGTTTTTGGGGTCCCCCTCTCACCAGTCCATGGCCGGTTCCACTCCCCGGTTCCCGGTCAGCGCCAGCGCCTTCGCCCTGCGGGACCGGGGGGCTCCCGCTTATTTTTGGGGGGTTTTTTGGCCTTTTCCCCATTTTTTGCCTTTCCCGCATTTTTGGGCTCCTAAACCGTTTCTTTGTGCGATTTTCCCACATTTCCAGATCTTTTTCCCACTTTTCGGCTCTTTCGCCGACTTTGGTCACTCCCCCCCAATTTCCGAGCTCCCCGATCCCATTTTCGCCCTTTCTTCCCCAATTTTTGGGCTCTTTTCCCATTTTTGGTCACTTTTCCCCCATTTCCGCGTTCCCCCATCGCGATTCCGGGCTCTTTTTCCCGCTTTTTGGCCTTTTTTTCCCGTTTTTTACCTTTTTTCCCCCATTTTTCTGGGCTCTCGCCTGGCACATTTCCCGCGTCCGGTCCCTCATGGCAGCCGCGCACGCGCAGGACCCACCGCAGAGACGGTCCATAGAGATGAATGGGAGGTCCTCCAGGACCATAGAGACGAGCCGGAAGTTCCATAAAATCATAGAGACGAACAGGAAGTCCGCCGAAAACCATAGAGATGAGACGGAAGTTCCATAATACCATAGAGACGAACCGGAAGTTTGCCAGAAACCATGGAGATGAGCCGGAAATTCTATAAAACCATAGATATGAACTGAAAAGCGTCCAGAAACCATAGAGACGAGCCGGAAGTTCCATTTTTGTGGAGAAATGACGGGAGACAAGCCTATTTTATAATGCTAATGTTTCAGTTTATTCTCAGCACGCATGTACAATTATACCCGTTATAATGAAGCTCATACATATTGCAAAACTGAGGGTCCTCATTGGTGTCTCTAGAACAGGTCAAGCCCGCCTTTGGGGCTTTCTAAGCTTGCTTTGTTTTCCCTCACACTTATCTCTTTGCTGACCGTTCTGCTGCTGGGAACCAGCTCACCCAAGGACGTAAGGCGCCGCCGCCGAGCTGCCTTCAGCCCAAAACCGACCCAAAAGTACCCCTAAATCGTCCTAAAAATACCCCCAAAAAACCCACCCAAAAATACCCAAACCCTCCCAAAAATACCCAAACAACTCACCATAAAATGCCCCAAAACCAGCCCAAAACCCTCCCAAAAATACCCAAAAAAATCCACCCAAAAATACCCTAAAACCCACCAAAAAATAACCCAAAGGCCTCTCAAGAATACTCGAAAACCCTACCCAAAAACACCCTGAAACCCCAAATTAACCACTCTGAACCCCAAAATATCCCTGAGCTCCCCATACCCCAAAATTTCCTCCCCAAACCCCAAAATTCTCCCCCGACCCCCAAAATTCACTTCTGGGTCTCGTCCTCGGGGGCCGGCGGCTGCCGGGGCCCCCCCAGGCCCGCGGGCGGCGCCCCCAAACCCGGGGGGAGTTCGGGGTCCGAGTCGGGGTCGTCCTCATGAGCCACCAGCCCAAAAATCGCCAAAAACCCGCACGCTCGCGGTGCTGCTGACCCCACAGCCCGTGTGCACGGCACCCGAACCGCCGCGGAAAATCCCGTCGGGGGGCGCCGGCGGTGAGGGCAATTCAGGCAGTGTAAAAACCAGACACGGGTCCTCGAATTTCAACGTCCTCGTTTTCGCGCCCTCTCGAGAAGGTCAAGCGAGTCCGCGCCACGCCACTCCCAAGATGGCGGCCGCGGGCGGCGGGCTGCAGTGCCGCTCTCTGCCCACACAGCGGCAGCACTGCGCCGTCAGCCGCGAATGCCCCAAAGATCCGCGCGGGAAAGAACGGAACAAAAAACCTGCCTCTGACCCGATAGGAACCGAAAGAAAAAAGCTTTACTCTTAAACTGCATTTCAACAGAGTTTATTTTTATATTTTTCAGATTTATACTCACAGTCGGATTTGTAATGGATATTGATGTATAATTGCATTTTCTTAATTTCTTACATTTATTCCTATTCTATTTTATTACATTTTATATTTTTATACATATCTTAATAGATTGCTTCCATATTTCTATAGTTAGATATAGATTTCTATTGCTTCTATTGCTTAAAATAAACCCCTGCCTCTATCCAAATAAAAATCTTTTAAAAAAACACCTTTATTTAAACTCCATTTAAATTTATTTCTATTTTTTGCATTTATAGTCAAATTTACATTTTAAATGTAGATTGATGTATGGTGTTATTTATAGTCTATCTCTTCCTAATACTATTTTTATTTTTATTTTATATTTTTATATATATCTGTATACATTGAATATATATTTCCATATTTAGAACGATATCAAAATAAAATGTATATTCATACTTTTTCTACTAAAGCCCTCCCTCTAACCAAATAAAAACAATAAAAAAGCCCTTTCTATAAACAGTACTTGAATATTTATGTATTTTTTCCATCATTATAGTCACATTTGCATTTCTACTTTATATTGATGTTTTTATAAATATATATTATATATAATGAGGTAGCAAGATCGATAAATTTTTATTTGAATTCTATTTCGTATGCACTGCTAATTCGGCTCCCTTTCTCTCCTTTTCCACGGCAGATCTCTCCCAGGTGTCCCCGAGTCCTCCCAGCTGCCCCAGTTCCCTCCCAGTGTGCCACCCAACATTCCCGCTTCCCTCCTGATTTTCCCAGTGTCCCTCCCAGTGCTCCCAGTGCAGGTACGGGACACAGTAGAAGTGGTTCTGTAACTGCTTTGAGCCTTTATTGCCACCACGGGAAGGCTCTGAGGGTTCTCGGGGAGGGCGGGGAGGGATGCGGGGGTCCCAGGGGCGTCACTCTGGGGGTCCCAGATGGATTCTGGGAGGGGGGCATGGAGTGTTCAAGGGGGTCTCTCAATGGTCACATGGGGGAGGGGTCCCAGGGGCATCCCAGGGGTCCTGGGGACCACTGGGGGGTCCCAGGGATCCCTTGGGGCTCCTGGGGATCATTCAGGGGGTCCCAGAGGGTTCAAGGTGGGTCCCTGGGGGATCTTTTTGGGGGTCCCAGGGGTCAGGGGGATTTCCCAGTGAAGATCTGGGGGGGATGGGGGAGTCCCTCAGGGGCTGGCGGGGGGAGGGACGGCCCCTCCCCCAGTGCTGCCGCGGCTCAGGGTCCGGCTGCGGCCGCGCTCGCCCTCCCCCACGGTGACGGAGCCGGTGCGGGAGCGGGACAGGCGCGTCATGGCGGAGGCGGCCACTGTGGGGACACCGTCCTTGGGCCACGCCCCTTCCCTTCCCAGACACGCCCCTTTCTCAGCAAGCCACGCCCCTTTGTGTGAACCACACCCGTTTTCTCCAGGCCTCGCCCATTCCCAATTAAACAACGCCCATTCCCTGTTAAACCACGCCCCTTTATGTAAAACATGCCCACTCCCTGTTAAACCACACCCACTCCCTGTTAAACCTCACCCATTCCCAGTTAAAGTAAGCCCCTTTATATAAACCACACCCATTCCCTGTTAAACCACACCCCTTTATGTAAATCACACCCATTCCCAGTTAACCCCCGCCCATTCCCATCAGGCCACACCCATTTTCTGCAGACCACGCCCCTTCTTTCTTATGCCACGCCTCCTTTATTTGGCCACACTCCCTTGGTCCCAAGCCCCGCCCTGTCCTCAAGCCACGCCCCTCCCCAGATCACACCCTTTACCCCATAGGCTCCTCGTGTTTGTGCATATTAACGAGCCCCTCATGCATATTAATGAGCTGTACTCACTGTAGCCCATGCCCTGCAGGAAGTACTTGAGGGCCTCGGTCAGCCGGCTGGGCTGGGGGGGAGGGGCGTGGTCAGCGCTGACCCCAGGGTGACCCCGAGTGGCCACGCCCACCCTGCTGACCCCCCCGTGACCTCTGACCCCTCACCTGGGCGATCTGCGGCTGCCCGCCCCCGTCGGCCATCTGCGGGAGAGGATCAGCCAGCGGTCACTCAGCGGTCACTCAGCGGTCAGCGGTCACTCAGGGTCACTCAGGGTCACTCAGCGGTCAGCGGTCACTCAGGGTCACTCAGCGGTCACTCAGCGGTCAGCGGTCATTCAGGGGTCACTCAGGGTCACTCAGAGTCACTCAGGGTCACTCAGAGTCACTCAGGGTCACTCAGCGGTCACTCAGCGGTCAGTGGTCACTCAGTCACTCAGGGGTCACTCAGGGGTCACTCAGAGGTCAAAGGTCACCTTCAGGAAGGACGTCTGCGTCGGGTCCAGTTTGGCGTTGCACTCCACCTTGGGGGAGGGGCCGAGGGTTGGGGCGGGGTCAAGGGGTCAGGGCGGGGTCAGCCGGCCACGCCCCGAGTGACCACGCCCCGCCCCCGCCCCTCCCCCACTCACCACGGCGTCCTCGTGGGGGGCGTTGTCACCGACCACCAGCAGGACCGGGCAGCTGCAGGGGTCAGAGGTCACCCGGGGGTCAGAGGTCACTCGGGGTCAAGGGGTCACTCTGGGACCAAGGGGTCACTCAGGGGTTAAGGGGTCACTCAGGGGTCAGTGGTCACTATGGGGTTACTGAGGGGTCACTTAGGTGTCAGTGGTCAGTGAGGGGTCACTCAGGGGTCACTCGGGGGTCAGTGGTCACTCAGGGGTCACTCAGCGGTCACTCACCGCAGGCTCCCGGCTCCGCTCCGCTCCAGGCCCAGGTCGGCGCGGCTGAGGAGGACAAGGGGGGGCGGGGCAACACTTTAGCCCCGCCCACCATGGCCACACCCCTTGGTGACCCCTCCCCCTCTGCTTTGGCCACGCCCCCGGCTGTAGCCCCACCCCTAAACCCACATGGCCACGCCCCCGGCCACGCCCCCGTGGCCACACCTTCCAAGGCCACGCCCCCGGCCACGCCCCCATGACCACACCTTCCAAGGCCACGCCCCTGGCCACGCCCCCATGGCCACACCCTCATGGCCACGCCCCGGCCACGGCCTCACCTGGTGTACATGGCCCAGAGCAGGGCGGGGTTGGGCGTGGCCGCCAGGTGCTCCCGGACCCGCCGGACGGGGGGAGGGGCGGCCGCCAGCTCGTCCTGCAAGAGTGACCCCGGAGTGACCCCAGAGTGACCCCGGAGTGACCCCGGAGTGACCCAAAACTGACCCCAGAGTGACCCCAGAGTGACGCCAGAGTGAACCCAGAGTGACCCAAAACTGACCCCAGAGTGACCCCATAGTGACCCCAGAGTGACCCAAAACTGACCCCAGAGTGACCCCGGAGTGACCCCGGAGTGACCCCAGAGTGACCCAAAACTGACCCCAGAGTGACCCCGGAGTGACCCCGGAGTGACCCAAAACTGACCCCAGAGTGACCCCGGAGTGACGCCAGAGTGAACCCAGAGTGACCCAAAACTGACCCCAGAGTGACCCAAAACTGACCCCAGAGTGACCCCGGAGTGACCCCGGAGTGACCCAAAACTGACCCCAGAGTGACCCCGGAGTGACCCCGGAGTGACCCAAAACTGATCCCAGAGTGACCCCGGAGTGACCCCAGAGTGACCCAAAACTGACCCCAGAGTGACCCCAGTGACCCCAGAGTGACCCCGGAGTGACCCCAGTGGCCCCGGAGTGACCCAAAACTGACCGCGGAGTGACCCCAATGACCCCAGAGTGACCCCAGTGACCCCAGAGATCCCAGTGACCCCAGAGACCCCAGTGACCCCAGAGTGACCCAAGTGACCCAAGTGACCCCAGTGACCCCAGAGTGACCCCAGAGTGACCCCAGTGACCCCAGAGTGACCCAAGTGACCCCAGAGTGACCCCAGTGACCCCAGAGTGGCCCCAGAGTGACCCCAGTGACCCCAGAGTGACCCAAGTGACCCCAGTGACCCCAGTGACCCCAGAGTGACCCCAGTGACCCCAGTGACCCCTCCGGCCCCCCGGGCCGACCCCCGCCCCACCTGGGTGAAGAGGTGGCCCAGGATCATCTCGTTCGTCGACGTCGTCAGCCCCGACAGCTGGGGGAGGGGCGGCGTTCTGAGACCCCCGCCCCGGCAGAAACACCCAAAAAACCACCCCAAAATCCGCCCGGGATAACCCAAAAATCCCCCCAAAAAACCTCCAAAAAACCCCTCAAAAAACCCCAAAATCCCCCCGGGATAACCCAAAAATCCCCCCAAAAAACCGCAAAATACCCCCCCCAAAAAACCCAAAATCCCCCCGGGATAACCCAAAAATCTCCCCCAAAAAGACCCCAATAATCCCTTGGGAAAAAAAAGGGAAAAAAACCCCCAAAAATCCCACCCAAAAAAACCCCAAATCCCCCAAAACCTCCCAAAATCCCCTGAAAATAATTCCCAAAAATCGCCTCAAAAAAACCCGCCAAAAATCCCCTCCAAAAATCCCAAAATCCCCCAAAACCCCCCAAAATGCCCCAGAATTCCCCCGAGCCCCACCCTTGGCCACGCCCACCCGAGTTCCCGCTCACGCCAATTTGGCCACGCCCACCCCAGGCCACGCCCACCCGAGTTCCCGCCCACGCCCTTTTGGCCACGCCCACCCCCGTGGCCACGCCCACCCCTTGGTCACGCCCACCCGAATTCCCGGTCACGCCCCTTTGGCCACGCCCACCCCATGCCACGCCCACCCGAGGCCCCGCCCACCCCAGGCCCCGCCCACCTTGCTGGCGGCCCAGTCCATCCAGCCCTTGGCGCGGGGGTCGAGGTTCACCAGCACCAGCCCCTCCACGGCCTCGGGGTGCAGCAGCTGGGGGACCCCGGAGTGACCCCAAAACCCCCCAGAATCCCCCCAAAAACCCCCCCAAAAAACCCCAAAAATTCCCCCAAAAAACCTCCCAAAAACCCCCCAAAAATCCCCCCCAAAAAACCCCCAAAAACTCCCCCAAAAAAACCTCCCAAAAACCCCCCAAAAAACCTCCCAGAAAACCATCCAAAACCCACTGAAACCCCCCAAAATCCCCGCCAAAAAAACCCCCCAACCCCCGCCCACAAAACCCCAAAAAACCCCAAAATCCCCCCAGAAAACCATCCAAAACCCACCGAAACCTCCCCAAAATCCCCCCAAACCCCCCCAAAAAATCCCCCCCAAATAAACCCCCAACCCCCCCCAAAATCCCCCAAAACTGACCCCAGAGTGACCCCAGAGTGACCCCAGTCCCTCCCAGTCCCTCGCAGTCCCTCCCAGTTCCCCCCAGTCCCCCCCAGTCCCTCCCAGTCCCCCCCAGTTCCCCCCAGTCCCTCCCAGTCCCTCCCAGTCCCCCCCAGTTCCCCCCAGTTCCCCCCAGTCCCTCCCAGTTCCCTCCCAGTCCCCCCCAGTTCCCCCCAGTTCCCTCCCAGTCCCCCCCAGTCCCTCCCAGTCCCTCCCAGTCCCCCCCAGTCCCTCCCAGTCCCTCCCAGTTCCCTCCCAGTCCCTCCCAGTCCCTCCCAGTCCCCCCCAGTCCCTCCCAGTCCCCCCCAGTCCCTCCCAGTCCCCCCCAGTTCCCCCCAGTTCCCTCCCAGTCCCCCCCAGTCCCTCCCAGTCCCCCCCAGTCCCTCCCAGTTCCCCCCCAGTCCCTCCCAGTCCCTCCCAGTCCCTCCCAGTTCCTCCCAGTCCCTCCCAGTCCCCCCCAGTTCCCCCCAGTTCCCTCCCAGTCCCCCCCAGTCCCTCCCAGTCCCTCCCAGTCCCTCCCAGTCCCCCCCAGTCCCCCCCAGTCCCTCCCAGTCCCTCCCAGTTCCTCCCAGTCCCTCCCAGTCCCCCCCAGTTCCCCCCAGTTCCCTCCCAGTCCCCCCCAGTCCCTCCCAGTCCCTCCCAGTCCCCCCCAGTCCCTCCCAGTCCCTCCCAGTTCCCTCCCAGTCCCCCCCAGTCCCTCCCAGTCCCCCCCAGTTCCCCCCAGTTCCCTCCCAGTCCCCCCCAGTCCCTCCCAGTCCCCCCCAGTCCCTCCCAGTTCCCCCCCAGTCCCTCCCAGTCCCTCCCAGTCCCTCCCAGTCCCTCCCAGTCCCTCCCAGTTCCCCCCAGTCCCTCCCAGTCCCTCCCAGTCCCTCCCAGTCCCCCCCAGTCCCTCCCAGTCCCTCCCAGTTCCCCCCAGTCCCTCCCAGTCCCTCCCAGTCCCTCCCAGTCCCTCCCAGTTCCCCCCCAGTCCCTCCCAGTCCCTCCCAGTCCCTCCCAGTCCCTCCCAGTCCCTCCCAGTTCCCTCCCAGTTCCTCCCAGTCCCTCCCAGTCCCTCCCAGTTCCCTCCCAGTCCCTCCCAGTCCCCCCCAGTTCCCTCCCAGTCCCTCCCAGTCCCTCCCAGTTCCCTCCCAGTCCCTCCCAGTTCCCTCCCAGTCCATCCCAGTCCCCCCCAGTCCCTCCCAGTCCCCCCCAGTCCCTCCCAGTCCCTCCCAGTTCCCCTCCCCCACTCACCCCGAACTTGGCCAGCACGAAGGCCCCGGCCCCCACCCCCACCCCGACGATGCTGCGGATGCTGCGAGGTCAGAGGTCAGAGGTCAGGGAGGTCAGGGAGGTCACAGCCTGACCCCTGACCCCCCAGCCCCTCCCCCACTCACCCCAGGCCCTGCAGGACCCCCGGGAGGGCCTCGGCCAACTGCTCCAGGGAGGGGTACTGGTACCTGCGGGGTCAAAGGTCAGGGGTCACGCGGGGGTCGAGGGGTCACTCGGGGTCACTTGGGGGTCGAGGGGTCACTCGGGGTCGCTCGGGGGTCAGGGGTGAGTCAGGGGTCACTTGGGGGTCGAGGGGTCACTCCTGGGTCACTTGGGGGTCGAGGGGTCACTCAGGAGGGAGGGGCATTACCTGGGGGGGGGGGGTTGGGGGATTTTTGGGGTTTGGGGGTTTTGTGGGTTTTTGGGGATTTTTTTGGGGATTTTTGGGGGGGATTTTGGGAGGTTATTGGGGGTTTTGAGGGGTTTTTGGGGTTTGGGGGTTTTGTGGGTTTTTGGGGATTTTTTTGGGATTTTTGGGGGGGGGGTTGGGAGGTTATTGGGGGTTTTGAAGGGTTTTTGGGGTTTGGAGGTTTTGGGGATTTTTGGGAATTTTTTGGGGATTTTTGGGGGGGGATTTTGGGAGGTTATTGGGGGTTTTGAAGGGTTTTTGGGGTTTGGAGGTTTTGGGGATTTTTGGGGATTTTTTGGGATTTTTGGGGGGGGGGTTGGGAGGTTATTGGGGGTTTTGAGGGGTTTTGGGGGTTTGGAGGTTTTGGGGATTTTTTGGGGATTTTTGGGGGGGAATTTTGGGAGGTTATTGGGGGTTTTGAGGGGTTTTTGGGGTTTGGAGGTTTTGGGGATTTTGGGGGATTTTTTTGGTGGGTTTTTATGGATTTTTTCGGGTTTTTTGGGCGGGTTTGGGAGGTTATTGGGGGGTTTTGAGGGGTTTTTGTGGTTTGTGTGTTTTGGGTTTTTTTTGGTGTGCTTTTGCGGATTTTTTGTGTGTTTTTTGGGGGTTTTTGGGGCGTTACCCCGGCGGGTAGGGCGGCGCGCCCTCCTCCATGCCGGGCGGCTCCAGGTGCGCCAGGTGGAAGCTGCGGGAGATCTCCTGCATCTCCGGGTGCCCGAAGAGCTCCGAGAAGCACGTCAGGTCTGGGGGGGAGGGGAGGGTCAGCCGGGGTGGGGGAGGGGCGTGGGGGGGCGCGGGGGAGGGGGGAGGGGGACTCACGCGTGTGCCCCACGTCCGGGAAGGTCACCAGGGCGGGGCGGCCGGGCCGGGGGCACCCCGAGACCCAGGCGTGGAGCACCCCGAAAGGCGTCTCCAGGAGGTGCTGGGGACGGGGGGACAATCAGCAAAGCAAGGCAAAATACCCCAAAAACGCGGGGCCGCACCCGCCAAAAATCCGGGGATTGCACCCAAAAAAACGGGGCATGAGCGCCCCGAAAATCCGGGGTTTGCACCCAAAAAAACGGGGCTCGCACCCGCCAAAAATCCGGCGTTTGCACCCAAAAAAACGGGGCATGAACGTCCCGAAAATCCGGGGTTTGCACCCAAAAAAACCGGGCCTCGCACCCGCTAAATATCTGGGGTTTGCACCCAAAAAAGTGGAGCACAAGCGACCCGAAAATCTGCAAAACAAAACAAAAAAAAAACGGAACCCGAGTACCCCAAAACTCCAGGGTTTGCACCCAAAAAAACCAGGGCACAATCCCCCCAAAAAATCCGGGGTTCACAGCCAAAAAACAGGACCTGAGTCCTCCAAAAATCCCTTCTTTGTCCCCAAAATCCATGGATTCTACATTTCTTGCCCCAAAAATCCCCAGTTTGGCCCCAAATCCCAAAGCTCAAGCCTGTAATTCCCTCCTCCGACCAAAGCTCTGCCAAAATCCTCCCTTTTATCCCCAAAAACTTACCTTTTATCCCAAAATCCTCTCTTTTATCCCCAAAACCTCCTTTTATTTCCAAAATCCTCCTTTTTATCCCCAAAATCCTCCCTTTTATCCCCAAATCCTCCCTTTTATTTCCAAAATCCTCCTTTTTATCCCAAAAATCCTCCCTTTTATCCCCAAAATCCTCCCTTTTATCCCCAAATCCTCCTTTTTATCCCCAAAATCCTCCCTTTTATCCCAAAATCCTCCTTTTTATCCCCAAAATCCTCCCTTTTATCCCCAAATCCTCCTTTTTATCCCCAAAATCCTCCTTTTTATCCCCAAATCCTCCTATTTATCCCAAAAATCTCCCTTTTATCCCAAAATCCTCCCTTTTATCCCCAAAACTCTGCTCCCAGATCACCAAATCCCCAAATCCCAATTCCCCCTTGCCCCCCCCCAAAATTCCCTCATTTTTCTCCCCAAAATTCCCCCTTTCCCCCCCATCCAAAATTCCCCATTTCCCCCCCAAAATTCCACCCCAAATCACCGAATCTCACCCCAAATTCCCGGAGTCCAAATCCCCCATTTCCGCCCCAAATTCCTCTTCGTCCCCAAAATCCCCAAATCCCCAAAATCTCAAATCCCACAATCTCAAATCCCAAATTCCCAAATCCCCCAATCCAAAAATCCCAAAATCTCCAAATCCCCAAAATCCCCAATTCACCGAAATCTCAAATCCCAAAATCCCCACATCCAAAAATCCCAAAATCCCCAAATCTTCAAATCCCCAAATCCAAAAATCCCAAAATCTCCAAAATCCCCCAAATCCCCAAATCCCCCAAATCCCCAAAATCCCCAAATCCCCAAAATCCCCAAATCCCCAAAATCTCAAATCCAAAAATCCCCAAATCCCCAAAATCTCAAATCCCAAAATCTCAAATCCCCAAATCCAAAAATCCCCAAATCCAAAAATCCCAAAATCCCCAAAATCTCAAATCCCAAAATCCCCCAAATCCCCAAACCCCTCGCCCCAAATTTCCCCAATTTCCCCAAATTTCCCCAATTTCCCCAAATTTCCCGTTTTCCCCAAATTTCCCCAATTTCCCCAATTTTCCCCAATTCCCCTCCCCAAAATCCCGCCCCTCCCCCTCCCGCCCCTCCCCCCACGCGACCACGCCCTGAATTTCTGCCCCCCTCCCAAAAATCCCCCCAAAACCCCGGAAATCCCGGGAATTTTGGGGAGGGGGCGGCGTGGGGGGAGGGGTGGGGGGTTCCCGCCCCTCCCCCACCCTCCCCAACCCTTCCCCTCCCCCCCCTCACCTTGACCTCCGCGGGGGGAGGGGCGGCCTCGTGCAGCTCCATGACCCTGGAATTTCTGGGGGGGGGAGGGGAGGGGGGCGAGGTCAGAGGTCACGACCCCCTCCCCCACCCCCCCCACCGCGCCCCTCCCCCACCCCCCCACCCCGCCCCTCCCCCACCCCCCCAAATCCCCCGGGGTCGGAACCTGCGGCCACCTTGAGGCGCCCTCTGAGAGCCCCTCCCCCACCCGGCCCCTCCCCCACCCCTCCCCCACCCCACCCGGCCCCTCCCCCCACCCCCGCCCGGTTCCCACGGGGTGGGGGAGGGGCGCGGCCCCAAAATAGCCCCGGGCCGCCGCCGCCCCTCCCCCCACCCCGCGCACCCCTTTCGTTACTTTAATTAAACATTCCGCACTCATTAACGCCCGCCCGGCTTTTCATTAACGTCACTCGACTCTTAATTTAAGTTTTTTCCGACTTTTAATCGAGTTTCTTTCGCTTTAATGAACTTTTAATCAACTTCTTAATCAACGTTTCCCCCCCCGCCCTCATTAAGGCCACGCCCCCTCCCCTCATTAATTACTCGTTCATCAATCAATTAACTGGCCTGCAGCGATGGGAGGGGCGCCTGGAATGTAAACGAGCTGGAACGATTCGTTAATGAATCAATTAATGAACCGTGCAAAGGAGAACTGGGTTGGCTAATTAACCTCCGATCGTTGATTAATTAAACCTCTGGGGTTAATCAAGCCCCTGAAAGCAGCAGCCTCAATCAGGATAATTAATCGGGATGATTAATTTGCCTTTGCTAATTATTTGCGGGTGTCATTAGCATTGATTAATTAATTGATGGCGATTATTAGCCCTGAATTAATTAATCTGTGGGGAAAATGAAGCACTAACAATTAGTTGGGGGGCTGACGAATTTTGAATAAATTATTGGCCTGGGCTAACTAATCATTAGACATTAATTATCCTGAATAATCGATTGAGAAGCGATATAGCCTTAAATAATTAATTGCAGCAGCTAATTAATCGTTAGTAACAGCACTAATGGACCTGGAGTAGTTAACAGGGTGGGCTAATTAATCCGGGACAATTAAAGGATTAATTAACCTGGAATGATCAATGGCGCTCTACTGCCAGGAATAATTAACGGAATGAGACTAACGAACCTGGAATGATTATTCAAGGGGATTAATTAGCCTGGACTAATCAATCAGTTGATTAACCGCGTACCTCGCCCTGAGAGTTCACCGCTCATTAACGGGCGCTAATTAATGTGCTGGGGAGACGCACATGGGACGGACACGGAATTAATTACATGGGGGTCGATAACACGGGAATTGATTAATTGCATGGGAATTAATTAATTACGTGGAACTAATCACACAGGAATTAATTCATTACATGGGAATTAATTAATTACACGGAACTAATCACACAGAATTAAGGCAAAATCCAGAGGGGACAAAGACCGGGACAACACGGAATTAATGAGTTGGGATTAATGATTTGGGATTAATGACATGGGACTGATGATTTGGAATTAATGACACGGAATTAACGACACGGAATTAATGACAGGGATTAATGAATTTAAATTAATGACATGGAATTGATTATTCGGAATCAATGACACGAAATTAATGACACGGAATTAACGACATGGAATTAATGACACGCGATTAATAACACGGAGTTAATAACAGGGCAGTAATGACACGGAATTAACGAGTTGGGATTAATGACGCGGAATCCATGACGCGGAATTTCATGGATTCCCAGGGAATTAAGGCAAAATCCAATCCACGGGAACGACACGGGAACGACACGGGAATGTCATGGGAACGTCATGGGATTCCCGGGGGATTTCCTGGAGATTCCCGGGGGATTCCCAGAGGATTCCCCGGGGAATTCCCAAGGATTTCCCGAGGATTTCCAGGAATTCCAGGGGATTCCCAGAGGATTCCCCGGGGGATTCCCAGGGCATTCACAAGGGGATTTTCCTGGGGATTTCCCAGGGGATTCCCGAGGGAATTCCCAAGGGAATTCCCAAAAATTCCCTGGGGATTCCTGAGGGATTTCCCAGAGGATTCCCAGGGCATTCTGAAGGGGATTTCCCAGGGGATTCCTGCTGATTTACAGGTGATTTCCCGGGGGATTCCCAAAGAATTTCCCAGGGGATTCCCAAGGGATTTCCCCAGGGATTTCCCCAGGGGATTCCCAAAGGATTTCCCAGGGGATTCCCAAGGGATTACCCCAGGGATTTCCCCAGGGGATTCCCAAGAAATTTCCCCAGGGGATTCCCAAGGGATTTCCCCAGGGATTTTCCAAGGGGATTCCCAAGGGATTTCCCCAGGGACTTTCCCAGGGGATTCCCAAGGGATTTCCCCAGGGACTTTCCCAGGGGATTCCCAAGGGATTTCCCAAAAATTCCCAGGGGATTCCCAAGGGATTTCTCCAGGGGATTCCCCGGGGATTTCCCAGGAGATTCCAGGGGGATCCCCACGGGATTCCCAAGAAGTTCCCAGGGGATTCCCGGGGGACCCCCACGGGATCAAGGCACTGCCGGAGTCGCAGGGACGACACGGAACCGCCCGTGCATGACGTCACCCCCCAGATGTGACGTCACTCCCCAGATGTGACGTCACGCCCCCCAGATGTGACATCACCCCCAGATGTGACATCACCCCCAGATATGACGTCACGCCCCCCAGATGTGACGTCACGCCCCCCGGCTGTGACGTCACACCCCCCGGATGTGACGTCACGCCCCCCCGGATGTGACATCACGCCCCTCCGGATGTGACATCACGCCCCCGGATGTGACGTCACGCCCCCCGGCTGTGACGTCACGCCACCCAGATGTGACGTCACGCCCCCCAGATGTGACGTCACGCCCCCCGGATGTGACGTCACGCCCCCCGGATGTGACGTCACGCCCCCCGGCTGTGACGTCACGCCCCCCGGATGTGACGTCACGCCCCCCGGATGTGACGTCACGGCGCCTCGGGCCCCGCGCGGCGCCGCCCGGGCTGGTCCAGCTGCGGCGCCAGGGCCAGCAGCAGCGCCCGCAGGTGCCGCGCGCCCTCCTGCGCCGCCGCCAGCACCTCCTCGTGCCCCGAGTGCGCCGCGGCGGCGGCGGCGGCCTCGGCCTCGGCCTCGGCGTCGTCGTCGTCGTCGTCCAGCTCGTCGGCGGGCGCGATGTTGGTGATGAGCGACAGCCCCAGCACGCGCAGCCCCAGGTGCCGCGCGGCCGACGCCTCCGACACCGTGCTCATACCTGGGGGCGTGGGGAAGGGCGGGCGTGGGTGGGCACGGCCAGATGTACACCTGGGCACACCTGAGCACACCTGAATATACACCTGAGCACACCTGGGCACACCTGAGCACACCCAAATATACACCTGAGCACACCTGGGCACACCTGAGCACACCCAGACATACACCTGGGCACACCTGAGCGCACCTGAGCACACCTGAGCACACCTGGGCACACCTGAGCACACCCAAATATACACCAGAGCACACCTGGGCACACCTGGGCATACCTGGGCACGCCTGAGCACACCTGGGCACACCTGGGCACACCTGAGCACACCCAAATATACACCTGAGCACACCTGGGCACACCTGGGCATACCTGGGCACGCCTGAGCACACCCAAATATACACCTGAGCACACCTGGGCACACCTGAGCACACCCAAATATACACCTGAGCACACCTGGGCACACCTGGGCATACCTGGGCACGCCTGAGCACACCTGGGCACACCTGAGCACACCTGGGCACACCCAGACATACACCTCGGCACACCTGGACACACCCAAATATACACCTGAGCACACCTGGGCACACCTGAGCACACCTGAGCACACCTGGACACACCCAAATATACACCTGAGCACACCTGGGCACACCTGAGCACACCTGAGCACACCTGAGCACACCTGGGCACACCCAGACATACACCTGAGCACACCTGAGCACACCTGGGCACACCTGGGCACACCTGGACACACCCAAATATACACCTAAGCACACCTGAGCACACCTGAGCACACCCAAATATACACCTGAGCACACCTGGGCACACCTGAGCACACCTGGACACACCCAAATATACACCTGAGCACACCTGAGCACACCTGAGCACACTTGGACACACCTGGGCACACCTGAGCACACCTGGACACACCCAAATATACACCTGAGCACACCTGGGCACACCTGGGCATACCTGGACACACCTGACCATGCCCAGACATACACCTGAGCACACCTGAGCACACCTGGACACACCTGGGCACACCCAAACATACACCTGAGCACACCTGAGCACACCTGGGCACACCCAGACACACACCTGAATACACCAAGGCACACACCTGGGCACACACCTGGGGTGCGCTGACCCCAAACTCAGGGGGGTTTGGAGTGATTTGGGGGTGCTTTGGGAAATTTTTGGGGCTGTTTTAGGGTGATTTGGGGCTGTTTTGGGGCTGGATTTGGGCCTGGATTTGGGGTCACTTTGGCTGGATTTGGGGCAGAATTTGGGGCTGGATTTAGATCTGGATTTGGGGTCGCTTTGGGGCTGCATTTTTGGGTCTGATTTGGGTCTCTTTCTGGACTCTTTCAGGATTTTTTTGGGACTCTTTCAGGATTCTTTCGGGACTCTTTTGGGATCTTTCCGGGGCGGATTCGGGGCCCCCTCCCCGCCCCTCTCCTCACCGACGGCGTCGGCGCCGACGCGCCGCAGGTACCGGCACTCGGCGGGGGTCTCGTAGCTGGGGCCCCCCACGCCCACGTAGACCCCGGAGCGCGCCCGCAGCTCCTTGGGCGCCAGCGCCAGCGCCAGGCGCCGCAGCGCCGGGTCGTAGGCGTCCAGCATGGACGGGAACCGCGGCCCGAACCTGCCGGGGCACGGCACCGGCCGTCCTCACCCCGGAACCGGCCCCGTCTGCCTCAAATTGTCAATTCTCACCCAAAACTGGCCCCGTCTGCCTGGATTTGTTCGTTCTCACCCCGAAACCGGCCCCGTCTGCCTCAATCTGTTCGTTCTCACCCCAAAACAAGCCTGCCCCACCTACCCCCCAAATCCCCCTTTTTTTCACCCCAAATCCCCTTTTTTCCACCCCAAATCCCCCCTTCTCCCCCCAAATCCCCATTTTTTTCAGCCCAAACCCCCTTTTCCACCCCAAATCCCCCTTTCCCCCCCAAATCCCCCCTTTCCCCCCACAAATCCCCATTTTTTTCACCCCAAACCCCCTTTTCCACCCCAAATCCCCCTTTCCCCCCCAAATCCCCCCTTTCCCCCCACAAATCCCCATTTTTTTCACCCCAAACCCCCTTTCCCCCCCAAATCCCCCCTTTCCCCCCACAAATCCCCATTTTTTTCACCCCAAATCCCCCCTTTTTCACCCCAAATCCCCATTTTGTCCCCTTTTTTCACCCCAAACCCCCATTTTCCCCCAAAATCCCCCCTTTCCCCATTTTTTCACCCCAAACCCCCATTTTTCCCACAAATCCCCCCTTTCCCCCCCCAAATCCCCCTTTCCCCCCGCAAATCCCCATTTTTCACCTCAAATCCCTGTTTTCTCACCCCAAACCCCCTTTTTCCAACCCAAATCCCTGCTTTTTCACCCCAAATCCCCCCTTTCCCCCCACAAATCCCCGTTTTTTCACCCCAAACCCCCTTTTTCCACCCCAAACCCCTTTTCCCCCCGTCTCCCCCCAAACCCCGCGCACCGGTCATCGTTGGCCCCCACGAGGGGCGAGCGTCCGGCCAGGCCGGGCAGGTCGATGTGGTCGCGGATGACCAGGAGGTGGCCGGGCTCCAGCCCCGGCCGGAGCGAGCCGGCGGCGTTGGTCAGCACCAGGGTGTGCACGCCCAGCAGGGCGAGCGTCCGAACCGGGATCACGAGCTGGGGAGGGGTCAGGGAGGGCGTGGTCAGCACCAGGGCGTGGTCAGGGTGTGGTCAGGGAGGGCGTGGTCAGCACCAGGGCGTGGTCAGGGCGTGGTCAGGGCGTGGTCAGCACCAGGGCGTGGTCAGGGTGTGGTGAGGGCGTGGTCAGGGCGGGGTCAGCACCAGGGCGTGGTCAGGGTGTGGTCAGCACCAGGGCGTGGTCAGGGCGTGGTCAGGGTGTGGTCAGCACCAGGGTGTGGTCAGGGCGTGGTCAGGGTGTAGTGAGGACCAGGGCGTGGTCAGGGTGTGGTGAGGACCAGGGTGTGGTCAGGGTGGGGTTAAGGGTGTGGTCAGTGGCTAAAGGATTGGTGTGGGGAAGATGGGGGCAGGGAAACGGGGCGTGTCCCAGGTGTGGGCGTGTCCCAGGTGTGGGCGTGTCCCACGTGTGGGCATGTCCCAGGTGTGTGGATCCCCCCAGGTGTGGGCGTGTCCCAGGTATGGGCGTGTCCCCAGCTCTGGGCGTGTCCCAGGTGTGGGCGTGTCCCCAGATCTGGGCGTGTCCCAGGTGTGGGCGTGTCCCAGGTGTGGGCGTGTCCCAGGTGTGGGCGTGCCCCAGGTGTGGGCGTGTCCCAGGTATGGGCGTGTCCCAGGTGTGGGCGTGTCCCAGGTATGGGCGTGTCCCAGGTGTGGGCGTGTCCCCAGGTGTGTGGATCCCCCCAGGTGTGGGCGTGTCCCCAGGTGTGGGTGTGTCCCCAGGTGTGGGCGTGTCCCCAGGTGTGGGCGTGCCCCAGGTGTGGGCGTGTCCCAGGTGTGGGTGTGTCCCCAGGTGTGGGCGTGTCCCCAGCTCTGGGCGTGTCCCAGGTGTGGGCGTGTCCCAGGTGTGGGCGTGTCCCCAGCTCTGGGCGTGTCCCCAGCTCTGGGCGTGTCCCCAGGTGTGGGCGTGTCCGAGGTGTGGGCGTGTCCCAGGTGTGGGCGTGGCCCCGTGACCCCGCCTCACCTGGGTGGAGCTGTACCCCTCGTACAGGTGGAACCGGCCCTGCAGGATGGCGCAGGGGGCGGAGCCCAGCCGGCCGACGACCAATCGCCCGGCGTGGCCCGGCACTGGGGGCGGGGCCGGGGGTCACCACGCCCACTCCGAGCGCCAGGTGAGCTCCGGCCCCGCCCCAAACCCCCAAAAAACCCCAAAACCACCCCAAAACTGCCCCAAATCCCCCCAAAACCAGTGCTCCCAGTCCCTCCCAGTCCCTCCCAGTGCTCCCAGTCCATCCCAGTCCCCCAATTGCTCCCAGTTCATCTCAGTGCTCCCAGTCCCTCCCAGTGCTCCCAGTAACACCCGTAACCCCGGTCTGTCCCACTCCCCCCAGTGCTCCCAGTCCATCCCAGTGCTCCCAGTCCATTCCAGTCCCCCCAGTCCCCCCAGTGCTCCCAGTCCATCCCAGTGCTCCCAGTCCATCCCAGTGCTCCCATTGCTCCCAGTACATCTCAGTGCTCTCAGTCCCTCCCAGTGCTCCCAATGCTCCCAGTCCATCCCAGTGCTCCCAGTGCTCCCAGTAACCCCCATAACCCCGGTGACCCCGGTCTGTCCCAGTCCCCCCAGTGCTCCCAGTCCCTCCCAGTCCCTCCCAGTGCTCCCAGTACCGGTGCTGCGGGGGAAGTGCGGGATGTCGCGGTAGTCGAAGCTCTGCGCCTCGCTCAGCTCCCAGTGCTCCCAGTAACCCCCGTAACCCCGGTGACCCCGGTCTGTCCCAGTCCCCCCAGTGCTCCCAGTGCTCCCAGTCCCTCCCAGTCCATCCCAGTACCGGTGCTGCGGGGGAAGTGCGGGATGTCGCGGTAGTCGAAGCTCTGCGCCTCGCTCAGCTCCCAGTGCTCCCAGTGCTCCCAGTAACCCCGGTGACCCCGGTCTGTCCCAGTCCCCCCAGTGCTCCCAGTGCTCCCAGTCCCTCCCAGTCCATCCCAGTACCGGTGCTGCGGGGGAAGTGCGGGATGTCGCGGTAGTCGAAGCTCTGCGCCTCGCTCAGCTCCCAGTGCTCCCAGTGCTCCCAGTAACCCCGGTGACCCCGGTCTGTCCCAGTCCCCCCAGTGCTCCCAGTGCTCCCAGTCCCTCCCAGTCCATCCCAGTACCGGTGCTGCGGGGGAAGTGCGGGATGTCGCGGTAGTCGAAGCTCTGCGCCTCGCTCAGCTCCCAGTGCTCCCAGTAACCCCCATAACCCCGGTGACCCCGGTCTGTCCCAGTCCCCCCAGTGCTCCCAGTCCCTCCCAGTCCCTCCCAGTGCTCCCAGTACCGGTGCTGCGGGGGAAGTGCGGGATGTCGCGGTAGTCGAAGCTCTGCGCCTCGCTCAGCTCCCAGTCCATCCCAGTGCTCCCAGTAACCGCCGTAACCCCGGTGACCCCGGTCTGTCCCAGTCCCCCCAGTGCTCCCAGTCCCTCCCAGTCCCTCCCAGTGCTCCCAGTACCGGTGCTGCGGGGGAAGTGCGGGATGTCGCGGTAGTCGAAGCTCTGCGCCTCGCTCAGCTCCCAGTGCTCCCAGTAACCCCCGTAACCCCGGTGACCCCGGTCTGTCCCAGTCCCCCCAGTGCTCCCAGTGCTCCCAGTCCCTCCCAGTCCATCCCAGTACCGGTGCTGTGGGGGAAGTGCGGGATGTCGCGGTAGTCGAAGCTCTGCGCCTCGCTCAGCTCCCAGTGCTCCCAGTAACCCCGGTGACCCCGGTCTGTCCCAGTCCCCCCAGTGCTCCCAGTCCCTCCCAGTGCTCCCAGTCCCTCCCAGTGCTCCCAGTACCGGTGCTGCGGGGGAAGTGCGGGATGTCGCGGTAGTCGAAGCTCTGCGCCTCGCTCACGTCCTGCGCCAGCGCCCCCAGCCCCGAGCCGCACACCAGCGCCACCCGCGGCTGCTCCCGGAACTGCGCCTGCAGCCAGCGCGCGGCCTCGGCGCACGCCTCGAAACTGGGGGGGACAGGCGCCAGTTAGGGACCAGTACGGACCAGTATGGACCAGTATGGACCAGTACGGACCAGTTAGGGACCAGTATGGACCAGTTAGGGACCAGTACGGACCAGTTAGGGACCAGTACGGACCAGTACAGACCAGTTAGGGACCAGTATGGACCAGTACGGACCAGTAGGGACCATTACAGACCAGTTAGGGACCAGTATGGACCAGTTAGGGACCAGTATGGACCAGTATGGACCAGTTAGAGACCAGTATAGACCAGTTAGGGACCAGTACGGACCAGTTAGGGACCAGTACGGACCAGTATAGACCAGTATAAATTGGCATGGACCAGTACAGATTCCTACGGACCACCATGGACCAGTATGGACCATCATAGACCAGTATGGACCAGTATGGACCATCATGGACAAGTATGGACCATCATGGACCAGTTAAGGACCATCATGGACCAGTATGGACCAGTATGGACCAATAGGGCACCAGGATGGACCAGTATGGACCAGGATGGACCAGTTTGGCACCAGGATGGACCAGTGTGAATTAGTGTGGCATGAGGATAGACCAGTATGGACCAGTTTGGCAGCAGGACGGACCAGTACGGACCAGTACAAATTACTAAGGACCATCATGGACCAGTATGGACCAGTATGGACCATCATGGACCAGGATTGACCAGTATGGACCAGGATGGACCAGGATGGACCACCATGGACCAGTGTGGACCAGGATGGACCACCATGGACCAGTGTGGACCAGGATGGACCAGTATGGACCATCATGGACCAGGATTGACCAGTATGGACCAGGATGGACCAGGATGGACCACCATGGACCAGTGTGGACCAGGATGGACCACCATGGACCAGTGTGGACCAGGATGGACCAGTTTGGCACCAGGATGGACCAGTTTGGCACCAGGATGGACCACCATGGACCAGTGTGGACCAGTATGGACCACCATGGACCAGTATGGACCAGGATGGACCAGTTTGGCACCAGGATGGACCAGGATGGACCAGAATGGACCACCATGGACCAGTGTGGACGAGGATGGACCACCATGGACCAGTGTGGACCAGGTTGGACCAGTACGGACCATGATGGACCAGGATGGACCAGTATGGACCAGTATGGACCAGGATGGACCACCATGGACCAGTGTGGACGATGATGGACCACCATGGACCAGTGTGGACCAGGATGGACCAGTATGGACCAGTATGGACCAGTGTGGACCAGTTTGACCCCCGGGACCCCCCGGATGACCCCGGGATGACCCCGGGACCCCCAAAATGCCCCCATCCCCCCCCAACCCCTCCCGGCCGCCCGACCTTGACTCTCGCCCCGCGGCCGGGCCCGGGGCCAGGCGGACTTGGGACAGGGCGGGCGCCGCCCCGCCCCACCAGAAACCCCAAAAAACCCCAAAAACCCCAAAAATCCCCCAAAATCCTCCCCCCTCCCCTCCATCCTAACTGGGGGGGGTCTTTAATCCCCCTGGCCACGCCCTCTGAGCGCCGATTGGCCGCGCCGGCGGCGCCAGACCCACCGCCCTCTTTCCCATTGGGCGATCCGCCTGCCCCCGCCCCTCCCATCGCCAAAAATGCCCCGAAATCCCCGGAATTCGCCCCAAAATCCGCCCCCCCCTCCCGGTCTCACCTCCCGTCCATCCCGGCCGCGTCTGCGCCGCCGCCCCGGCACCGCCGCTTATAAACGGCCCCGCCCTCTGACGTCACCCGCCCCCGAGCCTCCGCCAATCAGCGGCCGCGCCGCCCCGCGCGCCGTCGCCATGGCGACGGCCCGGCGGGGGCGTCCACCAATGGGAGCGCGGCGCGCGGGGGAGGCAGCCAATGGGAGGGCTCGGAGAGGGGGAGGCGGTGGTGGGAAATCACGTGAGGGCGGCAGCGACCAATGGGAGGGCGGGGTGGGGAACGCGGAAAAGCAGCGCGTGAGAGGGGGTGTTGCCATGGCAACGGAAGGCGGGGCGGGGGCGGGGAGCGTCACGTGGGGCGGGAGGGCCAATGGGAGCGCGCGGAGCCGCGGAGGGGACAGGGAGGCGTTGCCTGGCAACGCCGCGGGGCCGGAGGTCACGTGACTCAGCGGAACCAATGGGAGCCCGCCGAGGGTGGCGGGCCGCCCTCACGTGACCGCCCCGCGGACCAATGGCTGGCGGAGGGGCGTGTCCCGGCGCGCTGTCATCATGGCGGACGGGGAGCGCTCGCCGCTGCTGCCGCCCGAGGCGGGGCCGGGCCCGGGCGGGGCCGCGGCCGCCGGTGAGAGACGGAGAGAGGGAAGGTGGCGGGGCCGCTCGGGACGAGGGGCGTGGTCTGTCGGGGGGCGTGGCTGACCGCGCCGCTCCGCTTTGACAGGCGGCGGAGGGGCGGGGCCAGGCGAGGCCCCGCCCCCTTTCTCGCCGCTGGGCAGCCCCGAGGCGGCGGGGGCGGGGCCGCCGGCGGTCACGTGCCGCGTGTGCCAGCGGCCAATCAGCGTGGAGGGGAAGGCGCACCAGCACGTGGTCAAGTGCGGGGGGTGTGGCGAGGCCACGGTGAGGGGGCGGGGCCAGCCGGGGGCGGGGCCTGCTGGGGCGGGAAGGGCGGGGATTGGGCGGGGCCAGCCGGGGGCGGGGCCTGCCGGGGGAGGGGCCTGCCGGAGGAGGGAAGGGCGGGGATTGGGCGGGGCCAGCCGGGGGCGGGGCCTGCGGGGAGGCGGGGCCTGCTGGGGGCGGGGATTGGGCGGGGCCAGCCGGGGGCGGGGCCTGCAGGGAGGCGGGGCTTTCTTGGGGAGGCGGGGCGGGGATTGGGCGGGGCCAGAATGGGCGGGGCTTGTGGGGGAGTGCGGAAGGGGGCGTGACATGATTGGGTGTGGCCAGAGTGGGCGGGGCTTGAAGTGAGGGAGTGTAAGGGGGCGTGGCCTTTGGGGGCGTGATGTGATTGGGTGTGGCCAGAGTGGGTGGGGCTTGGAGGTAGAGTGTGGGCGTGGCGTATGGGGCGTGGCCTGCATTGGGTGTGGTCTCAGGGGGCGTGGCTTGGGAGAAGTGGGCGTGGTCTCATGGGTAAATAGGGCGTGGCCTCAGCCGGGTTGGGGCGGGGTTTGGGTGGTTGAGGGGCGTGTCCTGGAGTGGGCGGGTCCGGGGGTCGGGGGGCGTGTCCCGCTGAGGCCCCGCCCCCCCCGCGCGGCGGCAGCCAATCCGCACGGCCCCCGGCGGGAAGAAGTACGTGCGGTGCCCCTGCAACTGCCTGCTGGTGTGCCGCGCCTCGGCCCAGCGCATCGCCTGCCCCCGGCCTTACTGGTCAGACTGGGAGCACTGGGACAAGGCTGGGGGGGCCGGGAGGGGGCTGGGGGGGGATTGGGGGGGACTGGGAGCGACTGGGAGGGACTGGGAGGGGATTGGGGGGGACTGGGAGGGACTGGGAGTGACTGGGAGGGGATTGGGGGGGACTGGGAGGGGATTGGGGATGACTGGGAGGGACTGGGAGCTACTGGGAGGGACTGGGGCGGGATTGGGGGGGACTTGGAGGGACTGGGAGGGGATTGGCGGGGACTGGGAGGGGATTGGGGGGGACTGGGAGGCACTGGGAGTTACTGGGATGGTGTTTTGAGGTTGGGAGAGACTGGGAGAGGTCACTGGGCCATACTGGGAGCATTCATGGGTCTATTGGGCCATACTGGGAGCATTGGGAGCGGTCACTGGTCCATACTGGGGTTCCTGGTCCATACTGGGAGCACTGGGAGTGGTCACTGGTCCATACTGGGGTTACTGGTCCATACTGGGAGCACTGGGAGTGGTCACTGGTCCATACTGGGGTTACTGGTCCATACCGGTCCATACTGGGGGCCCTGGGCGCGGCCCCGCCCCCCTCCCAGTATAACCCAGTTCTCCCAGTAAGCGCATCATCAACCTGGGCCCGGTGCACTCGGGGGCGCCCAGCCCGGACCCTCCCCCCGGCGGGGTGCGCGTGGCCTGCGCCCACTGCGGCGGCCCCTTCCTGGTGAGACACGCCCCTTCCGGCCCCGCCCCTTCCGGCCCCGCCCACTTCCGGCCCCGCCCCGCTGACCACGCCCCCTTCCCGCAGTGGGCGGAGCTCCCCGACCGCTCGCTGGCCCGCTGCCCGCACTGCCGCAAGGTGTACGTGAGGCCCCGCCCCCTTATAGGGCGTGGCCGGCGCTGGCCACGCCCCCGGGTGGGCGTGGTCGCGCACGTGGTGACCACGCCCCTCTGGCCACGCCCAGGTCTGCGATTGGCCGGCGGTTCCCGCGGCGCCGCTGCCTCTGCTGTCTGCTGGGGGCGCTGCTGATGGGCGGGGCCGCCGCAGGGCTGGCGGTGAGGGCGGGGCTTAAAGGGGGCGGGGCCTAAAGGGGGCGGGGCCGCCGCAGGGCTGGCGGTGAGGGCGGGGCTTAAAGGGGGCGGGGCAAAAGGGGGCGGGGCCTAAAGGGGGCGGGGCCGCCGCAGGGCTGGCGGTGAGGGCGGGGCCTAAAGGGGGCGGGGCTTAAAAGGGGCGGGGCCGCCGCAGGGCTGGCAGTGAGGGCGGGGCTTAAAGGGGCGGGGCTTAAAAGGGGAGGGGCCTAAAGGGGCGGGGCCGCCGCAGGGCTGGCGGTGAGGGCGGGGCTTAAAGGGGCGGGGCGAAAGGGGCGTGGTCTAAAGGGCGCTGCTGATGGGCGGGGCAAAAGGGGCGGGGCTTAAAAGGGGCGGGGCAAAAAGGGGCGGGGCCTCAAGGGGGAGGAACTTAAAGGGGGCGGTGACAAGGGGGCGTGGCAGTAAGGGGGAGGGGCTTAAAGGGGGCGGGGTTTAAAAGGGGCGGTGACAAGGGGGCGGAGCCTAAAGGGGCGGGGCTTAAAGGGCGTGATTCAGTGGGTGGGGCTTAAAGGGGAGGGACTAAAGGGGCGTGGTTCAGTGGGCGGGGCTTAAAGCGGGTGTGGCTGGGGGTTGGATGAGGGAGAAAAGGGGTGTGGCTTAAAGGGGGCGTGGCCTGAAGGGGTGGAATCTGCATGAAGCTATGAGGGGGCGTGGCTCAAAAGGCCGTGGAGGGTGTGGGTCAAGTGGGCGGGGCTTACAGGCTCAATTAAGGTGAGGGGGCGTGGCCAGAGGAGCTGACCACGCCCCCCGGCGCCCCGCCCAGGCCGGCACGTGGTGGCTGTGGCGGCGGGCGCGGTGGGTGCCGGCGGCGTGGGCGGTGCTGGGGGCGGGCGCGGGGGCGTGTCTGCTGCGGGCGGCCTATTGGGGCTGCGTGCGCGTCAGCCAGCCCCTCCCCCCGCGGGCCTGACCACGCCCACCCCCGCGGGACACGCCCACCCTTCGCGGGACACGCCCACCCATCGCGGGACACGCCCCGTTGGTTATCGGGCAGTTAACCCACTCCCGGCCCCGCCCCTTCCGCATGGCCCCGCCCCTCCCGCATGCCTCGGGCCCCGCCCCCTTGTACATAAGCCCCGCCCCCTTGTACAGCATTATTTATTCATGGCCACGCCCACGGGGGGGGCGGGCCCGGTGTGTAAATAAACCCAAAATTCCCAGGTTTCACCCCAAAATTCACCTTTATTACAACACCACGGGGAAAGGGGCGGGGCCGGAGGGGGCGGGGCCTGCGCGGGGGGAGGGGCGGGAGCCGATTTGGGGACGTTTGGGGCGGTTTTGGGTCCGAGTTCGGCAGCACCTGAGAGCCCCAAATTTGGGGCCGTTTTGGGGGAATTTGGGGGAAAACGAGGGCGGGGCGCCATCTTGGCCTCGATGACATCATCAAAACTCTTTTGGGTCAATTTCGGGAGGTTTTGGGTCGATGTTCACCTGGTTAAAAGCGGGATTCCAGTTTGGCTTTGATGACGTCATCAGCACCCAAATTTGGGCGGTTTTGAGCCAATTTTGGGCCGATTTCAGCCCAACCCGACTCGATTCAGGTTTGACTCATTCCGAGCCAATTTTGGGCCAAATTGGGCCAAAAAACGCCCAGATAAAAGCAAACACCATCGAAATCCAACTCTGAGTGATTCTGAGCCAATTTAAGCCAATTTTGGGCCAAATTGGGCCAAAAAACGTCCAATTAAAAACAGACAATGGCCTAAAACACCACCTTTAAGACATTTTGGGCCAATTTGAGCCGATTTTGGGCCAAACTGAGCCAAAACACACCAAACCAAAGGTGGAGAACGCCATCAAGCTCCAAGTTTGAGCAAATTCAAGCCAATTTTGGCCAAATTGAGCCAAAAGACATCCAATTAAAAACAGACATCATCAATCTCAAATTCTGAGCCATTTTGAGCCAATTTGAGCTGATTTTGGGCCAAATGGAGCCAAAACACATCAAACAAAGGTGGAGAACGCCATCAAGCTCCAACTTTGAGCGATTTTGAGCCAATTTTGGCCAAATTTAGCCAAGACACATCCAATTAAAAACAGACATCATCAATCTCAAATTCTGAGCCATTTTGAGTCAATTTGAGCTGATTTTGGGTCAAATTAAGCCAAGATACACCAAACCAAAGGTGGAGAACGCCATCAAGCTCCAACTTTGAGCGATTTTGAGCCAATTTAATCTGATTTTGGGCCAAATTAAGCCAAAACACACCAAACCAAAGGTGGAGAACGCCATCAAGCTCCAACTTTGAGCGATTTTGAGCCAATTTGAGCTGATTTTGGGCCAAATCCAGCCAAGACACCTCCTAGTAAGAACACGCAACGCCACCAAACCGCACCTCGGGCGCTTCTCGCGGGAACGCCGCGCCGTTCCCGGCCCTAGACGGCCAGCAGCGCGGTGATGGGGCAGTGGTCGCTGCCCGTCACGGTGTTGCGGATCTTGGAGTCGCAGAGCGCGCCCAGCAGCCGCCGCGACAGCACGGCGTAGTCCAGCCGCCAGCCCACGTTGCGCGCCCGCGCGCCGCCCAGGTAGGTCCAGAAGGTGAAGGCGCCGCGCGCCTCGGGGTAGAGGTGGCGGAAGGAGTCGACGAAGCCGGCGGCCAGCAGGCGCGAGAAGCCGTCGCGCTCCTGCGGCGTGAAGCCGGCGCTGGCGCGGTTGGCGCGCGGGTGGCACAGGTCGATCTCGGCGTGCGCCACGTTGAGGTCGCCGCAGAGCAGCACCGGCTTGCGCGCGTCCAGGCGGCGCAGGAAGGCCAGGAAGGCGGCGTCGAAGCGCAGGCGCGGCTCCAGCCGCACCAGCCCGCGCCCGGCGTTGGGCACGTAGGCGCACACCACGAAGAGCGACGGGAACTCGGCCGTCACCACCCGGCCGTCGGCGTCGTGCTCCGGGTCGCCTGCGGGGACGGGCGGGAGGGGGTGAGGGGACTGGGAGGGGATTGGGAACCAACTGGGGGGACTGGGAAGGACTGGGAGGGGATTGGGAGGACTGGGAGGGGATTGGTAACAGACTGGGGGCACCGGGAGGGGATTGGGGAGGATTGGGGGGGACTGGGAGGGGATTGGGAACAAACTGAAGGGACTGGGAGGGGATTTGGAACAAACTGGGGGGACTGGGAAGGGATTGGGAACTAACTGGGGGGACTGGGAGGGGATTGGGAACAAACTGAAGGGACTGGGAGGGGATTTGGAACAAACTGGGGGGACTGGGAAGGGATTGGGAACAAACTGGGAGGACTGGGAGGGAATTGGGAATCAACTGGAGGCACTGGGAGGGGACTGGGAACAAACTGGGAGGACTGGGAGGGGATTGGGAACCAACTGGGAGGACTGGGAGGGGATTGGGAACAAACTGGAGGGACTGGGAGGGGATTGGGAACAAACTGGGGGGACTGGGAGGGGATTGGGAACAAACTGGGGGGACTGGGAGGGGATTGGGAGGGATTTGGAACCAACTGGGGGGACTGAGAAGGGATTGGGAACCAACTGGGGGCACTGGGAGGGGATTTGGAACAGACTGGGGGGACTGGGAGGGACTGGGAGAACTGGAGTGGATTTCTGGGCACATTCTCAGGTGGATTTTGGGGCATTTTTGGGGCAGTTTCAGGGTAATTTTGGGGCAGTTTCAGGGTAATTTTGGGGCAGTTTCAGGGTGATTTCAGGGACACTTTTGGGGCAGTTTCAGGCCGATTTGGGGGTGATTTTAGGGCAGTCTCAGGCCAGTTTCAGGGTAATTTGAGGGCAGTTTCAGGCCAATTTTGGGGCAGTTTCAGGCTGACTTTGGGGCAGTTTCAGGCCAGTCTGGGGGTGACTTTGGGGCAGTTTCGGTCCGATCCGGGGGTGATTTGGGGGCAATTTAAGGTTGATTTCAGGCCAATTTGGGGGCAGTTTCAGGCTGACTTTGGGGCAGTTTCAGGCCAGTCTGGGGGTGACTTTGGGGCAGTTTCGGTCCGATCCGGGGGTGATTTGGGGGCAATTTTAGGTTGATTTCAGGCCAATTTTGGGGCAGTTTCAGGCTGACTTTGGGGCAGTTTCAGGCCAGTCTGGGGGTGACTTTGGCTCCGTTTGGGGCCCATCGGGCCCGCCGCCCTCACCGATGCCGTAGGTGACGTCCAGCGGCTCGCTGCGGGCCAGCAGCCCCACGCCGCTGTAGCCCGGCCGCTCCTTGGCGCTGCACCAGAACTGGTGCGGCAGCCCCGGCAGCGCCCGCACCTCGGCCGGCACCGCCGCCGCCGCGCACTTGGTCTCCTGCAGGCACAGCACGTCCGGCGCCTCCTCCTGCACCCACTGCCGGCGCCCAAATTGGACAGGGGAACCCAAAATTGTACTGGGGAACCCCAAAATTGTACCAGGAAAACCCAAAATTATACTGGGGAATCCCAAAATTGTACCAGGGATCCCAAAATTATACTGGGGAATCCCAAAATTGTACCAGGGATCCCAAAATTGCACAGGGGAATCCCAAAATTGTACTGGGGAACCCCAAAATTGTACCAGGAAAACCCAAAATTATACTGGGGAATCCCAAAATTGTACCAGGAAAACCCAAAATTATACTGGGGAATCCCAAAATTGTACCAGGGATCCCAAAATTGCACAGGGGAACCCAAAATTATACTGGGGAATCCCAAAATTGTGCCAGGGATCCCAAAATTGCACAGGGGAATCCCAAAATTGTACTGGGGAACCCCAAAATTGTACCAGGAAAACCCAAAATTATACTGGGGAATCCCAAAATTGTACCAGGGATCCCAAAATTGCACAGGGGAATCCCAAAATTATACTGGGGAATCCCAAAATTGTACTAGGGATCCCAAAATTGCACAGGGGAATCCCAAAATTGTACTGGGGAACCCCAAAATTATACCAGGAAAACCCCAAAATTATACCAGGAAAACCCCAAATTATACTGGAAAATCCCAAAATTACACCGGCGCCTCCTCCTGCACCCACTGCCGGGGCCCAAATTGGACAGGGGAACCCAAAATTATACTGGGGAACCCCGAATTATACTGGGGAATCACAAAATTGTACTGGGGAACCCCGAATTATACTGGGGAACCTCGAAATTATACCAGGAAAACCCCGAATTATACTGGGAAATCCCAAAATTACGCCGGCGCCTCCTCCCGCACCCACTGCCCGAAATTACAGCAGGGAACCCCGAATTATACTGGGGAACCCCAAAATTGTACCAGGGATCCCAAAATTGTACTGCGGAACCTCGAAATTATACCAGGAAAACCCCAAATTATACCAGGGAGCCCAAAATTATACTGGAGAACTTTAAAATTGTACCAGGGATCCAAAATTACACCGGTGCCTCCTCCTGCACCCACTGCCGGGGCCGAAATTACACCAGGGAACCCCGAGTTATACTGGGGAACCCCAAAATTGTACCGGAGAACCCCAAAATTACACTGGGGAACCCCAAAACTGTACAGGGGAACCCAAAATTGTACCAGGAAAACCCAAAATTATACAGAGGAACCCCAAAACTGTACAGGGGAACCCCAAAATTGTACCAGGAAATCCCAAAATTATACAGGGGAACCCCAAAATTGTACCAGGAAATCCCAAAATTATACAGGGGAACCCCAAAATTGTACAGGGGAACCCCAAAATTGTACCAGGAAATCCCAAAATTATACAGAGGAACCCCAAAATTGTACAGGGGAACCCCAAAATTGTACCAGGAAATCCCAAAATTATACAGAGGAACCCCAAAATTGTACAGGGGAACCCCAAAATTGTACCAGGAAATCCCAAAATTATACAGGGGAACCCCAAAATTACATCTGGGAACCCCCAAATTGCACCAGGGAATCCCAATAAGCCCCTCCCCCAAATCCACAAACCCCTCCCCCCCCCAAAGCCCCTCCCCTCCCCAATAAGCCCCTCCCCACTCCATGTAAGCCCCTCCCCACCACATAAGCCCCACCCCAAAGTCCCTCCCCCACCCCTCAGCCCCTCCCCACCCCATGTAAACCCCTCCCCACCGCATAAGCCCCACCCCAGAGTCCCTCCCCCACCCCTCAGCCCCTCCCCACCCCATGTAAGCCCCTCCCCACCCCATGTAAACCCCTCCCCACCACATAAGCCCCACCCCAAAGCCCCTCCCCACCCCATGTAAACCCCTCCCCACCGCATAAGCCCCACCCCAAAGCCCCTCCCCACCCCAAAGCCCCTCCCCACCCCAATAAGCCCCTCCCCACTCCATGTAAGCCCCTCCCCACCCCATGTAAACCCCTCCCCACCACATAAGCCCCACCCCAGAGTCCCTCCCCCACCCCTCAGCCCCTCCCCACCCCATGTAAGCCCCTCCCCACCCCACAAGCCCCTCCCTCCCCCCCTCCCCCGCCCATTAACCCCTCCCTCCCCGCTGACCTGGGCGCCGCCCTTGCGCAGCCAGGCGCGCAGCCCGTCCACGTTCCAGGAGCTGACCTTGAGCGTCCAGCGCCGCCCCTCGGGCGTGGCCTCCCGCGGGGGCGGGTCCTCGTAGGGCGGGGCCGGGCTCGGCCCCGCCGCCTTCCGGGCCTTGGGGGCCGCGGGGGCTGCGGGAGCGGCGCGGGGGTGAACCGGGGGGACTGGGATAAACCGGGAGGGACTGGGATAAACTGGGAGGGAACTGGGAGGGACTGGGATAAACTGGGAGGGGATTGGGGGGGACTGCGAGGGATTGGGAGGGACTGGGAGGGAACTGGGAGAGGATTGGGGGGGACTGGGAATAAACTGGGAGAGACTGGGATAAACTGGGAGGGAACTGGGGGGCACCGGGATAAACTGGGGGGGACTGGGATAAACTGGGAGGGAACTGGGGGGGACTGGGATAAACTGGGAAGGACTGGGATAAACTGGGAGGGGATTGGGGGGGACTGGGAATAAACTGGGAGAGACTGGGAGGGAATTAGGGGGGACTGGGAGGGACTGGGATAAACTGGGAGAGACTGGGAGGGGACTGGGATGGACTGGGAGGGGGTTGGGAGGGACTGGGAGGGACTGGGGGGACTGGGATAAACTGGGAGGAGATTGGGAGGGGATTGGGAGGGGTTTGGGGGGATTGGGAGGGACTGGGAGGGAACTGGGAGAGGATTGGGGGGACTGGGAATAAACTGGGAGGGACTGGGACGGAACTAGGGTGGACTGGGAGGGGATTGGGCTGAACTGGGAGGGACTGAGAGGGGATTGGGGGGGACTGCGGAGGATTGGGAATAAACTGGGAGAGACTGGGGGGGACTGGGAGGGAACTGGGAGGGACTGGGATAAACTGGAAGGGGATTCGGGGGGATTGGGATGGACTGTGGGGGACTGGGAGGGGATTGGGATGGACTGGGATAAACTGGGAAGGACTGTGGGGGACTGGGGGGAATTGGAGTGGACTGGGAGGGGATTGGGATGGACTGGGATAAACTGGGATGGACTGGGGGGGAACTGGGATAAACTGGGAGGAACTGGGAGGGGATTGGGGGGGAATGGGAGGGACTGGGAGGGATTGGGATAAACTGGGAGGAATTGGGAGGGGATTGGGGGGAAATGGGAGGGACTGGGAGGGAACGGCGGGGACTGGGAGGGAATTGGGAGGGAACTGGTCTATAGTGTTCCATACTGGTCCCTAACTGGTTTATACTGGCCAGTGCCGGTCCCTAACGGCTCATACTGGCCCACACTGGTTCATACTGGTCCATACTGGTTTATACTGGCGACTCACCCGTCCCGTCCCCGCCGCTCTCCTCCTCGTCCTCCTCCTTCTTCTTCCCGCGCTTCGGCATGGCGCTGGCCCCGCCCCTGCCAAGGGAGGGAGCCAATCAGAGCGCGCCGCGGCCTTAAACCCCGCCCCCTCGCCGCGGCTCGGCCAATCAGAGCGCGCCTCCCCCCGCACCGCGGCGGCTAATCAGCGCCTGCCGTGCCTCAGCCTCGTGGTGACGGACCAATCAGAGCCCGCCGTGCCTCAGCTCCCGCGTCCAATCAGCGCCCGCCGAACCCCAGGCAGCGGAACCAATCAGCGCCCTCCGTGCCGGAGCCCCACGCTGTCCAATCAGCGCCCACCATACCTCAGGCACGCGCTGACCAATCAGAGCCCGCCGTACCCCGGCCCGCGCGGTGACCAACCAATCAGCGCCCGCCGCTCCTCTCCCGGTTAAACCCGCCCCCGCCATCCCTCGTCCAATCAGCGCCCGCCGTGCCTTAGCCACGCGGTGAGCGACCAATGAGCGCTCGCCGTACCTCAGCGGCCCCCGCGTACCCCAGCCCGGGCGGTTACCAACCAATCAGGGCCCGCCGTACCTCAGCGCCCCCCCCAGTCCCGCGCTGACCAATCAGCGCCCGCCGTACCTCAGCCGCACGCTGACCAATCAGAAACCGCCGTACCTCAGCCCGCGCGGTTATCAACCAATCAACGCCCGCCGTACCTCAGCGCCCCCCCCACTCCCGCGCTGACCAATCAGCGCCCGTCGTACCTCAGCCACGCGCTGACCAATCAGCGCCCGCCGTACCTTAGCCTCCTCCGCGCTGACCAATCAGCGGCCGCGGAGGGCGCGCGCGGCGGCGGCGGCGGCGGGAACGGGGCGCGAGCGGCTCCGCGCGCGCGGGAAAAGCGGGGCCGCGAGGAGGGGGCGTGGCCGGAACCGGAAACGCTGCCGAGACGAAGAGGAGGGGGGAGGAGGAAAAGGAGGAGGCGGCGCCGTGACGTCACCGGACGCGTACCGGGCGTGACGTCACCGGACGCCTACCGGGCGTGACGTCATGCCGACCGTGCTGGGGCTGGAGGGCTCCGCCAACAAGGTGGGGGCGGGGGTGGTGCGGGACGGCGCCGTCCTCAGCAACCGCCGCGCCACCTACGTCACGCCGCCGGGACACGGTGACGTCACTTCCCCCCCCGTCCCGTTCCCTCCCGGTTCGTCCCGGTGCTGAGCCCGGTGCTGCCCCCGCAGGGTTCGCCCCCGGCCCCACCGGGCGGCACCACCGGGCGGCGGTGCTGGGGCTGGTCCGGGACGCGCTGCGGGAGGCGGGAGTGGAGCCGCGGGAGCTGGACGGGGTGGCGTTCACCAAAGGTAACGGGGATTACCGGGAACGGGAACCGGGAGTGGGAACGGGACCCCACAGACCCCCCAGAGACCCCACAGATCTTCTGTAAACCCCACAGACCCCATAGATCTGTTATAGACCCCACAGAGACCCCATAAACCCCACAGACCCCACAGATCTCACAGAGACCCCACAGACCCCATAGATCTCATGGACCCCCATAGATCCCCCACGGACCCCACAGATCTTCTGTAAACCCTACAGACCCCACAGACCCCACAGAGACCCCATAAACCCCCCATAGATCCCTCACAGACCCCACAGATCTCCTCCAGACCCCACAGACCCCCCATAGACCCCACAGAGACCCCATAAACCCCACAGATCTTCTGTAAACCCCACAGACCCCATAGATCTGTTATAGACCCCACAGAGACCCCATAAACCCCACAGATCTTCTGTAAACCCCACAGACCCCACAGACCCCACAGAGACCCCATAAACCCCCCATAGATCCCCCACAGACCCCACAGATCTCCTCCAGACCCCACAAACCCCCCACAGACCCCACAGAGACCCTGTAAACCCCCCATAGATCCCCCATAGACCCCACAGATCTCCTCCAGACCCCACAAACCCCCCACAGACCCCACAGACCCCACAGATCTTCTGTAAACCCTACAGACCCCACAGACCCCACAGAGACCCCACAGATCTCACAGATCTTCTGTAAACCCCACAGACCCCATAGATCTGTTATAGACCCCACAGAGACCCCATAAACCCCACAGACCCCACAGATCGCCTCCAGACCCCACAGACCCCACAGATCTCACAGATCTGTGAACCCCACAGACCCCACAGATCTGACAGAGACCCCACAGACCCCATAGATCTCATGGACCCCCATAGATCCCCCACAGACCCCACAGATCTTCTGTAAACCCCACAGACCCCATAGATCTGTTATAGACCCCACAGAGACCCCATAAAGCCCCCATAGATCCCTCACAGACCCCACAGATCTCTTCCAGACCCCACAAACCCCCCACAGACCCCACAGAGACCCTATAAACCCCCCATAGATCCCCCATAGACCCCACAGATCTTCTCCAGACCCCACAAACCCCTCATAGACCCCACAGATCTGACAGAGACCCCACAGACCCCACAGATCCCCCACAGATCTCACAGATCTTCTGTAAACCCTACAGACCCCATAGATCTGTTATAGACCCCGTAGATCCCCCACAAACCCCCCACAGACCCCACAGATCTCCTCCAGACCCCACAGACCCCCCAGAGACCCCACAGATCTTCTGTAAACCCCACAGACCCCACAGAGACCCCACAGAGACCCCATAAACCCCCCATAGATCCCTCACAGACCCCACAGATCTCCTCCAGACCCCACAAACCCCCACAGACCCCACAGAGACCCTATAAACCCCCCATAGATCCCCCATAGACCCCACAGATCTCCTCCAGACCCCACAAACCCCCCACAGACCCCACAGAGACCCTATAAACCCCCCATAGATCCCCCATAGACCCCACAGATCTTCTCCAGACCCCACAAACCCCCCATAGACCCCACAGATCTGACAGAGACCCCACAGACCCCACAGATCCCCCACAGACCCCACAGATCTTCTGTAAACCCTACAGACCCCATAGATCTGTTATAGACCCCATAGATCCCCCATAGATCCCCCACAGACCCCCCACAGACCCCACAGACCCCACAGATCTGACAGAGACCCCACAGACCCCATAGATCTCATGGACCCCCACAGATCCCCCACAGATCCCCCATAGACCCCACAGATCCCCCATAGACCCCCCATAAACCCCACAGACCCCATAGATCTGTTATGGACCCCCCCAGACTCTCCCACAGACTCTATGGGGGGATTTTTGGGGGGGTTTTGAGGGGATTTTGGCCCTTTTGGGGTCCCTGGACTCCCCGACTGACCCTAAGAATTTTTGGGTGGATTTTGGGGTTTTTGGGCTCCCTGGACTCTCCCACTGACCCCCGGGGGGGATTTCTGGGTGGGTTTTGAGGGGATTTTGGTCCTTTTGGGCTCCCCGCACACTCCCATTCACCCCTGGGCATTTTTGGGTGGATTTTGGGGTTTTTGGGCTCCCTGGACTCTCCCAGTGCCTCCACGGGGGGATTTATGGGTGGGTTTTGAGGGGATTTTGGTCCTTTTGGGCTCCCACACACTCCCACTCACCCTGGGGATTTTTGGGTGGATTTTTGGGGTTTTTGGGCTCGCTGGACTCTCCCACTGCCTCCACGGGGGGATTTTTGGGTGGGTTTTGAGGGGATTTTGGTCCTTTTGTGCTCCCTGCACACTCCCATTCACCCTGGGCATTTCTGGGTGGATTTTTGGGGTTTTTGGGCTCACTGGACTCTCCCATTCACCCCCAGGGGAGATTTGGACGCTCCCACTGCCTCCACGGGGGGATTTCTGGGTGGGTTTTGAGGGGATTTTGGTCCTTTCATGCTCCCGCACACTCCCATTCACCCTGGGCATTTCTGGGTGGATTTTGGGGTTTTTGGGCTGCCGGGACTCCCCCACTGCCTCCACGGGGGGATTTCTGGGTGGGTTTTGAGGGGATTTTGGTCCTTTTGGGCTCCCCGCACGCTCCCATTCACCCTGGGCATTTCTGGGTGGATTTTTGGGGTTTTTGGGCTCGCTGGACTCTCCCAGTGCCTCCACGGGGGGATTTTTGAGGGGATTTTGGTCCTTTCGGGCTCCTGCACACTCCCATTCACCCTGGGCATTTCTGGGTGGATTTTGGGGTTTTTGGGCTCCCTGGACTCTCCCACTGACCCCCGGGGGGGATTTCTGGGTGGGTTTTGAGGGGATTTTGGTCCTTTCATGCTCCCGCACACTCCCATTCACCCTGGGGATTTTTGGGTGGATTTTGGGGTTTTTGGGCTCGCTGGACTCTCCCACTGCCTCCACGGGGGGATTTTTGAAGGGATTTTGGTCCTTTCGGGCTCCCGCACACTCCCATTCACCCTGGGCATTTCTGGGTGGATTTTTGGGGTTTTTGGCTCCCCGCCGACCCCGGGGTGTGTTTTCGGGGGCCAGGCCCGGGCATGGGCGCCCCATTGTCGGTGGTGGCGGCCGTGGCGCGGACGCTGGCGCAGCTCTGGGGGTGCCCGCTGCTGGCCGTGAACCACTGCGTGGGGCACATCGAGATGGGGCGGCTGCTGGGCGGCGCGCCCGACCCGCTGGTGCTGTACGCCAGCGGGGGCAACACCCAGGTCTGGGGGCACAGCCGGGTCTGGGGGCACAGCCGGGTCTGGGGGCACAGCCGGGTCTGGGGGCACAGCCGGGTCTGGGGGCAACAGCCGGGTCTGGGGGCAACAGCCGGGTCTGGGGGCACAGCCGGGTCTGGGGGCAACAGCCGGGTCTGGGGGGCACAGCCGGGTCTGGGGGCACAGCCGGGTCTGGGGGGAACAGCCGGGTCTGGGGGCACAGCCGGGTCTGGGGGAACAGCCGGGTCTGGGGGCAACAGCCGGGTCTGGGGGCACAGCCGGGTCTGGGGGCAACACCCAGGTCTGGGGGCAACAGCCGGGTCTGGGGCAACAGCCGGGTCTGGGGGCAACAGCCGGGTCTGGGGGCAACAGCCGGGTCTGGGGGCAACAGCCGGGTCTGGGGGCAACACCCGGGTCTGGGGGCAACAGCCGGGTCTGGGGGCACAGCCGGGTCTGGGGGCACAGCCGGGTCTGGGGGCAACAGCCGGGTCTGGGGGAACACCCGGGTCTGGGGGCAACAGCCGGGTCTGGGGGCAACAGCCGGGTCTGGGGGCACAGCCGGGTCTGGGGGAACAGCCGGGTCTGGGGGCACAGCCGGGTCTGGGGGCACAGCCGGGTCTGGGGGCAACAGCCGGGTCTGGGGGAACAGCCGGGTCTGGGGCAACAGCCGGGTCTGGGGGAACAGCCGGGTCTGGGGGGAACAGCCGGGTCTGGGGGAACAGCCGGGTCTGGCGCAACAGCCGGGTCTGGGGGCACAGCCGGGTCTGGGGCAACAGCCGGGTCTGGGGGCACAGCCGGGTCTGGGGGCACAGCCGGGTCTGGGGCAACAGCCGGGTCTGGGGGGAACAGCCGGGTCTGGGGGCAACAGCCGGGTCTGGGGGCACAGCCGGGTCTGGGGGCAACAGCCGGGTCTGGGGGAACAGCCGGGTCTGGGGGCACAGCCGGGTCTGGGGGCAACACCCAGGTCTGGGGGCACAGCCGGGTCTGGGGGCACAGCCGGGTCTGGGGGCACAGCCGGGTCTGGGGGCACAGCCGGGTCTGGGGGCAACAGCCGGGTCTGGGGGAACAGCCGGGTCTGGGGGCACAGCCGGGTCTGGGGGCAACACCCAGGTCTGGGGGCACAGCCGGGTCTGGGGGCACAGCCGGGTCTGGGGGCAACACCCAGGTCTGGGGGGAACAGCCGGGTCTGGGGGGAACAGCCGGGTCTGGGGGCAACACCCGGGTCTGGGGGCACAGCCGGGTCTGGGGGCACAGCCGGGTCTGGGGGCACAGCCGGGTCTGGGGGGATGGGGGTGGTGGGGGGATGGGAGGGTGAGGGGGGATGGGAGGGTGAGGGTGGCATGGGGGGGATGGGAGGGGCGATATCGCGGGGGGAGGGGGAGGGAATGGCCGATATCACGAGATATCGTGAGGATATCGGCCGATATCACAAAATATTGCGAGATATCGTGTGATATCGGCCGATATCACAAAATATTGCGAGATATCGTGTGATAGTGGCCGATATCGCGATATATCACGAGCTATCGTGAGGATATCGGCCGATATCACAAAATATTGCGAGATATCGTGTGATAGTGGCCGATATCATGATATATCACGAGCTATCGTGAGGATATCGGCCGATATCACAAAATATTGTGAGATATCGTGTGATAGTGGCCGATATCACAAAATATCGCGAGCTATCGTGAGGATATCGGCCGATATCACAAAATATTGCGAGATATTGTGTGATAGTGGCCGATATCATGATATATCACGAGCTATCGTGAGGATATCGCGATATATCGCGAGGATGTCACGCCCCGGCCCCGCAGGTGATCGCCTACGCCCGGCGCCGGTACCGGATCCTGGGTGAGACCCTGGACGTGGCCCTGGGCAACTGCATCGACCGCCTGGCCCGGCTGCTGCAGGTGGGACACGCCCCGGACACGCCACGGACACGCCACGGACACGCCAAGGACACGCCTGCTCTGACCCCGCCCCTTTTCCCGCAGATCCCCAACGCTCCCAGCCCCGGCTACAACGTGGAGCAGCTGGCCAAGAGGTGACTGAAAATGTCCCAAATTGCCCCAAAAGTGGCACAAAAATGACCTCAAAGTGACCTCAAAAGTGACACCAAAAATGACCCCAAAACAGACCCCGAAACATCCCAGAACTAACCCAAAAATGACTCCAAAACTGACAGAAAAATGACCTCAAATTGATCTCAAAAGTGACCCCAAAATGACCCAAAACAGACCCCAAAACACCCCAGAACTAACCCAAAAATGACTCCAAAACTGACAGAAAAATGACCTCAAATTGATCTCAAAAGTGACCCCAAAATGACCCAAAACAGACCCCAAAACACCCCAGAACTAACCCAAAAATGACTCCAAAACTGACAGAAAAATGACCTCAAATTGATCTCAAAAGTGACCCCAAAATGACACAAAAATGACTCAGAACTGACCCCAAAACTGACCCCAAAACTGACCCCAAAACACCCCAGAATTAACCCAAAAGTGGCCCCAAAACTGACCCAAAAATGACCTCAAATGACCCCAGAAATGAGCCCAAAATAATCCAAAAATGACTCAGAACTGACTCCAAAACTGACCCAAAACTGACCCCAAAACACCCCAGAACTAACCCAAAAGTGGCCCCAAAACTGACCCTAAAGTCACCCAAAACAAACCCAAAACTGACCCCAAAGTGACCCGAAACAAACCCAAAACTGACCCCAAAGTGACCCGAAACAAACCCAAAACTGACCCCAAAGTGACCCAAAACTAACCCAAAAATAGCCCCCAAACTGACTCCAAAATCCCTGGATTTGACCCCAAAATCCCCGGATCTGACCCCAAACCTGACCCTAAAATCCCTGGATTTAACCCCAAGTCTTTGGATCTGACCCCAAATCCTCTGATCTGACCCCAAACTGACCCAAAATCCCCGGATTTCCCCCAAATCCCCGGATTTCCCCCCACATCCCGCACCTGACCCAAAATCCCCGGATTTCGCCCCAAACCGCCAGGGGCCGCCGCCTGATCCCGCTGCCCTACGTGGTCAAGGGCCTCGACGTCTCCTTCTCGGGGCTGCTCTCCCACCTGCAGGTACCCAAAATCCCCGGAATTCACCCCAAAAATACCTCTGGGACCCTAAAACTCTACAGGGACCCCAAAATCCCCGGATCTGACCCCAAAAATACCTGTGGGACCCCAAAATCCTCTAGGGACCCCAACATCCCCAAATCCACTTAAAATGTCCCAACCCCAAATCCCAAAATCCTAAACCCAAAATCCCCAAATCCCAAAATCCCCAAAATCTCCCAAAATCCCCAAAATCTCCCCAAAATCCCAAATCCCAAAATCTCCCAAATCCCAAAATCCCCAAATCCCAAATCCCCAAAATCTCCCCAAAATCCCCAAATCCCAAATCCCCAAAATCTCCCCCAAATCCCCAAAATCCCAAATCCCCAAAATCTCCCCAAAATCCCCAAAATCTCCCTAAATCTCCCAAAATCTCCCAAAATCCCAAAATCTCCCCAAATCCCCCCAGGCCGTGACCCCGAAGCTGCTGCAGTCGGGGGAGGCGACCCCGGAGGATCTCTGCTTCTCCCTGCAGGTTAATTAGTGCGCTAATTGGGGTTAATTAGGGCTTGGGGGCCTTAATTGGGGTTTGGGGCCATTAATTGGGTTTTTTTGGGGCTGTTAATTGGGTTTTTGTGGGTGATAATTGGGGTTTTTAGGGCTGTTAATTGGGGTTTGGGGGCATTAATTGGGGTTAATTAGGGTTTTGGGGGCGTTAATTAGGATTTGGGGGAGTTAATTGGGGTTTATTTGGGGAGTTAATTAGGGGTGAGGGGGTGTTAATTAGGTTTGGGAGACATTACTTAGGGTTTTTTTGGGGTGATAAATTTGGGGTTTGGGGGTGTTAACTGGGGTTTATTAATTTGGGGTGGGGTTAATCGGGGTTAGTTAATCAGCAGCAGGGTTAATTAGCATTAATTAATGAACATTAATTGGGGCAGGAGACAGCCTTGGTGGCGCTGACCGAGGTTTAATTGGGGATTATTAATGAGGAGCAGGGTTAATGAGCGGTTATTAATGAAGGGCGGGGTTAATGAGGGTTAGTTAATGAGGAGCAGGGTTAATTAGCCTTAATTAACGAGCGTTAATTGGGGCAGAAGACAGCTTTGGTGGCTATGGCCAAGGTTTAATTGGGGATTATTAATGAGGAGCAGGGTTAATGAGCGGTTATTAATTTGGGGCGGGATTAATGAGGGTTATTAAATGAGGAGCAGGGTTAATTAGCGTTAATTAACGAGCGTTAATTGGGGCAGGAGACGGCCTTCGCGGCGCTGGCCGAGGTCACCGAGCGGGCGCTGGCGCTGACCCGGGCGCGGCACCTGCTGCTCGTGGGGGGCGTGGCCTGTGAGTGGGCGGGGTCACACCTGGGTGGGCGTGGCCACACCTGGGGTGGGCGTGGCCACACCTGGGGTGGGCGGGGTCACACCTGGGTGGGCGTGGTCACACCTGGGTGGGCGGGGTCACACAAGGGTGGGCGGGGTCACACCTGGGGTGGGCGGGGTTACAGATGGGTGGGCTCACACCTGGGGTGGGCGGGGTCACACCTGGGTGGGCGTGACCACACCTGGGTGGGTGTGGCCACACCTGGGTGGGCGTGGCCACACCTGGGATGGGCGTGGTCACACCTGGGTGGGCGTGGCCACACCTGGGTGGGCGTGGTCACACCTGGGGTGGGCGTGGCCACCCCTGGGTGGGCGTGGCCACCCCTGGGTGGGCGTGGTCACGCCTGGGTGGGCGTGGTCACACCTGGGTGGGCGTGGTCACACCTGGGTGGGCGTGGTCACACCTGGGTGGGTGTGGCCACACCTGGGGTGGGCGGGGTCACACCTGGGGTGGGCGGGGTCACACCTGGGGTGGGCGGGGTTACAGATGGGTGGGCGTGGTCACACATGGGGTGGGTGGGCGTGGTCACACATGGGTGGGCGTGGTTACAGCTGGGGTGGGAGTGGTCACATTTAGGGGCGTGGCCACACCTGGGGTGGGCGTGGCCACACGTGGGGTGGGCGCGGCCCCAATTTCAACGGGCGTGGTCACACCTGGGACAGGTGGGCGGGGCCCAGCCGGGGGCGTGGCCCAGCGGTGGCCCCGCCCCCAGCCCACCTGTGCGCAGGTAACCACCGGCTGCAGGAGATGATGCGGGCGATGTGCCGCGCCCGGGGGGCGGAGCTCTGCCCCGTGGACGACAGGTGAGGGCGGGGCCCGGCCCGGGGGGGCGTGGCTCACCTGCGGGGCCCCGCCCGTGACCTCTGACCCCGCAGGTACTGCATCGACAACGGCGCCATGATCGCCCAGGCCGGATGGGAGATGCTGCGGGCGGGGCAGGTCACCGAGCTCAGCCAATCAGGGATCACGCAGAGGTCAGGGGGGCGTGGCCAAGTGGGTGGGGATGGTTTGGGGTTGCCTGACCTCTGACCTTTGACCTCTGGCCGTGCCAGGTACCGGACGGACGAGGTGGAGGTGACCTGGAGGGATTGAGGCGGCCACGCCCTTCAGAGGCCACACCCACCTAATAAAATATTCACCGCCCCGCCCCAACTTGGCCACGCCTCTTTATTTGCGGATTGGGTCATTCAGTGGGTGACCACGCCCCTCTGCAGAGGACCAATCAGGTTTGGAGGCTCCTTGTCAATCACTGAGGTGTGCCTGTCAATCAAATGCTGCTAGCCACGCCCCTTCCTTTGGGGCACATTAATAGCTGAGCTGTCAATCAATCACGACAAGCCACGCCTTGCATTTGTATATATTAATATTCTGCCTGTCAATCAAATGCTGCTAGCCACGCCCCTTGCATTGGGGTAATTAATAGCTGAGCTGTCAATCAACCGTGACAAGCCACGCCCCTTGTATTCATATATATTAATATTCTGCCTGTCAATCAAATGCTTCTAGCCACGCCCCTTTGGGGCACATTAATACCTGAACTGTCAATCAACCATGAAAAGCCACACCCCTTGGATTTGTATATATTAATATCCTGTCAATCAAATGCTGCAAGCCTCGCCCCCTGCATTGGGGTACTTTAATAGCTGAGCTGTCAATCAATATCTACAAGCCACGCCCCCTGCATTGGAGTACTTTACTACCTGAGCTGTCAATCAAATGCTGCAAGTCACGCCCCCTGCATTGGGGCACATTAATGCCTGAGCTGTCAATCAACCACGACAAGCCACGCCCCTTTCATTGGAGGGCATTAATATCCTCCCTGTCAATCAACAGCTGCAAGCCACGCCCCTTCCATTGGTCTCTATTAATGTCCTCCCTGTCAATCAAATTCTCTGTGCCACACCCCTTCCATTTGGTTGCATGGGTGTCTTATCTGTCAATCAACCGCTGCGAGACACACCCCTCTGTCAATCATCGACTAGACACGCCTATGCATCACTTGCACAATCCTGCCCATCAACCAATCGGATTGACGAGCGGTGACCCGCCGGCCAATGGCAGCGCGGCGGGGGCGTGGCTGGACAGAAGGGGCTGTGTGGCGAGCGCGGGAACGGCGCAGTCTGGGGGCGGGCGGCGGAGCCATCGCGTGGCTGAGGTACAATGGGGGCACGGCGGCTGTGGGAGCGGGGGGGCTCCGTTCATATCGCGACACGGCGGCCGATCGCCGCCCCGACCCGCGTTCCCCCCGGCGCCGCCAGCCGCGGGCGCTCGGGGTTTTAGCGGCGTCGCAGAGCAGCGGCGGCTCCTTCTTCACCCGGCGGCGCTGAGGCGGCCTCGGGGCCCCGCCGGATTTCGGGGGAGCGCACAAAACGATCCCGGGGGGGCTCCGGTTCTGTCCGGGTTCGGTCCCGGTGCCCTCCCGGTTCCCCATCCCGCTTTTATCCCGATTTTATCCCGCTTTTATCTCGGTTCCGTCCCGCTCTGACTCCGCTTCTCCCCCCTCAGGCGGAGCCGCCGGCGGGAAGCGCTTCCGGAGGATCTGCGCTGTGGACTTCGCTTTTTTTGTGTGTGCAGGTTTTTTTTAATTATTTTTATTTTTTGTGGGCTTTTGTGGGGTTTTTTTCCTGGTTTTTTTTTTTTTTTTGTTCGGTTTTTTTTTCTTCTTGTTAGGTTTTGGAGTTTTGGTTTATTTAAAAGGTTTATTTTGTGTTTTTTTTTTTAATTTTTTTGTTTGCTTGTTTTTTTTGTTCCTTGTGGTTTTCGGCTTTTTAAATTTTTTTTTTTTAATTTTTTTACCTTTTTTAACCTTTTTTCCCCTCAGGAATCAGCCGCTGGCAGCAAGCGCCGTCCCGAGGATCTGCGCGATAAAAGTAAAGTTTTAAACCTTTAATTCGCATTTTTCTAATCAGGTTTCCCCTTCCAATGACTCTTTTTGCATCTTTAATTATTAACTCCATCTTTTAATGAGTTTTCGGAAGTTTTTGGCCAAATTTGAGGGGTTTTACCTCAGGCTTTGCCCCCCCCCCGCCACGTGTTTTTCTCCCCTTTACTTTTACAGAAAATAAATAAAATAAAAAAACTATAAAGTATTTTTTTAACGAGTTTTACGTCCTAATTGTTGCTTTTAATAGATTTTAATTTTTTTCCTTTTTTTACAATTTTTTTTTTTAATTCTTTTTTTCCCTGTCCGCGCGGGGAAATCGCACCACCAAAATACCCGATTTTATCTCTTTATTTCTTATTTTTATTTTTCCCGCCTTCCACTCTTTCCAGGTTTTGCTCTTTAAATTTCAAATCTTTATTTTTTTGGGTTTTTTTTCCCCCCTTGTTTTTAATACTTTTATTTTATTTTTTGTAATAAAAACTGTTTCACTGCGGAATTCACGGCGGGTTTTGTGAGGGGAAGGTTAAAAGTTGTGGTTTTTTTAGATAGTTTATTAAAATATATAAATATTATATATATACATATAAATAACAATATATTTAAATAAAAAGTTGTTTTTTTTTTAAATAAAAACGCGGCCGCTTTGGTGTCGATTGGAACTGCGGGGTGAGGGGAAAGATAAAAGTTATTGATTTAAATGTTTTTTAAAATAAAAATAAAATAAAAACGCGGCCCCGTGGTGCGGATTCTTTCCATTATAAATACAGCGTGAGGAGAAAGGTAAAATTATTGATTTAAATGTATTTTTGAAATAAAAATAAAATAAAAACGCGGTGCCGGGTCTTGCTGTGAGGGGAAGGGTAAAAGTTCTTGATTTAAATGTTTTTTAAATAGAAATAAAAATAAAAATGCGGCCCCTTGGCGTCGATTCGAACTGTGGGGTGAGGGGAAAGGTAAAAGTTACTGATTTGAATGTATTTTTAAATAGAAATAAAAATTAAAATGCCCCCCCCCACCCCGGTACCGGTTCTTACGGTGAGGGGAAATCTAAAAGTTCTTTATTTAAATGTGTTTTAAAATAAAAACGCGGCCCTTTGGTGCGGATTCTTTCCATTATGAATAAACCGTGAGGGGAAAGCTGGAAGTTACTGATTTAAACGTATTTTTAAATAAAAATAAAATAAAAACGCGGTGCGGGGACACCTGAAAGTTCTTGATGTAAATGCTTTTTAAATAGAAATAAAAATAAAAACGCGGCCGCTTGGTCCCGATCCTTGCTATTATGAACACACCGTGAGGGGAAAGCTAAAAATGATTTATTTAAATGTTTTTTATTAATAAAATCGCGACTCCCGGTGCCCGCTCTTAACCCTGAGGGGATCGTGAGGGGAGGAGGGGGCGGGGCCAAAAAGCGGCGGGAAAGTAGAGGGGCGTGGCCTCGCCTCAGAGAATCGCGCGGCCCCGCCCACGGGGGCGCGGCGTGACCTTAAAAGGACAAAGGGGCGGGGCCGCGGCTTTGACGGACGGCGCGCGAGGGGCGGTGGCTTCCCGCGCGCGCGCGGCCGCGGCCAATGGGAGCGCGGCGCGGCCGGAAAAGAAGGCGGGCGGGAGGCGGAAGTGGGCGTGGCCAGGCGCGGCAATGGCGGCGCCCGCGGAGGAGGCGGCGGCGGCGGAGAGCGGCGGGGGAGGCGGAGGGGGGGAGGGCGACGATGAGGAGGCGCTGAGGCGGATGGAGGTGGGGGAGGGGTTTCCTGAGGGGGGCGGGGCCGTTTTTTGGGGGCGTTTTGGGCTTTTTTTGGGGGGGGGGGGTCTGGGGTTCTGAGGGGGGCGGGGCTTGAGGAGGGGATTTTTACTTTCACTGATTTTGGGTTATTTTGGGTTATTTCCCATGAATATGGTTCATTTTGCTCTGACTTCTGCTGATTTCGGGGTGATTTGGGGTTATTTTTTGACGATTTTGACTTGTTTTCTTGTTATTTTCAATTATTTTGGTTATTTGGGCTGATTTCGGCTGATTTCTGGTTGATTTTGGGTTATTTTTTGATTATTTTAGGTTGCTTTCGCTGACTTTTGGTTATTTTTTATTTCCCACAATTTTGTCTCACTTTGGGCTGATTTTTGCTGCTTTGGGGTTATTTTGGGTTATTTTCCGGTCATTTTGGGTTATTTAGAGGCGATTTCAGGTTATTTTTTGGTTAATTCGGGTTATTTAGAGGCAATTTTGGGTTATTTTAGTTATTTCATGCTATTTTCACCGATTTCATGTTATTTAGTGTTATTTCCCTCTCCCTTTGGGCTGATTTCTCCCCGTTTTTGTCTCTCCCAGGCCCTGGTGTCGGAGCTCTATCGCTTCCGGGACGCGCTGCCCGGCCGTGACCCCGGCTGTGACCCCTGTGACCCCGGCTGTGACCCCAGTGACCCCGCTGACCCCTCGGGTGACCCCGCTGACCCCGCGGGTGACCCCTTGGTGGCCGAGATGGAGCGGACGCTGCGCCTGATGGAGCAGATCCACGGTCAGGGCGTGGCCGGGGCGTGGTCTGGGTGTGTCCAGGTGTGCCTGGGGTGTGTCCAGGTGTGTCTGGGTGTGTGCAGGTGTGCCTGGGGTGTGTCCAGGTACACCTGGGTGTGTGCAGGTGTGCCTGGGGTGTGTCCAGGTACACCTGGGTGTGTGCAGGTGTGCCTGGGACGTGTCCAGGTACACCTGGGTGTGTCCAGGGCGTATCTGGGTGTCCAGGTGTGCCTGGGGCGTGTCCAGGTACACCTGGGTGTGTCCAGGGCGTATCTGGGTGTCCAGGTGTGCCTGGGACGTGTCCAGGTACACCTGGGTGTGTCCAGGGCGTATCTGGGTGTCCAGGTGTGTCTGGGTGTGTGCAGGTGTGCCTGGGGTGTGTCCAGGTGTGTCTGGGTGTGTGCAGGTGTGCCTGGGGTGTGTCCAGGGCGTGGTCTGGTTCTGTCCAGGTGTGTCTGGGGTGTGTCCAGGTGTGCCTGGGGCGTGTCCAGGTGTGTCTGGGGTGTGTCCAGGTGTGCCTGGGGCGTGTCCAGGTACACCTGGGTGTGTCCAGGGCGTATCTGGGTCTGTCCAGGTGTGTCTGGGGCATGTCCAGGTGTGTCTGGGTGTGTCCTGGGTGTGTCCAGGTGTGTCTGGGTGTGTCTGGGGGTGTCCAGGTGTGTCTGGGTGTGTCCTGGTGTGTCTGGGTGTGTCCTGGTGTGTCTGGGTATGTCTGGGGCATGGCCAGGTGTGTCCTGGGTGTGTCCAGGTGTGTGCAGGTGTGTGCAGGTGTGGCCAGGTGTGTGCAGGTGTGTCCGGGTGTGTCCAGGCACGGTCAGGGCGCGGCCGGGGCGTGTCCCCGAGCCCTGCCCCGTCTAACCCTCCCGTTGCAGTCTCCGCCGCGGGGCGCGGCCGGGCGCTGGTGCTGCGGGCGCGGGCGCTGGGCGTGGCGCCGGAGGCGGGCGGGGCGCGGGCGGAGGCGGCGCTGGGCCACGCCCTGAAGCTGGACCCCGCCCTGGGCGCGGCCTGGCGCCAGCTGGGCGAGCAGCGCTGGCGGCGCGGCGACCTGCGCGGCGCCCGCCAGGCCTTCGGCGGCGCCCTGCAGCAGGTGGGCGCTTCGGGGGCGTTTCGGGCATTTCGGGGATTTTGGGGATTTTTGGGTCATTTTTGGGGATTTTTGGGGATTTTATGGTGATTTTTGGGTCATTTTTGGGTGATTTTTGGGGGATTTTTGGGTGATTTTTGGGTGATTTTTGGGGGATTTTTGGGGGATTTTTGGGTGATTTTTGGGTGATTTTTTGGTGATTTTTGGGTGATTTTTGAGTGATTTTTGGGTGATTTTTCAGTGATTTTTGAGTGATTTTTGAGTGATTTTTGGGTGATTTTTGAGTGATTTTTGAGTGATTTTTGGGTCATTTTTGGGTCATTTTTGGGTGATTTTTGAGTGATTTTTGGGTCATTTTTGAGTGATTTTTGATTTTTAGGTGATTTTTGGGTCATTATTGGGTGATTTTTGGGTGATTTTTGAGTGATTTTTTGAGCGGCGCCCTGCGCGGCGCCCGCCAGGCCTTCGGCGGCGCCCTGCAGCAGGTGGGCCGCTTCGGGGGGGTTCTGGGCATTTCGGGGATTTTGGGGATTTTTGGGGATTTTTGGGGATTTTTGGGTGATTTTTTGAGAAATTTTTTGGGAATTTTTAGGGAATTTTTTGAGAATTTTTTGGGAATTTTTTTGGAATATTTAGGAAATTCTTTGGGATCTTTTAGGAAATTTTTTGAGAATTTTTTGGGAATTTTTTCGGAATTTTTTTCGGGAAATTTTTTGGGAATTTTTTCGGAATTCTTTTGGGAATTTTTTGGGAATTTTTAGCAAATTTTTTGGGAATTTTTTGGGAATTTTTAGGAAATTTTTGGGTGATTTTTTGGGTGATTTTTGTGGTTTTCCTGGGTTTTGTGTGGTTTTGGGGTGTTTCTGGGTGTTTTTTTTGGGGATTTTCAGGTTTTTTTACAATTCTGGGATTTGGGGTGGTTTTTGGGGTGGTTTGGGGTGGTTTTGGGGTGGTTTGGGGAGTTTTGGGGGTGTTTTTGGGCTCTTTTTGGGGTGTTTTGGGGTATTTCTGGGCAGTTTTGGGGTGTTTTTGGAGTGTTTTGGGCTGTTTTGGGCTGGTTTTGGGGTGTTTCGGGCTGTTTCGGGCTATTTCTTTGCGGTTTTTTTTGGGGATTCCTACGTTTTTTCCCCGATTTTGGTGTTTTGATGTTTTCTGTGTATTTTCGCTGTTTTAACCCCGTTTTCCCCGTTCCCCCAGGGCGAGGACCCCGAGGCGCGGCGCCTGCTCTCCATGGCGCTGCGGGCGCAGGGGGCGGGGCCGCGCCCGCGGGGGGCGGGGCCAGGCGGCGAGGGGGCGGGGCCAGCGCCGGGGGGCGGAGCCCTGCGCGAGAGCCTGGCCCAGGCGGAGGCGGCCGTCAGGTGTGACCCCAAGAACGGCCAGAGCTGGTGTGAGTCTCACCTGGGACAGGTGTGGTCACCTGGGACAGGTGTGGTCACCTGGGGCAGGTGTGGGCGGGGCTCAAGGGGCTCAGGTGTGACCCCAAGAACGGCCAGAGCTGGTGTGAGTCTCACCTGGGACAGGTGTGGTCACCTGGGACAGGTGTGGTCACCTGGGACAGGTGTGGGCGGGGCTCAAGGGGCTCAGGTGTGACCCCAAGAACGGCCAGAGCTGGTGTGAGTCTCACCTGGGACAGGTGTGGTCACCTGGGACAGGTGTGGTCACCTGGGGCAGGTGTGGGCGGGGCTCAAGGGGCTCAGGTGTGACCCCAAGAACGGCCAGAGCTGGTGTGAGTCTCACCTGGGACAGGTGTGGTCACCTGGGACAGGTGTGGTCACCTGGGACAGGTGTGGTCACCTGGGACAGGTGTGGGCGGGGCTCAAGGGGCTCAGGTGTGACCCCAAGAACGGCCAGAGCTGGTGTGAGTCTCACCTGGGACAGGTGTGGTCACCTGGGACAGGTGTGGTCACCTGGGACAGGTGTGGGCGGGGCTCAAGGGGCCCAGGTGTGACCCCAAGAACGGCCAGAGCTGGTGTGAGTCTCACCTGGGACAGGTGTGGTCACCTGGGACAGGTGTGGTCACCTGGGACAGGTGTGGGCGGGGATCAAGGGGCTCAGGTGGGTGTGGGGAGGGTCTCAGGTGTGCCCAGGTGTATCCCAGGTGTATCTCAGGTGTCTGTCACCTGTGCCAGGTGTATCTCAGGTGTATCTCAGGTGTACCCAGGTGTCTCAGGTGCACCCAGGTGTAGCCCAGGTGTGCCCACCTGTGCGAGGTGCATCCCAGGTGCACTCAGATGTATCCCAGGTGTGTCTCACCTGTGCCAGGTGTATCTCAGGTGTATCTCAGGTTATCCAGGTGTATCTCAGGTGTATCTCAGGTTACCCAGGTGTCTCTCAGGTGTACCCAGGTGTACCCAGGTGTATCTCAGGTGTACCCCGGTGCGCCCAGGTGTATCTCAGGTGTACCCAGGTGCACCCAGGTGTATCTCAGGTGTATCTGAGTTTACCCAGGTGTATCCCAGGTGTGTCTCAGCTGTACCCAGGTGTCTCTCAGGTGTCTCCCAGGTGTCTCACCTGTGCCAGGTGTATCTCAGGTGTATCTCAGGTTACCCAGGTGTCTCCCAGGTGTCTCTCACTTGTGCCAGGTGTATCTCAGGTGTATCTCAGGTTACCCAGGTGTCTCTTAGGTGTCTCTCACCTGTGCCAGTTGTATCTCAGGTGTACCCAGGTGCACCCAGGTGTCTCTCAGGTGTCTCCCAGGTGTCTCACCTGTGCCAGGTGTCCCATCTCAGGTGTTTCCCCCCCAGACGTGCTGGCCAACGCCCACGTGGCGCTGTTCTTCGCGGGCGGGCAGAGCCCCGGCAGCGCCCGGCGCGCGCTGGCAGCCTACGCACAGGCGGTGAGGGGCGGGGCCACGGGAGGTGGGCGGGGTCACGGGGAGTTGGGGCCACGGGGCGGGGCCACGGCAGGGGGGCGGAGTCACGGGGAGGGGCGGGGCCAAGGGGCGGGGCCACGGCAGGGGGGCGGAGTCACGGGGAGGGGCGGGGCCACGGGGCGGGGCCACGGGAGGTGGGCGGAGTCACGGGGAGGGGCGGGGCCACGGGAGGTGGGCGGAGTCACGGGAGGGGCGGGGCCACGGGAGGTGGGCGGAGTCACGGGGAGGGGCGGGGCCACGGGAGGTGGGCGGAGTCACGGGGAGGGGCGGGGCCACGGGGGCGGGGCAAACCCTGGGGGTGTGGCCAACCCTGGGGCCAGGCTAGCCATGGGGGCGGGGCTATCCCCGGGGGCGTGGCTAATACTGGGGGTGTGGCCAACCCTGGGGGCGTGGCCAACCAGTGGGGCGGAGCTAATCCTAAGGGCGGAGCTATCCCCGGGGGCGTGGCTAACTCTGAGGGCGTGGCCAATCCTGGGGGCGGGGTTAAGCATGGGGGTGTGGCCAATCCTGGGGGCGGGGCCAATGCTGGGGGTGGGTCCAATCCTGTGGCGTGGCCAACCCTGGGGGCGTGGCCAATCCTGGGGGCGTGGCCAACGGTGGGGGCGTGTCCAACCCAAAAACCACCCCCAAAAAATTGCGAAATCCGCCAACGATCCCTCAATGGCCCCAAAAATCCCCCAATTGACCCCAAAATTCCCCGCCAGGAGCGCGTGGACCCCGCAGCCGCCGCCAACCCCGACCTGCACCTGAACCGCGCCACGGTGAGGGGCGGGGTGGGGCGGGGCTCAGGTGTGCCCAGGTGTGTGCCCAGGTGTGTTTCAGGTGTGCCCAGGCGTGTGTCAGGTGTGCCAGGTGTGTTTCAGGTGTGTCAGGTGTGCCCAGGCGTCTCAGGTGTGCCCAGGTGTGCTCAGGTGTGTCCCACGTGTGCCCAGGTGTGTCCAGGTGTGCTCAGGTGTGTCTCAGGTGTGCCCAGGGGTGTCTGAGGTGTACCCAGGTGTGCCCAGGTGTGTCCAGGTGTGCTCAGGTGTGCCCAGGTGTGTCTCAGGTGTGCCCAGGTGTGCTCAGGTGTGTCCCACGTGTGCCCAGGTGTGTCCAGGTGTGCTCAGGTGTGCCAGGTGTGTCTCAGCTGTGCCCAGGTGTGTCTCAGCTGTGCCCAGGTGTGTCTCAGCTGTGCCCAGCTGTGTCTCAGCTGTGCTCAGTGTGTCTCAGCTGTGCCCAGGTGTGTCTCAGCTGTGCCCAGGTGTGTCTCAGCTGTGCCCAGCTGTGTCTCAGCTGTGCTCAGTGTGTCTCAGCTGTGCCCAGTGTGTCTCAGCTGTGCCCAGGTGTGCCAGGTGTGCAGGTGTGCAGGTGTGCAGGTGTGCACTCCCCGCCCCTGTCGCGCAGCTGCTGCAGTTCCTGGAGCGGTTCCAGGGGGCGCTGGAGGGGCTGAGCCGCGCGGCCGAGCTGGCGCCGGGCTGGGCCGAGCCCCGGCGGCGGCACCGCGGCCTCATGGAGTTCCTGGGGCGGCTCTGCGGGCTGCTGGAGAGCCGGGTACGGACTGGGAGGGACTGGGAGGGACTGGGAGGGACTGGGATGGACTGGGAGGGACTGGGAGGGACTGGGAGGGACTGGGATTGGACTGGGAGGGACTGGAAGGGACTGGGAGGGACTGGGATTGGACTGGGATGGACTGGGACTGGACTGGGATGGACTGGGATGGACTGGGAGGGACTGGGAGGGGCTGGGAGGGACTGGGAGGGACTGGGAGGGACTGGGATTGAACTGGGATGGACTGGGAGGGACTGGAAGGGACTGGGAGGGACTGGGATTGGACTGGGATGGACTGGGACTGGACTGGGATGGACGGGGAGGGACTGGGATTGGACTGGGAGGGACTGGGATGGACTGGGAGGGACTGGGAGGGACTGGGAGGGACTGGGGTAAACTGGGATTGAACTGGGATTGAACTGGGATAGACTGGGATGGACTGGGATTGGACTGGGAGGGGCTGGCATTATACTGGGATAAACTGGGATTGGACTGGGATGGACTGGGATAGACTGGGATGGACTGGGAGGGGCTGGGATGGACTGGGATTGGACTGGGATTGGACTGGGATGGATTGGGACGGGCTGGGATGGACTGGGATTGGACTGGGATAAACTGGGATTGAACTGGGAGGGACTGGGAGGGACTGGGATTGGACTGGGGTAAACTGGGATTGGACTGGGAGGGGCTGGGATGGACTGGGATTGGACTGGGATGGACTGGGATTGGACTGGGATGGACTGAGATTGGACTGGGATGGACTGGGGTAAACTGGGATTGGACTGGGATGGATTGGGATGGACTGGGATTGATCTGGGATTGGGCTGGGAGGGAACTGTGATGAACTGGGATGGACTGGGATCAAACTGGGACAAACTGGGAGGAACTGGGAGGAGCTCAGGACGCACTGGGAGGATGCGGAAACCACTGGGCCAAACTGGGGTGCGGTGGGCGTGTCCCTCTAAACCCCGCCCCCAGGGGAAGCTGCGCACTGATTGGCGGGCGTGTCCCTGACCCCGCCCCCTCTAAACCCCGCCCCCAGGGGAAGCTGGGCGCTGATTGGCGGGCGTGTCCCTGACCCCGCCCTCTCTGGCCCCGCCCCCAGGGGAAGCTATGCGCTGATTGGTGGGCGTGTCCCTGACCCCGCCCCCTCTAAACCCTGCCCCCAGGGGAAGCAGTGCGCTGATTGGTGGGCGTGTCCCTGACCCCGCCCCCTCTCTGGCCCCGCCCCCAGGGGAAGCTGGGCGCTGATTGGTGACCCCTGACCCCGCCCCCTCTCTGGCCCCGCCCCCAGGGGAAGCTGCGCGGGAAGCGGCGCCGGGGCGTGGCCGGGCCGGTGCCCCTCCCCCTGCTGGGGCCGCTGGGCGGGGCCGGGGGGCCGCGCCCCTCCCCCATCGCCGGGCTCCGCCCCGGGCCCAACCCCCAGCGCGTGGTGCTGGGCAGGGTCCTGTTCAGCCTGGCCCCGCCCGGGGGCGTGCCCTAGTGAGTGCGGGCCGGGAGTGAACTGGGAGGGACTGGGAGTGAACTGGGAGGGACTGGGAGTGAACTGGGAGGGACTGGGATTAACTGGGAGGGACTGGGAGGGACTGGGATTGAACTGGGAGGGGACTGGGATAAACTGGGAGGAACTGGGAGGGACTGGGAGTGAACTGGGAGGGACTGGGAGTGAACTGGGAGGGACTGGGATAAGATGGGAGGGACTGGGATTGAACTGGGAGGGGACTGGGATGGACTGGGAGGGACTGGGAGGGGAATGGGGTAAACTGGGAGGGGATTGGGAGGGACTGGGATTAACTGGGAGGGGACTGGGATAAACTGGGAGGGACTGGGATTAACTGGGAGGGACTGGGGGAGGATTGGGATAAACTGGGAGGGGATTGGGGGGCACTGGGAGGGACGGATTGAACTGGGAGGGACTGGGATTGAACTGGGAGGGGACTGGGATAAACTGGGAGGGACTGGGATTGAACTGGGTGGGGACTGGGAGGGACTGGGGGGGGATTGGGATAAACTGGGAGGAACTGGGATTGAACTGGGAGGGACTAGGATTGAACTGGGAGGGGACTGGGACAGAAGTGGGAGGGACTGGGAGGGGATTTGGGGAGACTGGGATAAACTGGGAGGGACTGGGATAAACTGGGAGGGACTGGGATGGAAGTGGGTGTGGTCACAGTGGGTGTGGTCGCGGTGGGCGTGGCTGACCCGGCCCCGCCCCCAGCGTGGTGGGGCTGCAGGACGGGGCCGGGGCCGCGGCCGCCGTGTCCGTGTTCAACGCGGCGCCCGCCTGGGGCGTGACCGTGGGCGACGCCCTGGGCGTGGCCGAGCCCGAGCTCAGCCAGCACCTGCACCAGCACCAGGGACAGGTGAGGCACCGGGCCGGACTGGGCCGGACTGGGCTGGACTGGTTTGGGTCGGGCCGGACTGGTTTGGGTTGTTCTGGAATGGTTTGGACTGGTTTGGGTTGGTCTGGACTGGTTTGGGTCATTCTGGAGTGGTTTGGGTTGGTCTGGATTGGTTTGGGTCATTCTGGACTGGGTTGGGTCGTTCTGGACTGGTTTGGGTCATTCTGGACTGGTTTGGGTTGGTCTGGACTGGTTTGGGTTGGTCTGGACTGGTTTGGGTCATTCTGGACTGGTTTGGGTCATTCTGGACTGGTTTGGGTTGGTCTGGACTGGTTTGGGTCATTCTAGACTGGTTTGGGTTGGTCTGGACTGGTTTGGGTCGTTCTGGGCTGGTTTGGGTCCTTCTGGACTGGTTTGGGTTGGTCTGGACTGGTTTGGGTTGGTCTGGACTGGTTTGGGTCCTTCTGGGCTGGTTTGGGTCCTTCTGGACTGGTTGGGACCACTTTATACTGGTCTGTACTGGTCTGGACTGGTTTTGATTAGTTGTTACTGGTCCACATTGCTTTATACCAGTCTGTACTGGTTTAGAACAGTTTGTACTGGTTTATAATGGTTTATACTGGTATTTACTGGTCCATAATGGTTTATAACTGTTTATACTGGTTTGTACTAGTCCATACTGGTTTGTACTGGTTTGTACTGGCCCAAACTGGTCCTGACTGGTTTCTCTCCCCGCAGACCTTCTCCTTCGTGGGGCTCCGCGTCCCCTCCCCCCTGTCCCTGGTGGTCAATGGCCGCCGCCCGCCCGGCTCCGCCCTGGCCCCGCCCCACCTGGCGCTGACCAATCCCGGCGCGCCTCTGCCGGCCCCGCCCCCCGCCGCGCGCTGACCACGCCCCCCGCGGGGCGGGGCCGATTCGGGGCAATAAACGTGGATTTTGGGAAACCCAGCTCGGGGTCGTGACCTCGGCGCCGCCATCTTGGGCTGGGGTGGGCCTGGGGGCCGCCATCTTGGATTGTGGCACATGGGAACGGCCATCTTGGGTTGTGGCAAAAATGGGGGCCGCCATCTTGGACTGGTGCACAGAGGCAGCCATCTTGGATTGCAAAACATGGGGCAGCCATCTTGGATTGCAGCACGTGGAGCAGCCATCTTGGATTACAGGAAGTGGAGGCGGCCATATTGAATAATCGCACATGGGGGCAGCCATCTTGGATTCCTGTATGGGGGTGGCCATCTTGGATTGGTGTATGGGTGCCGCCATATTGGATTGGTGCACAGGGACGGCCATATTGGATCACAAAGACTGGGGCAGCCATCTTGGATTACAACATATGGAGGTGGCCATATTAGATAATTGCACATGAGGCAGCCATATTGGATTGCTGTATGGGGGTGGCCATATGGGATTGAGACACATAGGAGTAGCCATATTGGGTGGGGCACAGAGGCGGCCATCTTGGATTGCAAACCATGGGGGCTGCCATCTTGGATTACAGCAGTTGGAGGTGGCCATATTAGATAACTGCACATGGGGGTGGCCATTTTGGATTATGGCGTGTGGAGACCACCATCTTGGATTTCCATGCATGGAGGCTGCCATTTTGGATTGCAGCACATGGGGGCCGCCATCTTGGACTCCAACCAATGGGGGCGGCCATATTGGATTGTGGCACACAGGGGCAGCCATCTTGGATTAAAGGATATAAAAGCCGCCATCTTAGGTGGGGCACAGGAGGGTGGCCATATTGGATTGAGACACATGTGGGCAGCCATATTGGACTCTGCCACACAGCGGCCGCCATCTTGGGGGCCGCCATCTTGCACTGCAGCATGTGAGGGCGGCCATGTTAGACCGCGGTGAGGCCGCCGCCATCTTGGGCGCGTCCCGCCCCTCCCCCGCCGAGCCGCGTTTACAAACATCCGTCCTTTAATTCATCATCTCGAGGTATCAAAATTAACGAGGGGGCGGGGCCGGGGGCGCGGGGCCGTGTGCGGGCGGGGGAGGGGCGCGGGGGGAGGAGGGGGAGGGGAGTGGAACTACGGGGGCGGGGGAGGGGCCGCGGGGGCGGGGCCGGGGGCTCAGGGCTCGTCCTCGCCGTTGGCGCTGTCCCGGTCGTCCTCCCCCTCCTCCGCCTCCTTCTCGTCCCCCTTCAGCGACTCCAGCTGCGGGGGGAGGGGCGTCAGGGGGGGGGAGGGGCGGGGCCTGCTGCCCCTCCCCCCACCCCGCACAGGGAAAGGGTGGGGCACTGGGAGGGCACTGGTTTGTACTGGGAGGGCACTGGGAGGGCACTGGTTTGTACTGGTCTGTACTGGGAGGGCACTGGTTTGTACTGGGAGGGCACTAATGGGGCACTGGTTTGTACTGGTCTGTACTGGGAGGGCACTGGTTTGTACTGGGAGGGCACTAATGGGGCACTGGTTTGTACTGGGAGGGCACTGGTTTGTACTGGTCTGTACTGGGAGGGCACTGGGAGGGCACTGGTTTGTACTGGGAGGGCACTGGGGGGGCACTGGTTTGTACTGGGAGGGCACTAATGGGGCACTGGTTTGTACTGGGAGGGCACTGGGAGGGCACTGGTTTGTACTGGGAGGGCACTGGGAGGGCACTGGTTTGTACTGGGAGGGCACTAATGGGGCACTGGTTTGTACTGGTCTGTACTGGGAGGGCACTGGGGAACTGGTTTGTACTGGGAGGGTACTGGGGCACACTGGGGGCACTGGTCTGAACTGGTCTGTACTGGGGGTCACTGGGAGGGTCCCGGGGGGTCACTGGGGGGTCGGTGACTGGTCTGTACTGGGAGATCTGAACTGGTCCATACTGGGAGATCTGAACTGGTCTGTACTGGGGATCACTGGGAGGGTACTGGGGGGTCCCGGGGGGTCGGTGACCGGTCTGAACTGGTCTGTAGTGGGAGATCTGAACTGGTCTGAACTGGGGGGTCACTGGGGGTCCCGGGGGTCGGTGACTGGTCCGTACTGGTCCATACTGGGAGATCTGAACTGGTCTGTACTGGGGATCACTGGGAGGGTCCCGGGGGGTCCTGGGGGGGTCCCGGGGGTCGGTGACTGGTCCGTACTGGGAGATCTGAACTGGTCTGTACTGGGGGTCACTGGGAGGGTCCCGGGGGGTCCCGGGGGTCGGTGACTGGTCTGAACTGGTCTGTACTGGGAGATCTGAACTGGTCTGTACTGGGGATCACTGGGGGGTCACTGGGGGGTCGGTGACTGGTCTGAACTGGTCTGTACTGGGAGATCTGAACTGGTCTGTACTGGGGATCACTGGGGGGTCCCGGGGGTCGGTGACTGGTCTGTACTGGGGGTCACTGGTCTGTACTGGGAGATCTGAACTGGTCTGTACTGGGAGATCTGAACTGGTCTGTACTGGGGGTCCCGGGGGGTCACTGCAGGGTCCCGGGGGGTCGGTGACTGGTCTGTACTGGGAGATCTGAACTGGTCTGTACTGGGGGTCACTGGGAGGGTCCCGGGGGGTCACTGGGGGGTCGGTGACTGGTCTGAACTGGTCTGTACTGGGAGATCTGAACTGGTCTGTACTGGGGATCACTGGGAGGGTACTGGGGGGTCACTGGGGGTCGGTGACTGGTCCGTACTGGTCCGTACTGGGCGCCCACCTGCTCGTCGCCCCGCTCCTCGGCCTCGTCGTCGTCCAGCAGGTCGCCCTCCTCGGCCGAGTCCTCGTGGCCGCCCTCGGCCTTGGCCCCGCCCGCCTCGTCCTTCTTGGAGCCGCCGCCGCCGCCCTGCTCCTCCTCCGCCTTGTCGCTCTTGGCCTCTGCGGGGAAAAAACGGGAATTTGGGGCGAAAAACGGGGATTTGGGGCAAAAAATAGGGCGTTCGGGGTGAAAATCGGGGGTTTGGGGGTAAAAATGGCGGTTTTAGGAAAAAAAATGGGGGGTTGGGGGGAAAAATAGGGGGGTTTGGGCAAGAAAAGGGTTTGGGAGGAAAATGGGGATTTTGGAAAAAAAACCTGGGGATTTTGGAAAAAAAATTGGGGGTTTTGGGGGAAAAAACAGGGGGTTGGGGGGAAAAGGGGGTTTGGGGTGAAAAATGGGGATTTTGGGAAAAAAATGGGGTTTGGAGAAAAAATGGGGATTTTGGGAAAAAAACAGGGATTTTGGGAAAAAAAACGGAGATTTTGGGAAAAAAATGGGGGTTTGGGGAAAAAATCAGGGGATTTGGGTAAAAAACCCGGGGGTTTTGGGAAAAAAATGGCGGTTTGGGGGAAAAAAATGGGTTTGGGGGGAAAAACGGGGATTTTGGGAAAAAAAACCAGGGGTTTGGGGGGAAAATGGGGGGTTTGGGGCAAAAAATGGGGGTTTTGGGCAAGAAAAGGGGGTTTGGGAGGAAAAATGGGGGTTTTGGGAAAAAAAAAATAGGGGTTTGGGGGAAAAAACAGGGGTTTGGGGGGAAAAATGAGGATTTTGGGAAAAATTTGGGGTTTTGGGGTGAAAAATGGGTGTTTGGGGGAAAAACGGGGATTTTCGGGGGAAAAATGGGGGTTTGGGGGGAAAAACAGGGATTTTGGGAAAAAAAATGGAGGTTTGGGGGAAAATGGAGGCTTGGGGGTTAAAATGGGGATTTTGGGAAAAAATCGAGGATTTGGGGCAAGAAAAGGGGGTTTGGGGTGAAAAATGGGGAGTTGGGGAAAAAATCGGGGGTTTTGGGGGGGAAATTAGGGGTTTGGGGGGAAAAATGGGATTTGGGGTGAAAAATGGGGATTTGGGGGGAAAAACAGGGGTTTGGGGGGATAAATGGGCGTTTTGGGTAAAAAATGGGGGTTTGGAGTGAAAAATGGGGATTTTGGGAAAAAATCGGAGGTTTGGGGGAAAAAAAGGGGATTTGGGGTGGAAAAATGGGGATTTTGGGAAAATATCAGGGTTTTGGGGTGAAAATTCGGGATTTTAGGGAAAATCTGGGTGTTTGGGGCAAGAAAAGGAGATTTGGGGCCGAGGCTGCGTTTGGGGCGGGAGATGCTGTTTTTGGGTCAGGCAGGATTTGGGCATGCCTGTTTTGGGGTGAAAAGCGGCGGTTTTAGGGGAATGTGGGGACGGGGCTGGATTTGGGGTGAAAAGCGGCGGTTTTGGGGGATTTGGGGTGAAAATGGCCGTTTTTGGGTCGCAGGCTCACTCTGCTCACGCTCCAGGCGCTCGAGGCTCTCCAGCAGCGCGTCCACCTTGGCCTTGATCTGCCCCAGCTCCTTCTTGATGCTCTGCAGGTCGTCGCCCTTCACTGCGGAACCGGAAACGCGTCGGGAATGGGGGCGGCCATGTTGGATATGGGGAATGGGGGCGGCCATGTTGGATATGGGGAATGGGGGCGGCCATGTTGGACTGGGATATGGAGGTGGCCATGTTGGGTATAGGGGTGGCCATGTTGGATTGGGATATGGGGGTGGCCATGTTGGATATGGGGAATGGGGGCAGCCATGTTGGACTGGGATATGGAGGTGGCCATGTTGGGTATAGGGGTGGCCATGTTAGATTGGGATATGGGGGCAGCCATGTTGTTTTTGGGGGTGGCCATGCTGAATTGGGGAATTGGGGCTGCCATATTGGACAGGGTGCCGCCATATTGAACAAATCATGGCGGCAGCCATATTGGACAGGGTACGGCCATACTGGACTAGGTGCCCTCATATTGAACAGATCATGGCAGCAGCCATGTTGAACTGGGTGCCACCATATTGAATAAACCATGGCAGCAGCCATATTGGACTGGGTGCCGCCATATTGAATAAACCATGGCGGCAGCCATATTGAACTGGGTGCCGCCATATTGAATAAACCATGACGGCAGCCATATTGGACTGGGTGCCGCCATATTGAATAAACCACGGCGGCAGCCATATTGGACCGGGTGCCACCATACTGAATAAATCACGGGTGCCGCCATATTGGCCCGGGTGCCACCACATTGAATAAATCATGATGGCAGCCATATTGGACTGGGTGTGGCCATATTGGACTGGGTGCTGCCATATTGGACTGTGTGCCGCCATATTGAATAAACCATGGCGGCAGCCATATTGGACTGGGTGTGGCCATATTGGACTGGGTGCTGCCATATTTAACTGGGTGCTGCTATATTGAATAAACCACGGCGGCAGCCATATTGGACTGGGTGCTGCCATATTGGACTGGGTGCCACCATATTCAATAAACCACGGCGGCAGCCATATTGGACCGGGTGCTGCCATATTGGACAGGGTGCCGCCATATTGAATAAACCACGGCGGCAGCCATATTGGACTGGGTGCCACCATATTGAATAAACCACGGCGGCAGCCATATTGGACCGGGTGCCGCCATATTGGCCCGCACCCCACCCGCCATCACGCCCCCGCCCCGCGCTGCCCCCGCGCCTCGGTTTCCCCGTACGTTTGCCGGACTTGGAGGAGGAGCCGCGCTGGCCGGACTTGCTGTTGAAGCTCTTGCCGCGCCGGGAGGTGTTGCCGGAGACGCGCTGGCGCTTGGAGGGCACCACGGCGCGAGCGATGGGGGGCGGGGGCGGCACGCGGGCGGGGTAGCTGTACATCCTGCGGGGGGGGAGGGCACAGCCCGCGCTGCACTGGGGGCGCCGCCGGGCGCCGGGGGGGGGGAGGGGCGGGGGGAGGGGCGGGGGGGGTCCCTAACCCGCTCTGGACTGGTTTATACTGGTACCGGTCATAGTAATCCCGCTGGAAGTCGTAGTCCAGGTCGAACGACGACCTGGGGGCGGGGCAGGGGGTGAGAGCCGAAAAGAAACGGAAACCCCCCCAAAAAAACTGGGATTGACACAAAAAAAAACCCCAAAACCCACAAAAAAACCCAAAACCCACCAAAAAACCCAAAACCCACAAAAAATAAAAAAACCCACAAAAAATACTGGTATTGACACAAAAAAACCCCAAAACCCACAAAAAACCCAAAACCCAAAAAACCCCAAAACCCACGAAAAATAAAAAAACCCACAAAAAAAACTGGTATTGACACAAAAAAACCCAAAACCCACAAAAAAACCTGGTATTGACACAAAAAAAAACCCCAAACCCCACAAAAAACCCAAAAACTCACAAAAAAACACGGGGTCCCCCCAAAAAACCTCAGGATGACACAAAGAAAATTGAACCCCCCCAAAAAAACCCTGGGATTGACAGAAAAACCCCCCAAAAGAACCTGGGATTGACACAAAAAAAACCCAAAACCCACAAAAAACCCAAAAACCCACAAAAAAACCATGGGGTCCCCCAAAAAAACCTCGGGATGACACAAAAAAAATGGAAACCCCCCAAGAAAACCTGGGATTGACACAAAAAATCCCAAAAACCCACAAAAAAACCTCAAAACCCCCTAAAAAACCACGGGATTGACACAAAAACCCCAATACCCCCGAAAAAACCACAAAACCCCCCAAAAAACCACAGGATCCCCCCCAAAAACCACAGGATTAACACAAAAAAACAGAAACCCCCCAAAAAAACCATGGGATCCCCCCAAAAGACCCTGGGATTGACACAAAAAAAAACAGACACAAAAAAACCAGAAACCCCCCAAAAAACCACGGGATCCCCCCCAAAAACCACGGGATTGACACAAAAAACCCAAAACCCCCAAAAACCCTGGGATGACACAATAAAAACCCCCAAAATCCCTGGAATTGACACAAAAACACCCAAACCCCCCAAAACACCATGGGATCCCCCCAAAAAACCCTGGGATGCCCCAAAACCCCCCAAAACCCCCGAGGATCCCCAAAAAACACAACCAGGACATTTTTAAAACTGCAAAAACCACCCAGGACCCCCCAAAAATCCCCTGTGACACCCAAAACCCCCCGGGACACCCCAAACCGCCCCGGGATCCCTAAAAAATTCCCGAAAATTTCCAAAAATGACTGGGACACCCAAAACCGCCCCCAGAGATCCCCGAAAATTCCCCCAAAATTTCCAGGAATCACCGGGACACCCAAAACCCACCCTGGGACACCCCAAACTCCCCAAAAAATCCCCCAAAATTTCCAGAACCCCCCCAGGGCACCCCAAAATTCCCCCAAATTTCCAGGAGTCACCAGGACACCCCAAATCCCCTCAGAGACACCCCAAACCCCCCCAGGATCCCCCAAAAATTTCCCAAAATTCCCAAAAACCCCCTGGGATCCCCCAAAATTTCCAAGGACCAGCAGGACAACCCCAACCCCCCCCTGGGACAGCCCAAATCCCCCCAGGGATCCCCAAAAATTCCCCCAAAATTTCCAGGAGTTCCTGGGACACCCCAAACGCCCCCTGGGACACCCCAAATTTCCTGGAGTCTCCGGGACATCCCAAACCCCCCCTGGGACACCCCAAAATTCCCCCAGGGATCCCCAAAAATTCCCCCAAAAATTCCCCCTAATTTCCTGGAGTCCCCAGGACACCCCAAAAACCCCCTGGGACACCCCAAAATTTCCCCAGGGATCCCCAAAATTTCCAGGAGTCCCTGGGACACCCCAAACCCCCCGGGACACCCCAAAATCCTCCAGGAGTCCCCGGGCCACCCCGACCCCCGGAGCGGATCCCCGGGTCCCCACCTGACGAGGGGGGACGGTGACGGGGGGGCGGCTACTGACCCGTACATCTCGGCCGCCGAGCGCTTCACCCCCGCCTTGCCCCGGTTCACCTTCGGCTCGGCCGCCAGGTTGATGTCTGCGCGCCACGGGGGGCCACCGGTGGCCAGGGGTGACCACGGGTGACCACGGGTGGCCATGACCATCCCTGCCCCACCCAAATGTGGGGATCCCCCCGCTGCGACCCCCAGACCCCAAAACACCTCCCAGAACCTCACCCAGACCAACAGACTGACCATCAATGACCATGGCCACCACCCTGACCACCTCCCTGGCCATGCCTGCCCCACCCAAACATGGGGCCCCTCCTGCTGTGTCCCCCAGACCCCAAAACACCTCCCAGAACCTCACCCAGACTGACCATGAGTGACCAGCATGACCACCAATGACCATGGCCACCTCGCTGACCACCTCTGTGACCATCCTTGGTCCATCCAAGTGTGGGGATCCCCCCGCTGTGTCCCCCAGACCCCAAAACACCTCCCAGAACCTCACCCAGACCAATAGATTGACCATCAATGACCACGAATGACCATGGCCACCTCGCTGACCACCTCCCTGACCATCCCTGCCCCACCCAATTGTGGGACTCCTGCAGCCACACCCCCCAGACCCCAAAACACCTCCCAGAACCTCACCCAGACTGACCATGAGTGACCAGCATGACCACCAATGACCACGGCCACCTCGCTGACCACCTCTGTGACCATCCTTGGTCCATCCAAGTGTGGGGCTCCCCCTGCACTGCCCCCCAGACCCCAAAACACCTCCCAGAACCTCAGCCCGACCATCAGACCGACCGCGAGCGCCCAGGAGCACGCACCCAGCACCTGGCCGGCGATCATGCGGCCGTCCTCGCCGGCCACGGCGGCGCGGGCGTTGCGCTCGTTGACGTACTGCACGAAGGCGAAGCCCTTGTGCACGGAGCAGCCGACGATCTTGCCGTACTTGGCGAAGATGGCCTCCACGTCGCTCTTCTTCACCACCAGCGTGTTCAGGTTGCCGATGAAGACGCGCGAGTTCAGCGACCGCGGGTCCGTCTTGTTGGTCACGTTGCTGGCCATGGCGGCGGGATGGGGGGGGCGTGGCCTGGGGAAGGGCGGTGGGCGTGGTCAGTGGGGTCAGTGGATGTGGTCAGTGTGGTCAATGGGTGCGGTCAGTGGGCATGGTCATTGTGTGGGCGTGGTCAATGTGGTCATTGGGCATGGTCAGTGTGGGCGTGGTCAGTGTGGGTGTATGGTCATTGTGGGTGTGGTCAGCGTGGGCGTGCGGTCAGTGTGGGTGTGGTCATTGTGAGTGTGGTCAGTGGGTGTGGTCACTTTGGGCATGGTCATTGTGTGGGCGTGGTCAATGTGGTCAGTGGGCGTGGTCAGTGTGGCCAATGGGTGTGGTCAGTGGGCGTGGTCAATGTGGTCAGTGGGTGTGGTCATTGTGGGTGTGGTCATTGTGGGTGTGGTCAGTGTCACGGTGGGGGTGGCCAAAAATTTCCCAAAATCACACTAAAACCACCCAAAAAACACCCCAGAACCACCCAAAAACCTCCAAAAACCACCCAAAAATTCCAAAAACCACCAAAATCCGCCCCAAAAAATAAAAAAAATCCACATGGAACCACCCAAAAAAACATCCAAAACCCACCCAAAAATATCCAAAAAACCACTCAAAACCAACCCAAAAAACTCCAAAAACCACCAAGAAACGCCCACAAACCTCCAAAATCCACCCAAAAGACTCCAAAATCCACCCAAAAACATGAAAAACCCCACATGGAACCACCCAAAAATATCCAAAAAAACGCCCTAAAAACCTCCAAATCCACCCCACAAAACAACCAAAAACCTCCAAAAACCACCAAGAAACACCCAAAAACCTCCAAAATCCACCTAAAAAACCACCCAAAAGCCTCCAAGAAACTCCCCAAAACTTCTGAAAACCTCCAAAAAACACCCAAAACCCCTCAAAAAACCACAAACAAACCACCCAAAAAACACCAAAACCACCCAAAAACCTCCAAAAATGCCCAAAACCACCCAAAAAACATCAAAACCAACCAAAAACCTCCAAAAATGCCCAAAACCGCCCAAAACGCCCCAATCCCCGTGGGAACCCCCAGAAGGTTCCAGAACCCCCTGGGACCCCCCTGGTTCCTTATCGGAGCCCTAATTAGCATCTAATTTGCATAAATGACACATCACAGCAAACCATCACCCCCAATTAGCATCTAATTAGCATAAATGGCACATAAGGCCCAACCCATCACCTCTAATTAGCATCTAATTAGCATAACCAGCACCCAAGGCCAACCCCTGAAGTCCTAAATTAGCATCTAGTTAGCATAATCAGCACATTACATCCCCAATTAGTTTATAATTAGTATATAATTAGCATAAACAGCACCTAATGGCCACCTTGAATTATCACCTAGTTAGCATTAACAGAGCCCAATGGCCACCCTCAGCAGCCCCAATTAGCATCTAATTAGCATAAATAGCACCTAAGGCCCAGCCCTTGACCCCAATCACCTTCATTAATGTGATGTGTTAATGAGTGCTGTTCATTAGTCCCGCCCCTCCTTAATTACAGTTATTATCTAGCCCTCAATAATTACAGTAAATACCCACCCATCGTTATTTATGCTAATTACCCAGCCCCCGTTAATTACCATAATTATCCAGACGTTGTTAATTATGGTAATTACCCAGCCCTCAATAATTACGGTAATAGTCCTCAATAATTACGGTAATTATCCAACCTCGCTAACGATCACACCCTCAGAATTGCTAATTAATATTCCCTATGAATATTAATCTCATTAATGAATATCAACCCTCGTTAATGAACATTAACTAAACACCCTGCTTGTTAATTAGGGGTGTCATTAGCATAAAACCAGGAGCTCTAATTAGCACTGTTGCTGCTGTCCTTTGACCTCAGCTAATGAATTCATTATGCTAATGAGCACTCTAACACCAAACAATGCCTAATAAACATTCCTAATTAGCGCCAAGTCCCTAACGAGAGATTAATTACCCTAACCAGCACTGCATGAATTATGCTAATGAGCACTGCAACACCCACTCATTACTTAAAACGCCTAATTAAAATTTCCAATTAGCACAGGTGCCTAAGGAGGGGCCCCCTGTTTGATCGGCCGGGGCCTCATTAAGCGCTAATTTGCATATGAACAAAGCCACGCCTCTTACCGTGGGGGAGGGGCGTCCGTGGGTCGGCGGCGGCGAAGGGGGCGGGGCCAAGGGAGGGGGCGTGGCCAAAGGAAAGGGGCGTGGCCACGGAAAGGGGCGTGGTCAAGGGAGGGGGCGTGGCCAAAGGAAAGGGGGCGTGGCTTCGGCGCTAAAGGGGGCGGGGCTGGGCCGAGAGAGAGGCCAGGAAAAATATTAAAAAAATTTAAAAAAAAATTAAAAAAAAAAATTAAAAAAATATCCGGGGAAAGCCTTTAAAAAATAAAAAACCTTCAAAATAAAAAATTAAAAAAAAAAAAATTAAAAATTACCAAAACCCCTCAAACCCCTGAAAATACCGGGGGAGGGGGAGGGGCAAGGGAGGGGCCGGGCCCCGCCCCCTCCTGCTCGGTTTTGGGGCCAGTTTGGGCCGTTTTGGGCCGTTTCAGCCATTTTGGGCAATTTTGGGGCCATTTCAGCCATTCTCACCCATTTTGGGCCATTTTTGGGCCACTTTGGGGCAGTTTTGGGGCTGGGGGAGGGGAGCACCCCGGGGTGGGCGAGGGGCTCGTGGGCGGGGTTTGTGGGCGGGGGAGGGGCAAAATTTGCATATTTTTGAATGCATTTAAAATATTATTTTTTTTTAAGGGATGGGGGAGGAGTTAAAAGGTTTTGGGTGGGGGGGGGAGGGGAGAGAGAGAGAGAAAGGCGGCGGGGGAGGGGGAAAAAATACCCACAAAAACAACAACAACAATTAAAAAAAAAAAAACCCCAAAAAAATAAAAAATAAAAATAAAAAAAACCCAATTATTAAAAAAAAAAAAAAAAAAAAAAAAAAAAAAAGCAGGAAAACGTTTGGAACTTACGGTCGCCGCGCCGGCTCAAAAAAATCGCGCTGTGGACAAAAAAGAGACAAAAAAATGGCAAATTTGGGGGGGCGGGGGAGGGGGGGAGGCTCGGGGGCCCCTCCCCCGCTCCGCGCTCAGGCCCCGCCCCCAGCGGCGCCCCTCCCCCACCGCCACCGGCCCCCCCCTCTCGGCGTGGATCTTTTAATGGAAATTCCCGTGTTTTTGGGTAAAAACCTCCGAAACGGGGCGGGGGGGGGGGAGGGGAGGGGGAGGGGCGGGGTGGGGGAGGGGCCGGTCCGGGATCTGCTCCTGGGCCCTGCGGAAGGAGAGAAGGTTGAGCGACCCCTCCCCCCTCCCCAGGCCCCGCCCCCGCCGCCAGGCCACGCCCCCAACCCAAAATTTGGGGGGGGGGAGGAGGGGGGGTGAGACCCCTCCCCCACCCAACCGCCACCCCTCCCCCCCCTCACGGCGGGGTGGGGGAGGGGAACACGGGGGGTTTTGGGGGGAAAAAGGTGAGTTTTGGGAGCGGGCGGAGACGGCGCCGAAATTTGGGGAGAATTTGGGGGGTTTGTCCCTGAATTTTGGGGGTTTGTTCCCAAATTTGGGGAGAAATGCAGAATTTGGGGGATTTGTCCCCAATTTTGGGGGTTTGTTCCTAAATTTGGGGGGTTTGTCCCCAAATTTGGGGAGAAATGGAGAATTTGGGGGGGTTGTTCCCAAATTTAGGGAGAAATGGAGAATTTGGGGGGTTTGTCCCTGAATTTGGGGGGTTTGTCCTCAAATTTGGGAAGAAATGGAGAATTTGGGGGATTTGTCCCTGAATTTTGGGGGTTTGTCCCCAAATTTGGGGAGAAATGCAGAATTTGGGGGATTTGTACCCGAATTTGGGGGTTTGTTCCCAAATCTGGGAAGAAATTGAGAATTTGGGGATTTTCCCCTGAATTTAAGAGAGAAATTCAGAATCTGAAGGGTTTGTCCCCAATTTGGGGGGATTGTCCCTGATTTTTGAGGATTTGTCCCCAGATTTGGGGAGAAATTGAGAATTTGGGGGCCTTGTCCCTGAATTTGGGGGATTTGTCCCCAAAAGTGGGAAATTTGTCCCTGAATTTGGGGAGAAATGGAGAATTCGGAGAGTTTTCCCCTGAATTTGGGGAGTTTGTCCCTGAATTTGGGGAACTTGAGGGGTTTGACCCCAAATTTTGGGATTTTGTCCCTGAATTTAGGCAGAAACAGAAAATTTAGGGGGTTTGTACCCAAATTTGGGGGATTTGTCCCTAAATTTGGTTCGTTTCTCCCTGAATTTGTGGGTTTTCCCCCAAATTTGGGGATTTTGCCCCCGAATTTTGGGGTTTTTGGCAAAATTCGGGTTTAACTCCTCGAATTCCCCTCCGCCCTCCCAAAGCCCCACATTTGGGGCCAAAAGGGGAAATTTGGGACTTTGGAGCTTCAATTAAGGCAGGAGGGGGGAAGGGGGAGGGAAATTTGAGGGGGAATGGGAGAATTTGGGGGCTGGCCCCAAAATCTGGGGGAAATCCATGAAAATCGAGATTTTGGGGGAGAAAATGGAGGAAATGAGATGGGAGCTACTGGAGCCAGGAGAGAACGCGGGAATTTGGGATTTAGCCCCAAAAACCGCTCCTGGACCTGATCAAAAACCCCCAAAATGTACCTGGAACTGATCAAAAACTCCTAAAAACCCCCAAAACCACCAGGAAATGATCAGAAACCCCTAGAAACCCCAAAAGCCACCTGGAAATGATCAGAAAACCCTAAAAACCCCCAAAACCACCAGGAACTGATCACAAACCCCTAAAAACCCCAAAAACCACCTGGAAATTATCAGAAACTCCAAAAAAACCCCAAAAACCACCTGGGACCACCCAAAAACCACCTGGAACAACCCCAGAAATTACCAAAAACCACTAAAAATCACCAAAAACCCTGAAAAATCCCCAAACACCGCCCGGGACCTCGCAGGTGGGGAAGAGGCAAAAACTGGACCTGAAAAGGTCCCAAAATTGGGGGGAAAAGGGAAAAACGGAACCTGAGCTCCCAAAATTGGGGGAAAAAGGGAAAAAACCAATCCTGAGCTCCCGAAATTGGGGGGAAAAGGGAAAAAACCAATCCTGAGCTCCCAAAATTGGGGGGAAAAGGGAAAAACGGAACCTGAGCTCCCGAATTTTGGGGGAAAAGGGAAAAACGGAACCTGAGCTCCCAAAATTGGGGGGAAAAGGGAAAAACGGAACCTGAGCTCCCAAAATTTGGGGGAAAAGGGAAAAACGGAACCTGAGCATCTAAAATTGGGGGGAAAAGGGAAAAACCAAACCTGAGCTCCCAAAATTGGGGGGGAAAGGGAAAAAACGGAACCTGAGCTCCCAAAATTGGGGGGAAAAGGGAAAAATGGGAATTCCTGCCCCCCGCCGTTAATTAAGCCTTGAAGGGGATTAATGAAAGCTTCTGGGGGATTTAATTAAAGCTTTTGGGGGGTTTAATTAAAACTTCTGGGGGTTTAATAAGCTCCCAAAGCCAGGCTTGGCCACGCCCCCAAGTGTAGCCCCGCCCCTCGCTGCTTTATTAACCCTTAATTAGTATTAATTAGTCCCTTAACGATTAGCCACGCCCCCCGTGTTAATTATGCAAACGAAGGCCTCCAAGGGGAGTGAATTAGGCCCAGCCTGGCGCGCAAGGGGTTAATTAATTAATTAATTAATTAAGCCGAGGGTGTTAATCAGGGCTAAGCCACGCCCCCACCCCCGCGGGGTCAGCCCCGCCCCCGCAGGGGCTGATTAATTAATTAATTACCTCGGGGAGCCGAACCCCGCCCCCGCAGGGCTTAATTAAACACGGAGCGCCCTAATTAATTAATTAATTACCTCGGGGAGCCAACCCCGCCCCCGCAGGGGTTAATTAAACCCGGAGCGCGCTCGTTAATTAACTGGGGAGCCAAACCCCGCCCCCGGCGGGGTCAATCCCGGCCCTGAAGGGGTTAATTACCCCCCCAGCCGAGTCATTAGTTAATTACGCTGAGCAATTAGTTCATGAGGGCGCGGCCCCGCCCCCCCGGCCCCGCCCCCCCGGCCCTGAGCCCCCCCCCCCCCCCCCCATTTCCCGCCTCGCTCCCTCACGCGCCGCCGCCATTTGCACCCCCCAAACCTCCCCCGCGCCCCCGGGCGGGTCCTCCCGCCCGCGGAGCCTCCCGCAGCCCCCCGGGACCCTCCCGGAGCCGCCCCCGCTGCCCCCTCACCGCTCCGGGCACCGCTGCGCTGCCGCCGCCGCCGCCGCCGCTTCCTCCGGGGGCCGAGCGCAAAATGGCGCCCGCGCCGCCCTCAGCGCCGCCAGCGCCGCCGGGCCCGCCCACGCCGCCCGTTGCCGCGCGGCGATTGGCTGAGACGGCTGTCAATCCAGCGCCGAGCCAATGGCAGCGCGCGGAGCGGCGCTGCGCGGGAAGGGGGAGGAGAGGCGGCGGGGGGCTCGGGGGGTGGTGTCGATCGCGCTGATTGGCCGAGCGCGCTGCCAGTTATTCCGCTAGACCAATCGGAGCCCGGCGCACGGCGGAGGGCCCGCCCCCCGAGGCGCGCGGGGAGATGGGCGCATGCGCAGCCGGCCGCCGTTGGATCAGCGGGAGGGCGGGGCGAAGAGCTCGGTGCGGGCTCTGATTGGGCGAAGGGAGACGTGGGAGGTTGGTGATTGGACAGCGGCGCTGTCAGTCAGGCGGAAGGGGCGGGGCCCACTTCGCGCTGGTTTTGGGGCCTTTTAAACTGGTTTGGGGTGATTTAAACTGGTTTAGGGAAATTAAAACTGGTTTGGGGTGATTTTAACCGGTTTGGGGTCATTTAAACCGGTCTGGGCCCATTTTAAACTGGTTTTACCCAATCCCGACACCTTTCTCCCCATTTTTCTCAAGTTTTCCAATTTTGTCCTCATTTTTTCCATCTTCCCCCCATTCTTTCCCACTTCTGCCCAATTTTCCCCAGATTTTCTCAATTTCCCCCATTTTTCAAATTTCCCCTCCGTTTTTTTCCCAGTTTTCCCCAATTTCCCCAATTTTTCCCAATTTCCCCCTATTTTTTCCCCAATTTTGCCCAATTCCCCCATTTTCCCCCCCACTTTCCCCTTTCCCCCCATTTTTCCAATTTTCCCCAATTCCTTTCCGAATTTCCTCCCTCATTTCCCCCAATTTCCCCCCAGTTTTCCCAATTTTTCCCAATTCTCCCACTTTCCCACAATTTTCCCACCATTTTTTCCCAATTTCCCCCATTTTGCCCCATTTTCCCCCCTTTTCTCCCCATTTTTCGCATTTTTTTCCCCGTTTTTCCCAATTCCCCCCATTTTGCCCAATTCCCCTCGATTTTTTCCAATTTTTCTCAATTTCCCCCCAATTTTCCCCAGTTTTTCTCATTTTTCCCACCATTTTTCCCAATTTCCCCCGTTTTTGCCCCATTTTTCCCTTTTGCCCCATTTTCCCAATTTTTTTCCCATTTTTCCCCAATTTCCCCCATTTTTCCCCAATTTTTTTTCCAATTCCCCCCATTTTTCTCATTTTTCCCACCATTTTTCCCAATTTCCCCCATTTTTGCCCCATTTTCCCCCTTTTGCCCCATTTTCACAATTTTTTTTCCATTTTTCCCCAATTTCCCCCATTTTTCCCCAATTTTTTTCCAATTCCCCCCATTTTTCTCAATTTTCCCACCATTTTTCCCAATTTCCCCCGTTTTTGCCCCATTTTTCCCCATTTTTCCCAATTTCCCCCGTTTTCGCCCCGTTTCTGCCCCGGCGCGCAGGAATTCCCGTTTTGGTTAGAAAACCTTAAAAAAACGAAATTTTTATTGAATTTTTGGAAAAGAGCCGCGGGGGGGGGAGGGGGCCCGAACCCGGGGGGGAAAAACCCCAAAAAGGGGGAAAATCCCCCCAAAATGGGGGGACCCCCATAAATACAGAAACCGGGGGAAAAAACGCGGATTTTGGGAAAATCGGGGAAATCCGGGGGTTTTCGGCACCGATTTCTGGTGGGAAAATCTCGGGGAATCTCCCCAAAAACCCCGCGGGGAGAAAAAAAAAACCAAAATCCCCGAATTTTCACCCAAACAACAAAACTAAAAAAAATTCCAAAAAAACCCCCAAAAACGGGCGGGGCCCCAAAATCCGCGGGAATCGCCCCAAAATTCCAGAGGGGGGGGGAAAATGGGAAAAAAAACAACAAAAAGGGGAAAAAAGGTGAAAAAAACGGGGAAAAAAGGGGAAAAAAGGGGCGGGACGGGGGCGAAAAGGCCCGGGCGGTTTTGGGGTGAAAAGCGGCGATTTTGGGTCCCGTCACTTCCGCTTCTTCTTGGGGGGGTGGGGCCGGCCCCGGCCGGGGGGGCCCTTGCGCTTCCGGCCCCGCCCCCGCTCCTCCTCCTCCTCGTATTGGCTCTCGCGGTCGGCTGGGCGCCGTTTGGGGGGAAAAACGGCGATTTTGGGCAAAACGGGGATTTGGGGAAAAGGGGGGTTGGGGGGGAAAGGGGGATTGGGGGGGAAAATGGGGATTTTGGGTAAATGGGGGTTTGGGGGTGAAAAATGGGGGTTTTGGGAAAATGGGGGTTTGGGGGGATAAAGGGGGTTTGGGGTGAAAAATGGGGATTTTGGGTAAATGGGGGTTTGGGGGGGAAATGGGGGTTTGGGGTGAAAAATGGGGATTTTGGGTAAAGGGGGAATTGGGGGTGAAAAATGGGGGTTTTGGGAAAAAGGGGGATTGAAAGGTAAAGGGGGAATTGGGGGGAAAAATGGGGATTTTGGGAAAAAGGGGGATTTTGAGAAAAAGGGGGAATTGGGGGGTAAAGGGGGTTTGGGGGGGAAAATGGGGATTTTGGGTAAATGCGGAATTGGGGGTGAAAAATGGGGATTTTGGGAAAAAGGGGGATTGGGGGGAAATGGGGGTTTGGGGTGAAAAACGGGGATTTTGGGAAAAACGGGGATTTTGGGGGAAAAATGGGGATTTTGGGGGGAAAAGGGATTTGGGGGGAAAAACGGGGATTTTGGTCAAAGGGGAATTGGGGGAGAAAACAGGGATTTTGGGAAAAAAGGGTTGAGGGGATTTGGGATTTTGGGGTGAATTCCGGGGGTTTTGGGGTGAATTCTGGGGGTTTTGGGGTGATTTCGGGGATTTTGGGGTGAATTCTGGGATTTTTGGATTTTTGGGGTGAATTCCGGGGGTTTTGGGGTTGAATTTGGGGATTTTGGGTTTTGGGGTGAATTCCGGGGGTTTTGGGGCCGCACCTTTCCGCGCCTCCTCCTCCAGCTCGTCCCAGTCCTTGCCGCTCTCCTCCTCGCTGCCCAGGGAGTCCTTGGAGTACTCTGGGCAAATCGGGGCGAAAAACGGAGAAATCGGGAAAAACGGGAAAAAACGAGAAAATTGGGAAAAAAACCCCAGGAAAAAAGGGGAAAAATGGGGTAAAAAATGGGGAAATTGGGAAAAACAGGAGAAAAAGGGGAAAATTGGGAAAAAAACACAGGAAAAAAGGGGAAAAATGGGGTAAAAAATGGGGAAATTGGGAAAATTGGGTAAAAAAACAGGAAAATTGGGAAAAAAGCCTCATGAAAATAGGGAAAAAAGGGGGAAAATGGGGAAATCGGGAAAAAAGGGGCAAACAACAGGAAAATCGAGAAAAAAGGGGGAGAATGGGGCAAAAAATAAGAAAATCGGGGAAAAAAGGGGCAAAAAAAGGGAAATTCGGGAATAAAGAGGAAAAATGAGGCAAAAAATGGAGAAATTGGGAAAAAAAGGGGCAAAAAAAAGGGACATTCGGGAAAAAAGGGGAAAAATGAGGGAAAAATGCAGGAAATCGGGAAAATTGGGGAAAACATTTTTTTACCCCCGCCAGGTGTGCCCAGGTGAACCCAAACCCCCAAAAAATCCCCACTTTTAACCCAAATTTCCCCATTTTTAACACAAAAATCCCCATTTTTAACCCGAATTTTGCCGTTTTTCCCTTTTTTTCCCCCCAGGTGAGCCCAGGTGTGCCCAGGTGAGCCCAAACCCCCATTTTTAACCCGAATTTCCCCATTTTTAACCCGAATTTCCCCATTTTTAACCCAAATTTCCCCATTTTTAACCCCCAAATCCCCATTTTTAACCCAAATTTCCCCATTTTTAACCCGAATTTCCCCATTTTTAACCCGAATTTCCCCGTTTTCCCCCCCAGGTGTGCCCAGGTGTGCCCAGGTGAGCCCAAACCCCCATTTTTAACCCCCAAACCCCCATTTTTAACCCGAATTTCCCCATTTTTAACCCGAATTTCCCCATTTTTAACCCGAATTTCGCCGTTTTTTCCCCGTTTCCCCCCCAGGTGTGCCCAGGTGAGCCCAGGTGCGCCCACCTGACTCCTCGGCCTCGGAGGAGTAGTCCTCGTCGCTGTCCTCCTCCTCCTCCTCGTCCTCCTCCGAGGGGTTGAAGGTCTCGTCCTCCAGCTCCGACTCCGACTCGCCCGGCTCCGCCTCCGAGCCCTGCAGGTGCACAGGTGAGACACAGGTGAGACACAGGTGAGGCGGACAGGTGGGACAGGTGAGATACAGGTGAGATGGACAGGTGAGATGGACAGGTGAGACAGGTGAGATATGGACAGGTGAGATTGGGACAGGTGAGATTGGACAGGTGAGATGGGACAGGTGAGACAGGTGAGATATGGACAGGTGAGATGGGACAGGTGAGATTGGGACAGGTGAGATGGACAGTTGGGACAGGTGAGGGACAGGTGAGACAGGTGAGATATGGACAGGTGAGATGGACAGGTGAGATACAGGTGGGAGGGGACAGGTGAGATGGGATAGGTGAAATTGGGACAGGTGAGATACAGGCGAGATTGGGACAGGTGAGGGATGGACAGGTGAGCCAGGTGAGAGACAGGGCAGGGATTTGGGTGTCTTCCAGGTGTTCCCCAGGTGTTCCCCAGGTGTGCCCAGGTGTTCCCAGGTGTATCCCAGGTGTGCCCAGGTGCGCAGGTGTGCCCAGGTGTCCCCAGGTGTGCCCAGGTGTGTTCCCAGGTGTCCCCAGGTGTTCCCAGGTGTGCCCAGGTGTGTCCCCAGGTGTTCCCAGGTGTTCCCAGGTGTGCCCAGGTGTGTTCCCAGGTGTTCCCAGGTGTCCCCAGCTCTCCCCAGGTGTGCCCAGGTGTGTTCCCAGGTGTTCCCCAGGTGTCCCCAGGTGCCCCCAGGTGTGTTCCCAGGTGTGCCCAGGTGTTCCCAGGTGTCCCCAGGTGTGCCCAGGTGTTCCCAGGTGTTCCCAGCTCTCCCCAGGTGTGCCCAGGTGTGCCCAGGTGTCCCCAGGTGCGCAGGTACCTCTCCCTCGGGCTCCAGGAAGCTCCAGCCGCCCTGCTCGAAGGGGGGCGGGGCCGGGGGGGTTTGGGCGTGTCCCAGGTGTGCCCAGGTGTGTTCCCACATGTATCCCAGGTGTCCCCAGGTGCCCCCAGGTGTGTTCCCAGGTGTGTCCCAGGTGTTCCCAGGTGTGCCCAGGTGTTCCCCAGGTGCCCCCAGGTGTATCCCAGGTGTCCCCAGGTGTTCCCAGGTGTCCCCAGGTGTTCCCAGGTGTTCCCAGGTGTGCCCAGGTGTGCCCAGGTGTTCCCCAGGTGTCCCCAGGTGCCCCCAGGTGTGTTCCCAGGTGTCCCCAGGTGTTCCCCAGGTGTCCCCAGGTGCCCCCAGGTGTGTTCCCAGGTGTGCCCAGGTGTTCCCAGGTGTGCCCAGGTGTTCCCAGGTGTGTTCCCAGCTGTCCCCAGGTGTGCCCAGGTGTGCCCAGGTGTGCCCAGGTACCTCTCCCTCGGGCTCCAGGAAGCTCCAGCCGCCCTGCTCGAAGGGGGGCGGGGCCGGGGGGGTTTGGGCGTGTCCCAGGTGTGTTCCCACGTGTATCCCAGGTGTCCCCAGGTGTCCCCAGGTGTTCCCCAGGTGTGCCCAGGTGTGTGCCCAGGTGCGCAGGTACCTCTCCCTCGGGCTCCAGGAAGCTCCAGCCGCCCTGCTCGAAGAAGCCCTCGGGGTCGTCCACGATGGTTTTCATGATCTTGGTCCAGTTGAGCGACTGAACCCCCTCGGTGTACTTGAGGTCACAGGAGCTGCAGGTGGGACAGGTGGGACACACCTGAGACAGGTGGGACACACCTGAGACAGGTGGGACACACCTGAGATACACCTGAGACAGGTAAAATACACCTGAGACATGGACAGGTGACACAGGTGAGACAGGTGAGACAGGGGCTGAACCCCCTCGGTGTACTTGAGGTCACAGGAGCTGCAGGTGGGACAGGTGGGACACACCTGAGACAGGTGAGACACACCTGAGACACACCTGGGACAGGTAAAATACACCTGGGACATGGACAGGTGACACAGACAGGGGCTGAACCCCCTCGGTGTACTTGAGGTCACAGGAGCTGCAGGTGGGACAGGTGGGACACACCTGAGACAGGTGGGACACACCTGAGACAGGTGGGACACACCTGGGACAGGTGAGACATGGAACAGGTAACACAGATGGGACTGAACCCCCTCGGTGTACTTGAGGTCACAGGAGCTGCAGGTGGGACAGGTGGGACACACCTGAGACACACCTGGGACAGGTAAAATACACCTGGGACATGGACAGGTGACACAGGTGACACAGGTGAGACAGGGACTGAACCCCTGAGGTCGCAGGAGCTGCAGGTGGGACACACCTGGGACAGGTGGGACACACCTGGGACAGGTGGGACACACCTGAGACAGGTGGGACACACCTGAGATACACCTGGGACAGGTAAAATACACCTGGGACAGGTGGGACACACCTGGGACAGGTGGGACACACCTGAGACAGGTGGGACACACCTGAGATACACCTGGGACAGGTAAAATACACCTGGGACAGGTGAGACATGGACGGGTGAGACATGGAACAGGTAACACACCTGAGACAGGTGAGACACACCTGAGACAGGTAAAATACACCTGGGACAGGTAAAATACACCTGGGACAGGTAAAATACACCTGGGACAGGTGAGACATGGACAGGTGAGACATGGACAGGTGACACAGGTGAGACACGTGAGACACCTGAACATCCTAAAAAAATCTCAAATGTGAAAAACCGAAATTACCTCGAGAAAACCTGAAATAAAACCTTAAAAAATGGAAAAAAAACCTGAAAAAACCGAAAAAATGGCCAAAAATCTAAAAAAAATACTCCGAAAAAATTCCCCAAAATATCTAAAAAAAATCCCCCAAAAATTCTAAAAAAAAATCTGTAAAATATCTAAAAAAAATCCATAAAAATTCTAAAAAAATTCCATAAAAAATCTAAAAAAATCCCCAAAAATCTAAAAAAAATCCCCTAAAAATCTAAAAAAAATCCCTAAAAAATGTAAAAATATCCCCCCAACATCTAAATAAAAATCCTCAAAAAATCCTAAAAATACCTCAAATGTGAAAAACCGAAATTACCTCGAGAAAACCTGAAATAAAACCTTAAAAAATTGAAAAAAAAATAAAAAAAAACCCTAAAAAAACCCTTAAAAGAAGGTAAATTTGAGAGAAGCCCGGAAGCGTGTCGGATTTTCCCAAAACCGCCGGAATTTCACCCGAAGGTGCCGCTCACTTGAGCCACTCCTTGATGGGGTCGAGCGAGGCCACGGGGATGGCGTTGATCATGGTCACCTTGCGCCCGTAGTCCTTGTAGACGATCACCAGGTCGAAGTTCTTCAGGTGGAACTGCACGCGCTCAAAGTGGATCAGCTCCACCTCGTCCAGGGTCACCACGAAGGGCGGCTGCAAAACACCTGGGTTACACCTGGGTGCACCTGGATACACCTGGGTGTACCTGAGATACACCTGGATACACCTGAGATACACCTGAGTACACCTGGGTGCACCTGGGGAAGTGGATCAGCTCCACCTCGTCCAGGGTCACCACGAAGGGCGGCTGCAAAACACCTGGGTTACACCTGGGTGCACCTGGATACACCTGGGTGTACCTGGATACACCTGGGTGCACCTGAGATACACCTGAGAGCACCTGGGTGCACCTGAGTACACCTGAGATACACCTGGATACACCTGAGTACACCTGGGTACACCTGAGATACACCTGGGTACACCTGAGTACACCTGAGATACACCTGAGTACACCTGAGTACACCTGGGGAAGTGGATCAGCTCCACCTCGTCCAGGGTCACCACGAAGGGCGGCTGCAAAACACCTGGGTTACACCTGGGTGCACCTGGATACACCTGGGTGTACCTGAGATACACCTGGGTGCACCTGAGATACACCTGAGAGCACCTGAGTACACCTGAGATACACCTGAGAGCACCTGGGTACACCTGAGCACTCCTGAGTTACACCTGAGAGCACCTGGATACACCTGAGATACACCTGAGCACTCCTGAGATACACCTGGGTACACCTGAGTACACCTGGATACACCTGAGATACACCTGAGATACACCTGAGTACACCTGAGCACTCCTGAGTTACACCTGAGATACACCTGAGTACACCTGAGATACACCTGAGCACTCCTGAGTACACCTGGGTGCACCTGGGGAAGTGGATCAGCTCCACCTCGTCCAGGGTCACCACAAACGGGGGCTGCAAAACACCTGGGTTACACCTGGGTTACACCTGGGTGCACCTGAGCACTCCTGAGTTACACCTGAGAGCACCTGGATACACCTGAGATACACCTGAGTTACACCTGGGCACACCCAGGGATCCCCAAGGTCTCACCTGTCCCACCTGTCCCAGTCTCACCTGTCTCACCTGTCCCACCTGTCCCCCCCGCTCACCCACTCGGTGCAGTTCACCAGGGCACTGTCCCTCACCTGTCTCACCTGACCCAGTCTCACCTGTCTCACCTGTCCCAATCTCACCTGTCCCAGTCCCACCTGTCTCACCTGTCCCAGTCCCACCTGTCTCACCTGTCCCAGTCTCACCTGTCCCACCTGTCTCAATCTCACCTGTCTCACCTGTCCCAGTCTCACCTGTCTCACCTGTCCCACCTGTCCATATCTCACCTGTCCCAGTCTCACCTGTCCCCCCTCACCTGTCCCACCTGTCTCAATCTCACCTGTCCCACCTGTCCCCCCGTCACCTGTCTCACCTGTCTCACCTGTCCCACCTGTCTCACCTGTCCCAGTCTCACCTGTCTCACCTGTCCCAATCTCACCTGTCTCACCTGTCCCACCTGTCCCCCCCTCACCTGTCCCCCCCGCTCACCCACTCGGTGCAGTTCACCAGGGCACAGTCCCTCACCTGTCCCACCTGTCTCACCTGTCCCAGTCTCACCTGTCCCAGTCTCACCTGTCTCACCTGTCTCACCTGTCTCACCTGTCCCACCTGTCCCCCCCGCTCACCCACTCGGTGCAGTTCACCAGGGCGCTGTCCCTCACCTGTCTCACCTGTCCCAGTCTCACCTGTCCCACCTGTCTCACCTGTCCCAGTCTCACCTGTCCCAGTCTCACCTGTCTCACCTGTCCTACCTGTCTCACCTGTCCCCCCCTCACCTGTCCCCCCCGCTCACCCACTCGGTGCAGTTCACCAGGGCGCTGCTCGTGGGCTGCAGGAGGCAGGTGCTGCGGTAGGGGGCGCCGTTGAACCTGCCAGGACCCAAAATCCCCCAAAATCAACCCAAAATCGACCCCGAATGCCCCAAAACAGCCAAAAATCCCCCAAAACAGCCAAAATCCCCCAAAATCAACCCAAAATCGACCCCGAATGCCCCAAAACAGCCAAAAATCCCCAAAATCAACCTTAAATCCCCCAAACCAGCCCCAAAATACCACAAAATCACCCCAAAACAGCACAAAATGGCCCCAAAATCCCCCAAAATCAACCCAAAATCGACCCCGAATCCCCCAAAACAGCCAAAAATCCCCCAAATCAACCCAAAATCCCACAAAGTCACCCCAAAACCGACCCCAGATCCCCCAGAACAGCCAAAAATCCCCCAAAACAGCCAAAAATCCCCCAAATCAACCCAAAATTGACCCCGAATCCCCTGAAACAGCCAAAAATCCCCCAAAACAGCCAAAAATTCCCCAAATCAACCCAAAATCCCACAAAACAGCCCCAAAATACCACAAAATTACCCCAAAACAGCACAAAATGGCCCCAAAATCCCCCAAAATCAACCCAAAAATCTCCCTGAAATCCCCCCAAAATCGACCCCGAATCCCCTGAAACAGCCCCAAAATCCCACAAAATCACCACAAAACCCCCCAAAACAGCACAAAATCCCCCAAATCACCCCAAAATGGCCCCAAAATCCCTCAGAACTGCCCCATTGTTTCCCATTTTCTACCTTTCTGCCCCATTTTTCCCGTTTCTGCCCCATTTTCCCCCATTTCTCCCATTTTTTCCCATTTCCCCCATTTTTTTCCCATTTTCCCCCTTTCTCCCCATTTTCCCCCGTTTCTGCCCAATTTCTCCCCCCTTTCCCCGTTTTTCCCACGTTTTCCCCATTTCCGTTTTTCTGCCCATTTTTCCCCATTTTCCCGCCCTTTTATTTTCCACTTTCCCCGTTTTTCCCATTTTCCCCCTTTCCCCCTATTTTTTCCCCCGTTTTTCCCCCATTTTCTCCATTTTCCCCATTTCCCCCCATTTTTTCCCAATTTTCCCATTTTTCCCACTTCCCCCCCTTTTTTTCCCTATTTTCCCTTTTTTTCCCCATTTTTTCCCCCCATTACTCCCATTTTTCTCCTTTCTCCCCATTTTCCCCCTTTTTCCTCCCATTTCCCCCCTTTTTTCCCCTTTTCCCCATTTTTCCCCCCATTTCCCCCCTTTTTTCCCCATTTCCCCCCTTTTTTCCTATTTTTCCCTTTTTTTGCCCCAGTTTCCCCATTTTCCCCATTTTTTCCCCTTTCCCCCCCCTTTTTTTCCATATTTTCCCCCCATTTTTCCCCCATTTTCCCGTTTTCCGCCCGTTTTTGCCCGTTTCCGCCGCTTTTGGCCCCGGACTCACCCCAGCTCCCGGAAGGGCACCTCGAACTCCAGCTCCTCCTTGGTCAGCGCCTCGACCTTCTCGATGAAGTTCTTGAAGGCCGTCTTCAGCTTGTGCCGCATCTCCCGCTCCATCTGGGACCCAAAATCCCCGGGATTCACCCCAAAAATCCGTGGGAATCACCAGAAACATTCCCCGCTCCAGCTGGGACCCAAAATCCCCGGAAATCGCCCCAAAAACCCCGAGGAAACGGCCCCAAAACCCCGTGGAAATCACTTAAAAACATTTCCTCATCTCCCGCTCCATCTGGGACCCAAAATCCCCGGGATTCACCCCAAAAATCCGCGGGAATCACCAGAAACATTCCCCGCTCCGCCTGCGACCCAAAATCCCCGGAAATCGCCCCAAAAACCCCGAGGAAACGGCCCCAAAACTCATGGGAAGGACCCAAAAACATCTCCCGCTCCATCTGGGACCCAAAATCCCCGGGATTCACCCCAAAAATCCGCGGGAATCACCAGAAACATTCCCCGCTCCGCCTGCGACCCAAAATCCCCGGAAATCGCCCCAAAAACCACGAGGAAACGGCCCCAAAACCCCGTGGAAATCACTTAAAAACATTTCCTCATCTCCCGCTCCGCCTGCGACCCAAAATCCCCAGAAATCACCCCAAAAACCCAGTCTCCCCCCCATTTTTTTCCCCATTTCCCCCCGTTTTTTCCTGTTTCCCGTTTTCCCCATTTTTTCCCTTATTTTCCACCCATTTTTCCCTGTTTCACCCATTTTCCCCGTTTCTTCCCCTCGTTTTCCCCATTTTCCCCCTTTTTCCTCATTTTCCCATTTCCCCATTCCTCCATTTCCCCATTCCCCCCCATTTTCCCCATTTTCCCCGTTGTTTTTCCCCATTTCCCCCATTTCCCCCATTTCCCCATTTTTCCCATTTTCCCCATTTTTCCCCATTTCCCCCATTTTTCCCATTTCCCCCCATTTTCCCCGTCGTTTTTCCCATTTTCCCCCTTTTTCCCCCGTTTCTAACCCCGGTTTCCCCGTTGTTTTTCCCATTTTCCCCGTTGTTTTCCCCGTTTTTCCCATTTTCCCCATTTTTCCCCCGTTTCTAACCCCATTTTTCCCGTTTCTAACCCCGTTTTTCCCGTTTTCCCCCCTTTTTCCCCCGTTTCTAACCCCAATTTCCCCGTTGTTTTTCCCGTTTTCCCCCTTTTTCCCTGTTGTTTTCCCCATTTTCCCCATTGTTTTTCCCATTTCCCCCCATTTTCCCCGTTGTTTTTCCCGTTTTCCCCCTTTCCCCCCCGTTTTTCCCGTTTCTAACCCCGTTTTTCCTGTTTCTAACCCTGTTTTTCCCGTTTTCCCCCCTTTTTCCCCCGTTTCTAACCCCATTTTCCCCGTTGTTTTTCCCGTTTCCCCCCTTTTTCCCCCGTTTTCCCCCTTTCCCCCCCGTTTTTCCCGTTTCTAACCCCATTTTCCCCGTTGTTTTCCCCACTTTCCCCGTTGTTTTTCCCCACTTTCCCCGTTGTTTTTCCCCATTTTCCCCGTTGTTTTCCCCATTTTCCCCGTTGTTTTTCCCCATTTTCCCCGTTGTTTTTCCCCGTTTTCCCCGTTGTTTTTCCCCATTTTTCCCGTTTTCCCCCCTTTTTCCCCGTTGTTTTCCCCATTTTCCCCGTTGTTTTCCCCATTTTTCCCGTTTTCCCCCGTTTTTCCCCCATTTCCTCTCCCACCTGCTCGGCGTACAGGTCGTCGCGGTCGTGCATGTGCTGGTGCTTGCCCAGGTCCGTGGTGATCTCGCCCACCTCGGTGTAGAACTGCACGTCCGTGTGCCGCTTCTTCCCGAACATGATGGCGTTCTGGGCCGGAAAAGCGGCAATTCGGGAAAAACGGGACGCGCCACCGGGACCTCCCGCGTCCGCACCCAAATCCCGGAGTTTTGGCCAAAAAACCCGAGTTCCGGCCCAAAATCCCGGAGTTATGGCCCAAAAAACCCCAGAGTTCTATCCCAAAATCCTGAGCTCTATCCCAAAAAACCCGAGTTATGGCCCAAAAAACCCCAGAGTTCTATCCCAAAATCCCGGAGTTCTATCTCAAAATCCCCAAGTTCCGGCCCAAAATTTGGGAGTTTTGGCCAAAAAAACCCCAGAGTTCTATCCCAAAAACCCCAGAGTTCTATCCCAAAATCCCCGAGTTCTATCCCAAAATCCCCAAGTTCCAGCCCAAAATCACAGTTATGGCCCAAAAATCCCGGAGTTCCAGCCCAAAAAATCCCGGAGTTTTGATCCAAAATCCCAGAGTTTTGCCCCAATATCCCGGGATTTCCACCCAAAATCCTGGAATATTACTAAAATCGTGGCTTTTCCACCCAAACCCAGCCCAGGATTTTCCGTGCCGGAACCTCGGGTCCGGCCCCAAATCCGCGGTTTTTCTCCCCAAACCTGCCTTTTTTTGCCCCAAACCTGCCTTTTTTTACCCCAAATCCGCATTTTTTTACCCCAAACCTGCAGTTTTTTCACCCCAAACCTGCGGTTTTTTCACCCCAAAATCCCACGTTTTTTTTTCCCCAAACCCGCGGTTTTTCGCCCCAAACCCGCGTCAAACCCGCAGTTTTTTTCCCGAAACCCGTGTTTTTTCACCCCAAACCCGCAGGTTTTTTTCACCCCAAACCTGCGTTTTTCACCCCAAACCTGCGTTTTTTTCGCCCCAAACCTGACTTTTTTTTGCCCCAAACCCGCATTTTTTTACCCCAAACCCGCAGTTTTTTTCACCCCAAACCTGTGGTTTTTTACCCCAAACCTGCGTTTTTTTCACCCCAAACCTGCAGTTTTTTTCACCCCAAACCTGTGTTTTTTTCCCCAAACCTGCGTTTTTTCACCCCAAAATCCCACGTTTTTTTTCCCCAAACCCCTGTTTTTTCCCCCCAAACCCGTGTTTTTTTTTTCCCCAAACCCGCGTTTTTTCTCCCTAAACCCATGGTTTTTTGCCCCAAAATCCCACAGTTTTTTTCCCCAAACCCGCGTTTTTTCCCCCCAAACCCGCAGGTTTTTTCGCCCCAAACCTGCCTTTTTTTGCCCCAAACCCGTGTTTTTTCCCCCCAAACCCGTGTTTTTTCACCCCAAACCCGCAGGTTTTTTTCCCCAAACCCGTGTTTTTTCACCCCAAACCTGCATTTTTTCTCCCCAAACCCGTGTTTTTTTGCCCCAAACCCCCATTTTTTCCCCCCAAACCCCCGTTTTTTTCTCCCCAAACCCGCGTTTTTTCTCCCTAAACCCGTGGTTTTTTGCCCCAAAGTCCCACGGTTTTTTTTCCCCAAACCCGCGTTTTTTCGCCCCAAACCCGCGTTTCCTCGCCGCGCGCGGGCGTTTTGCCCAAAACCCGCGTTTTTTTCTCCCTAAACCCGCGTTTTTTCCCCCCAAACCCACAGTTTTTCTCCCCAAACCCGCGTTTTTTCTCCCTAAACCCGTGGTTTTTTGCCCCAAAATCCCACGGTTTTTTTTCCCCAAACCTGCGTTTTTTTTCCCCAAACCCGCGTTTCCTCGCCGCGCGCGGGGGTTTTGCCCAAAACCCGCGTTTTTCGCCCCGGAGCACCTTGAGGTGGAAGTGCAGCACGATGATCATCTCGCCGTCGCAGGGCTGGAACACGGCGTGCTTGATGTTGTTGTAGAGGATGTCCACCTTGTCCCCCCGCACCGACGTGAAGCGGAACCCTGGGATCCAAATCCCGGAAAATGAGCCAAAATCCCGGGAAAATGACCCAAAAAAAAACCACGGGGAAATGAGAGCAGGAATGAATGGAAACGGACCCGAAATCCCGGGAAAATGAGCCAAAATCCCGGGAAAATGACCCAAAAACAACAGCCCGGGAAAATGAGAGCAGGAATCCAGGGAAATGGACCCGAAATCCCGGGAAAATGAGCCAAAATCCCGGGAAAATGACCCAAAAAAAATCCCGGGAAAATGAGAGCAGGAATGAACGGAAATGGACCCAAAATCCCGGGAAAATGAGACAAAATACCGGGAAAATGACCCAAAAAAAATCCCGGGGAAATGAGAGCAGGAAGCCAGGGAAACGGACCCGAAATCCCGGGAAAATGAGGCAAAATACACAGGAAACGACCCAAAAAAAACAGCCCGGGAAAATGAGAGCAGGAATCCAGGGAAATGGACCCGAAATCCACAGAAAATGAGGCAAAATCCCGGGAAAACCACCCAAAAAAAAAACCCGGGAAAATGAGCCCAGGAATCCAGGGAAACGGACCCGAAATCCACAGAAAATGAGGCAAAATCCCGGGAAAATGACCCAAAAAAAAACCCGGGGAAATGAGAGCAGGAAGCCAGGGAAATGGACCCGAAATCCCGGGAAAATGAGCCAAAATCCCGGGAAAATGAGACAAAATTGAGGGAAAACCACCCAAAATCCTGGGAAAACCACCCAAAATCGTGCGCCTCCAGCGCTTTGGGGCCATGTTGGGATTTGGGGATTTTGGGTGAATTTTGGGTGAATTTTTGTGGATTTTTTGGGGATTTTCGGGTGAATTTTTGTGTTATTTTTTTGGGATTTTGGTTTTTGCGGGTTTGGTTAATTTTGGGGTGAATTCCCGGGATTTGGTCACCGTTGACGTGCGCCTCCAGCGCGCCCTGCATGCGCTTCTGTGCAATGTTGGGATTGGGTGAATTTTGGGTGAATTTTGGGTGAATTTTTGTGGATTTTTTTGGGATTTTGGGGTGAATTTTTGGGTTATTTTTTTGGGATTTTGTTTTTTCCAGATTTGGTTAATTTTGGGGTGAATTCCCGGGATTTGGTCACCGTTGACGTGCGCCTCCAGCGCGCCCTGCATGCGCTTCTGCGCGATGTTGGGCCGGATGTAGAGGTCCTTCAGCTTGGGGTTGCTGCGGTTGAGGTTGATGACCAACGAGTCCTGCTTGACGATGCCCTGCGGACACATGGCCACACGATGACCACTGACCACTGACCAATGACCAGTGACCAATGACCACTGACCACTGACCAGTGACCACTGACCATTGACCACTGACCACCCGATGGCCACACGATGACCACTGACCACTGACCACCCACTGACCACCCAATGGCCACTGACCACTGACCACCCACTGACCACACGATGACCACTGACCACCCACTGACCAGTGACCAGTGACCACCCAATGACCACCCACTGACCACCCAATGACCACCCAATGACCACTCATTGACCACTCAATGACCAATGACCACCCAATGACCACTCAATGTCCACCCAATGTCCAATGTCCACTTAATGACCACTCATTGACCACTCAATGTTCACCCAATGTCCACTCAATGTCCAATGCCCACTCAGTGTCCAATGTCCACCCAATGTCCAATGTCCACTTAATGACCACCCAATGTCCACCCAATGTCCAATGTCCACCCAATGTCCAATGTTCACTCAATGTCCAATGTCCACCCAATGTCCAATGTCCACCCAATGTCCAATGTCCACCCAATGTCCAATGTTCACTCAATGTCCAATGTCCACCCAATGTCCAATGTCCACCCAATGTCCAATGTTCACTCAATGTCCAATGTCCATGCAATGTCTATTGACCACCCAATGTCCAATGTCCACTCATTGACCACCCAATGACCACTCAATGTCCACCCAATGTCCATTGACCACCCAATGTCCATTGACCACTCAATGTCCAATGTCCACTCATTGACCACTCAATGACCACTCATTGACCACCCAATGTCCAATGTCCACACAATGTCCACTCAATGTCCACTCAATGTCCAATGTCCACTCAATGTCCAATGACCACTCAATGTCCAATGTCCACCCAATGACCACCAATGACCACTCAATGACCACCCAAAGACCACTCAATGTCCACCCAATGTCCAATGTCCACCCATTGACCACCCAATGTCCAATGTCCACTCAATGACCACCCAATGTCCATTGACCACTCAATGTCTAATGACCACTCAATGTCCAATGTCCACCCAATGACCACCAATGACCACTCAATGACCACCCAAAGACCACTCAATGTCCATTGACCACCCAATGTCCAACATCCACTCATTGACCACCCAATGTCCATTGACCACTCAATGTCTAATGTCCACTCAATGACCACTCAATGTCCATTGACCACCCAATGTCCAACATCCACTCATTGACCACTCAATGACCACTCAATGTCCAATGACCACTCAACGACTGCTCCATGACCGTCCACCCAACTGACCCCTGGTGACCCCGCTGACCCCTGGTGACCCCTGGCTGACCCCGCTGACCCCTGGTGACCCCTGGTGACCCCTGGCTGACCCCGCTGACCCCGCTGACCCACCTCCTTCTCCTTCTCCTCGGCCTCGCGGGTCTTGTAGCGCTTCTGCACCTCCTTGATGATGCGGAAGGCGTTCTGCAGGTTGGACGCCGGCACCGTCGACTCGCCCGGCGGCTTCAGGTTGGACGCGCGGTACGTGCTGCGGGTTCGGGGCCGTTTCGGCTTTTTGGGTCCATTTGGGGCTTTTTTGGGGTTTCTTGGGATTTTTTTCAGGTAAATTTTGAGGTTTTTTTGGCGTTTCTAGCGTCAATTTTGTGGTCGATTTTGACTTTTTTTCAGGGTTGATTTTGAGGTGGATTTGGGGTTTTGTTGAGTTTTTGGGGTCAATTTTGGGGTTTTTTGGGTCAATTTTGGGGTTTTTTTGGGTTTTTTTCGAGTAAATTTTTAGGTTTTTTTGGCGTTTCTGCGGTCGATTCCTTGGTCAATTTTGACTTTTTTTCAAGGTGTATTTTTGAGTTCCTGAGGTGGATTTTGGGTTTTGTTCAGTTTTCGGGGTCAATTTGGGTTTTTTTATTTAATTTTTTGGGTCAAGTTTAGGGTTTTTTTGTATTTTTTTTGGGTAAATTTTGAGGTTTTTTGGTTTGGTAAATTTTTGAGATTTTTTCCCCATTTTCCCCACGTTTTTCCCCTTTTCCCCCCATTTCTCTGTTTTTCCATTTTCCCCCGTTTTTCCCATTTCCCTGCCCCTTTCCCCCCGTTTTTCCTGCCCTTTTTCCCCTTTTCCCCCCATTCCCCCCCTTTTCCCCCAGTTCCCCCCATTTATCCCCTTTTCCCCCCGTTTTTTCCCCGTTTTTTCCCCCCATTTTTCCCCATTTCCCCCCGTTTTTTCCCCCATTTCCCCCCGTTTTTTTTCCCCATTTCTCCCCACCATTTTTTTTCCAATTTTCCCCGTTTTTTTCCGTTTTTCCCCATTTTTCCCCGTTTTTTCCCCATTTTTTCCCCGTTTTTCCCCGTTTCCCCCCGTTTTTCCCCATTTTTTCCCCGTTTTTCCCCATTTTCCCCCCATTTTTCCCCATTTCCCCCCTTTTTTTCCCCCGTTTTTTCCCCGTTTTTCCCCATTTCCCCCCATTTTTCCCCATTCCCCCCATTTTTCCCCATTTTCCCCCGTTTTTCCCCCTTTTTTCCCCCCATTTCCCCCATTTTTCCCCATTTCCCCTTTTTTCCCCCCATTTCCCCCTTTTTTCCCCGTTTTTTTCCCCCATTTTTCCCCCGTTCTTCCCCATTTCCCCCATTTTTCCCCATTTCCCCCCGTTTTTCCCCCTTTTTTCCCTGTTTTTCCCCGTTTTTCCCCATTTCCCCCCATTTCCCCCATTTTTCCCCTTTTTTCCCCCCATTTTCCCCCCATTTCCCCCCATTTTTCCCCCCATTTCCCCCCGTTTTTTCCCCCCATTTCCCCCCATTTCCCCCCCATTTTCCCCCGTTGCCGTTTTGGGGCGAATCCCGGGGATTTTGGCGCACATCTCCTTGACGAAGGTGGCCTCGGGGTTGGGGAAGCTGCTGCCCTCGTTGCGGCCCAGCGCGCTGCCCGGGCAGAAGAAGTTGATGCGCAGGTACGTGTAGTCGCCCTCCACCGACATGCTGATGTTCTGGGGAGAAAAACGGCGGATTTGGGAAAAACGGAGATTCGGGGGGAAAACGGGGATTGGGGGGAATAGCGGGGAAATTGGGAAAAACGGAGATTCGGGGGGAAAAGGGGGATTGGGGGGAAAAACGGGAATTTGGGAAAAACGGCGATTCGGGGGGAAAAGGGGGATTGGGGGGAAAAACGGCGGATTTGGGAAAAACGGGGAAATTGGGGAAAATGGGGTTTGGGGTGAAAAACGGGGAATTTGGGAAAAACGGGAATTCGGGAAAAACGGAGATTCGGGGGGAAAAGGGGGATTGGGGGGAATAACGGGGAAATTGGGAAAAACGGAGATTCGGGGAAAACGGGGAATTCGGGGGGAAAAGGGGGATTGGGGGGAAAAACGGGGAATTTGGGAAAAACGGGAATTCGGGGAAAACGGGGAAATTGGAGGGAATAACGGGGAATTGGGGGAAATAGCGGGGAATTTGGGGAAAATGGGGTTTGGGGGGAAAAACGGCGGATTTGGGAAAAACGGGAATTCAGAGAAAAACGGGGGATTGGGGGGAAAAATGGGAAACTGGGGAAAACGAGGAAATTGGGGGGAATAATGGGGAAATTGGGGAAAATGGGGAATTCGGGGGGAAAAACGGCGAATTTGGGAAAAACGGGGTTTGGGGGGAATAATGGGGAAATTAGGGAAAATGGGGTTTGGGGGGAACAACAGGGAATTTGGGGAAAATAACGGGGAATTTGGGGAAAATGGGGAATTTGGGAAAAAATGGGGTTTGGGGGGAATAATGGGGAATTTGGGAAAAAATGGGGTTTGGGGGGAAAAATGGGGAATTTGGGGAAAACAATGGGGAATTTGGGAAAAAATGGGGTTTGGGGGGAATAACGGGGAATTTGGGGAAAAATTTTGGGCCATTTTCACCTTTTTCCCTCATTTCTGACATTCTCCCCCCCACTCCCCGTTTCGGGGCCGTTTCCCGCGTCCTTCCCGGTTTTCTCCCCCGTTCCCGGGCTGGCTCGGCGCCCCCCGCGCCCCGCCCGGCCCGGCGGGATTTTGGGGTGAATTCCGGGGATTTTGGGGCACCTTGATGGTGGCGATGTGGAAGGGCGTGGCGATGCCGAAGACGGGCATGATGACGCTCTCGTACTTCTTGTCGATGTAGATCTTCATCTCGCGCACGTGCGGCTCCTTGGGCAGCAGCGCCGCGCTCTTGTAGGACACGTTCGACTTCCGCGCCCTGGATCGGGGCGAAAAACGGCGGTTTTGGGCAAAAACGGGGATTTGGGGTGAAAAACGGCCATTTGGGGTGAAAACGCGGGGATTTGGGGGAGGAATTGGGGTAGAATCAACTGGGGTTTGGGAAAAGTGGAGTTGGGGGAGTGAAGGACACGTTTGACTTCTGTGCTCTGAATTGGGGCGAAAAACGGCGGTTTTGGGCAAAAACGGCGATTTGGGGTGAAAAACGGCGATTTGGGGTGAAAACGCGGGGATTTGGGGTGAGAATTGGGGTAAAATCAGGTGGGATTTGGGAAAAGAGGAGTTTGGGGAGTGATTGAGATATTCTGTGCTCTGGATTGGGGTGAAAAACGGCGGTTTTGGGCAAAAACGGCAGTTTGGGGTGAAAAACGGCGATTTGGGGTGAAAACGCGGGGATTTGGGGTGAGAACTGGGGTAAAATCAGGTGGGGTTTGGGAAAAGTGGAGTTTGGGGAGTGAGCGACACGTTCCGCGCTCTGAATTGGGGTGAAAAACGGCGATTTTGGGCAAAAACAGGGATTTGGGGTGAAAATGTGGGATTTGGGGTAAAAATGGGGGAGTTTGGGGCAAAAACGGGGGGATTTGGGAAAAGTCTGGTTTGGGTAAAGAATGGGGCAGTTTGGGGCTGGAATTCCGCCCGTTCTGGGGCAAATTCCCTCACTTTTGGGTTCATTCTGCCCGGTTTGGATTAACTGAGGCTGTTTTGGGGTGAATTCCCTCACTTTTGGGTCCATCCCGTTATTTTTGGGGTGAATTCCCTCACTTTTGGGTTAATCCCGTTATTTTTGGGGTGAATTCCCTCACTTTTGGGTCCATCCTGCCCGGTTCGGGTTAATCCCGTTATTTTTGGGGCGAATTCCCTCACTTTTGGGTCCATCCTGCCCTGTTTGGGTTAATCCCGTTATTTTTGGGGTGAATTCCCTCACTTTTGTGCTAATCCCGTTATTTTTGGGGTGAATTCCCTCACTTTTGGGTCCATCCTGCCCGGTTTGGATTAACCCCGTTATTTTTGGGGCGAATTCCCTCACTTTTGGGCCCATCCTGCCCGGTTTGGATTAATCCCATTATTTTTGGGGTGAATTCCCTCACTTTTGGGTCCATCCTGCCCTGTTTGGGTTAATCCCGTTATTTTTGGGGTGAATTCCCTCACTTTTGTGCTAATCCCGTTATTTTTGGGGTGAATTCCCTCACTTTTGGGTCCATCCTGCCCGGTTCAGTTAACCCGCCGTTTTGGGGTGAATTCCCTCACTTTTGTGCTAATCCCGTTATTTTTGGGGTGAATTCCCTCACTTTTGTGTTAATCCCATTATTTTTGGGGTGAATTCCCTCACTTTTGTGCGAATCCCGTTATTTTTGGGGCGAATTCCCTCACTTTTGGGTTAATTCTGCCCGGTTTGGATTAACTGAGGCTGTTGTGGGGTGAATTCCCTCACTTTTGTGTTAATCCCATTATTTTTGGGGTGAATTCCCTCACTTTTGGGCCCATCCTGCCCGTTTTGGATTAATCCCGTTATATTTGGGGCGAATTCCCTCACTTTTGGGTCCATCCTGCCTGGTTTGGTTAACCCGCCATTTTGGGGTGAATTCCCTCACTTTTGGGTCCATCCTGCCCGGTTTGGATTAACTGAGGCTGTTTTGGGGCGAATTCCCTCACTTTTGGGTTAATCCCGTTATTTTTGGGGCGAATTCCCTCACTTTTGTGCTAATCCTGTTATTTTTGGGGTGAATTCCCTCACTTTTGGGTCCATCCCGTTATTTTTGGGGTGAATTCCCTCACTTTTGGGCCCATCCTGCCCGGTTTGGGTGAATCCCGTTATTTTTGGGGTGAATTCCCTCACTTTTGGGTCCATCCTGCCCTGTTTGGGTTAATCCCGTTATTTTTGGGGTGAATTCCCTCACTTTTGGGTTCATTCTGCTGTTTTGGATTAATCCCGTTATTTTTGGGGCGAATTCCCTCACTTTTGGGTCCATCCTGCCCCGTCTGGATTAACTGAGGCCGTTTTGGGGTGAATTCCCTCACTTTTGTGTTAATCCCGTTATTTTTGGGGTGAATTCCCTCACTTTTGGGTCCATCCTGCCCGGTCTGGATTAACTGAGGCCGTTTTGGGGTGAATTCCCTCACTTTTGGGTCTGCTGCTCGCCGCGCTGCTCGGTCAGGCGCCGCCGCGCGTCCTCGTTCAGCTGCGTGGCCAATTCCTTCTGGTGCGCCCGGCGCTTCTCCTCGGCGGTCAGCTCGTTCTGCGGCCGGCCAGAGGTCACCCGGGGTCAGCGGTCACTCGAGGTCACTCAGGGGTCACTCAGGGGTCACTCAGGGGTCACTCAGGGGTCACTCAGGGCCATTTTGGGGCGTTTTTGGGCAGTTTCGGGGCATTTTTGGGCATTTTTCAGTAATTTTTTGGTCATTTTCGGGGTTGTGGTCACTCAGCGGTCACTCAGCGGTCACTCAGGGGTCACTCAGCAGTCACTCGCGGCCGTTTTGGGGCATTTTTGGGCAATTTCGGGGCTTTTTTGGGCATTTTTTGGTAATTTATTGGTCATTTTCGGGGTTGTGGTCACTCAGCGGTCACTCAGGGGTCACTCGTGGTCACTCAGTGGTCACTCGTGGTCACTCATGGTCACTCGCGGCCGTTTTGGGGCGTTTTTGGGCAATTTCGGGGCTTTTTTGGGCATTTTTTGGTAATTTATTGGTCATTTTCGGGGTTGTGGTCACTCAGCGGTCACTCCTGGTCACTCACTGGTCACTCCTGGTCACTCGCAGCCGTTTTGGGGCATTTTTGGGCAATTTCGAGGAATTTGTAGGAGATTTTTGGGCATTTTTCGGAAATTTTTTGGTCATTTTTGGTGTTGTGGTCACTCAGAGGTCACTCAGGGGTCAGTGGTCACTCGGGGGTCACTCACGGCCATTTTGGGTAATTTTTGAGGCATTTTTAGGGGATTTTTGGGACTTGTTTTTGATTTTTGGGTCGTTTTTGGGGTTGTGGTCACTCAGAGGTCACTCGCGGCCATTTTGGGGCATTTTTGAGCAATTTCGGGGAATTTTTAGGGGATTTTGGGGCATTTTTTTGAGATTTTTGGGACATTTTTGGGGTTGTGGTCACTCAGAGGTCACCCAGTGGTCACTCACGGCCATTTTGGGTCATTTTTGAGGCATTTTTAGGGGATTTTTGGGACTTTTTTTGGCTTTTTGGGTAGTTTTTGGGGTTGTGGTCACTCGGGGTCACTCAGGGGTCAGGGGTCACTCGGGGTCACTCACCCGGGTCCGCTCGGTCAGCAGCGCCGCCCGGGAGCTCCGGCCCAGGAGATCTTCGGCCTCGTCCTTGTCCGGCTCCTCCTCATCCTCGTCCTCGTTCTGGGGGGAAAAACCCAAAAATGGGATTTACAAAAATCCCAAAAATCAGAAACCACAAAATCCCCAAATCCCCAAAATCCCAAAAATGGGATTTACAAAAATACCAAAAATCAGAAACCACAAAATCCCCAAATCCCCAAAATCCCGAAAACGGGATTTACAAAAATCCCAAAAATCAGAAACCCCGAAATCCCAAAAACCCCAAAACAGAATTTAGAAAAATCCCAAAAAACAGAAACCCCGAAATCCCAAAATTCCAGAAACGGAATTTACAAAAATACCAAAAATCAGAAACCCCGAAATCCCAAAGCCCCAAAATCCCAAAAACAGAATTTACAAAAATCCTAAAAAACAGAAACCCCGAAATCCCAAAAACGGGATTTACAAAAATCTCAAAAAACAGAAAGCCCAAAATCCTAAAAACCCCAAAAACCCAAAAATTCCAAAAACGGAATTTACAAAAATCCCAAAAAACAGAAACCCCGAAATCCCAAAATTCCAAAAACAGAATTTACAAAAATCCCAAAAAACAGAAACCCTGAAATCCCAAAATCCCCAAAATCCCAAAAACCCCGAAATCCCAAAAAAGGAATTTACAAAAATTCCAAAAAACAGAAACCCCCAAAAACCCCGAAATCCCAAAAACCCCAAAATCCCAAAAACAGCATTTACAAAAATCCCAAAACACAGAAATCCCGAAATCCCCAAAATCCCCCAAAATGAACCAAAACCTCCAAAATAAACCAAAAACCCCCAAACCCTCAAAAACCCCAAAATCCCCCAAAATGAACCAAAACCCTGAAAACCTCCAAAAACCCCAAAATGAACCAAAAACCCCAAAACCCTCAAAAACCCCAAAATGAACCAAAATCTTCAAAATTAATCAAAAACCCCAAAATGAACCAAAACCTTCAAAATTAATCAAAAACCCAAAACACTCAAAAACCCCAAAATGAACCAAAAACCTTCAAAATTAATCAAAAACCCCAAAACACTCAAAAACCCCAAAACGAACCAAAACCTTCAAAATTAATCAAAAACCCCAAAACACTCAAAAACCCCAAAATGAACAAAAACCTTCAAAATTAATCAAAAACCCCAAAATGAACAAAAACCTTCAAAATTAATCAAAAACCCCAAAATGAACCAAAAACCCCAAAACCCTCAAAAACCCCAAAATGAACCAAAACCTCCAAAACCCTCAAAACCCCCCAAAACCCCCAAAATGCCGAAAATGCCCAAAACGCCCCAAAATGCCCCAAACTGGGCCCACCTTGAGGAAGATGCCGACGTTCTTGACCTTCTTCTTGACGGCCGTGAGCAGCACCGCGGGGCCGTCCTGCGGAGACGCCTGATTGGCTGGGGGACGGGCGGGGCCGCAGCCCATTGGCTGGCACGGGGACGGGGCCGCAGCCCATTGGCTGGCACGGGGACGGGTTAAATGCCATTGGCTGGCACGGGGATGGGGCTAAATGCCATTGGCTGGCACAGGGACGGGGCTAAATGCCATTGGCTGGCACGGGCATGGGGCTAAATGCCATTGGCTGGGGGACGGGCGGGGCCGCAGCCCATTGGCTGGCACGGGGACGGGGCTAGATGCCATTGGCTGGCACGGGGACGGGGCCGCAGCCCATTGGCTGGCACGGGGACGGGGCTAAATGCCATTGGCTGGCACGGGGACGGGGCTAAATGCCATTGGCTGGCACGGGGATGGGGCCGCAGCCCATTGGCTGGCACGGGGACGGGGCTAAATGCCATTGGCTGGCACGGGGACGGGGCTAAATGCCATTATCTGGCACAGGAACAGGGCTAAATGCCATTGGCTGGCACGGGCATGGGGCTAAATGCCATTGGCTGGGGGACGGGCGGCGCCGCAGCCCATTCGCTGGCACGGGGACGGGGCTAGATGCCATTGGCTGGCACGGGGATGGGGCTAAATGCCATTGGCTGGGGGACGGGCGGGGCCACAGCCCTTTGGCTGGCACGGGGACGGGGCTAAATGCCATTGGCTGGCACGGGGATGGGGTTAAACCCGATTGGCTGGCACGGGGATGTGGTAAAACCTGATTGGCTGGGATGGGGATGGAGCTAAATGCCATTGGCTGGGAGGATGAGCAGGGCCACATGCCATTGGCTATTGGGGAATGGGGGCGGGGCTTTCCTCTGGGGACACGGGATTGGCTGAGAGAATGGACACAGCGGCACCTGATTGGCTGAGAGAAAGGGGCGGGCACACACCGCTGGGTGTGGCCTGGGCCGGGCGAACGCGATTGGCCGAGGGGACAGAACCGCAAAACGTGATTGGCCGGGGCGGGGCCAGGCTGGGCTGTGATTGGCCGGCTCGGGGGAGGCGCCAGGCTGTGATTGGCCGGCCGGGAGGCCACGCCCACCTCGTCCACCAATACGGTGTCGCCCAGGAAGAGCGCGTAGGTCCGGTCCTCGGGACGCGCGGCGCCGCGGTTCGGCAGCTCCGACAGCCCCACGTTGACGCTGAACACCATGCCTGGTTTGGGGCGAAAACACGGGAAATCGGGAAAAAACAAAATTAGTGAAATTTGGGAAAAAACGGGAAAAAAAACGGGGAAAAAACGGGGAAAAACGGGGTTAAAATGGGGAAAAATGGGCAAAAATGGGTTTGAAAGGCCCCACATTGACGCTGAACACCATGCCTGGTTTGGGGCAAAAACACGGGAAATTGGGAAAAAACAAAATTAGTGAAATTTGGGAAAAAACGGGAAAAAAAACGGGGAAAAAACGGGGAAAAACGGGGTTAAAATGGGGAAAAAATGGGTTTGAAAGGCCCCACGTTGACGCTGAACACCATGCCTGGTTTGGGGCGAAAACACGGGAAATTGGGAAAAAACAAAATTAGTGAAATTTGGGAAAAAACGGGAAAAAAAACGGGGAAAAAACGGGGAAAAAAACGGGGAAAAACGGGGGAAAAATGGGCAAAAATGGGTTTGAAAGGCCCCACGGTGACCCTGAACACCATGCCTGGTTTGGGGCGAAAACACGGGAAATCGGGAAAAAACGGAATTAGTGAAATTTGGGAAAAAAACGGGGAAAAAAATGGGGAAAAAACGGGGAAAAAACGGGGAAAAACGGGGTTAAAATGGGGGAAAATGGGCAAAAATGGGCAAAAATGGGTTTGAAAGGCCATGCCTGGTTTGGGGCGAAAACACGGGAAATCGGGAAAAAACTAAATTAGTGAAATTTGGGAAAAACGGGAAAAAAAACGGGGAAAAAACGGGGGGAAACGGAGTTAAAATGGGGGAAAAAGCAGGGATTTTGGGGTAAAACCCCATGAATTCGGAATTTTGGGGTAAAAATCCGAAATTTCAGGAATTTATGGGGAAAAACCCTGGGATTTTGGGCCAAAATTCAGGGATTTTGGGGTAAAACCCGTGAATTTGGGTATTATTGGGGCCAAAACCTGGAGATTTTGGGCTAAAACCCTGGGATTTCAGAATCTCGTTATTTTGGGGGCCAAACCCGGGTATTTTGGGGTAAAACCCGTGAATTTGGGTATTATTGGGGTAAAACCCCGGGAATTTAGTTATTTTTGGGGTAAAACCCGAGGATTTCGGGGCCAAACCCGGGGATTTTGGGCTAAAACCCCTGGATTTCGGAATTTTGGAACAAAACCCGGGGATATTCGTTATTTTTGGGGCCAATCCCAGGGATTTTGGGCTAAAACCCTGGGATTTCGGAATTTTGGAACAAAACCCGGGGATATTCGTTATTTTTGGGGCCAATCCCAGGGATTTTGGGCTAAAACCCTGGGATTTCGGAATTTTGGAACAAAACTCGAGGAATTTCGTTATTTTCGGAGCCAAACCCGGGGATTTTGGGCTAAAACCCCAGGATTTGGGAATTTTGGAACAAAACCTGGGGATATTCGTTATTTTTGGGCTAAAACCCGGGGATTTCGGGGCCGAACCCGGGGGTTTTGGGCTATAACCCCGGGATTTGGGAATCTCGTTATTTTTGGGTTAAAACCCGGGGATTTCGGGGCCAAACCCGGGGGTTTTGGGCTAAAACCCCAGGATTTGGGAATTTTGGAACAAAACCCGGGGAATCTCGTTATTTTTGGGCTAAAACCCGGGGATTTCGGGGCCGAACCCGGGGGTTTTGGGCTATAACCCCGGGATTTGGGAATCCCGTTGTTTTTGGGTTAAAACCCGGGGATTTCGGGGCCAAACCCGGGGATTTTGGGCTAAAACCCTGGGATTTTGGAATTTTGGAACAAAACCCGGGGAATCTCGTTATTTTTGGGCTAAAACCCGGGGATTTCGGGTCCAAACCTGGGGGTTTTGGGCTATAGCCCCAGGATTTGGGAATCCCGTTGTTTTTGGGGTAAAACCCGGGGATTTCGGGGCCAAACCCGGGGGTTTTGGGCTATAACCCCGGGATTTGGGAATCCTGTTGTTTTTGGGTTAAAACCCGGGGATTTCGGGGCCGAACCCGGGGGTTTTGGGCTATAACCCCGGGGTTTGGGAATCCCGTTGTTTTTGGGGTAAAACCCGGCGGTTTTGGGTCTCTCACCCTTCTTGAGGCGCTGCTGGTTCTTGCTGTTGATGACCAGGGAGCCCTCGCGGAACTCGATGCCCATGGCGAACCTGAGTGACCACAGCGACCCCGCGGTGACCCCTGACCCCGCGGTGACCCCGCGGTGACCCCGCGGTGACCCCTGACCCCGCTCACCCCAGGTTCTTGGTGACCTTGCCCAGCAGCTCCGGCCGCTGCTTCTTGACCACGTCCATGACGGCGGCGTAGACGTCGCAGAGCCGGGCGCCTGCCGGGAGCGGCGGTCACTCATGGTCACTCGGGGTCACTCAGGGTCATTCGGGGTCACTCAAGGTCATTCACAGTCATTTGGGGTCACTCAAGGTCATTTGGAGTCACTCATGGTCACTCGGGGTCATTCAGGGTCATTCGGGGCCACTCAGGGTCATTCACAGTCATTTGGGGTCACTCAGCGGTCACTCAGCGGTCACTCAGGGTCATTCGGGGTCACTCAGGGTCATTCACAGTCATTTGGGGTCACTCAGGGTCATTCACAGTCATTTGGGGTCACTCATGGTCACTCACGGTCACTCGGGGTCACTCAGGGTCACTCAGCGGTCACTCAGGGTCATTCGTGGTCATTTGGGGTCACTCAGGGTCATTCACAGTCATTTGGGGTCATTCAGTGGTCACTCAGGGGTCATTCGTGGTCATTCATGGGTCATTGGTCACTCGGCGGTCACTCTCGGTCACTCAGTGGTCGTTCACGCTCACTCGGGGTCACTCAGTGGTCACTCAGGGTCATTCAGGGGTCATTCGGGGTCACTCAAGGTCATTCACAGTCATTTGGGGTCACTCGGTGGTCATTCAGTGGTCATTCGGGGGTCAGTGGTCATTCAGAGTCAATCCGGGTCATTCATGGGTCATCGGTCACTCGGCGGTCACTCGGTGGTCATTCACGCTCACTTGGAGTCACTCAGTGGTCATTCATGGTCATTCGGGGGTCAGTGGTCACTCAGCGGTCACTCATGGACACTCAGTGGTCATTCAGGGTCATTCAGGGGTCAGCGGTCACTCGGGATCATTCAGTGGTCACTCGGGGTCACTCAGGGGTCAGTGTGGTCACTCAGTGGTCAGTGTGGTCACTCTGGTCACTCAGTGGTCACTCAGTGGTCACTCAGGTCACTCAGTGGTCACTGTGGTCACTCAGTGGTCACTCAGTGGTCATTCACACTCACTCGGGGTCACTCAGTGGTCATTCAGTGGTCATTCGGGGGTCAGCGGTCACTCAGCGGTCACTCATGGACACTCAGTGGTCATTCAGGGTCATTCAGGGGTCAGCGGTCACTCGGGATCATTCAGTGGTCACTCGGGGGTCAGTCAGTGGTCACTGTGGTCACTCTGTGCTCACTATGGTCACTCAGTGGTCACTCAGCGGTCACTCTGTGCTCACTGTGGTCAGTGGTCAGTGTGGTCACTCTGCAGTCACTGTGGTCAGTGTGGTCACTCAGTGGTCACTGTGGTCACTCTGTGCTCACTGTGGTCACTGTGGTCAGTCAGTGGTCACTCAGTGCTCACTGTGGTCACTCTGGTTAGTCAGTGGTCACTCAGTGGTCACTCAGTGGTCAGTCAGTGGTCAGTCAGTGGTCACTCAGTGGTCACTCATGGTCACTCAGTGGTCACTCACCGTGCCGCAGCTCCCGCAGCAGCACCTCCTGCAGCCCCAGCAGGAACCCGCAGTGTCCGTGGGGTCAGTGGTCAGTGTGGTCACTCTGGTCAGTCAGTGGTCAGTCAGTGGTCACTCTGGTCAGTCAGTGGTCACTCAGTGGTCACTCATGGTCACTCAGCGGTCACTCACCGTGCCGCAGCTCCCGCAGCAGCACCTCCTGCAGCCCCAGCAGGAACCCGCAGTGTCCGTGGGGTCAGTGGTCAGTGTGGTCACTCTGCGGTCACTGTGGTCACTGTGGTCAGTCAGTGGTCACTCTGGTCAGTCAGTGGTCACTCAGTGGTCACTCAGTGGTCACTCTGGTCACTCACCGTGCCGCAGCTCCCGCAGCAGCACCTCCTGCAGCCCCAGCAGGAACCCGCAGTGTCCGTGGGGTCAGTGGTCAGTGTGGTCACTCTGCGGTCACTGTGGTCACTCTGGTCAGTCAGTGGTCACTCAGTGGTCACTCATGGTCACTCAGCGGTCACTCACCGTGCCGCAGCTCCCGCAGCAGCACCTCCTGCAGCCCCAGCAGGAACCCGCAGTGTCCGTGGGGTCAGTGGTCACTCTGGTCAGTCAGTGGTCACTCTGGTCACTCAGTGGTCACTCTGGTCACTCAGTGGTCACTCTGGTCACTCAGCGGTCACTCAGCGGTCACTCACCGTGCCGCAGCTCCCGCAGCAGCACCTCCTGCAGCCCCAGCAGGAACCCGTAGTGCTCCTGCATCTCCTGCGACGGGTCCACCATCAGCGTCCGCACCAGGTTGGAGCAGTAGGACTTGTAGCGGATGCCCATGGAGCAGGTGATGGCCCCGAAGTGCATGTGGGACTTGTCGCTGCGGGTTTGGGGTGAAAAAACGGGATTTTGGGAAAAAACGGGGAGGAAAACGGAGAAATTGTCAAAAACGGCGAAAAACGGCAAAAAATGGGGAAATTGGGTGAGGAATGGGTCAGAAATGGGGTCAGGGATGGGGGTGATGGTCACGAAATGCATGTGGGACTTGTCGCTGTGGGTTTGGGGTGAAAAAACGGGATTTTGGGAAAAAATGGGGGGAAAAACGGAGAAATTGTCAAAAACGGCGAAAAAATGGCAAAAAATGGGGAAATTGGGTCAGGAATGGGTCAGAAATGGGGTCAGGGATGGGGGTGATGGCCCCGAAGTGCATGTGGGACTTGTCGCTGGGGATTTGGGGTGAAAAAACGGGATTTTGGGAAAAAACGGGGAGAAAAAAGAAGAAATTGGGAAAAAGTTACAAAAAATGGGGAAATTGGGTCAAAAATGGCATAGAAATGGGGTCAGGAATGGGTCAGAAATGGGGTCAGGGATGGGGGTGATGGCCCCAAAGTGCATGTGGGACTTGTCGCTGCGGATTTGGGGAGAAAAAACGGGATTTTGGGAAAAAACGGGGAGAAAAACGGAGAAATTACCAAAAACTGTGAAAAAATGACAAAAAATGGTCAAAAACTGTGTTTTTGGGTCAGAAACGGGACAGGAATGGGGTCAGCGATGGGGGTGATGGCCCCGAAGTGCATGTGGGACTTGTCGCTGGGGAATTGGGGGGAAAAAACGGGATTTTTTGGGCAAAATTTGGTCAATTTCTAATGTTTTTTGGTAAATTTTGTGGTTTTTTTCAAATCTCAGTAAATCAGCCCAAATTTACCCAAATCCAGGCGGTTTTGGGTACCTGATGACGCTGAACTTGAAGTTGTCATTGCCACCACTCTAGATGATCAGTGTGGACCAAGTTTTTGGGCGAAATTTGGACAATTTTTGGTGTTTCTTGGTAAAATTTGGGGTTTTTTCCAAATCTCGGTAAATCAGCCCAAATTTACCCAAATCTGGGCAATTTTAGGTACCTGACGACGCTGAATTTGAGGCTGCCATTGCCACCACTCTTGCTGACCAAGGTGGACCAATTTTTTGTGCGATTTTTGCTCAATTTTTGGCGTTTCTTGGTAAAATTTGCGTTTTTTTCCAAATCTCAGTAAATCAGCCCAAATTTGCCCAAATCCGGGCGGTTTTGGGTACCTGACGACGCTAAACTTGAACTTGTCATTGCCACCACTCTGAATGACCAATGTGAACCAATTTTTTGGGCGAAATTTGGTCAATTTTTGGTGGTTTTTTTGCTAATTTTGGTTTTTTTTCCAAATCTCGGTAAATCAGCCCAAATTTGCCCAAATCTGGGAAATTTTAGGTACCTGACGACGCTGAATTTGAGGTTGTCATTGCCACCACTCTTGCTGACCAATTGCTGACCAGGGTGGACCAATTTTTTGGGCGAAATTTGCTCAATTTTTGACGTTTTTTTGCTAATTTTGTTTTTTTTTCCAAATCTCAGTAAATCAGCCCAAATTTGCCCAAATCCAGGCGATTTTGGGTACCTGACGACGCTGAACTTGAGGCTGCCATTGCCACCACTCTTTCTGACCAAGGTGGACCAAGTTTTTGGGCGATTTTTGGTCAATTTTTGGCTTTTCTTGGTAAAATTTGCGTTTTTTTCCAAATCTCGGTAAATCAGCCCAAATTTGCCCAAATCTGGGCAATTTTGGGTACCTGATGACTCTGAATTTGAGGTTGTAGTTGCCGCCGCTCTGGCTGACCAAGGTGGACCAATTTTTTCTGCGTTTTTTGCTCAATTTTTGGCTTTTTTTGCTAAATTTGGCTTTTTTTCCAAATCTCGGTAAATCAGCCCAAATTTGCCCAAATCCGGGCGGTTTTGGTACCTGACGACGCTGAATTTGAGGTTGTAGTTGCCGCCGCTCTGGATGATGGGGGGGTAGCACATCTCCACGGCCGAGGGGTCGGCGCCCGCCAGGAATTTCTTCTCCTCGATGGCTTTCTCCACCGCCTCGGCCAGCTTGCTGTGCCGCACCTTCTGCGGGCAGTGACGTCATCACAGCGTCAGTTTGGGGCAAAAAAACACAATTCTGCGATTTCGGTGAAAAAACCCCGATTTTCGGCGAAAAAACGGCGATTTTACGCGAAAAAACGGCGATTTTACGCGAAAAAACGGTGATTTTCGGCCAAAAAATCTGAATTTTCAGGGGGAAAATCCCTGGTTTTGGTTTTTGGTCTGAAAGCCCAAATTGTCAGCCAGGATTTTGGGGTGAAAACACAAATTTTCAGGCAAAAAAACCCCAGGTTTGGGGTGAAAATGCCAATTCTGGAATTTTGGCAAAAAACCGTGATTTTTGGTCAGAAATTCCAGATTTTTCGGCAGAAAAATCTCAATTTTTGGCCAGGAAACCCCGATTTTAGGCCGGGATTTCAGGGTGAAACGGCAATTCCAGGATTTTGGACAAAAAAATCTAATTTTCAGACAAAACTCCTGATTTTTAGCCCAAAAAAACCGATTTTGACAAAAAAATCCCGATTTTCAGCAAAAAAATCCCCATTTTCGTCCAGGATTTCAGGGTGACCCCAAAACTTCAATTTTTAACCCAACCCAACCTTAAAATCCAATTTTAACCCAACTCAACCTTAAAACTCCAATTTTTGACCCAACTCAACCTCAAAATCCAATTTTTGACCCAACCCAAACCCAAAACTCCAATTTTTGACCAACCCAATCTCAAATTCCAATTTTTGACCCAACCCAACCTCAAAACTTCAATTTTTAACTCAACCCAACCTCAAAATCGAATTTTTGACCCAACTCAACCTCAAAACTCCAATTTTTGACCAACCCAATCTCAAAATCCATTTCTTGACCCAACCCAAACCCAAAACTCCAACTTTTGACCCAACCCAAACCCAAAACTCCAACTTTTGACCCAACCCAATCTCAAAATCCAATTTTAACCCAACCCAAACCCAAAACTCCAACTTTTGACCCAACCCAACCTCAAAATCCAATTTTTCACCCAACCCAACCTCAAAACCCCAATTTTTGCCCCAACCCGGACCCAAACCCGCCGGATTTGGCCCCAACCTCGTCGGCGTCGACGATCTCCATGACGCGCTCCTTGAAGAACTTGGTGAAGACCTCGGAGGTGATGGCGGCCGCCTTGCGCATCAGCTGCAGCTCCACCTCCTCCTTGGCCGCCATGGCCTGCGCCACGGCCGCGCTGACGTCCACCTGCGGCGACGGCCAGCGTTGACCCTTCCGACCCAACGTTGACCCTTCCGACCCAACTTTGACTGTTCCGACCCAACGTTGACCCTTCTGACCCAACGTTGACTCTTCCGACCCAACATTGACCGTTCCAACCCAACGTTGACCCTTCTGACCCAACATTGACCCTTCTGACCCAACGTTGACCCTTCTGACCCAACGTTGACTCTTCCGACCCAACTTTGACCCTTCCAACCCAACTTTGACTCTTCCAAGCCAACTTTGACTCTTCCAACCCAACTTTGACTGTTCCGACCCAACGTTGACCCTTCCAACCCAACCTTGACCCTTCCAACCCAACCTTTACCCTTCTGACCCAAGACTGACCCTTCCAACCCAACCTTGACCCTTCTGACCCAACATTGACCCTTCCAACCCAACATTGACACCTTCCAAGCCAACTTCTACTCTTCCAACCCAACTTTGACTCTTCCAACCCAATTCCAACTCTTCCAACCCAACCTCGACCCTTCTGACCCAATGTTGACCCTTCCGACCCAACATTGACCCTTCTGACCCAACTTTGACTCTTCCAACCCAACGTTGACCCTTCTGACCCAACGTTGACCCTTCTGACCCAACTTTGACTCTTCCTAGCCAAGTTTGACTCTTCCAACCCAACTCCAACTCTTCCAACCCAACTTTGACTCTTCCAACCCAACTTCTACTCTTCCAACCCAACTCTGACCCTTCCAACCCAATTCCAATTCATCCAACCCAACTTTGACCCATCCAACCCAATTCTGACCATTCTGACCCAACTTTGACTCTTCCGACCCAACTTTGACTCTTCCAACCCAACATTGACCCCTTCCAAGCCAACTTCTACTCTTCCAAGCCAACTTCTACTCTTCCAACCCAACTTTGACTCTTCCAACCCAATTCCAACTCTTCCAACCCAATTCCAACTCTTCCAACCCAACTTTGACCCACCCAACCCAACCCCAACCCAACCCTGACCCACCCAACCCAACCCCAACCCAACCCTGACCCACCCAACCCAACCCCAACCCAACTTTGACCCTCCCAACCCAGCCCCAACCCAACTCTGCCCCCCCGGACCTTCTCGAAGCCCTCCTTGGCCAGGGCGTCGTTCCAGCTCCTCAGGAAGTCGCCGGGGAACTTGTCCTTGGCGAAGACGCCGAGGCGGCGCCCGGCGCGGCTGCTCCGCAGCGCCTCCAGCAGCTTCTCGAAGTTGGCCTTGTTGCTCTCGTTCTGCGGCGCCCAAAAACCCGGAGGGTCACCCCAAAACGGCCACCAAAACCAAAGCGACCTCAACGTGGCGCCCGGGGACTCCAAAATGGCGCCAGGGGACTCCAAAATGGACACCAGGACACCAAAATGGCCACCAAAACCAAAGTGACCTCAACATGGCGCCCAGGGACTCCAAAATGGCGCCAGGGGACACCAAAATGGCGCCCGGGGACACCAAAATGGACATCAGGACACCAAAATGGCCACCAAAACCAAAGCGACCCCAACGTGGCACCTGGGGACTCCAAAATGGCTCCCGGGGACACCAACATGGCGCCCGGGAACACCAAAATGGACACCAGGACACCAAAATGGCCACCAAAACCAAAGTGACCCCAATGTGGTGCCCGGGGACTCCAAAATGGCGCCCGGGGACACCAAAATGGACACCAAAACCAAAGCGACCTCAACATGGCGCCTGGGGACTCCAAAATGGCGCCAGGGGACACCAAAATGGACACCAGGACACCAAAATGGCCACCAAAACCAAAGCGACCTCAACATGGCGCCCGGGGACTCCAAAATGGTCTCTAGGAGCTCAAAATGGCGCCCGGGAACACCAAAATGGCGCCAGGGGACTCCAAAATGGACACCAGGACACCAAAATGGCCACCAAAACCAAAGCGACCTCAACGTGGCGCCCGGGGACTCCAAAATGGTCTCTAGGAGCTCAAAATGGCGCCCGGGAACACCAAAATGGACACCAGGACACCAAAATAGCCACCAAAACCAAAGTGACCCCAATGTGGCGCCCGGGGACTCCAAAATGGCTCGCGGGGACACCAACATGGCGCCCGGGGACACCAAAATGGACACCATGACACCAAAATGGCCTCCAGGACCCCCAAAAACCCATAAATTATCTCAAAATGGCCTCCAGGACCCCAAAATGGCGCCCTGGACTCGAAAATGGCTTCCAGGACCCCAAAATGGCCTCCAAGACCCTAAAATGGCCTCCAGGACCCCAAAATGGCTCCTGGGGACACCAAAATGGCCCCAAAATGGCCTCCAAGACTCCAAAATGGCTCCCAGGGACACCAAAATGGCACCCTGGACCCCAAAATGACCCAAAATGGCCCCCAGGACACTAAAATGGCCCCCAAGAACCCAGAGTGGCCTCAAAATGGACACCGGGACACTAAAATGGCCACCAAAACCCAAAGTGACCCCAAAGTGGCCCAAAATTGACACCAGGACCCCAAAGTGGCCTCAAAATGGACACCGGGACCCCAAAAAAACTCCAAATGACCCCAAAATGGCCTCCAGGACAGCAAAATGGCCATCGAGACCCCAAAATGGCCACCAGGACCCCTAAAAACCCCAAAATTACCCCAAAATGGCCTCTGAAACCCCAAAACAGCCACCAGGACCCCAAAAAGACCCAAAATGCCCCAAAATGGCCTCCAGCACCCTAAAATGGCCTCCAGTGACCTGAAGATGACTCAAAATGGCCCCAAAAAAACCCAAAATGACCCAAACCCCCCCAAAATTGGCCCAAAACATCCCAAAATCGCCCCAAAAGGTCCCCACCTTCTCGCGGACCAGCAGCATGACCCCAAGTTGACCAAAACCCCCCAAAATCGCCCCAAAAGGTCCCCACCTTCTCGCGGACCAGCAGCGTGACCGCCGGGAGGCCGTTGGTGCCCTCGGCGCCCTTGGCCGGCGCCACCTGCTTGAGGAACTCGACTTTCTTCCGGCTGGCCAGGAACAGGACGCGCTCCTCGCAGAACAGCATCACCGTGTCCGTCAGCTCGTAGCCGAAGAGCCACGTCTGGAGAGCCCCAAAATCCATCAGAACACCCCAAAAGTGACCCAGGAATCCAAAAAACCTCTGAGGAACCCAAAAAACCTCTGAGGAACCCAAAAAACCTCAGAGGAACCCAAAAAACCTCAGAGAAAACCCAAAAACCTCAAAGGAACCCAGAAAACCAGCCAGGAACCCAAAACACCTCAGAGAAACCCCAAAAAAACACCCAGGAACCCAAAAAACCTCAGAGGAACCCAAAAAACCTCAGAGAAAACCCAAAAACCTCAAAGGAACCCAGAAAACCAGCCAGGAACCCAAAAAAACCTCAGAGGAACCCAAAAAAACCACCCAGGAACCCAAAATACTTTAGAGAAACCCAAAAAACCTGAGAGGAACCCAAAACACCTCAGAGAAAACCCAAAAAACCTCAGAGGAACCCCAAAAAACCTGAGAGGAACCCAAAAAACCTCAGAGGAACCCAAAAATCCACCCAGGAACCCAAAGATGAGCTCCTGGCAGAACAGCATCACCGTGTCCGTCAGCTCGTAGCCAAAGAGCCACGTCTGGAGAACCCCAAAATCCATCAGAACGCCCCAAAAATGACCCAGGAATCCAAAAAACCTCAGAGAAATCAAAAATATAACCCAGGAATCCAAAAAACCTGAGAGGAAGCCAAAACACCTCAGAGAAAACCCAAAAAACCTCAGAGGAACCTAAAAAACCTCAGAGGAACCCAAAAATCCACCCAGGAACCCAAAAATCCACCCAGGAACCCAAAGATGAGCTCCTCGCAGAACAGCATCACCGTGTCCGTCAGCTCGTAGCCGAAGAGCCACGTCTGGAGAACCCCAAAATCCATCAGAACGCCCCAAAAATGACCCAGGAATCCAAAAAACCTCTGAGAAATCAAAAATATAACCCAGGAATCCAAAAAACCTCTGGGGAACCCAAAAAACCTCTGAGGAACCCAAAAAACCTCAGAGGAACACAAAAAATCACCCAAGATCCCAAAAAATCACCCACAAATCCCAAAAAACCTCAGAGGAACCCCAAAAAACCACACAGGAACCCAAAAAAACTCAGAGAAATCAAAAATATAACCCAGAAATCCAAAAAACCTCAGAGTAACCCAAAAAACCACCAAGGAACCCCAAAAAACCTCAGAGAAACCCCAAAAATCTCCAAAATACACCAAAAATCATGAAGGAGACCCCAATAAACGCCTGGGAAACACCAAAAACAACCCAGGAACCCCAAAAACTGACCAAGGAAACCCAAAAAGAGACAAAGAAACCTCAAAAGAGACCAAAAAAACCCAAAAAGAAGCAAAGAAACCCCAAAATGGACCAGGAAAACCCCAAAAGGAACAAAAAAAACCTCAAAATGGATCAAGGACACCCCAAAATGGACAAAAAAAACCAAAAAGGGACAAAGAAACCCAAAAATGGATCATAAAAAACCCAAAATGGAACCAAGAAACCCCAAAAAGGAACAAAAAAACCCCAAAAGGAACAAAAAAACCCCAAAAAGGAACAAAAAACCCCAAAAAGGAACCAAGAAACCCCAAAATTAACAAAAATCCCCAAAATTTATGAGGAAAACCCCGAAAGGAACCAGACAAAAATTATGGGAAAGTCCCCAAAAGCAGGAGAGAAACCCCAAAAATGGGGGAATTTACCCCAAAATGGGGAAATTTGCCCCAAAATGGGGGATTTACCCCAAAAATAGGAAATCTAGCTAAAACTGAGAGAATTCAGCCAAAAATGGGGAGATTTATCCTAAAATGGGGGAATTTACCCCAAAAATGGGGGATTTACCCCAAAATGGGGGGGATTTATCCCAAAAATGGAGGATTTTACCCCAAAAATGGGGGATTTACTCCAAAAATGGGGAGATTTATCCCAAAATTGGGGGGATTTACCTCAAAAATGGGGGATTTACTTTAAAATTGGGAGATTTACCCAAAAAATGGGGGATTTATCCCAAAAAAATGAGAAAATTCATCCAAAATTGAGAAAATTTTCCCAAAAATGAGGGGATGCCCCTAAAAATGATAAAATTCAGCCCAAACTGGGAGAATTTGCCCAAAAATGAAACATTTTTGGAGTTTTCCTCACGAATTTCAAGTTTTTCCTCATGATTTTGTTTTTTTCCCAGGATTTTGGGATTTTACACCGAGATTTTTGGGGTTTTTCTCAGGAATTTCGGGCTTTTCCTCAGGATTTGGGTTTTTTTCCCAGAATTCGGGATTTTCCCCCCAGATTTTAGTTTATTTTCTGTTTTTTTGCCCACCTGCAGCGCCGTGGACTTGGCGTAGACGATCTCCTCGTCCACGCCCACGGCCACCACGATGGCGTCGACGCCGCCGAACTCATCCTCGCCTTTCTGTGGGGCAGGAGACCCAAAATCAGCCAAATTCACCCCAAAATTACCCCTGCAGCAGCCCCAAATTCACCCCAAAATATCCCTGCAACAACCCTGAATTTACCCCAAATTTACCCCAAAATTTCCCCAACACTGACGCCGCCGAACTCATCTGTGCCTTTCTTGGGGCAGGCGACCCAAAATCACCCAAATTCACCCCAAAAATTCCCAATTGGCACCCCCAAATTCACCCAAAAATTCCCCTGAAGCAGCCCCAAATTCACCCCAAAATATCCTCCATCAGCAACCCCAAATTCACCCAATTTCACCCCAAAAAAATCCCCTACAGGAACCCTGAATCCACCCAAAAAAATCCCCTACAGGAGCTCCAAATTCACCCAATTTCACCCCAAAAAATCCCCTACAGCAGCCCCAAATTCACCCCAAAAAAATCCCCTGCAGCAGCCCCAAATTCCACAAAATTCACCCCAAATTCACTCCAAACCCTCAACATTCCCTCAGCCCCCCCAGATTTCCCTAAACACCCCAAATTTACCTCAAATCCCCCAAATTTACCTCAGCCCCACTAAATTCACCCCAAATTCTCCTCAAATGCCCAAAATTTCCCTCAAATCTTCCAAATTTACCCCAAATTCCCCTCAAACCCCCAAAATTTCCCTCAAATCCCCCAAATTCACCCCAAATCCCCCGAATTCACCTCAACCCCTCCAAATTCACCCCAAAACCCCCAAATTCACCTCAAACTGCCAAAAATTTAAACCAAATTCACCCCAAAACCCCCAAACCCCCTCAGGCCCCCCAAATTTACCCCAAACCTACAAAATCCCCCTCAAATTTACCTCGAACTCCCTAAATTTACCCCAAACCCCCCAAATTCACCCCAAACCCCCTAAATTCCCCTCAAACCCCCCCAAATTTCCTTCAAATCCCCCAAATTTACCCCAAACCACCCAAATCCACCCCAAATTCCCCAAATTTACCCCAAACCACCCAAAACCACCCCAAATCCCCCAAATTTCCCCGAAAGCACCCAAATCCACCCCAAATTCCCCTCAAATTCCCCAAATTTCCCTCAAATCCCCCAAATTCCCCTCAACACCCCCAAATTCCCCTCAACCCCCCTAAATTTACCCCAAACCCTCCAAATCCACCCCAACCCCCCTAAATTTACCCCAAATTCCCCTCAAATCCCCCAAATTTCCCTCAAATCCCCCAAATTTACCCCAAACCCCCTCAAACCGCCCAAATCCCCCTGAAATCCCCCTCAAACCACCCAAATTCACCTCATATCCCCCAAATTTCCCTCAACCACCCCTCAAATCCCCCAAATTTACCCCAAACCCCCCAAATCCCCCTGAAATCCCCCAAGTTTCCCTCAACCCCCCCTCAAACCCACCAAATTTACCCCCAAACCCCCTCAAACGCCCCAAATTTACCCCAAACCCCCCAAATCCACCCCAAATCCCCCTCAAATCCCCCAAATTTACCCCAAACCCCCCAAATCCCCCTGAAATCCCCCAAGTTCCCCTCAAACCCCCTCAAACCGCCCAAATCCCCCTGAAATCCCCCAAGTTCCCCCCAAACCCCCCCCAGCCCCCTCCCCCGCCCCTCCCCCACCTGCCAGCTGGCGTAGAGCCGCCGCAGCCGCCGCGCGAAGGCCTCGCGGTCCAGGCTCAGCGCCATCAGCGGCCCGGCCGCGGCCCCGCCGGAGCCGGGCGGGGAACCGCCGGGGCGGGGCGGGACCTTCCTCCGCTCGGCCGCCGCCTCCTCCTCCTCCTCCTCCTCCTCCTCCTCCTCCTCCTCCGCCGCCGCCGCCGCCGCCGCCGCCGCCCGTGCCGCGCCGCGGCGCCCGCCGGAAGCGCCGCCTGAGGCGACTTCCGCTTCCGGTGCGCGCGCGAAGGGCGGGAGGCGGAGGAGGAGACGGTGAGGGAGGGGAAAGGGGCGGCCGGGGAGGGGAAAAGAGCGGCCGGGGAGGGAAAAGGGGGAGTTTGGATGAGAAAAAGGAGGAGGAAAATGGGGGGAAAGGGGAAAAAACACACAAAAAAAACAAACAAACGCGGGTGAAATCGGTGAGGGGGGGAAAAGGAACGGGGGGTCACGTGACGGCGGAGAGGCGGGAAAAGGGGAGCGCGGGGCGCCGGCGTCACGTGACCGCCCCCCCTCGCGCCTGCGGAGGGGAAAAGGCGGGAAAAGGGGCGGGGCCAGATGGGTCACGTGGTGGGGAGGGAGGAATGGAGGAGGAGAAATGGAGGAGAGGGAGGAGAGAGGGAGGAGAGAAATGGAGAGGGAGAGAGAAATGGGGAGGGAGAGAGAAATGGGGAGGGAGAGAGAGATGGAGAGGGAGAGGAGGGGAAAGGAAATAGGGAGAGGGAGATGGAGACAGAAATGGAGAGGGAGAGGAAAGGGAGGGAGAGAAATGGAGAGGGAGAGGAGGGGAAAGGAAATAGGGAGAGGGAGACGGAGACAGAGAAATGGAGAGGGAGAGAGAAATGGAGAGGGAGAGAGAGATGGAGAGGGAGAGGAGGGGAAAGGAAATGGGGAGAGGGAGATGGAGACAGAGAAATGGAGAGGGAGATGGGGAGATGGAGGAGGAGAGGGAGGGAGATGGAGAGAGGGAGAGAGAAATGGAGAGGGAAAGACGAGGGAGAGAAATGGGGGAGATGGCGAAGGAGATGGAGATGGGGAGAGGGAGAGAAAGGAGGGAAATGGAGACGGGGAGATGGAGATGGAGGGAGAGAGAGGGAGAGGGAGAGAGAAATGGCGGGGGAGATGGAGATGGGGAGGAGAGTGTGAGGGAGATGGGGAGGGAGAGAGAGAAATGGCGGGGAGATGGAGACGGGGAGAGGGAGAGAAAGGAGGGGAATGGAGACGGGGAGAGGGAGAGGGAGATGGAGGAGGAGAGAGGAAGGGAGATGGGGAGAGAAATGGAGAGGGAGAGGAAAGAGGGAGGTAAATGGAGAGGGAGATGGGGAGGGAGAGGAGGGGAAAGGAAATGGGGAGAGGGAGATGGAGAGAGGAAAATGGAGAGAAATGGAGAGGGAGATGGAGGAGAGAGTGAGGGAGATGGAGACAGGGAGAGAAAGGAGGGAAATGGAGATGGGGAAAGAGAGGGAGATGGAGGAGGAGAGAGTGAGGGAGAGAAATGGAGAGGGAGAGAAAGGAGGGGAAAGGAAATGGGGAGAGGGAGATGGAGAGAGAGAAATGGAGGGGGAGATGGAGGGGGAGGGAGATGGAGAGGGAGACAGGAGAGGGAGATGGGGAGATGGAGGGGGAGAGGACAGAGAGCACCAAAACGAGGCAAAAATACAGAAAAAACAGAAAAAAATACCCAAAGGAAAAAAAGAAAAAAAAAAACAAACAAAAAAAACCAAAAAAGAAACAAAAGAAAAACAAAAAACACCAAATAAAAAATAACCAAACAAAATGAAAGAAAAAAGCCCGAGAAAAGTTTTTAAGAAACCCCAAGGAAGTCAAAAAAATGAAAAAAAAAAAAACTATGAAAATTTAAAAGGATGAGAAAAAATGTAAAAAGCCTTAAGAAATGTGGAAAGATGAGAAAAAACAAAAAGGCGTGAAAAAAATTAACAAAAAACACCCCCCAAAAAAAACCCCCCAGCAAACAAAAAAACACCTTTAAAAAAACCCAAAAGAACAAAAACAAAGAAAGGAAAAAAAGCAAAACCCCCACAAAAAATTAAAAAATAAAACAAAAAAAAAAAACACCAAAAAATTCTTTTAAAACTCCGAAAAACACCAAAAAAAACCCACAAAAAAAATTTTTAAAAACCCCAAAAACGTAAAAAACTGAAAAAACGCCAAAAAAAAAAAAGAAAAAAAAAACCCTCTAAAAAAATTTACAAAAACCCCAAAAAAACCCCAGCAAACAAACAAAAAAAACCTTGAACCCCCTCTCCAAAAAAAAACCTCACAAAAAACTGGGACAAAAAAAAACAAACAAAAAAACTCCGAAAAATTTTATAAAAAACCCCAAAACCCCAAAAAACCCAAAAAAATAAACCCGAAAAAAAAATTAAAACCAAAGCAAGAAAAAAACAAAGCAGGAAAATCGTGAGGGGGAGACGTGAGCGGGGATCGTTAATTACCAATTAATTCATTAATTAATTGGGGTGGCTATCGGGGGGCGGGACAAACGAAGGGAGGCCAGGGAGGAGATTAATTAATGAGGAGGGTAATTAGAAGGGTAATGAGGAGCTTAATTAATGAGGAGGTTAATGAGGAGGGTAATGAGGAGGTTAATAAGGAGGTTAATTAATGAGGAGGTTAATAAAGAGGTTAATTAATGAGGAGGTTAATTAATGAGGAGAGTAATGAGGAGGTTAAAGAATGAGGAGGTTAATTAGGGGGGTAATGAGGAGGGTAATTAATGAGGAGGTTAATTAATGAGGAGAGTAATAAGGAGGGTAATGAGGAGGTTAATGAGGTTAATTAATGAGGAGGGTAATGAGGAGTTTAATTAGCAGGTCAATGGGGAGATTAATGAGAAGCGTAATAAGGTTAATGAGGAGGTGAATTAATGAGGAGGGTAATGAGGAGGTTAATGAGGAGGTTAATTAATGAGGAGGGTAATGAGGAGGTTAATTAGGAGATTAATTAATGGGGAGATTAATGAGAAGCGTAATGAGGCTAATGAGGAGGTTAATTAATGAGGAGGGTAATGGCAAGGGTAATGAGGAGGGTAATGAGGTTAATTAATGACGAGGTTAAAGAGGAGGTGAATTAATGAGGAGGGTAATTAACAAGGAGGGTAATGAGGAGGGTAATTAATGAGGAGGTTAATTAACAAGGAGGGTAATGAGGGTAATTAATGAGGAGGGTAATGAGGAGGGTAATTAATGAGGAGGTTAATTAACAAGGAGGGTAATGAGGAGGTGAATTAACGAGGAGGTTAATTAACAAGGAGGGTAATGAGGAGGGTAATTAATGAAGAGGTTAATGAGGAGGGTAATTAATGAGGAGGTTAATTAACAAGGAGGGTAATGAGGAGGGTAATTAAGGAGGAGGTTAATTAACAAGGAGGGTAATGAGGAGGTTAATGAGGATAATTAATGAGGAGGGTAATTAACAAGGAGGGTAATGAGGAGGTGAATTAACGAGGAGGTTAATTAACAAGGAGGTTAATGAGGAGGTTAATGAATGAGAGGTGAATTAATGAAGAGGGTAATGAGGATAATTAACGAGGAGGTTAATTAACAAGGAGGGTAATGAGGAGGTGAATTAACGAGGAGGGTAATTAATGAGGAGTCTAATTAACAAGGAGGGTAATGAGGAGGCTCATTAATGACGAGGTTACCGCCGCCGTTACCTAACGAGCAGTCCAGCTAATTACCGTTTAATTAGGCACCAGAGCACGCCCCGCTGCGTTTCCAACCTTTTATTAAAAAACAACCCCCGAAGCCCCGCCCCCGGCCCCGCCCCACGACACAGACACTTTACATATTTATAAATATTCATCAGGGGGCGGGGCTACTCCGAGTCCGAGGCGGGCGCCAGCATGGGGTCGGCCAGCAGGGGGCAGCAAGCACTTCCGGTCTGCCCCGCCGCCTCTTCCGGCGCCGGCCGGAAGTGAGGGGGCGTGGCCAGCGCCGCCGGGGCCACGCCCCCCATGAGCGCCGCCATCTTGGAGAGGTCCAGGGCTGGGGGCGGGGCGGGCAGGCACTGGGGGGAAAGTAATTAGAGCCGGGAGTTAATGAGCTGGCCGTGGAAAATAGTTCAGTTCCTAATTAGGATGGGTCATTAGTGAATTGGAAATTGAAAAATGTTAAATTGGGAGTTAAAATGGGTAATTAGGGAATTGGAAATTGAAAATAGATAAATTCCTAATTAGGATGGGTAATTAGTGAATTCGTAATTGAGAATAGTTCAGTTCTTAATTAGAGCCGGGAGTTAATGAGCTGCTCGTGGAAAATAGTTCAATGCCTAATTAGGATGGGTCATTAGTGAACTGGAAACTGAGAATAGTTCAGTTCTTAATGAGGATTGGTAATTAGTGAATTGGTAATTGAAAATGTTAAATTCTTAATGAGGATTGGTAATTAGTGAATTGGCAATTGAGAATAGTTCAGTTCTTAATTAGAGCCGGGAGTTAATGAGCTGTCCGTGGAAAATAGTTCAGTTCCTAATTAGGATGGGTCATTAGTGAATTGGTAACTGAGAATTGTTAAATTGGGAGTTAAAATGGGTAATTAGGGAATTGGAAATTGAAAATAGATAAATTCCTAATTAGGATGGGTAATTAGTGAATTGGTAATTGAAAATAGTTCAGTTCTTCATTAGGATGGGTCATTAGTGAATTGGAAATTGAGAATAGTTCAGTTCTTCATTAGGATGGGTAATTAGTGAATTGGAAATTGAAAAATGTTAAATTGGGAGTTAAAATGGGTAATTAGTGAATTGGTAATTGAAAATTGTTCAGTTCTTCATTAGGACGGGTCATTAGTGAATTGGTAATTGAAAATAGTTCAGTTCCTAATTAGGATGGATAATTAGTGAATTGGAAATTGAAAATAGTTCAATTGGGAGTTAAAATTGGTAATTAGAGAATTGGTAATTGAAAATAGTTCAGTTCTTAATTAGAATGGGTAATTAGTGAATTGGTAATTGAAAATGTTAAATTCTTAATGAGGATTGGTAATTAGTGAATTGGTAATTGAAAATAGTTCAGTTCTTCATTAGGATTGGTAATTAGTGAATTGGTAATTGAAAATAGATAAATTCCTAATTAGGATTGGTAATTAGTGAATTGGTAATTGAAAATAGTTCAATTGGGAGTTAAAATGGGTAATTAGTGAATTGGTAATTGAAAATAGTTCAGTTCTTAATTGGAATGGGTAATTAGTGAATTGGTAATTGAGAATAGTTCAGTTCTTAATTAGGATGGGTAATTAGTGAATTGGTAATTGAGAATAGTTCAGTTCTTAATTGGAATGGGTAATTAGTGAATTGTTCATTAAAAATTGTTAAATTCTTCATTAGAATTGGTAATTAGTGAATTGTTCATTAAAAATTGTTCAATTGGGAATTAAAATTGGTAATTAGAAAGTTGTTGATTAAAGCTTGTAAATAAAACATTTTGAGAATTTTCGGAAATTTTTTTGGGGATTTTTGGGGAATTTCGGGGATTTTTGGGGATTTTTGAGCATTTTCGGGGATTTTGGGATTTTCGGGAATTTTGGGGGAATTTTTGTGGATTTTCGGAGTTTTTGGGGATTTTTGGGGAATTTTTGTGGACTTTTGGGGAAATTTTGGAAATTTTTGGGGATTTTCAGGGATTTTTTGGGATTTTTGGGGATTTTGGGGAATTTTCAGGGATTTTTGGGGAATTCTTGGGGATTTTAGGGAACTTTTGAGGATTTTTTGGGAATTGTTGCGGATTTTGCAGGAATTTTTGGGTGTTGTTGGGGATTTTTGGGGAATTTTCAGGGATTTTGGGGAATTTGGGGGGATTTTCAGGGATTTTGGGTGAATTTTGGGGGATTTTGGGGAATTTCAGCCATTCCCAAATCACCTTTTTCCGGTGCCACTTCTCCCGCCGCTGCTCCGAGCCCTGGGGGGGGAAACGAAATTTGGGGTGAATTTGGGCGATTTTGGGGCTCCGCCGCGGTTTTGGGGCGGATCCCGGCGGTTTTACCCCAAATTCCCCAAAATCGGCGTTTTTAGCCCCAAAATCGGCGTTTTTAGCCCCAAAATTGGCGTTTTTAGGCCTGAATTCCCCAAAATTGGCGTTTTTAGCCCCAATTCCTGGAAATCGGTGATTTTAGCCCCGAATTCCCTGAAATCGCCATTTTCAGCCCAAATGTCCCAAGATCACCGTTTTTAGCCCCAAAATCGCCATTTTTTGCCCCAAATTTCCCCAAATCACTGTTTTTAACCCCGTATTTCCCAAAATCGCTGTTTTTTGCCCCGAAATCACCATTTTTCGCCCCGTTTTTCCTGAATCCGCCTTTTTTTCCCCAAAATTGCCGTTTTTGGCCCTGATTTTCCCGAAATCGCCGTTTTTGGCCCCGATTTTCCCAAAATGGCCGTTTTTCCCCCTGATTTTCCCAAAATCGCCGTTTTTCCCCCTGATTTTCCCAAAATCGCCGTTTTTCGCCCCGTTTTTCCCAAAATGGCCGTTTTTGGCCCCGATTTTCCCGAAATGGCCGTTTTTGGCCCCGATTTTCCCGAAATGGCCGTTTTTCCCCCTGATTTTCCCGAAATCGCCGTGTTTTGCCCCAATTTTCCCGAAATGGCCGTTTTTCCCCCCGATTTTCCCGAAATCGCCGTGTTTCGCCCCGACCTGCAGCGGGCGGCGGGCGCTCCTGCGGGCGGCGCCGTTGGGACCCTGCGGATGCTTCTGGAAGGTCAGCTTGAGCCCCTCCTCCTGCGCCGGAAAACACGGAAAAACGGGAAAAACGGGAAAAACGGGAAAAACGGAGAATGTCGGGAATAAATATCGGGGAAATCCGGGAGAAAATCGGGAAAAAATCGGGAGAAAATCGGGAAAATCAGGGGAAAATCGGGGGAAAATCGGGGAAAATCCGGAGAATATCGGGGGAAAATCGGGAATAAATTGGGAGAAATTCAGGGATAAATCGAGAGAAAATTGAGGGAAAATTGGGAATAAATCGGGAGAAATCGGGAAAATCGGGGGAAAATCGGGGAAAATCCAGAGAATATCGGGGATAAATCGGGAATAAATTGGGAGAAATTGGGAGAATATCGGGAATAAATTGGGGGAAAATCGGGAGAAAATTGGGAATAAATCGGGATAAATGGGGAGAAAATTGGGGGAAAATCCAGGGAAATTGGGAGAAATTGGGAGAAATTTTGGGGAAAATCGGGGATAAATTGGGAGAAAATTGGGATAAATTGGGAGAAAATCGGGAATGGAAACAAGGAGAAATCGGGAAAAATTGGGAGAAAATCGGGAAAAATTGGGAATAAATTGGGAGAATATCGGGGATAAATTGGGAGAAAATTTGGGATAAATTGGGAGAAAATCGGGAAAAATTGGGAATAAATTGGGAGAATATCGGGGATAAATTGGGATAAATTGGGAGAAATCAGGATAAATTGGGAATAAATTGGGGATAAATTGGGATAAATTGGGAATAAAATTTGGGTTGGGATTGGGGGCCGTTTTTGGGGTGAAATTGCCCGTTTTTGGGGTGAAAAGGGCCGTTTTTGGGGTGAAAAAGGCCATTTTTGGGGTGAAAAGGGCGGTTTTTGGGGCGGTTTTTGGGTCAGGGTTTTGGGGATGTTTTTGGGGTGAAAAGGGCCGTTTTTGGGGCGGTTTTTGGGGTGCAAAAGCCCGTTTTTGGGTCAGGGTTTTGGGGATGTTTTTGGGGTGAAAAGGGCGGTTTTTGGGGCGGTTTTTGAGGTGCAAAAGCCCGTTTTTGGGGTGAAAAGGGCTGGTTTTGGGGTGAAAAGGGCTGTTTTTGGGGCGGTTTTGGGTCAGGGTTTTGGGGATGTTTTTGGGGTGAAAAGGGCCGTTTTTGGGGCGGTTTTTGGGTGCAAAAGCCCGTTTTTGGGTCAGGGTTTTTGGGATGGTTTTGGGGTCAGTTTGGGGTGATTTTTGGGGTGAAAAGGGCTGGTTTTGGGGCGGTTTTTGGGTCAGGGTTTTGGGGATGTTTCTGAGGTCAGTTTGGGGCGGTTTTTGGGGCGGTTTTTGGGGTGCAAAAGCCCGTTTTTGGGTCAGGGTTTTTGGGGTCAGTTTGGGGCTGTTTTTGGGGCGGTTTTTGGGGTCAATTTGGGGCGGTTTTTGGGGTGAAAAGGGCCGTTTTTGGGGTGGTTTTTGGGGTGAAAAAGCCCGTTTTTGGGTCAGGGTTTTTGGGGTGAAAAGGGCCATTTCTGGGGTCAGTTTGGGGCTGTTTTTGGGGCGGTTTTTGGGGTGCAAAAGCCCGTTTTTGGGGTGGTTTTTGGGGTGAAAAGGGCCGTTTTTGGGTCAGGGTTTTTGGGGTCAATTTGGGGTGGTTTTTGGGGTGAAAAGGGCCGTTTTTGGGGCGGTTTTTGGGTGAAAAAGCCCGTTTTTGGGTCAGGGTTTTGGGGATGTTTTTGGGGTGAAAAGGGCGGTTTTTGGGGCGGTTTTTGGGGTGCAAAAGCCCGTTTTTGGCACACTCACGTCCTTGATCTGCACGGTGAACTCGCGCTGGCGCGGGCGGGCGCGCGGCGCGGGGGAGGGGCGGGGGGAGGGGCGGGGGGAGGGGCGGGGGGAGGGGCCGGGCTCCGGGAGCCCCCCCGGGACCCCCCCGGGCCCCTCCCCCGCCGCCAGCGCCGCGCGGCAGATCAGCTCCAGGCGCCGGATCAGCGCCCGCGCCTGCGGAAACGGGAGTTAGGGGGGAATTTGGGAATTTGGGGGGTTTGGGGGAGTTGGGGGGTTTTGGGAATTTTTTGGGATTTTTTGGGGGTTTTTTTTGGGATTTATTTGGGATTTATTTGGGATTTTTTGAGGATTTTTTGGGTTTTTTTGGGGGGTTCTTGGGGATTTATTTGGGATTTATTGGGGATTTTTTTGGTTTTTTTTGCGGATTTCTTGGGGGTTTTTTTGAGATTTTTTTTGACATTTTTTGGGGGGATTTTTTGGTATTTTTTTGGGATTTTTTGGGTTTTTTTTTGGGATTTTTTGGGGGGTTCTTGGGGATTTTTTGGGATTTATTGGGGATTTTTTGGGGGTTTTTTTGGGGATTTCTTGGAGGATTTTTTGGGGGTTTTTTTGAGATTTTTTTTGAGATTTTTTGGGGGAAATTTTTGGGATTTTCTGGGGGATTTTTTGGGGATTTTTTTGGGATTTTTTGGGGGATTTTTTTGGGGGATTTTATTGGGATTTTTCGGGAGATTTTTTTGGGATTTTTTGGGGATTTTTTGGGATTTTTTGGGGGATTTTTTTGGGATTTTTTGGGATTTTTTGGGGAATTTTTGGGGGTTTTTTTGGGGATTTTTTTGGGGTTTTTTTTAATTTTTTTTTGAGATTTTTTTGGGATTTTTTTGGGGATTTTTTTTGGGATTTTTTGGGTTTTTTTGGGGATTTTTTGGGATTTATTTGGGATATATTTGGGATTTTTGGGTTTTTTTTGAGATTTTTTTGGGGAATTTTTTTGGGATTTTTTGGGGTTTTTTTGGGATTTTTGGGGTTTTTTTTGGGATTTTTTTAAGATTTTTTTATGATTTTTTGAGGATTTTTTGGGGATTTTTGAGAATTTTTTGTGGATTTTTTGTGGATTTTTTGGGGTTTTTTTGAAAGTTTTTGGGGTCTTTTTCGGGATTTTTTTGATAATTTTTTTGCATTTTTTGGGGTCTTTTTGGGGACTTTTTGGGATTTTTTTGGGGATTTTCTTCAGGATTTTTTGGGGATTTTTTTCAGGATTTTTGTGGGATTTTCTGGGGGATTTTTTCAGATTTTTGGGGGGTTTTGGAGGGATTTTTTTCGGGATTTTTTGTGATTTTTTGGGGGATTTTTTCAGGATTTTTTGGGGGGTTTTGGGGGGATTTTTTTCAGGATTTTTTTCATGATTGTTTTGGATTTTTTGAGAAATTTTTTGAGTTAGTTTTTGAGATTTTTTGGGGATTTTTTTCAGGATTTTTGGGGGATTTTTTTCAGGATTTTTTGGGATTTTTTGGGATTTTTTTCGGGATTTTTTTCAGGATTTTTTTGGATTTTTTGAGAAATTTTTTGAGGCTTTTTTTTGAGATTTTTTAGGGATTTTTTTCAGGATTTTTTTGGGATTTTTTTTTAGGATTTTTTGGGATTTTATTCAGGATTTTTGGGATATTTTTCAGGATTTTTTTGGGATTTTTTTCGGGATTTTTTTCAGGATTTTTTTGGATATTTTGAGAAATTTTTTGAGGAATTTTTTGAGATTTTTGGGGGATTTTTTTCAGGATTTTTTGAGGATTTTTTTCAGGATTTTTTGGGATTTTTTGGGGATTTTTTTCAGGATTTTTGGGATTTTTTTCAGGATTTTTTTGGGATTTTTTTCAGGATTTTTTTGGATTTTTTTCAGGAGTTTTTCGGGATTTTTTTCAGGATTTTTTGGGGGATTTTTTCGGATTTTTTGGGGGGATTTTTTTCAGGATTTTTTGGGATTTTTTGGGGGGATTTTTTGGGGGATTTTTTCATGTTTTTCCGGGGTGATTTCCGGGGATTTTGGGTTTTTTTCCCCCCTCACCTTGGGCCAACAGAGGAGATTTTGGGGGTGGGGGAGGGGCGCTTCGGGGGCGCCGCCCTCGCCCGGGGGGGGAGGGGAACCCTCGTCCTCCCCCTCCCCCTCCTCCTCTTCCTCCTCCTCCTCCTCCTCCTCGGCCCCCAGCGCCTCCGGCCCTGCCCGAGAGACCCAAAATCCCTGAAATTCCCCCCAAAAATCCCCCACGCCCCATTCCGCCTTTTTCCCCCCAAATTTTGGGGGCTCTCCCACCCTTTTTCCCCATTTTCAACCCCAAATTTGGGCTTTTTTCTCCCCTTTTTCCCCACCAGGAATTCCCATAATTTTGGGTTCCCCTTTTACCCCAAAATTCCCAAATTTTGGGTCCCATTTTACCCCAAAATTCCCCAAATTTGGTGTCCCCTTTTACCCAAAAAATTCCCAAATTTGGTGTCCCCTTTTACCCCAAAATTCCCAAATTTTGGGTCCCCTTTTACCCCAAAATTCCCCAAATTTGGGATTCCCTTTTACCCCCAAATTCTCCAAATTTTGGGTTCCCTTTTACCCCCAAATTTGGGGTCTTTTCTCCCCTTTTTTCCCCCCAGGAATTCCCAAAGATTTGGGGTCCCATTTTACCCCAAAATTCCCCAAACTTCAGGTCCCTTTTTCCCCCATTTCTCCCCCAAATTTCCCATCCCAAAACCTCCCATTTTTTGCCCATTTTTTCACCCCATTTTCCCCCATTTTTTCTGAAATTTCCCCCCCCAAAACCCCCAATTTTCCCAAATTTCCCCCCCCAAAATCCCCAATTTCCCCCCAAATTTCTCCCCCTCCAAACCCCCAATTTTCCCCCCAAATTTCCCCCCCCAAATCACCCAATTTTCCCACCCCAAACCCCCCATTTTTCCCCCCAATTTTTCCCCCTATTTTCCTCCATTTTCCCCTGAAATTTTCCCCCCCAGAACCCCCATTTTTCCCCCCAATTTTCCCCCAATTTTTTCCCAAATTTCCCCCCCCAAATGCCCCATTTTTCCCCCAAGTTTTCCCCAAATTTTCCCCCCAAATCCCCCAATTTTCCCCCATTTTTCCGCCAATTTCCCCCAATTTCCCCCCAATTTTTTCCCAAATTTTCCCCCCCAAATGCCCCACTTTTCCCCCAATTCCCTCCAATTTCCCCCATTTCCCCCCAAATTCCCCCCCAAACCCCCAATTTCCCCCCATTTTTCCGCCAATTTCCCCCAATTTCCCCCCAAATTTCCCCCCAATTCCCCCCCAATTTCCCCCCCAATTTCCCCTCAAATTTCCCCCAATTTTCCCCCCAATTTTTCCCCAATTTCCCCCCAAATTTCCCCCCAAATTTCCCCCCAATTTCCCCCCAAATTTCCCCCCAATTCCCCCCCAATTTCCCCCCAAATTTCCCACCCAAAATTCCCCTCAATTTTCCCCAATTTTCCCCCAATTTTCCCCCAAATTTCCACCCCAAATTTCCCCCCCAAATGCCCCACTTTCCCCCAATTTTCCCCCAATTTCCCCCAATTCCCCCAATTTTCCCCCTGATTTCCCCCCATTTTCCCCCATTTTTCCGCCAATTTCCCCCAATTTTCCCCCGATTTTCCCCCCAATTTTCCCCAATTTTTTCCCAAATTTCTCCCCCCAAATGTCCCACTTTTCCCTCAATTTCCCCCCAATTTCTCCCCCAAAACCACCAATTTTCCCCAATTTTTCCCCATTTCCCCCATTTCCCCCAAATTCCCCTCAAATTCTCCCCCCAAACCCCCAATTTCCCCCCAATTTCCCCCCAATTTTCCCCCAATTTTCCCCCAAATTTCCCCCCAATTTCCCCCATTTTCCCCCAAATTTCCCCCCAATTTCCCCCAAATTTCCCCCCAATTTTTCCCCAATTTCCCCCAACTTCCCCCCCAAATGCCCCAATTTCCCCCATTTCCCCCCAATTTTCCCCCTGATTTCCCCCAAATTTCCCCCCAATTTCCCCCAATTCCCCCCCAATTTCCCCCCAAATTTCCCCCCAATTTCCCCCAATTCCCCCCAATTTTCCCCCTGATTTCCCCCAATTTTCCCCCATTTTTCCGCCAATTTCCCCCAATTTTCCCCCGATTTTCCCCCCAATTTTTTCCCAAATTTCTCCCCCCAAATGTCCCACTTTTCCCTCAATTTCCCCCCAATTTCCCCCCCAAATGCCCCGATTTCCCCCAATTTCCCTGCATTTTTCCCCAATTTCCCCCCAATTCCCCCCCAAATTTCCCCCCAATTTCCCCCATTTTCCCCCAAATTTTCCCCATTTTCCCCCAAATTCCCCCCAATTTTCCCCCCAAATTTCCCCCCAATTTTCCCCAATTTTCCCCCAATTTCCCCCCAATTTCCGCCAAAACCCCCAATTTTCCCCAATTTTCCCCACTTTTCCCCCAAATTTCCCCTCACCCTCTCCCCTCTCCTGCTCCTCCTCCTCCGCGGCGCGGCCGATCCCGCGGCGCAGCAGCGCCCCCCTCAGGCCGTGGCGGGCGGCGGCGCGCAGCAGCGCCGCGTCGTGGGCGCCGCGCCGCCACCAGGGCGGCAGCAGCGAGCCGGGCGGCGGCAGCCGCGCCAGCAGCGCCGGCAGCGCCGGCAGCCGCAGCACGCGCTCCCGCAGGCAGCGCAGCAGCGCCAGGCGCCGCAGGCAGCGCAGCGCCAGCGGGGCCGGGACCGGGCACGGAGCAGGGCAGGGAGTGCAGGGCACTGCGGGAGAGAAAACGGGGTGAAAAACGGCAAAAACGGGAAAAAACGGGGTAAAAATGGGGGGAACGGGGCAGCCGCAGCACGCGCTCCCGCAGGCAGCGCAGCAGCGCCAGGCGCCGCAGGCAGCGCAGCGCCAGCGGGGCTGGGACCGGGCATGGGGATGGGGAACAGGGAACTGTGGGACAGAGAGAAAAAACGGGGTGAAAAACGGCAAAAACGGGAAAAAACGGGGTAAAAATGGGGGAAATGGGACAGCCGCAGCACGCGCTCCCGCAGGCAGCGCAGCAGCGCCAGGCGCCGCAGGCAGCGCAGCGCCAGCGGGGCTGGAACTGGGCACGGGGCGGGACAGGGAGCCAGAGAGGCTGGGGAGAGAGAAAACGGGGTGAAAAACGGCAAAAACGGGAAAAAACGGGGTAAAAATGGGGCAGGAGCAGCACGCGCTCCCGCAGGCAGCGCAGCAGCGCCAGGCGCCGCAGGCAGCGCAGCGCCAGCGGGGCTGGAACCGGGCATGGAGCGGGACAGGGAGCCAGAGGGGCTGGGGAGAGAGAAAACGGGGTGAAAAACGGCAAAAACGGGAAAAAACGGGGTAAAAATGGGGGAAATGGGGCAGGAGCAGCACGCGCTCCCGCAGGCAGCGCAGCAGCGCCAGGCGCCGCAGGCAGCGCAGCGCCAGCGGGGCCGGGACCGGGCATGGGGACGGACAGGACCCGAGAGAGGCTGGGGAGAGAAAAAACGGGGTGAAAAACGGCAAAAACGGGAAAAAACGGGGTAAAAATGGGGCAGGAACAGCACGCGCTCCCGCAGGCAGCGCAGCAGCGCCAGGCGCCGCAGGCAGCGCAGCGCCAGCGGGGCTGGAACCGGGCATGGAGATGGGGAACAGGGAACTGTGGGACAGAGAGAAAAAACGGGGTGAAAAACGGGAAAAACGGGAAAAAACGGGGTGAAAATGGGGCAGCCGCAGCACGCGCTCCCGCAGGCAGCGCAGCAGCGCCAGGCGCCGCAGGCAGCGCAGCGCCAGCGGGGCTGGGACCGGGCATGGAGCGGGGCAGGGAGCCAGAGCAGCTGGGGAGAGAGAAAACGGGGTGAAAAACGGCAAAAACGGGAAAAAACGGGGTGAAAATGGGGTAAATGGGGCAGCCGCAGCACGCGCTCCCGCAGGCAGCGCAGCAGCGCCAGGCGCCGCAGGCAGCGCAGCGCCAGCGGGGCCGGGACCGGGCATGGAGATGGGGAACAGGGAACTGTGGGACAGAGAGAAAAAACGGGGTGAAAAACGGCAAAAACGGGAAAAAACGGGGTGAAAATGGGGCAGGAACAGCACGCGCTCCCGCAGGCAGCGCAGCAGCGCCAGGCGCCGCAGGCAGCGCAGCGCCAGAGGGGCTGGAACTGGGCACAGAGCAGGGCAGGACCCGAGAGAGGCTGGGGAGAGAGAAAACGGGGTGAAAAACGGCAAAAACGGGAAAAAACGGGGTAAAAATGGGGCAGCCGCAGCACGCGCTCCCGCAGGCAGCGCAGCAGCGCCAGGCGCCGCAGGCAGCGCAGCGCCAGAGGGGCTGGGACCGGGCATGGGGATGGGGAACACGGAACTGTGGGACAGAGAGAAAAAACGGGGTGAAAAACGGGAAAAACGGGGTAAAAATGGGGGAAAAATGGGGTAAAAATGGGGAAAAAATGGGGGAAAATGGCGAAAAATGGGGTAAAAATAAGGGTAAAAATGGAGGGAAAATGGGGCAGAAATGGGGAAAATATGGGGTAAAAAATGGGGTAAAAGTAAGAAAAAATGGGGTAAAAACGGGAAAAATGGGGGAAAAATAGGGGGAAATGGGGGAAAAATGGGGGGAAATGGGGGAAAAATGGGGGGAAAATGGGGGAAAAATAAAGGAAAAAATGGAAAAAAATGGGGTAAAAATAAGGGAAAAAGTGGGGTAAAAATAAGGGAAAAAAACGGGAAAAAATGGGGGAAAAAATGGGGCAAAAAGGGGGGAGAAATGGGAGAAAAAATGGGGAAAAATGGGGTAAAAATGGGGGAAACGGGTCAGAAATGGTTAAAGGGTGGAAGGGGGATGGAGGCATTGGAGGGGAGGCCGGAACCCCGAGAAATTGGGGTAAAATCTGCCTGAAATGGGAAAATTGCCCCAGAACTCCCCGAAATTGCCCAAAATCTCAGGAATTTGCCCCATTACCGTCGCCGGGCGCGGGCGGCAGCCGGCAGAGAGACCCTGAACCCCCTGAAACCTCCTGATTTTGGGTTCAAACCCCTCGATTTGGGCTCAAACATGCGGATTTTGGGTCAAAACGCCCCGAATCGCCCGATTTTGCCCGATTTTTCCCGAATTTTCCCAAAACCTCGTGTTTTTGCCCCATTACCGTCGCCGGGCGCGGGCGGCAGCCGGCAGGGACCTCCTGAACCTCCTGATTTTGGGTTCCAACCCCTCGATTTGGGCTCAAACATGCGGATTTTGGGTCAAAACGCCCCGAATCGCCCGATTTTGCCCGAATTTTCCCAAAATCTCGTGTTTTTGCCCCATTACCGTCGCCGGGCGCGGGCGGCAGCCGGCAGAGACCCCCTGAAACCTCCTGATTTTGGGTTCCAACCCCTCAATTTGGGCTCAAACCCCTCGATTTTGGGTCAAAACACCCCGAATCGCCCGATTTTACCCGATTTTACCCGATTTTTCCCGAATTTTCCCAAAATCTGGTGTTTTTGCCCCATTACCGTCGCCGGGCGCGGGCGGCAGCCGGCACACCTGCCGGCACATGGCCACGAAGCCGTGGTAGAAGCGGGTCAGCTCCTCGTCCGAGCGCCGCTCCAGCCGGGCCAGGGCGCGGAAGCGGCGCCAGCGGAAGCGCCCCGAGCCCGGCTCCAGCTCCACGCCGAAGGTGGAGGCCACGCGCAGGAAATCGGCCTGCTCCCGCCGCGTCCAGCTGCGGAACGGGGAGAAAAAGGGGGAAAACGGTGAAAAACGGCGAAAAAATGGGGAGAAACGGTGAAAAAATGGTGAAAATACGACCAGAAACGGCGAAAATACGAAGAAAATACATAAATAGGCCCAAATGTGAGGAAAGAAGGAAATCGGCCTGCTCCCGCCGCGTCCAGATGTGAAACGGGGAGAAAAAGGGGGAAAACGGTGAAAAACGGCGAAAAAATGGGGAAAAACAGTGAAAAAATGGTGAAAATACGACGAGAAATGGCGAAAATATGGAGAAAATATGCCCCAAAATACCCAAAATAGGCCCAAATGTGAGGAAAGAAGGAAGTTGGACTGTTCCCGCCACGTCCAGATGCGAAACGGGGAGAAAAAGGGGGAAAACGGTGAAAAACGGTGAAAAAATGGGGAAAAACGGTGAAAAAATGGGGAAAATACGACCAAAAATGGCGAAAATATGGAGAAAATACACCCAAAAACGCCCAAAATCGGCCCAAATATGAGACAAGAGGGAGGAAGTTGGACTGCTCCCGCCGCGTCCAGCTGCGAAACGGGGAGAAAAAGGGGGGAAACGGTGAAAAACGGCGAAAAAATGGGGAGAAACGGTGAAAAAATCGGAAAAAACGGTGAAAAAATGGCGAAAATACGACGAGAAATGGCGAAAATACGGAGAAAATACATAAACAGGCCCAAATGTGAGGAAAGAATGAAATTGGTCTGCTCCCGCCGCGTCCAGCTGCGGAATGGGGAGAAAAAGGGGGAAAACGGTGAAAAACGGCGAAAAAATGGGGAAAAATGGGGAAAAAATCGGAAAAAACGGTGAAAAAACGGCAAAAATACGACGAAAAATGGTGAAAATACAGAGAAAAAACGCCCAAAAATGCCCGAAATTGGCCCAAATATGAGACAAGATGGAGGAAGTCGGAGTGTTCCCACGGTGCCCATAGGGAAATGGGGAGAAAAACGGGGAAAATGGGGAAAAATAGGGGAAAAACTGAGAAAAATGGTGAAAAAATGGCAAAAAACGCGAGAAAATGGTGAAAAACCCGAATTTCATCCGAAAAACCCCAAATTTTGCCCAAACCCACGAATTCCTCCCCAAACCCCACCCAAAACCCCAAATCCCCCAAATTCCGCCCCAATTTCCCTCCAAAAATCCCAAATTTTGCCCCAAACCCTCCCAAAACCCCCAAATCTCACCCCAAAATTTCCCTCCAAAATCCCCAAATTCCACCCCAAACCCCACCCAAAAAACCCAAAATTCCACCCAAAAAATCCCAAAATCCCGCAAAACCCCCAAATTCCACCCCAATTTCCCACCCAAAAACCCCAAATTTCCCCCCAAAATCCCACCCAAAACCCCCAAAACCTCCAAATTTCCCCCCAAAATCCCAAAAATGCCAAATTTCGCCCCAAAATCCCCAAAAAAACCCAAAATCCCCAAATCCCGCCCCAATTTCCCCCAAAAAACCCCAAATTTCCCCTCAAAGCCACACCCAAAACCCCCAAAATCCCACCCAAAATCCCACCCAAAAACCCCAAATTTCTCCCCAAAACCCCCAAAAATCCCCAAAAAACCCCAAAAATCCCCAAATTCCACCCCAATTTCCCCCAAAAAACCCCAAATTTCTCCCCAAACCCCGCCCAAAAACCCCCAAATCCCACCCAAAAAACCCCAAAATCCCCTAATTCCGCCCCAATTTCCCTCCAAAAATCCCAAATTTTGCCCCAAACCCTCCCAAAATCCCCAAAAATCCCCAAAAAAACCCAAAACCCCCAAATTCCACCCCAATTTCCCTCCAAGAACCCCCAATTTCCCCTCAAAGCCACACCCAAAACCCCCAAATTTCTCCCAAAATCCCACCCAAAATTTCACCCAAAAATGCCAAATTTTGCCCCAAAATCCCCAAAAAACCCCAAAACCCCCAAAATCCCGCCCCAATTTCCCTCCAGAAACCCCAAATTTCCCCTCAAAACCACACCCAAAATCCCCCAAATTTCTCCCAAAATCCCACCCAAAACCACCCAAAAATCCCAAATTTCGCCCCAAAATCCCAAAAACCCCCAAAATCCCCCAAATTCCGCCCCAATTTCCCTCCAAAAACCCCAAATTTCTCCCAAAATCCCACCCAAAACCCCCAAAATCCCCAAAAAACCCCAAAAATCCCAAAATTCCGCCCCAATTTCCCTCCAAGAACCCCCAATTTCCCCTCAAAACCACACCCAAAACCCCCAAATTTCTCCCAAAATCCCACCCAAAACCCCCAAATTTCCACCCAAAACCACCCAAAAACCCCCAAATTTTTCCCAAACCACCCAGAATTTCACCCAAAATCCCGAATTTCGCCCCAAAATCCCCAAAAATCCCCAAAATCCCCAAATTCCGGCCGCTGACCGCTGCTGCTTGTCGCGCCGCTCGTGGCTGCGCCGCGGCCGCCGCGGCCGCTCGCCGTGGCCGGAGTGGCCGGAGTGACCACGGGAGTGACCATCGTGGTGACCAGCAGAGTGACCAGAGTGACCACCAGGCTGACCATCAGAGTGACCATCAGAGTGACCATCAGAGTGACCAGAGTGACCAGAGTGACCAGCAGAGTGACCAGAGTGACCATCGTGGTGACCACCAGGCTGACCATCACTGAAGTGACCACTGAGCTGAGCACCGGAGTGACCACTGAAGTGACCACCAAGGTGACCATCAGAGTGACCACTGAAGTGACCACTGAAGTGACCATCGGACTGACCACTGAAGTGACCACCAGGCTGACCATCAGAGTGACCATCAAAGTGACCACCAGAGTGACCACCAAGGTGACCATCAAAGTGACCACTGAAGTGACCACCAAGGTGACCGCCAGGCTGACCACTGTGATGACCACTGGGCTGACCATCAGAGTGACCACTGAAGTGACCACTGGAGTGACCACTGAAGTGACCACCGTGATGACCATCAGAGTGACCGCCGGGTTGACCACCGTGATGACCATCAGAGTGACCATCAGAGTGACCACTGAAGTGACCACCGGGCTGACCACTGTGATGACCACCAGAGTGACCATCAGAGTGACCGCCGGGCTCACCATCGGAGTGCCTATCGTGCTGACCACTGAAGTGACCACCCGAGTGACCACTGCCCGAGTGACCACCAGAATGACCACCAGAGTGACCACCCGAGTGACCACTGCCCGAGTGACCACCCGAGTGACCACTGCCCGAGTGACCGCCGGGCCGGCCCGGCGCCGTCTCGGTGGCCGGGGGGTCGCGCCGGTGGCCGGAGTCCGGCCGGGGGCAGGCGGCCAGCAGGCGCCGCAGCCGAGCGGTCAGCGCCGCCGCCGCCGGCCACGCGCCCACGCCGCGGCCGGAGGTCAGCGCGGGGTCAGAGGTCAGCGCGGGGTCGGAGGTCACCGCGGGGTCGGAGGTCATCCCGAGGCCGGAGGTGACCGTGGAGCTGGACATCGGCGTGGGGTCAGAGGTCACCACGGGGCCGGACATTGGCGTGGGGCCGGAGGTGACCACGGGGTCAGAGGTCACCACGGGGTCAGAGGTCACCACGGGGTCAGAGGTCACCACGGGGCCGGACATTGCGACCATGGGGCCGGACATCAGCGTGGGGTCAGAGGTCACCATGGGGTCAGAGGTCACCATGGAGCTGGACATCGGCGTGGGGTCAGAGGTCACCACGGGGTCAGAGGTCACCACGGGGCCGGACATCGGGCAGGCTGAAAAGGGGGACAGGGGTCAGTGAGGGGATTTTGGGGAGATTTTGGGGGATTTTGGGACAATTTGGGGTCAGTTTGGGGGATTTGGGGAGATTTTGGGGGATTTGAGAAGATTTGAGGAGATTTGGGGGGATTTTGGGTCAGTTTGGGGGGATTTGGGGGATTTTGAGGAGATTTGGGGAGATTTGAGGAGATTTGGGGGGATTTTGGGTCAGTTTCGGGGGATTTGGGGAGATTTTGGGGGGATTTTTGGGAGGGTTTTTGGGGGAATTTTTGGGAAAATTGGGGGGGATTTTAGGGGGATTTGGGTCAGTTTGGGGGAATTTTGGGGGATTTTGAGGAGATTTGAGGAGATTTTGAGAAGATTTGGGGGGATTTTGGGTCAGTTTCGGGGGATTTGGGGAGATTTTGGGGGGATTTTTGGGAGGATTTTTGGGGCAATTTTTGGGAAAATTGGGGGGGATTTGGGGGGGGTTTTGGGGGATTTGGGGCAATTTTGGGGAGATTTGGGTCAGTTTGGGGGAATTTTGGGGTCGGGGGTTGGTTTGGGGGGATTTGGGGGGATTTGGGTCAGTTTGGGGAGATTTTGAGGAATTTTGGGGAGATTTGGGTCAATTTGCGGGGATTTGGGTCAGTTTTGGGGGATTTTGGGTCAGTTTGGGAAGATTTGGGGGGATTTTGGGTCAGCGCCGGGAGATTTGGAAAATTCTGGGGGATTTTGGGGAGATTCGAGGCGATTTTGGAGGGAATTTGGGGCAACTTTGGGGGATTTTGGGGCTTTCGGGGATTTTTGGGACTCCGGGGGAATTTTGGGGGGATTTTGGGGGATTTTGGGGGATTTTGGGACCCCCTTACCCTCGTCCCCGTCCACCACTGAGATCTCCTCGTCCAGCCCGGCCAGGGGGTCGCTCTGGGGGGGTCACGGGGTCACCGCCGCCGTTTTGGGGAGAAAAACCCCGATTTTGGGGCTCCCGGCCATTTTGGGGCGATTTGGGGGGATTTTGGGGGTTTTACCTCCTCGCCGCCCCCCTGCAGGGGTTTGTACTTGGGGTCCTCGGGGTCTCTGTCGAAATCGGCCCTGGGGGGACCCCAAAACCTCCCGAATTCACCCCAAAACTGCCCAAATTCACCCAAAACCTCCCGAATTCACCCCAAAACTGCCCAAATTCACCCAAAACCTCCCGAATTCACCCCAAAACTGCCCAAATTCACCCAAAATCTCCCGAATTCACCCCAAAACTGCCCAAATTCACCCAAAACCTCCCGAATTCACCCCAAAACTGCCCGAATTCACCCCGGCCCCAAACCCGCGGGAATCGGCCCCAAAACTGCCCAAATTCACCCCAAAACTGCCCAAATTCACCCCAAACCTCCCAAATTCACCCCAAAACTGTCCAAATTCATCCAAAACCTCCCAAATTCACCCCAAAACTGCCCAAATTCACCCCAAACCTCCCAAATTCACCCCAAAACTGTCCAAATTCACCCAAAACCTCCCGAATTCACCCCAAAACTGCCCGAATTCACCCCGGCCCCAAACCCGCGGGAATCGGCCCCAAAACTGCCCAAATTCACCCCAAAACTGCCGAAAATCATCCAAAATCTCCCGAATTCACCCCAAAACTGCCCAAAATCATCCAAAACCTCCCGAATTCACCCAAAACTGCCCAAATTCATGCAAAATCTCCCAAATTTACCCAAAAATGCCCAAATTCACCCCAAACCTCCAAAATTCACCGAAAACTGCCCAAATTCATCCCAAAATCTCCCAAATTCACCCAAAATCTCCCAAATTCACCCAAAACTGCCCGAATTCACCCCAAAATCTCCCGAATTCACCCCAAACCTCCCGAATTCACCCAAAATCTCCCGAATTCGCCCCAAAACGTTGCGCCTCAGCCCGGAGCTGCACTCAGCCCGGCCGGGGCCGGTCGGTATTAGCATGGCTGGGTCATCAGCGGCGCCGTTTTGGGGGGAAAAACCCAAATTTGGGGATTCTGGGGGGGGCGGGATGGCCGCGAAGGCGGGGTTGGTCAAAAGGGCCGAAACGGCCCCAAAATCCCAAAAAACAGCCCCAAAAACCATCCAAAAATCCACAAAAACAGCCCCAAAAAACAGCCCCAAAATCCCCCAAAACAGCCCCAAAACCAGCCCCAAATTCCCCAAAAACACCCAAAGAGGCCAAAAATCCCCCAAACCAGCCCAAAACCCTCAAAAATCACCCCAAACCACCCAAAATGCCCCAAAATCCCCCCAAAATCTCCAAAACTGCCCCAAATTCCCCAAAATCACCCCAGATCCACCAAAATTGCCCCAAATCCTCCAAAAATCACCCAGATCCATCAAAACTGCCCCAAATCCCCCCAAAATCATTCCAAAATCTCCAAAATCCCCCAAAACCACCCCAAACCCTCTAAAATACCCCAAAAAACTACCCAAACTCTCCAAAATTGCCCAAATTCCCCAAAAAATCACCCCAAACCTCTCAACCCCCCCCAAAATCCTCCCAACCCACCCCCAAAAAAACCACCAAAACCACCCCAAAACCCCCCAAAACCCCCCAAAAAAACCGCCCAGAACCGCCCCGAACCTCCCAAATTGCCCAAATTGCCCCAAAATGGCCCAAAATGGCCCAAATGGCCCCAAATTGGGGTCCCCGCTCACCCCTCGGGCCCCTCCAGCCGCTGCTCGGCCGCCACGGCCGAAGCGTCGGGGCCGCCGGCCTTGGCCAGGAAACACAGGGCGGGGTCGGCGCGCATGGTGTGGTACCGCTCGTACCCTAAATCCCCCCAATTCACCCCAAAAAAACACTCGGTTAACAAAAATGGCAAAAAACGGCAAAAAACGGCAAAAAAATGGCAAAAAACCCCATGAAAATAGGCCAAAATATGGTGAAAATAACCCCAAAATACAGATTATGGTTGGTGCCCACGGTGTGGTACCGCTCGTACCCTAAATCCCCCCAATTCACCCCAAAAATGGAGTCCATTAACAAAAACTGCAAAAAACGGCAAAAAACGGCAAAAAAATGGCAAAAAACCCCGTGAAAATAGCCCAAAGTATGGTGAAAATAACCCCAAAATAACCCAAAATACAGGTTATGGTCGGTGGCCGTGGTGTGGTACCGCTCGTACCCTAAATCCCCCCAATTCACCCCAAAAAAACACTCGGTTAACAAAAACGGCAAAAAACGGCAAAAAACGGCAAAAAAACGGCAAAAAACCCCGTGAAAATAGGCCAAAATATGGCGAAAATAACCCCAAAATACAGGTTATGGTCGGTGCCCACGGTGTGGTACCGCTCGTACCCTAAATCCCCCCAATTCACCCCAAAAATGGAGTCTGTTAACAAAAACTGCAAAAAATGGCAAAAAAAACCCCAAAAAACGGTAAAAAACGGCAAAAAAATGGCAAAAATCCCAAAAGAATAACCCAAAATAACCCCAAAACTCACTGAAATAAGCCAAACCACCCAAACACCACAAAAAAGGGGTAAAAACCCCAAAAAACGCCCCAAAAACCCCCAAAATTCAGCAATTGAACCCAAAACCGTTTGAATGCCCCCCAAAAAATCCCCAAAATTCCAGAAAATTCCCCCAAAACCCACCCGAAGGTGCCAAAAAAAATAAAATAAATACAATAAAACCCCCCCGAAAAACGGCAAAATTCGGGGAAACCGCCCCAAAACTGCACCGTGCACCCCTCTAAAAATTCCCCAAAAATCCCCAAAATTCCCCAAACTCCCGAAATGACCAAAAAGGCCCAAAATGGCCCAAATTTCGCACCGTGCTTGAAGACCCCGATGAGCAGCGACTTGTCGGCCTCGGGGTCCCACCAGGCCTCGGGCACCTCCAGCGGCTCCAGCAGCGGGAAGCTGATCTGCACCTCGCTGGGCCCCGAGTTTGGGGTCAGGGACCCCGAAATCGGGGAGAGGGACCCCGAAATCGGGGAGAGGGACCCCGAAAATGGGGAGAGGGAGCCCGAAATCGGGGAGAGGGAGCCCGAAATCGGGGAGAGGGAGCCCGAAAATGGGGAGAGGGAGCCCGAAATCGGGATCAGGGACCCCGAAAATGGGGAGAGGGACCCCGAAAATGGGGAGAGGGACCCCGAAAATGGGGAGAGGGACCCCGAAATTGGGGAGAGGGAGCCCGAAATCGGGATTGGGGACCCCGAAAATGGGGAGAGGGAGCCCAAAAATGGGGAGAACGACCCCAAAATCGGGGAAAATGATCCCAAAATCGGGACTGGGGACCTTGAAAATGGGGAGAGGGACCCCAGAATTGGGGAGAACGACCCCAAAATTGGGATCGGGGACCCCGAAATCGGGGAGAGGGACCCCGAAATCGGGATCGGGGAGCCTGAAATCGGGGAGAGGGAGCCTGAAATCGGGGAGAACGACCCCAAAATCGGGATTGGGGACCCCGAAAATGGGGAGAGGGAGCCCAAAATCGGGGAAAACGACCCCAAAAATGGGGAAAATGATCCCAAAATCGGGATCGGGGACCCCGAAATCGGGATCGGGGACCCTGAAAACGGGGAGAACGACCCCAAAAATGTCCCAAACCCCGGGAATTGCCCAAAATCGTGAGAATTGTCCCCCAAACCCCGGGAATTGTCCCAAAATTGGGGGAATTGTCCCCAAATCGTGGGAATTCTCCCCGAACCCCAGGAATTGTCCCCAAAACCGTGGGAATTGCCCCAAATCGTGGGAATTGTCCCCAAATCCCGGGAATTGTCCCAAAATTGCGGGAATTGTCCCCAAATCCCGGGAATTGTCCCAAAATTGCGGGAATTGTCCCCAAATCCGGGGAATTGTCCCCAATCCCGGATTTGCCCAAAACCCCGGGAATCGTCCCCAAACCCGCAGGATTTGTCCCCAATCCCGGATTTGCCCAAAATCCCGGGATCCGTCCCCAATCCCGGATTTGCTCAAACCCGCGGGAATTGTCCCCAATCCCGGAATTGCCCAAAATCCCGGGATCCGTCCCCAATCCCGGATTTGCCCAAAACCCCGGGATCTGTCCCCAAAATCGGCTCACCTGGCGCTGGCGCCGGCCAGGACGCGCTCGGCCGCGGCGCCGATGACGTCGTGGCGCAGAACGTGCAGCGCCCGCAGGCGGTGCAGCAGCCTGGACACGCATGGACACGCGTGGACACGCACGGACACACGGACACGGACACGGGATGGACACGGGATGGACACGGGATGGACACGGGATGGACACGGGACACAGACACGGACACGGACATGGGATGGACACACGGACACGGGATGGACACGGGATGGACACACGGACACGGGATGGGCACGGGACACAGACATGGACACGGGACACAGGATGGACACGAGATGGACACGGGATGGACACGGGATGGACACACGGACACAGACACGGACATGGGATGGACACATGGACACGGGATGGACACGGGACACGGGATGGACACGGATGGACACACGGACACACGGATGGACACACGGACACCGGACACGGGACAGACACACAGACACACGGACACACGGATGGACATGCAGTCATGGGATGGACACACGGACACGGGACGGAGACACGGATGGACACGGGATGGACACAGGGACACACAGACACAGGGACAGGTCATGGAATGACCCCAAAAACCCCAAATCCCACAAAATGACCCAAAATGCCCCAAAACCAACCAAAAATCCCCAAAAATGACCCCAAATCCCCAAAAATTACCCCAAAATCTCCAAGAATGACCCAAAATCCCCCAAAACGACCCAAAATGGCCCAAAATGTTGTTTTTTTGCCTCACTTTCCGGCCTGGTGGTGCAGGTGCTTGCGGAAGGCCAAACCCCAGGAACGACCCCAAAAACAATCCCAAAAACAAACCCAAAATCCCCCAAAATTACCCCAAAAACCCCAAATTTCACAAAATGACCCAAAATCACCAAAACGACCCAAAATGGCCCAAAATCCCGTTTTTTTGCCTCACTTTCCAGCCTGGTGCCGCAGGTGCTTGAGGAAGGCCAAACCCCAGGAACGACCCCAAAAACAACCCCAAAAACAATCCCAAAAACCCCAAAAATCCCAAATTTCACAAAATGCCCCAAAACGACCCAAAATGGCCCAAAATGGCATTTTTTGCCTCACTTTCCGGCCTGGTGGCGCAGGTGCTTGTGGAAGGGCAAACCCCAGGGGAACAACCCCAAAAACAAACCCAAAAACCCCCAAAATTACCCCAAAAAACCCAAATTTCACAAAATGACCCAAAATCCCCCGAAATAACCCCAAAATGGCCCAAAATCGCCGTTTTTGCCTCACTTTCCGGCCTGGTGGCGCAGGTGCTTGCGGAAGGCCTCGTCCTGCAGGAGCCACTCGGCCGCCGGCGCTTCCGGAACCTTCGGAGACTTTTTCCCTTTGCGGCCGCGCGGCGGCGCTGGGGTGAGCCGGGGGTCAGGGGTCAGCCGGGGGTCAGGGGTCAGGGGTCAGACGGGGGTCAGGGGTCAGCCAGGGGTCAGCCGGGGGTCAGGGAGGGGTCAGGGGTCATCAAAACCAACCCAAACCCACCCAAAATGTCCCAAACCCACCCAAAACCACCTAAAACGTCCCCAAACCAACCCAAACCCACCCAAAATGTCCCAAACCAACCCAAAACCACCCAAAACCCACCCAAAATGTCCCCAAAATCACCCAAAATGTCCCAAAACCAACCCAAACCCACCCAAACCCACCCAAACCCCACCCAAAATGTCTGAAACCCACCCAAAATGTCCCCAAACCACCCAAAATGTCCCCAAATCCACCCCAAATGTTCCAAACCCACCCAAAATATCCCAAACCCACCCAAACCAATCCAAACCCACCCAAAATGTCCCAAAACCACCCAAAATCCACCCAAAACCCATCCCAAATCTCCCAAACCCACCCAAAATGTCCCAAAATGTCTCCAGTCCTCTCAAACCAACCCAAAATGTCCCAAAACCAACCCAGACCCACCCAAACCCACCTAAACCTACCCAAAATGTCCCAAAACCCCCCCAAACCCACCCAGAATGTCCCAAAACCACCCAAAATGTCCCAAAACCACCCAAAATGTCCCAAAACCACCCAAAATGTCCCAAAACCACCCAAAATGTCCCCAAATCCACCCCAAATGTTCCAAACCCACCCAAACCCACCCAAAATGTCCCCAAATCCACCCAAAATGTCCCAAACTCACCCAAACCCACCCAAAATGTCCCCAAACCACCCAAAATGTCCCCAAAACCACCAAAAAAACACCCAAAACGTCTCCAAACCCCCCCAAGATGTCCCCAAACCCCCCCAAGATGTCCCCAACCCCCCCCAAGATGTCTCCAAACCCCCCCAAGATGTCCCCAAACCCCCCCAAGATGTCCCCAACCCCCCCCAAGATGTCTCCAAACCCCCCCAAGATGTCTCCAAACCCCCCCAAGATGTCCCCAAACCCCCCCCAGCCCCGCCCACGCCCCCGCGGCGCTCACCGGGCGCGGGCCGGGCGCGGCCGTTGCGGCCGGGCGCCAGCAGGGCGCCGGCGAAGGCGCGCGTGCCCTCGTCGCCGCGGAAGTGGCGCAGGCAGAAGAGGACGATGGCGCGGGCCAGGCTCTCGGCGTCGCGCTCCGACACGCGGCGCCGGAAGCGGCCCTGGGCGGCCAGCTCGCGCCAGCGGCCCCACCTGTGGGCGAGCGGGGCAGCGGGTGGTCAACGGGGGCAACGTGGGGTCAACCAGGTCAACATTGGGTCAACGAGGTCATTGAGGGGTCAACCAGGTCATTGGGTGGTCAACCAAGGCAGCGGGTGGTCAACCGGGTCAACGTGGGGTCAACCGGGGCATTGAGAGGTCAACCAGGTCATTGGGAGGTCAACCAGGTCAACGTTGGGTCAACGAGGTCATTGAGTGGTCAACCAGGTCATTGGGTGGTCAACCAAGGCAGCGGGTGGTCAACCGGGTCAACGTTGGGTCAACCAAGTCAACGCTGGGTCAACCAGGGCATTGGGTGGTCAACCGGGGCATTGAGTGGTCAACCAGGTCATTGAGATGTCAACCAGGGCATTGAGATGTCAACCAGGGCATTGGGAGGTGAACCGGGTCAATGTTGGGTCAACTCAACCAACAGTCAATGGGGAGTCAACGACACCAACGTTGGGTCAACCCAACCAATGGTCAATGAGAAGTCAATGAGGTCAATGTTGGGTCAATGGAGAGTCAATGAGATCAATGTTGGGTCAATGAAGAGTCAATGAGATCAACGTTGGGTCAATGGAGAGTCAACGACGCCAACGTTGAGTCAACCCAACCAACGGTCACCAAGAAGCCAACAAAGTCAACGCTGGGCCCGCCGCCCGCGACTCGACCTCCCCGCGACCCCTCGGCGCCGCCGCGCACCCGTAGACCATGAGGTGCTTCTCCACGCGGGCGCAGTCGCCGCGGCCGAAGGGCGGCGCGGCCGGGCCGGGGCCGTGGGGCGGCGCGGCCGGGTGGGTTTGGTGCTGGTGGCTCTGCTGGTGGCTCTGGTGGTGGTGGTGGCCGCGCCGGGAGCGCGTGGCGCGTTCCAGGCGTTCCAGCTCCTCGTCGCTCTCCAGCTCCGAGAAGTCCACCAGGTCGTCGTCGCGCAGCGTGCTGAAGTGGCGCGTCTGCTTCCGCACGCGCGGCGTGTCGATCACCAGCGTGTTCTGGCGGAAACGGCAGAATGGCGCGAAAATGGCCCAAAAAAGCGCCGAAAATCCCAAAAATGAACCGGAAATATGGAAAAAGGACAAAAAAATCCCAAAAAATACCGAGAATCGGCCCAGATTGGATCCAAAATGGCCGCCGCACCAGATTTGATCCAAAATGGCCGCCGTACCAGATTTGATCCAAAATGGCCGCGAGTGACCACTGAGTGACCAGTGAGTGACCACAACCCCAAAACTGCCCCAAAATTCCCAAAAATCCCCCAAAAATCCTCAATTTGACCCAAAATGGCCACTGAGTGACCACAAGTGACCACCACTGACCACTGAGTGACCACAACCCCAAAAATGCCCCAAAATTCCCAAAAATGCCCCAAAATGGCCATGAGTGACCACTGAGTGACCACTGAGTGACCATGAGTGACCACGAGTGACCACAACCCCAAAAATGCCCCAAAATTCCCCAAAATATACCCCAAAAATCCCCAATTTGACCCAAAATGACCACTGAGTGACCACTGAGTGACCACGAGTGACCACGAGTGACCACTGAGTGACCACAACCCCAAAAATCCCCAAATTACCCAAAAATCCCCAAAGTGCCGAAAATCCCAAAAATGAACCGGAAATATCGAAAAAGGACAAAAAAATCCCCAAAAAAATACCGAGAATCGGCCCAGATTGGATCCAAAATGGCCGCCGCACCAGATTTGATCCAAAATGGCCGCGAGTGACCAGTGAGTGACCACTGAGTGACCACTGAGTGACCAGTGAGTGACCACAACCCCAAAAATGACCCAAAAAAGTCCCCAAATCCCCAAAAAATACCCCAAAAATCCCCAATTTGACCCAAAATGGCCACTGAGTGACCACGAGTGACCACGAGTGACCGCTGGCCGCTCCCACCTTGCTGTTGAGCAGCTCCAGGTCCAGCTCGGCCTTCTTGGCCCACTTCTGCCAGAAGTTGGGGTCGTCCAGCGCGATGTCCGAGCGGTTCTCCGACGCCACGAAGCTGGCCTGGCGTGGAGGTCACCACCGGTGGTCACCAGGAGATGCTCCAGGACCACCAGAAACCACCTGGACCCACCTGGACCTTCTCTAGAACCTCCAAAAACCACCTGGACCCACCTGGAACTTCTCAAGGACCACCAAAAACCACCTGGACCCACCTGGACCTTCTCCAGGACCTCCAAAAACCACCTGGACCTTCTCTAGAACTTCCAAAAACCACCAGGACCCACCTGGACCTTCTCCAGGACCACCAAAAACCACCTGGACCTTCTCTAGAACCTCCAAAAACCACCTAGACCCACCTGGAACTTCTCAAGGACCACCAAAAACCACCTGGAGATGCTCCAGGACCACCAAAAACCACCTGGACCCACCTGGAACTTCTCCAGGACCACCAAAAACCACCTGGACCCACCTGGAACTTCTCTAGAACCTCCAAAAACCACCTGGACCCACCTGGAACTTCTCCAGGACCACCAAAAACCACCTGGACCCACCTGGAACTTCTCCAGGACCACCAAAAACCACCTGGACCTTCTCTAGAACCTCCAAAAACCACCTGGACCCACCTGGACCTTCTCTAGAACCTCCAAAAACCACCTGGACCCACCTGGAACTTCTCCAGGACCACCAAAAGCCACCTGGACCCACCTGGAACTTCTCCAGGACCACCAAAAGCCACCTGGACCCACCTGGAACTTCTCAAGGACCACCAAAAACCACCTGGAGATGGTCTGGGGCCACCACGAGCTTCTCCAGGGTCACCAAAACCACCAGGAGCTTCTCCAGGGCCATGAAACTCATATGGACCCACCTGGAGATGCTCCAGGACCACCAAAAACCACCAAGAGCTTCTCTGGGGCCACCAAAAACCACCTGGACCTTCTCCAAGACCACCAAAAACCACCTGGAGATGCTCCAGGACCACCAAAACTACCTGGTCCCACCAGGACTTTCCCCAGGACCACCAAAAACCACCAGGACCTTCTCCAGCCCCACCAGGACCTCCTCCACCCCACGTGGTCCCAGCAGGACCTTTCTCCAGCCCACCCCACCCCACCCCACGGGGCGGACCTTGGCGAAGGTGGAGCCCTGGCCCTGGCTCTCGATGGTGATGGTGGTGGAGCGGCGCAGGAGGATCTGCTCGATGTCCTCCTCGCAGAACTTGGCGCCCTCGTCGTCCTCGTCCATGATGGCGGCGTAGGCGCCCTTGCGCAGGAGGTCCTCGATCTCCTTCTTGGAGAACTGCTGGATCTGGGGGACAAGCCAGCGGGGACCTCAGGGAGGATGGGACAACCCACCGGGGACCTCGGGGAGGATGGGACAACCCACCGGGGACCTCGGGGCAGATGGGGGACCTTGGAGAACCTCAACTGGGGGGACCTTGGAGAACCTAAAGCTGGAGAACCTCAACTGGGAGAACCCTGAGGAACCTCAACTGGGAGAACTTTGAAAAACCTAAAGCTGGAGAACCTCAACTGGGAGAACTTTGGAGAATCTCAGTGTGGAGAACCTTGGAGAACCTCAACCTGGAGAACCTCAACTTGGACAACCTTGGAGAACCTCAACTGGTAGAACCTTGGAGAACCTCAGCGTGGAGAACCTTGGAGAGCCCCAACGTGAAGACACTCAAAGGAGAACCTTGGAGAACATCAGTGTGGAGAACCTCAACCTGGAGAACCTCAACTGGGAGAACTCTGGAGAACCTCAATGTGGAGAACCTCAACCTGGAGAATCTCAATGTGGAGAACCTTGGAGAACCTAAAGCTGGAGAACCTGAACTTGGAGAACCTTGGAAAACCTCAACATGGAGAACCTCAACCTGGAGAACTTCAACTGGGAGAACCTTGAAGAACCTCAATGTGGAGAACCTCAACCTGGAGAACTTCAACTGGGAGAACCTTGAAGAACTTCAATGTGGAGAACCTAAAACTGGAGACCCTCAACTGGGAGAACCTTGGAGAACCTCAACCTGGACAACCTTGGAGAACCTACACTGGGAAAACCTTGGAGAACTTAATTGTGGAGAACCTTGGAGAACCTCAGTGTGGAGACCCTCAACCTGGAGAACCTCAACTGGGAGAACCTTGGAGAACCTAAAGCTGGAGAATCTTGGAGAACCTCAACTGGGAGAACCTTGAGGAACCTGAACCTGGAGACCCTTGGAGACCCTTGGAGACCCCCGTCCCACCGCAGGGCAGGAGATGACGCACCCCGGCGATGGCGCCGTCGCGGCCGCTCATGGACTGCAGCACGGCCTTGTCCAGGCCCAGCTTCAGGCTGGCCTTGTCGAACATCTCGCGCTCGTAGGAGTTGCGCGTGATGAGGCGGTAGACCTTCACCGCCTTGCTCTGCCCGATGCGGTGGCACCGCGCCTGCGCCTGCCACGCCGGGGACAACCGGTCACCGTGGGTCACCGAGCTCCAGGAGATCCCGTCCCACCACCACAAACCCCGGGAGATTCCATCCCACCTCCCCAAACCCCAGGAGATCCCGTCCCACCTCCCCAAACCCCGGGGAACCTCATCCCACCACTGCAAACCCTTGGTAGATCCCATCCCACCACCCCAAACTCAACCCCACGTCCCCAACCCCTTGGTAGACCCCATCCCACCATCCCAAACCCTTGGTAGATCCCACCCCACCACCCCAAACCCCTGGAGAACCTCATCCCATGACCCCAAACTCAACCTCACCACCCCAAACCCTTGGTAGACCCCATCAAACATCCAAAACCCTTGGTAGATCCCGTCCCACCACCCCAAACCCTTGGTAGATGCCATTCTACCACCCCAAACTCCACCCCGCATCCCCGAACCCCTTGGTAGACCCCACCCCACGTCCAAAACCCCAGGTAGATCCCATCCCACCACCCCAAACCCTTGGTAGATCCCATCCCACCACCCCAAACTCCTGGAGAACCTCATCCCACCACCCCAAACCCCACCCCACATCCCAAAACCCTTGGTAGACCCCATCCCACATCCAAAACCCCAGGTAGATCCCATCCCACCACCCCAAACCCTTGGTAGATCCCATCCCACCACCCCAAACTCCTGGAGAACCTCATCCCACCACCCCAAACCCCACCCCACATCCCAAAACCCTTGGTAGACCCCATCCCACATCCAAAACCCCAGGTAGATCCCATCCCACCACCCCAAACCCCACCCCACGTCCCAAAACCCTTGGTAGACCCCATCCCACCATCCCAAACTCCTGGAGAACCTCATCCCATGACCCCAAACTCCACCCCACCACCCCAAAACCTTGGTAGATCCCATCCCACCACCCCAAACCCTTGGTAGATCCCATCCCACCACCCCAAACTCCTGGAGAACCTCATCCCACCGCCCCAAACCCCACCCCACGTCCCAAAACCCTTGGTAGACCCCATCCCACGTCCCCGAACCCTTGGTAGACCCCACCCCACGTCCCCGAACCCTTGGTAGACCCCACCGCACGTCTCCAGGCCGCACCTGGAGGTCGTTCTGGGGGTTCCAGTCGGAGTCGAAGATGATGCAGGTGTCGGCGGCCGTCAGGTTGATGCCCAGCCCGCCGGCGCGCGTGCACAGCAGGAACACGAAGCGGTCCGAGTCGGGCCGGCTGAAGCGGTCGATGGCCGCCTGCCGCAGGTTCCCGCGCACGCGCCCGTCGATGCGCTCGTACGGGTACCTGGAGAAGACCCCGAGGTCACCGAGGTCGCCCCGACCGCCGACGTCTCCGTAACGACGTCGGGACGCGGCGCCGCGCGCCGGGAACGCTTTGAGGATCTCCGGGAGGTTCTCGGAGAAGGTTGAGGGACCATAGATGGTCCACGTGGAGGTTCTGCTGAGGACCAGGAGGTCCTCACGGAGACAGGGAGGGCCCCACAGGGGGTGGAGGTCCTCAAAATGAGGGAGAACTTCAGGAGTTCTCCGTGGAGCTTCAGAACATCTCAAGTGGCCCTCAAAGCTCCTCCGTGGAGCTCCAGAACCTCCAAAGATCCCCAAAATCCCAGTTTTTCCCCCAAAACTCCATTTTTTCACCCAAAATCCCCATTTTTCCAGTTTTTTTCCCAAAAATCCCAGTTTCTCGCACTATTTCTGGATGAGGAACTTCTCCAGAACATCGAACCTTCCTCCTCCCCGTTTTTCCCTTATTTCCTCCACCAAAACCCCACTTTTTCCCCCAAAAAACCATTTTTTTCACCCAAAATCCTGTTTCTTCCCCAATTTTTCCCATTCTCCCCGTTTTTTCCCAAAATCCTCATTTTTCCCACTATTTCTGGATGAGGAACTTCTCCAGAACATCGAACCTTCCTCCTCCCCGTTTCTCCCTTCTTTCCTCCCCCAAAATCCCGTTTTCCCCCGTTTTTTCCCCAATTTTTCTCCAATTTTTCTAATTTTTCCCCATTTCTCCCCATTTCTCCCCATTTTGTCCCAAAATCCTCATTTTTCCCACCATTTCTGGATGAGGAACTTCTCCAGAACATCGAATGTTCCTCCTCCCCGTTTCTCCCTTCTTTCCTCCCCAAAATCCCATTTTCTCCCCGTTTTTTCCCCAATTTTTCTAATTTTTCCCGTTTTTTCCCAAAATCCCCGTTTCTCGCACCGTTTCTGGATGAGGTAGTCCTCCAGGATGTCCAGGCAGCGCACCATCTGCGAGAAGACCAGCACCTTGTGGCCGCCGGCGCGCAGCCGGGGCAGCAGCTTGTCCAGCAGCACCAGCTTGCCGGCCGAGCGCACCAGCGCCTGCAGCGCCAGCTCCGGCGGCGCCGGCGCGCCCGGCGAGGCCCGCAGCTCGGCCACGATCTGCTCCTCGGCGCCTGGGGGGACAAGGGGACCATCGGTGACCAGCCTGGACCGGCCCTGACCAGCCCTGACCACCACTGACCACCACTGACCAGCCCTGACCACAAGGAACCATCATTAACCATCAATGGTTCCATCAAACCATCTTGGAGAACATCAAGTGACCATCAATGGTTCCATCAAACCATCTTGGAGAACCTCAATTGACCAGCACTGACCAGCACTGACCAGCACTGACCACCCCTGACCACAAGGAACCATCATTAACCATCAATGGTTCCATCAAACCATCTTGGAGAACATCAAGTGATCATCAATGGTTCCATCAAACCATCTTGGAGAACCTCAACTGACCAGCCCTGACCAGCACTGACCAGCCCCGACCACAAGGAACCATCAGTGACCATCAATGGTTCCATCAAAACATCTGGAGAACCTCAATTGACCAGCCCAGACCAGCCCTGACCAGCCTGGACCACAAGGAACCATCATTAACCATCAATGGTTCCATCAAACCGTCTTGGAGAACATCAAGTGATCATCAATGGTTCCATCAAACCATCTTGGAGAACATCAACTGACCAGCACTGACCAGCCCTGACCAGCCCTGACCACAAGGAACCATCAGTGACCATCAATGGTTCCATCAAACCATCTTGGAGAACATCAAGTGATCATCAATGGTTCCATCAAACCATCTTGGAGAACATCAACTGACCAGCACTGACCAGCCCTGACCACCACTGACCAGCCCCGACCACAAGGAACCATCAGTGACCATCAATGGTTCCATCAAAACATCTGGAGAACATCAAGTGATCATCAATGGTTCCATCAAACCACCTCTGAGAACCTCAATTGACCAGCCCTGACCATCGGTGACCAGCCCGGACCAGCCCTGACCACCACTGACCACAAGGAACCATCATTAACCATCAATGGTTCCATCAAACCATCTTGGAGAACCTCAAGTGACCATGAGTGACCATCACTGACCATCAATGACCACCAGTGACCAGCCCTGACCACAAGGAACCATCAGTGACCATCAATGGTTCCATCAAAACATCTGGAGAACCTCAACTGACCATCAATGGTTCCATCAAACCATCTTAGAGAACCTCAATTGACCAGCCCTGACCACAAGGAACCATCAGTGACCATCGATGGTTCCATCAAACCATCTGGAGAACCTCGTATCAATATGAACTCAGGTGTGTCTGTATCTGCTCAGGTGAGTTCCCAGGTGTGTCTGTGTGATCTCAGGTGAGTTCCCAGGTGTGCCCAGGTGTGTCTGTGTGTGCCCAGGTGTGTCAGTGTGGTCTCAGGTGAGCTCCCAGGTGTGCCCAGGTGTGTCTAGATGAACTCAGGTGTGTCTGTATCTGTTCCTGGGTGTGTCCGGGTGTGCCCAGGTGTGTCTGTGTGATCTCAGGTGAGTTCCCAGGTGTGCCCAGGTGTGTCTGTATGACCTCAGGTGTGCCCAGGTGAGTTCCCAGGTGTGTCTGGATGATCTCAGGTGTGTCTAGATGAACTCAGGTGTGTCTGTATCTGCTCCCAGGTGTGCCCAGGTGTGTCTGGATGTGTCTCAGGTGTATCTCTATGAACTCAGGTGTGCCCAGGTGTGCCCAGGTGAGTTCCCAGGTGTGCCCAGGTGTGTGTGTGAGTGCCCAGGTGTGTCTGTGTGATCTCAGGTGAGTTCCCAGGTGTGCCCAGGTGTGTCTGGATGAACTCAGGTGTGTCTGTATCTGTTCCTGGGTGTGCCCAGGTGTGCCCAGGTGTGTCTGGATGTGTCTCAGGTGTATCTCTATGAACTCAGGTGTGCCCAGGTGCGCCCAGGTGCGCTCACCGTTGATGAGGTAGGGGTGGTTGCAGCACTTGCGCAGCTCCATCATGGTGTTGAGCAGGTTGGGCACGTTGCCGTGCCCGGCGCCGCGCGCCAGGTGTGCCCAGGTGTGTGTGTGTGACCTCAGGTGAGTTCCTGGGTGTGCCCAGGTGTGCCTGGATGATCTCAGGTGAGTGCCCAGGTGTGTCTGTGTGATCTCAGGTGAGTGCCCAGGTGTGTCTGGATGTGTCTAGATGAACTCAGGTGTGTCTGTATCTGTTCCCAGGTGTGCCCAGGTGTGTCTGGATGATCTCAGGTGTATCTCTATGAACTCAGGTGTGTCTGTATCTGCTCCCAGATGTATCTGGGTGTGCCCAGGTGTGCCCAGGTGAGTTCCCAGGTGTGCCCAGGTGTGCCCAGGTGTGCCCAGGTGTGTCTGTGTGATCTCAGGTGTATCTCTATGAACTCAGGTGTGTCTGTATCTGCTCCCAGATGTATCTGGGTGTGCCCAGGTGAGTTCCCAGGTGTGTCTCTATGAACTCAGGTGTGCCCACCTGCCCAGGTGCGCTCACCGTTGATGAGGTAGGGGTGGTTGCAGCACTTGCGCAGCTCCATCATGGTGTTGAGCAGGTTGGGCACGTTGCCGTGCCCGGCGCCGCGCGCCAGGTAGGCGAAGTTGCGCTCCAAGATGGCGCGGTAGAGGCGCTTCTGCGCGTTGGTCAGCTCCACCTCGATGATGGTCTCCTGCTTGGGCGCCAGGTTCTTCTCCACGTCCTCCTTCAGGCGCCGCAGCATCATGGGCTTCAGCAGCGCCTGCAGCTTCTGCACCTGGGGGGGACAGCACACCTGGCACACCTGGGCACGGCTGGGAACACCTGGCGCAGTGCCCAGGTGTGGCTATCAGAAGTTATGGGTGCACCTGTGCTACCTGGGCGTGGCTAGGAGGGGTTATGGGCACACCTGGCACACCTGGAACAGCGCCCAGGTGTGGCTATCAGAAGTTATGGGTGCACCTGTGCTACCTGGGTGTGGCTAGGAGGGGTTGTGGGCACACCTGGCACACCTGGGCACACCTGGGCGAGGTTTGGGGAGTGTCCAGGTGTGGCTAGGAGAGGTTATGGGCACACCTGGCACACTTGGGCGAGGTTTGGGGAGGGACCAGGTGTGGCTAGGAGGGGTTATGGGCACACCTGGCTGAGGTGGCTGCCCCAGGTACTGCCCCTACGTGTCCCCAGGTACCCCCAGGTGTGCCCAGGTACCCCCAGCTGCCCCCAGGACCACCCAGGTGCCCCCAGATACCACCCCAGGTGTGCCCAGGTGTGCCCAGCTGCCCCCCAGGTGTGCCCAGGTGCACCCAGGCTCCCCCAGGTACCCACCCAAGGGCCCCCAGGTACCCCCAGGTGCCCTCAGGTACCCGTCCAGGTGCCCCCAGATATCCCCAGGTGTGCCCAGACCCCCCCAGGTACCCCCAGGTGCGCCCAGGTGCCCCCAGGTGTGCCCAGGTGCCCTCAGGTGAGTTCCCACGTGCCCCCAGGTGCCCCCAGATGCCCTCAGGTACCCCCCAGGTGCGCCCAGGTACCCCCAGGTTCCCCCAGGTCCACCCAGGTGTCCCCAGGTGAGTTCCCATGTGCCCCCAGGTGCCCCCAGATACCCCCAGGTGTGCCCAGGTACCCCCAGGTATCCCCAGGTGCCCTCAGGTGCCCCCCAGGTACCCCCAGATACCCCCAGGTGCCCCCAGATACCCCCAGGTGTGCCCAGATACCCCCAGGTACCCCCAGGTACCCCCAGGTGCGCCCAGGTGCCCCCAGGTGAGTTCCCATGTGCCCCCAGGCCTACCCAGGTACCCCCAGGTGCCCTCAGGTATCCTCAGGTACCCCCAGGTACCCCCAGGTGCCCCCAGGTGCTCCCATGTGCCCCCAGGTGAGTTCCCACGTGCCCCCAGGTGCCCCCAGGTACACCCAGGTGCCCCCAGGTGCGCCCAGGTGAGTTCCCAGGTATCCCCATGTGCCCCCAGGTGTGCCCAGGTGCCCCCAGGTGCTCCTCACCTGCTCCTCGGTCTTGAGGTCGCCGAAGTCCTTGAGGAACTCGGCCTCGGACGGGAACTGGGCCGGCTCCAGGAAGTGCAGGAGGCTGAAGAGCTCCTCCACCGTGTTCTGGAGAGGAGTTCCTGTCAGGAGAACCTTGTGCTCCTGCAGGTGAGACAGGTGAGACAGGTGAGACACACCTGAGACAGGTGAGGCACACCTGAGACAGGGAACACGCCTAAACACGCCTAAACACGGCTGGGACACGGCTGGCAGCTCCTCCACCGTGTTCTGGAGAGGAGTTCCTGTCAGGAGAACCTTGTGCTCCTGCAGGTGAGACAGGTGAGACACACCTGAGACACACCTGAGACAGGTGAGACACACCTGAGACAGGGAACACGCCTAAACACGCCTAAACACGGCTGGGACACGGCTCAGAGCTCCTCCACCGTGTTCTGGAGAGGAGTTCCTGTCAGGAGAACCTTGTGCTCCTGCAGGTGAGACAGGTGAGACACACCTGAGACAGGTGAGACACACCTGAGACACACCTGAGACAGGGAACACGCCTAAACACGCCTAAACACGGCTGCGACACGGCTCAGAGCTCCTCCACCGTGTTCTGGAGAGGAGTTCCTGTCAGGAGAACCTTGTGCTCCTGCAGGTGAGACAGGTGAGACACACCTGAGACAGGTGAGACACACCTGAGACAGGGAACACGCCTAAACACGCCTAAACACGCCTAAACACGGCTGCGACACGGCTCAGAGCTCCTCCACCGTGTTCTGGAGAGGAGTTCCTGTCAGGAGAACCTTGTGCTCCTGCAGGTGAGACAGGTGAGACACACCTGAGACAGGTGAGGCACACCTGAGACAGGGAACACGCCTAAACACGCCTAAACACGGCTGCGACACGGCTCAGAGCTCCTCCACCGTGTTCTGGAGAGGAGTTCCTGTCAGGAGAACCTTGTGCTCCTGCAGGTGAGACAGGTGAGACACACCTGAGACAGGTGAGACACACCTGAGACAGGGAACACGCCTAAACACGCCTAAACACGGCTGCGACACGGCTCAGAGCTCCTCCACCGTGTTCTGGAGAGGAGTTCCTGTCAGGAGAACCTTGTGCTCCTGCAGGTGAGACAGGTGAGACACACCTGAGACAGGTGAGACACACCTGAGACACACCTGAGACAGGGAACACGCCTAAACACGCCTAAACACGGCTGCGACACGGCTCAGAGCTCCTCCACCGTGTTCTGGAGAGGAGTTCCTGTCAGGAGAACCTTGTGCTCCTGCAGGTGAGACAGGTGAGACACACCTGAGACAGGTGAGACACACCTGAGACAGGGAACACGCCTAAACACGCCTAAACACGGCTGCGACACGGCTCGCAGCTCCTCCACCGTGTTCTGGAGGTGACACAGGTGAGGGACACCTGGCACACAGGTGAGACTCAGGTGACACACCTGGGACAGGTGAGACTCAGGTGACACACAGGTGACACACCTGGCACACAGGTGACACACAGGTGACACACCTGGCACACGCAGCCCCGCTGGCACCTGTCCCACAGATCACCTGGAGCATCCCCGGCATCGGCCCAGGTGTGCCCAGGTGTGTTCTAACCCCCCCAGGTGTGTCTGTAACCCCCTCAGGTGAGTACACAGGTGTGCCCAGGTGTGTTCTAACCCCCTCAGGTGTGCCCAGGTGTGTTCTAACCTCCTCAGGCGAGTGCCCAGGTGTGCCCAGGTGTGTTCTAAACCCCTCAGGTGTGCCCAGGTGTGCCCAGGTGTGTTCTAACCCCCTCAGGTGTGCCCAGGTGTGTTCTAACCCCCTCAGGTGTGTCTGTAACCCCCTCAGGTGAGCACCTAGGTGTGCCCAGGTGTGTTCTAACCCCCTCAGGTGAGTGCCCAGGTGTGCCCAGGTGTGTTCTAACCCCCTCAGGTGAGTGCCCAGGTGTGCCCAGGTGTGCCCAGGTGTGTTCTAACCCCCTCAGGTGAGTGCCCAGGTGTGCCCAGGTGCCGCTCACCAGCTCCATGTGCTTGAGGCTGTCGAGCAGCTTGCAGTGGCGGTTCTTGAGGCGGTGCCCGACCCCAAACCCCCCAGGTACGGTACCCAGGTGTGTTCCTGTGTTACCCAGGTGTGTTCCTGTGTTACCCAGGTGTGTTCTAACTCTCTCAGGTGAGTGCCCAGGTGTGCCCAGGTGTGCCCAGGTGTCGCTCACCAGCTCCATGTGCTTGAGGCTGTCGAGCAGCTTGCAGTGGCGGTTCTTGAGGCGGTGCCCGACCCCAAACCCCCCAGGTACGGTACCCAGGTGTGTTCTAACCCCCTCAGGTGTGTTCTAACCCCCTCAGGTGAGTGCCCAGGTGTGCCCAGGTGTGCCCAGGTGTGCCGCTCACCAGCTCCATGTGCTTGAGGCTGTCGAGCAGCTTGCAGTGGCGGTTCTTGAGGCGGTGCCCGGCCCCAAACCCCCTCAGGTGTGTCTGTAACCCCCTCAGGTGAGTGCCCAGGTGTGCCCAGGTGCCCCTCACCAGCTCCATGTGCTTGAGGCTGTCGAGCAGCTTGCAGTGGCGGTTCTTGAGGCGGTGCCCGGCCCCAAACCCCCTCAGGTGTGTCTGTAACCCCCTCAGGTGAGTGCCCAGGTGTGCCCAGGTGCCCCTCACCAGCTCCATGTGCTTGAGGCTGTCGAGCAGCTTGCAGTGGCGGTTCTTGAGGCGGTGCCCGACCCCAAACCCCCCAAACCCCCCAGGTACGGTACCCAGGTGTGTTCCTGTGTTACTCAGGTGAGTGCCCAGGTGTGCCCAGGTGTGCCCAGGTGCCCCTCACCAGCTCCATGTGCTTGAGGCTGTCGAGCAGCTTGCAGTGGCGGTTCTTGAGGCGGTGCGCCTCGTCGATGACGGCGCAGCGCCACGGCACCTCGCGCAGCTCCGGGCACTCGCTCAGGATCATCTCGAACGTCGTGATCAGCGCGTCGAACTTGTACGCGCCCGGGATCAGCCGGCCCTGCGCACAGGTGGGACAGGTGAGGCAGGGGAGCGCACCTGGGCGTCCTCAGAATGCCTTTTGTAATGGCAGATCATCCCTTAAGGTGTTCTTATACATTAGAATGTGCACAGGTGTGTCACTGACCCCATACAGGTGCGCACAGGTGTGTACAGGTGTGTCACTGAGCCCATACAGGTGCGCACAGGTGGGACAGGTGAGGCAGGGGAGCGCACCTGGGCGTCCTCAGAATGCTTTTTGTAATGGCAGATCATCCCTTAAGGTGTTCTTATACATTAGAATGTGCACAGGTGTGTCACTGAGCCCATACAGGTGTGTACAGGTGTGTACAGGTGAGTCAGTGACCCCATACAGGTGTGCACAGGTGAGACAAGTGAGGCAGGTGAGCGCACCTGGGGGTCCTCAGGATCCCTTCTGTAATGCTGGGTCACCTGCCGGGCTGTTCTGATGCATTACAGTGCGTACAGGTGTGTTACAGGTGTGTCACTGACCCCATACAAGCGCGCACAGGTGGGACAGGTGGGACAGGTGAGTGCACCTGGGGGTTCCCAGGATCCTTTTTGTAACGCTGGGTCACCTGTCGGGCTGCTGTGGTGCATTAAAATGGGAATACAGGTGTGCACAGGTGTGTACAGGTGTGTCATTGACCCCATACAGGTGCGCACAGGTGGGACAGGTGAGGCAGGGGAGCGCACCTGGGCGTCCTCAGAATGCTTTTTGTAATGGCAGATCATCCCTTAAGGTGTTCTTATACATTAGAATGTGCACAGGTGTGTCACTGAGCCCATACAGGTGTGTACAGGTGTGTACAGGTGAGTCAGTGACCCCATACAGGTGTGCACAGGTGAGACAAGTGAGGCAGGTGAGCACACCTGGGCGTCCTCAGAATGCCTTTTGTAATGGTGGGTCACCTGCCAGGCTGCTGTGGTGCATTAAATTGGGAATACAGGTGTGCACAGGTGTGTACAGGTGTGTACAGGTGTGTCACTGACCCCATACAGGTGTGCACAGGTGAGACAAGTGAGGCAGGTGAGCGCACCTGGGGGTTCTCAGAATGCCTTTTGTAATGCTGGGTCACCTGTCGGGCTGCTGTGGTGCATTAAAATGGGAATACAGGTGTGTACAGGTGTGTACAGGTGTGTACAGGTGCGCACAGGTGGGACAGGTGAGGCAGGTGAGCGCACCTGGGGGTCCTCAGGATCCTTTTTGTAATGCTGGGTCACCTGTCGGGCTGTTCTGATACGTTAAAATGTGTACAGGTGTGTCACTGAGCCCATACAGGTGTGCACAGGTGAGACAGGTGAGGCAGGGGAGCGCACCTGGGCGTCCTCAGAATGCCTTTTGTAATGCTGGGTCACCTGTCGGGCTGTTGTGGTGCATTAAAATGGGAATACAGGTGTGTACAGGTGTGTACAGGTGTGTACAGGTGTGCACAGGTGGGACAGGTGAGGCAGGTGAGCGCACCTGGGCGTCCTCAGAATGCCTTCTGTAATGGTGGGTCACCTGCCAGGCTGCTGTAGTGCATTAAAATGGGAATACAGGTGTGCACAGGTGTGTACAGGTGAGTCACTGACCGCATACAGGTGTGTGCAGGTGTGTCACTGACCCCATACAGGTGTGCACAGGTGTGTACAGGTGAGTCACTGACCCCATACAGGTGTGTGCAGGTGTGTCACTGACCCCATACAGGTGTGCACAGGTGGGACAGGTGAGACAGGTGAGCGCACCTGGGCGTCCTCAGAATGCCTTTTGTAATGGTGGGTCACCTGTCAGGCTGTTCTGATACATTAAAATGTGCACAGGTGTGCCAATAACCCCATACAGGTGTGTTATACATACAATACGAGCACACAGGTGTGCCCAGGTGCGCCCAGGTGCGCTCACCTTGCCGTCCTTGCAGTACATCTCGTACTGCTGGATCATCTGCCGGCTGGCCAGGCTGCTCAGGTGTGTCAGTGCCCCCATACAGGTGTATCATACACACAATACAGGTGTATCACAGACCCCATACAGGTGTGTAAATGCACACAGGTGCGCCCAGGTGCGCTCACCTTGCCGTCCTTGCAGTACATCTCGTACTGCTGGATCATCTGCCGGCTGGCCAGGCTGCTCAGGTGTGCACAGGTGTGCACAGGTGTGCCAATAACCCCACATAGCGGTCTCTAACAGTGCCCAGGTGTGCCCAGGTGCGCCCAGGTGCGCTCACCTTGCCGTCCTTGCAGTACATCTCGTACTGCTGGATCATCTGCCGGCTGGCCAGGCTGCTCAGGTGTGTCAGTGCCCCCATACAGGTGTGTCATACACACAATACAGGTGTGTTACGGCACACAGGTGTGCCCAGGTGCGCTCACCTTGCCGTCCTTGCAGTACATCTCGTACTGCTGGATCATCTGCCGGCTGGCCAGGCTGCTCAGGTGTGTCAGTGCCCCCATACAGGTGTGTCATACACACAATACAGGTGTGTTCTATGTACAATACGAGCACACAGGTGTGCCCAGGTGCGCCCAGGTGCGCTCACCTTGCTGTCCTTGCAGTACATCTCGTACTGCTGGATCACCTGCCGGCTGGCCAGTCTGCTCAGGTGTGCTCAGGTGTGTCAATAACCCCATACAGGTGTGTCAGTGCCCCCATACAGGTGTGTTCTATGTACAATACGAGCACACAGGTGTGCCCAGGTGCGCCCAGGTGCGCTCACCTTGCCGTCCTTGCAGTACATCTCGTACTGCTGGATCATCTGCCGGCTGGCCAGGCTGCTCAGGTGTGCACAGGTGTGTCAGTGCCCCCATACAGGTGTGTTATACACACAATACAGGTGTGTTCTATGTACAATACAGGTGTGTAAATGCACACAGGTGCGCCCAGGTGCGCTCACCTTGCCGTCCTTGCAGTACATCTCGTACTGCTGGATCATCTGCCGGCTGGCCAGGCTGCCGTGGTACACGATGGTGTTCAGGTGCGTCCAGGCGCCGAACTCGCGCTCCCAGTTGGCGATGGTGGAGAGCGGCGCGATCACCAGGTAAGGCCCGCGCACACCTGCGCCGTGCACCTCCTGCAGGAAGGCGATGGACTGGATCGTCTTGCCCAGCCCCATCTCGTCGGCCAGGATGCAGTTCTGCCTGCGCGACAGCGAGACGCCGCTCAGACGGACAGGTGAGCGCACCTGGGGCAGGTGGGGGGACCTGGGATACACCTGGGACAGGTGAGCGCACCTGGGGCACACCTGGGGCAGGTGGGGGGACCTGGGATACACCTGGGACAGGTGAGCGCACCTGGGGCACACCTGGGGCAGGTGGGGGGGCTTGGGACAGGTAATGGGCATTTGGAACACACCTGGGACAGGTGAGGGCACCTGGGGCACACCTGGGGCAGGTGGGGGCAGCTGGGGCAGGTGAGGGCACCTGGGATAGGTAATGGGCACCTGGGATACACCTGGGACAGGTGAGGGGCAGCTGGGATAGGTGAGGGCACCTGGGGCAGGTGAGGGCAGCTGGGATGCACCTGGGATGGGTAATGGGCACCTGGGATACACCTGGGACAGGTGAGGGGACCTGGGACACACCTGGGATGGGTAATGGGCATTTGGGACACACCTGGGACAGGTGAGGGCACCTGGGGCAGGTGAGGGGCAGCTGGGACAGGTGAGGGGCACCTGGGATACAGCTGGGATACACCTGGGACAGGTGAGGGCAGCTGGGGGGCACCTGGGATGGGTAATGGGCATTTGGGACACACCTGGGACAGGTGAGGGCACCTGGGGCAGGTGAGGGATACCTGGGATACACCTGAGACACACCTGGGACAGGTAACATACACCTGAGATACACCTAGGACAGGTGAGGTACACCTGAGACTTCCCATTTCCCTTTCCCCAGGTGTGCTCACCTGTGCCAGGTGTGCTCACCTGTTGTACCAGTTGAAGAGCAGCCAGTTAACCCCTTCCAGCTGGTACTCCCGCCCAGGTGTGCTCACCTGTCCCAGGTGTTTTTCTCATCCTCCAGCTGTTTTTCCCCATTCCCCAGGTGTGCTCACCTGTCCCAGGTGTTTTTTCCCATTCCCCAGGTGTTTTTCCCTTTCCCCAGGTGTGCTCACCTGTGCCAGGTGTGCTCACCTGTTGTACCAGTTGAAGAGCAGCCAGTTAACCCCTTCCAGCCCCACAGGTGTGCTCACCTGTCCCAGGTGTTTTTCCCTTTCCCAGCTGTTTTTCCCCATTCTCCCGGTGTTTTTTGGCCGCCCAGGTGTGCTCACCTGTGCCAGGTGTGCTCACCTGTTGTACCAGTTGAAGAGCAGCCAGTTAACCCCTTCCAGCTGGTACTCCCGCAGCCGGTTGTGGTTCTTGTACTCCCGCGACGCCTCCAGCTTCTGCCAGGTGCTGGCCTGGGGGCGGGGCTGCGCAGGTGAGGGGCTCAGGTGAGCTCAGCCAGGCTCAGGTGAGCTGAGCGAGGCTCAGGTGAGCTCAGCCAGGCTCAGGTGAGCTGAGTGAGGCTCAGGTGAGCTGAGTGAGGCTCAGGTGAGCTGAGTGAGGCTCAGGTGAGCTCAGCCAGGCTCAGGTGAGCTTAACGAGGCTCAGGTGAGCTTAGCCAGGCTCAGGTGAGCTTAGCCAGGCTCAGGTGAGCTCAGCCAGGCTCAGGTGAGCTCAGCCAGGCTCAGGTGAGCTTAGAGAGGCTCAGGTGAGCTTAGCCAGGCTCAGGTGAGCTTAGCCAGGCTCAGGTGAGCTTAGCCAGGCTCAGGTGAGCTCAGCCAGGCTCAGGTGAGCTGAGTGAGGCTCAGGTGAGCTTAGCCAGGCTCAGGTGAGCTGAGTGAGGCTCAGGTGAGCTCAGCCAGGCTCAGGTGAGCTTAGCCAGGCTCAGGTGAGCTTAGCCAGGCTCAGGTGAGCTCAGCCAGGCTCAGGTGAGCTCAGCCAGGCTCAGGTGAGCTTAGCCAGGCTCAGGTGAGCTGAGCGAGGCTCAGGTGAGCTTAGCCAGGCTCAGGTGAGCTTAGCCAGGCTCAGGTGAGCTTAGCCAGGCTCAGGTGAGCTTAACGAGGTTTCAGGTGAGATTAAGGAGGTGCAGATGAGATTAATGAGATACAGGTGAGGTTAATGAGATACAGGTGAGATACAGGTGAGATTAATAAGATACAGGTGAGGTTAATGAGATACAGGTGAGATACAGGTGAGATTAATAAGATACAGGTGAGGTTAATGATACAGGTGAGGCTAATGAGACACAGGTGAGACACAGGTGAGTTACAGGTAAAACAGGTGAGATACAGGTGAGACAGGTGGGACACGTAAGGTGAATTACAGCTGAGAATTACAGGTGAATTACAGGTGAGACACAGGTGAGTTACAGGTAAGACAGGTGAGATACAGGTGAGACAGGTGAGGTGAATTACAGGTGAGAATTACAGGTGAGACACAGGTGAGACACAGGTGAGACAGGTGTGCCACATTCACCTGTACGGGCGTGCCTCACCTGCCCAGGTGTGCCTCACCTGTCCAGGTGTGCCACATTCACCTGTATGGGCGTGTATTTAACCTGTATTTCACCTGTATTTCACCTGTATTTCCCACCTGTACGGGCGTGCCTCACCTGTATGGACGTGTCTCACCTGTACGGACGTGTTTCACCTGTATTTCTCACCTGGCCAGGTGAGCTCACCTGTCCAGGTGTGACACATTCACCTGTATGGGCATGTATTTCACCTGTATTTCACCTGTATTTCACCTGTATTTCACCTGTATGGACGTGCCTCACCTGTATGGACATGTCTCACCTGTATGGACGTGTCTCACCTGTATTTCTCACCTGGCCAGGTGAGCTCACCTGTCTCTTGAGCTCGGGGTGCCGGGCCTGGATGCGTTTGAACTCGGCGATCTTGGCCTCGTCCACGTCCTCCTGCAGCTCCCAGGTGCTGTCCTCGTAGGGCAGCGAGCACCACTTGACCAGGTAATACACCACGGGCTGCGCACACCTGCCCAGGTGAGGGACTCACCTGGCCAGGTGAGGGACCCACCTGGGCACCCATCACACCCCACCTGGGCACCCGTCACACCTGGGCAGGTGAGGGACCCACCTGGGCAGGTGAGGGACCCACCTGGGCAGGTGACCCACCCCACCTGGGCACCCATCACACCCGGGCAGGTAACCAACCTCACCTGGGCACCCATCCCACCCCACCTGGGCACCCGTCTGACCTCACCTGGGCACCCATCACACCTGGGCAGGTGAGGGACTCACCTGGGCAGGTGAGGGACCCACCTGGGCACCCATCACACCCCACCTGGGCACCCGTCTGACCCCACCTGGGCACCCATCACACCTGGGCAGGTGAGGGACTCACCTGGGCACCCGTCTGACCTCACCTGGGCAGGTGACCCACCCCACCTGGGCACCCGTCACACCTGGGCAGGTGAGGGACCCACCTGGGCAGGTGAGGGACCCACCTGGGCACCCATCCCACCCCACCTGGGCACCCGTCTGACCCCACCTGGGCACCCATCACACCTGGGCAGGTGAGGGACTCACCTGGGCACCCATCACACCCCACCTGGGCAGGTGACCCATCCCACCTGGGCACCCATCACACCTGGGCACCCGTCTGACCTCACCTGGGCAGGTAACTGACCCCAAAATCCCCTAAAATCCCCAAATTTTGGACTTTTCTCCCCAAAAATCCCCAAATTTTGGACTTCTCTCCCCAAAAATCCCCAATTTTGGACTTTTCTCCCCAAAAATCCCCAATTTTGGGCTTTACTCCCCAAAAATCCCCAAATTTTGGACTTTTCTCCCCAAAAATTCCCAATTTTGGACTTTTCTCCCCAAAAATCCCCAATTTTGGGCTTTTCTCCCCAAAAATCCCCAAATTTTGGACTTTTCTCCCCAAAAATTCCCAATTTTGGACTTTTCTCCCCAAAAATCCCAAATTTTGGGCTTTTCTCCCCAAAATCCCCAATTTTGGACTTTTCTCCCCAAAAATCCACAATTTTGGGCTTTTCTCCCCTAAAATTCCCAATTTTGGACTTTTCTCCCACAAAATCCCCAATTTTGGGCTTTTCTCCCCTAAAAAGCCCAATTTTGAGCTTTTCTCCCCTAAAATCCCCAATTTTGGGTTTCTACCCCCCCAAAACCCCTGAAAACCCCCAATTTCACATTTTTCACCCCAAACCCATTATAAAAATCCCCAATTTGGGGTTTTTCTCCCCAAAAATCCCCAATTTCACATTTTTCACGCCAAAACCCGTTATAAAAATCCCCAATTTTGGGTTTTTCTCCCCAAAAATCCCCAATTTCACATTTTTCACTCCAAACCCGTTATAAAAATCCCCAATTTTGGGTTTTTCTCCCCAAAAATCCCCAATTTCACATTTTTCACGCCAAAACCCACTATAAAAATCCCCAATTTCAGATTTTTAACCCCAAACCCCACTCTAAAAATCCCCGATTTTGGGTTTTTCACCCCAAACCCCATTACAAAAACCCCCAATTTCACATTTCTCCCCCCAAACCCACTCTAAAAATCCCCGATTTTGGGTTTTTCACCCCAAACCCCATTCTAAAAACCCCCAATTTCACATTTCTCCCCCCAACCCCACTCTAAAAATCCCCGATTTTGGGTTTTTCACCCCAAACCCCATTACAAAAACCCCCAATTTCACATTTCTCCCCCCAAACCCACTCTAAAAATCGCCGATTTTGGGTTTTTCACCCCAAACCCCATTACAAAAACCCCCAATTTCACATTTCTCCCCCCAAACCCACTCTAAAAATCCCCAATTTTGGGTTTTTATCCCCAAACCCCATTACAAAAACCCCCAATTTCACATTTCTCCCCCCAAACCCACTCTAAAAATCGCCGATTTTGGGTTTTTTCCCCATTTCCCGACCTCGCCGTTGTCCTTGTCCACGCTGTGCGACTCGTCCAGGATCCGATCCACCTCCACGTAGTCGGGGTTGAAGGGCTCCTCATCCTGCCCAAAATCCTCCTTTTTCACCCCAAAATCCTCCTCTTCCACCCCAAATCCTCCTTCTGCCCCCACTGCCCCGGATTCGCCCCCAAAATGCCCCAATTTCCCCCAAAATGCCCCAATTTCCCCCAAAATTCCCCATTTTCTCCCCAAAATTCCCCATTTTCTCCCCAAAATTCCCCATTTCCTCCCCAAAATTCCCCATTTTCTCCCCAAAATTCCCAATTTTCTCCCCAAAATTCCCCATTTTCTCCCCAAAATTCCCCAATTTCCCCCAAAAATCCCAATTTTCTCCCCAAAATTCCCCATTTTCTCCCCAAAATACCCCATTTTCTCCCCAAAATTCCCAATTTTCTCCCCAAAATTCCCCATTTTCTCCCCAAAATTCCCCATTTTCTCCCCAAAAATTCCCAATTTTCTCCCCCAAAATTCCCCATTTTCTCCCCCAAAATTCCCCATTTTCTCCCCAAAAATTCCCCATTTTCTCCCCAAAAATTCCTGTTTTCTCCCCAAAACTCCGGATTTTTTCCACCAAATCCCCAATTTTTCCAAAAAAATCCCCATTCTCCCCCAATAATTGTAATTCCCAAAAAACCCCGATTTTTCCCAAAAAATCCCCATTTTCCCCCCAAAAAAAACAATTTCCCCCAAACATTACCGATTTTTCTCCCAAAATTCATCATTTTCTCCAAAAAAACCCATTTTTCCCCCTAAAAATCCCCATTTTCCCCAAAAATCGCAAATTTTCCCCAAACCCCTGGATTTTCCCCCAAAATACACAATTTCCCCCACAAAATACACAATTTCCTCCAAAAATCCACAATTTTTCACCCAAAACCCCCATATTTTCCCCAAAAAACCCAGATTTTCCCAACACTGCCAGATTTCCCCCCAAAACCCCAGATTTTTTCCCCAAATCCCCAATTTTCCCCAAAAAACCCTGGATTTTTCCCCAAAAAATCACAATTTTTCCCCCCCAAAAAATCATAATTTTTCCCCAAAAAATTCGCAATTTTCTACAAAAAACCCCACATTTTTCCTTAAAAAATCCTCGATTTTTCCCCCCAAAAAACCCATTTTTCCCCAAAAACCCCAGATTTTCCCACAACCCCTGTATTTTCCCCCAAAACCCCAGATTTTTTCCCCAAATCCTCAATTTTCCCCAAAAAAACCTGCATTTTCCCCCAAAAATCCCCCAAAAAATCACAATTTTTCCCCAAAAAAATCACAATTTTCTAGGAAAAAAAAAACACTTCTCCTAAAAAACATCCCTTATTTTTCCCTAAAAAATCGATTTTTCCCCCAAAAAAGCCATTTTCCCCCGAAAAACCCAGATTTTCCCAAAACCCCTGTATTTTGCCCCAAAACACCAGATTTTTTCCCCAAATCCCCAATTTTCCCCAAAAACCCTGGATTTTCCCCCAAAAATCCCCAAAAAAATCACAATTTTTCCCCCCCAAAAAACCACAATTTTCTACAAAAAAACCACATTTTTCCTTATAAAATCCCCTATTTTCCCTTTAAAAATCCTCATTTTTTCCCCAAAAAAAAGCCATTTTTCCCCGATTTTCCCAAAACCGCCGGATTTTGCCCCAAAACGTCGCGCACCTCGTGGAAGAAATGGCGCATTTGGTTCATTTTGGTCTTGAAGCGTTTCAGCTTCTGGTGGATCCTCTTGTCCTTCTCCAGCTGCGCGATCGTCGCCCACTCGCAGTGCAGGTACGAGCTGGGGGCAGGAAAAACCCAAAACGGACAAAATTCAACCCAAAATATCCAAAAACTAAAAAAAACCACCCCGAAATACCCAAAAACGGGAAAAAACCACCCAAAAATGAGCAAAAACCACCCAAAAATGAGCAAAAACCACCCAAAAATGAGCAAAAACCACCCAAAAATGAACCCGAAAATGAGCCCAGAAGGAGCAGGGCAGGTACGAGCTGGGGGCAGGAAAAACCCAAAACGGCCGAAATTCAACCCAAAATATCCAAAAACTAAAAAAAAACAGCCCAAAATACCCAAAAACGGGAAAAAAACACCCAAAAATGAGCAAAAAACACCCAAAAATGAGCAAAAACCACCCAAAAATGAACCTGAAAATGAGACAAAAGGAGCAGGGCAGGTACGAGCTGGGGGCAGGAAAAACCCAAAATGGACAAAATTCACCCCAAAATGTACAAAATTCAGAAAAATCCAGCCCGAAATCCCCAAAAATGGGAAAAAAACACCCAAAAATGAGCAAAAACCACCCAAAAATGAGCAAAAACCACCCAAAAATGAGCAAAAACCACCCAAAAAACCCAAAAATTGGGCAAAAATTACCCCAAAATATCCAAAAATGACCCAAACTGACCACGAGTGACCCCGAGTGACCATAACTGACCATGAGTGACCATGAGTGACCATTGAGTGACCATGAGTGACCATAACTGACCATAACTGACCATAACTGACCATAACTGACCATGAGTGACCATGAGTGACCATTGAGTGACCATGAGTGACCATAACTGACCACCACTGACCATAACTGACCATAAATGACCCCAAGTGACCACCACCAACCCCGAGTGACCCCGAGTGACCATGAGTGACCATAAATGACCACAACTGACCATAACTGACCATAACTGACCCTGAGTGACCACCAGTGACCCCGAGTGACCATAACTGACCATAAATGACCATAAATGACCCCAGGTGACCACCAGTGACCACCAGTGACCCCGAGTGACCACCACCAACCCCGAGTGACCACGAATGACCCCAAGTGACCACCACTGACCCCGAGTGACCATAACTGACCACAACTGACCATAACTGACCATAAATGACCCCAAGTGACCATGAGTGACCACCACCAACCCCGAGTGACCACCACTGACCCCGAGTGACCATAAATGACCACAACTGACCATAAATGACCATAAATGGCCTTGAGTGACCACCACCGACCCCGAGTGACCACCAGTGACCACCCATGACCGCTCGGACACTCACTAGTTCTTGTACTTGACGAAGAACTCCTCGGACTCCACCACCTGACCCGAGGGCAGCTGAGGACCACCAGGAGGAGGAGGAGGAGGTGAGGAAGGCCGGCCGGACGTCCGGCCGCTCCGGCCGCTCCGGCCACCCCGCCCCGGCCGCTCACCTCCTTCTTGACCACGCGCATGGACAGCACCTTGTCCACGATGGCCGCGTCCTCCTCGCTGGGGTTCTCCTGCAGGAGGAGGAGGAGGATGAAGGTGAAGATGATGAAGGTGAAGGTGGTGGAGATGACGAAGGTGAAGATGGTGGAGATGAGGAGGATGAAGATGAAGGTGGAGAAGATGAAGGTGAAGGTGGTGGAAATGATGAAGATGAAGGTGGAGAAGATGAAGGTGGAGATGATGAAGGTGAAGATGAAGGTGGAGAAGATGATGAAGGTGAAGGTGGTGGAGATGAGGAGGATGAAGATGAAGGTGGAGAAGATGAAGGTGGAGAAGATGATGAAGGTGAAGGTGGAGAAGATGAGGAGGAAGATGAAGGTGGAGAAGATGAAGGTGAAGGTGGTGGAGATGAGGAGGAAGATGAAGGTGGAGAAGATGAAGGTGAAGGTGGTGGAGAGGAGGAGGATGAAGGTGGAGAAGATGAAGGTGAAGGTGGTGGAGATGAGGAGGAGGAAGATGAAGGTGGAGAAGATGAAGGTGAAGGTGGTGGAAATGAGGAGGACGAAGGTGGAGAAGATGATGAAAGTGGTGGAGAAGATGAGGAAGATGATGAAGATGAAGACCACCAAGAAGAACATGAAGAACAGGATGAAGATGAAGATGAAGATGAGGATGGGCACCCACCACGAAGAACTGCATGGAGGGCAGCGCCTTAGGGAGATGAAGATGATGAAGAACATGAAAATTATGAAGACCACCAAGAACATGAAGATGATGGAGATGAAGATGAAGATGAAGATGAAGATGAAGGTGAAGATGAAGATGGGCACCCACCACGAAGAACTGCATGGAGGGCAGCACCTCAGGAACATGAAAACCATGAAGACCATGAAGAACATGAAGATGATGAAGACCACCAAGAACATGAAGATGATGGAGATGAAGACCACCAAGAAGAACATGAAGATGAAGATGAAGATGAAGATGAAGACGGGCACCCACCACGAAGAACTGCATGGAGGGCAGCGCCTTGGGAAGATGAAGATGATGAAGAACATGAAAATTATGAAGACCACCAAGAACATGAAGATGATGGAGATGAAGACCACCAAGAAGAACATGAAGATGAAGATGAAGATGAAGATGAAGATGAAGATGAAGATGAAGATGAGGATGGGCACCCACCACGAAGAACTGCATGGAGGGCAGCGCCTCAGGAACACAAAGACCATGAAGATGAAGAACATGAAGAACACCATGAAGATGATGGAGATGAAGACCACCAAGAAGAACATGAAGATGAAGATGAAGATGAAGATGAAGATGATGAAGACCATGAAGAACATGAAGATGATGGAGATGAAGACCACCAAGAAAAACATGAAGATGAAGATGAAGATGAGGAAGATGAAGATGGGCACCCACCACGAAGAACTGCATGGAGGGCAGCGCCTCGGCGCCGTCGGGCTCGGGCGGCGGCGGCGCCGGCGGCTGCTCGGGCCGTGCCGGCCCGGTGACGTCGAGCTCCTCGTCCTCCTCGTCGTCCGTGATCTTGATGTCCAGGTCCTCCGTGTACTTCTTGCGCTTCACCTGGCGGTTCGAGCGCCGCTTCTGCGGGGGGCGGGGCCCTCAGACCACGCCCGCCCGGGTGACCAATCCCGGGTGACCACGCCCACCCAGGTAGCCCCACCTGCCCTGGGGACTCCAGCCACCCCAGGTGACCACCTGGTGGACCATGCCCATCTGGGTGACCACGCCCACCCAGGTGACCACACCCCCCAGGTGACCACACCCACCAGGTGACCAATCCCAGCTGACCACACCCAGGTGACCAATCCCAGCTGACCACACCCCCCTGATGACCACACCCACCACATGACCAATCCCACCCTGGTGACCGTTCCCAGATGACCACACCCCTCAGATGACCACACCCACCAGGTGACCAATCCCAGGTGACCAACCCCAGATGACCAATCCCAGGTGACCATGCCCCCAGATGACCACACCCCTCAGATGACCACACCCACCAGGTGACCAATCCCAGCTGACCAACCTCAGATGACCAATCCCGGGTGACCAATCCCACCCAGATTACCACGCCCCCAGGTGACCACACCCACCAGGTGACCAAGCCCAGGTGACCAATCCCACCCAGATGACCACGCCCCCAGGTGACCACACCCACCAGGTGACCACACCCACCAGGTGACCAATCCCAGGTGACCAACCCCAGACGACCAATCCCGGGTGACCAATCCCAGGTGACCAATCCCACCCAGATGACCACACCCCAGATGACCACACCCACCCAGGTGACCAATCCCAGGTGACCACACCCAGCAGGTGACCACACCCAGCAGGTGACCACACCCAGGTGACCAATCCCAGGTGACCACACCCATCTGACCACACCAGGTGACCACACCCCCAGATGACCAATTCCAGATGACCACACCCAGCTGACCACACCCCCAGGTGACCACACCAGGTGACCACACCAGGTGACCACACCAGGTGACCACACCCAGGTGACCACACCAGGTGACCACAACCAGGTGACCACACCAGATGACCACGCCCCGCTGACCACACCCCCAGATGACCACACCCAGGTGACCACACCAGATGACCACACCCATCTGACCACACCCCCAGGTGACCACACCAGGAGACCACACCAGGTGACCAAGCCCAGGTGACCACACCCTGGTGACCACACCCCCAGGTGACCACACCAGGTGACCACGCCCCTCTGGCCACGCCCCCGGGGTCACCTGCACGGTGGCGTCGTCGTCGCGGCGCGGGGACGGGGCCGGGAGCACCTCCGAGTCGGAATTGTCCGAGGAGACGTTGCGCTTGCGCTTCTTCCCCACCACCGGCGTGATGGTGCTGCGGACAGAGTGACCAACTGACCAACTGACCACCGAGTGACCACTGAGTGACCACTGACCACCGAGTGACCACCGAGTGACCAACTGACCACTGAGTGACCAACTCACCAACTGACCAGAGCGACTCACTGACCAACTGACCAAGTGACTTCGATGACCACCACTCCTTGATGACCACCAAGACCACAACGAAACCCAACCCTCGCTGACCACCAAGACCATGATGACCATCAACCCTTGATGACCACCAAGACAACAATGACCACCAACCCTTGATGACCACCAAGACCACGCTGACCACCAAGACCACAACAAAACCCAACCCTTGATGGTAGACCACCAACCCTTGATGCCCATCAACCTTTGATGACCACCAAGACCACGCTGACCACCAACCCTTGATGACCACCAAGACAACAATGACCATCAACCCTTGCTGACCACCAAGACCACAATGAAACCCAACCCTTGATGACCACCAACCCTTGATGCCCATTAACCTTTGCTGACCACCAAGACCTCGCTGACCACCAAGACCACAACAAAACCCAACCCTTGCTGACCACCAAGACCACGCTGACCACCCAACCCTTGATGACCACCAACCCTTGCTGACCACCAAGACCACAATGAAACCCAACCCTTGATGACCATCAACCCTTGATGACCACCAAGACCACGCTGACCACCACCACCACCACCACCGCGCCGCGCTCACCTGGCCTTGCCCCTGGCCTTGCTCTTGCCGCCGGCCTGGCCGCCCTTGCCGCGCCGCGGCCGCTCGTCCCGGCCGGCGCCGCGCTCGCCGGCTCTGCGGCGCCGCTTGCGGTCGCCCTCGTCCTCGGGCCGGACGCTGGGCAGCTCGTCCTCGTTGAGGACGCGCGGGATGTTCTGCTCGCCGCGGGCGCGCGCCCGGGCGATGGCCTCGGCCACGATGCGGTTGGCCTTCTCCTGCTTCTTCTGGTGCTCCAGGCGCCGGCTCTCGTCGGCGGCGCCGCGCGCCGCTCCGGCCGCTCCGGCCGCTCCGGCCGCCTCGGCGCCGCTCAGGACTTTGACCACCGAGAGGCCGGCGGTGGAGGCGCCGGTGGAGGAGGAGGCCTGGGGAGGGACGGGGGGTCAGTCAGGGGTGGTGGCCATCCGGGGGTGGTCATCAAGGGGTGGTCATCCAGGGGTGGTCAGTGAGGGGTGGTCAGTGAGGGGTGGTCAGTGAAGGGTGGTGGTCAGTGAGGGATGGTCAGTGAGGGGTGGTGGTCATCCGGGGGTGGTCATCCGGGGGTGGTCAGTGAAGCGTGGTGGTCAGTGAGGGATGGTCATCAAGGAGTGGTCATCAAGGGGTGGTCAGTGAGGGGTGGTCAGTGAAGGGTGGTGGTCATCCAGGGGTGGTCATCAAGGGGTGGTCAGTGAGGTCAAAACGGTGAGGGAGCACCCACAAGGACAACTGACCACCCCAAACCCAACTGACCACCCCAAAACTGACCACTCCAAACCCAACTGACCACTCCCAACCCTCCCAAACCCAACTGACCACTCCCAACCCTCCCAAACCCAGCTGACCACCCCAAAACTGACCACTCCAAACCCACCTGACCACTCCAAACCCACCTGACCACTCCCAACCCTCCCAAACCCAACTGACCACCCCCAACCACCCCAAACCCAAGCTGACCACTCCAAACCCAACTGACCACCCCAAACCCAACTGACCACCCCAAACCCAACTGACCACCCCAAAACTGACCACTCCCAACCCACCTGACCGTTCCCAACCCAAACCAACCACTCCAAACCCACCTGACCACCCCAAACCCAACTGACCAACCCAAAACTGACCACCCCAAACCCACCTGACCACCCCAAACCCAACTGACCACTCCCAACCACCCCAAACCCAACTGACCACCCCAAACGCAACTGACCACTCCCAACCCTCCCAAACCCAACTGACCACCCCAAAACTGACCACTCCCAACCCACCTGACCGTTCCCAACCCAAACCAACCACTCCAAACCCAACTGACCACCCCAAACCCGACCACCCCAAACCAACCACTCCAAACCCAACTGACCACCCCAAACCCAACTGACCACTCCCAACCCTCCCAAACCCACCTGACCACCCCAAACCTCACCTGGGGCTGCAGCACCACCTTGAGCGGCACGGTCAGGCGCTGCCCGGCGCCGCCCAACGCCGGCGGCACCGGCGCCACGCCCAGCGGCGCCGCGCCCGCCGCCTGCACCAGCTGGATCTTCTGCGGCGCGCCGGGCTGGCCGGGCTGGCCGGGCGGCTGCACCTGCAGCTGGATGGTCACCACCTTGGCCGGAGCGCCGGGCGCCGCCTTGGCCGGAGCGCCGGACGCGGCGGCGGCGCCCTGCAGGAGGAGTTTGCCGGGCAGGGTGCCCAGCACCACGTGGCGCTGGCCCGGCGCCGCGCCCGGCGCCGGCGGCTGCTGCAGGACCAGGGTGATGCGCTTGGAGTCGGCCTGCGGGGCGGGAAGGGGTCAGGGGGGAGGGTCAGGGGTCAGGGGTCAGGGGTCAGGGCGGGACGGTAAAGGGCAAGGGGGTCACAACCCCAAAGGTGACCTGGACACAGCCAAAATTGAACTGGAGCACCCAAAAGTCAACTGGACCAGCCAAAAGTCAACTGGAGCACCCAAAAGTCAACTGGACCAGCCAAAAGTCAACTGGACCAGCCAAAAGACAACTGGACCAGCCAAAAGTCAACTGGACACAGCCAAAATTGAACTGGAGCACCCAAAAGTCAACTGGACCACCCAAAAGTCAACTGGAGCACCCAAAATTGAACTGGAGCACCCGAAAGTCAACTGGACCACCCAAAAGTCAACTGGACACAGCCAAAATTGAACTGGGCCACCCGAAAGTCAACTGGACCAGCCAAAAGACAACTGGACCAGCCAAAAGTCAACTGGACCACCCAAAAGTCAACTGGAGCACCCGAAACTCAACTGGACCCAGACAAAATTGAACTGGAGCACCCGAAAGTCAACTGGACACAGCCAAAAGTCAACTGGACCACCCGAAAGTCAATTGGACCACCCAAATGTCAACTGGAGCACCCGAAAGTCAACTGGACACAGCCAAAAGACAACTGGACCAGCCAAAAGTCAACTGGAGCACCCAAAAGTCAACTGGACCAGCCAAAAGTCAACTGGAGCACCCGAAAGTCAACTGGACCACCCAAAAGTCAACTGGACCACCCAAACGTCAACTGGAGCACCCGAAATTCAACTGGACACAGCCAAGATTGAACTGGGCCACCCAAAAGTCAACTGGACACAGCCAAAAGTCAACTGGGCCACCCAAAAATCAACTGGAGCACCCGAAATTCAACTGGACACAGCCAAAATTGAACTGGAGCACCCAAAAGTCAACTGGACCCAGACAAAAGTCAATTGGCCACACCCAAACCCCCCCAAATCCCCCCCAAACCCCACCTGGCCACACCCAAACCCCCCAAAATGCCCCCCAAACTCCACCTGTCCCCCCCAAACCCTCCCCAAACCTCACCTGACCCCCCCCAAACCTCACCTGTCCCCCCCCAAACCTCACCTGTCTCCCCCCAAACCTCACCTGTCCCCCCCCAAACCCACCCAAACCTCACCTGTCCCCCCCAAACCTCACCTGTCCCCCCCAAACCCCCCCAAACCTCACCTGTCCCCCCAAAGCCCCCCCAAACCCCACCTGTCCCCTCCCAAACCTCACCTGTCCCCCCCCAAACCCCCCCAAACCTCACCTGTCCCCCCCAAACCCCCCCAAACCCCACCTGTCCCCTCCCAAACCTCACCTGTCCCCCCCCAAACCCCCCCAAACCCCGCCCCGCTCACCTGGCCACACCCAAACCTCACCTGGCCACACCCAAACCTCACCTGTCCCCCCCGAAATCCCCCCAAACCTCACCTGTCTCCCCCCAAACCTCACCTGTCCCCCCCCAAACCCCACCCAAACCTCACCTGTCCCCCCCCAAACCCCCCCAAACCTCACCTGTCCCCCCCCAAACCCCCCCAAATCCCCCCCAAACCCCCCCCAACCCCCGCCCCGCTCACCTGGCCACACCCAAACCTCACCTGGCCACACCCAAACCTCACCTGTCCCCCCCGAAATCCCCCCAAACCTCACCTGTCTCCCCCCAAACCTCACCTGTCCCCCCCCAAACCCCACCCAAACCTCACCTGTCCCCCCCCAAACCCCCCTCAAACCTCACCTGTCCCCCCCCAAACCCCACCCAAAGGCCCCCAAACCTCACCTGTCCCCCCCCAAATCCCCCCCAAACCTCACCTGACCCCCCCCAAACCTCACCTGTCCCCCCCCAAACCTCACCTGTCCCCCCCCAACCCCCCCCAACCCCCGCCCCGCTCACCTGGGCGGGCCCCAGGCCCAGCCCGGGTTTCAGGTGCGCCGCCGCCGCCGCGGGGCCGCCCGGCCCGGCCTTCAGGGGCTGCAGCAGCAGCTGCTTCACCTGCCGGGCCGCGGCCACGCCCCCCTTGGCCCCGCCCCCGGCCGAGGCCACGCCCCCCGCCGCCGAGGCCACGCCCCCCGGCCCCGCCCCCAGCACCTTGGCCAATGAGATCTTGCCGCCGTTGGGCGGGGCGGGGCCGGGGGGCGGGGCTTTGAGGATGAGGATTTTGGGGGTGGGGGAGGGGCTGGCGGGGGGCGGGGGAGGGGCGGAGACCCCCATGAAGGGGTTTCCCTGACTCAGCACTTCCGGGTCGGGCTGGGGGAGGGGCGGCGGGGGCGGGGGAGGGGCGGGCGGGGCGGGGGGCGGGGGAGGGGCGGGGGGGAGGGGTGCAGCGCCCCCGAGAGGCACAAGGCTTCGGCCAGGGGGTCGCCGGGGGGAGGGGCGGCCGCGGGGGTCACCAGGTCCTCGGGGAGGGGGTCGAGGCCGAAGAGGTTGGGGTCGTCGAAGAGGTCCATGATGGGGTCGGCCATGGCGGGCGGGGGGCGGGACCCCCGGGCTGGGCGGTCACGGAGAGGGAATTTGGGGGGTGGACCCCCAAAGAGATGAAAGTTGGGGGGTTCGGGTCAAAAAAGATGAAATTTGGGGGGTTCGGGTCAAAAAAGATGAAATTTGGGGGGATCGACCCCAAAAGATGAAATTTGGGGGGGCTTGGGTCAAAAAAGATGAAATTTGGGGGGTTTGGGAGCCGAAAAGCTGAAATTTGGGGGGCTTGACCCAAAAAAGCTGAAATTTGGGGGGTCTGGGGTCAAAAAATCTGAAATTTGGGGGGCTTGGGTCAAAAAAGATGAAAGTTGGGGGGGCTTGGGGTCAAAAAAGCTGAAATTTGGGGGGCTCGACCTCAAAAGATGAAATTTGGGGGGTTCGGGTCAAAAAAGATGAAATTTGGGGGGCTTGGGTCAAAAAAGATGAAATTTGGGGGGTTCGGGTCAAAAAAGATGAAATTTGGGGGGTTCGGGTCAAAAAAGAGGAAATTTGGGGAGTTCTGGGGTCAGAAATCTGAAATTTGGGAGATCTTGACCCAGAAAAGATGAAATTTGGGGGGTTTGGGGTCAAAAAAGATGAAATTTGGGGGGGCTTGGGTCAAAAAATCTGAAATTTGGGGGGTTTGGGGTCAAAAACTCTGAAATTTGGGGGGTCTTGACCCCAAAAAGATGAAATTTGGGGGGCTTGGGTCAAAAAAGTTGAAATTTGGGGGGGTCTACCCCAAAAAGATGAAATTTGGGGGGGCTTGGGGCAAAAAAGATGAAATTTGGGGGGTTTGGGTCAAAAAAGATGAAATTTGGGGGGTTTGGGTCAAAAAAGATGAAATTTGAGGGGTTTGGGTCAAAAAAGATGAAATTTGGGGGGTTTGGGTCAAAAAAGATGAAAGTTGGGGGGGTTGGGGTCAAAAAATCTGAAATTTGGGGGGTTCGGGTCAAAAAAGATGAAAGTTGGGGGGTCTGGGGTCAAAAAAGCTGAAATTTGGGGGCTTGGGTCAAAAAAGATGAAATTTGGGGGGTCTTGGGTCAAAAAAGATGAAATTTGGGGGCTTGGGTCAAAAAAGATGAAATTTGGGGGGTCTGGGGTCAAAAAAGCTGAAATTTGGGGGCTTGGGTCAAAAAAGATGAAATTTGGGGGGGTCGACCCCAAAAAGATGAAATTTGGGGGGTCTGGGGTCAAAAAATCTGAAATTTGGGGGGCTTGGGTCAAAAAAGATGAAATTTGGGGGGATCTGGGGTCAGAAATCTGAAATTTGGGGAGTCTTGACCCAAAAAAGCTGAAATTTGGGGGGTCTAGACCCCAAAAATCTGGAATTTGGGGGGTTCTGGGGTCAAAAATGTAGAATTTGGAGTCTTGAGCCTGAAAATCCAAAATTTAGGAGGTTCTGAGCCCAAAAATCAGAAATTATGGGAGATTTGGGAGGTCCTGACTCCAAAAATCTGAAATTTGGGGAGATTTGGGAGGTCCTGAAGCCAAAAATCCAAAATTTGGTGAGATTTGGGGATCCTGACCCCAAAAATCCAAAATTTGGGGGGGTTTAGGTGTCCAGACCCCCAAAAAAGGAAATTTGGGGATTCTGGTGGGGGGGTTTGGGTGATTTTTGGGGAGTTTTGGGGGTTTTGGGGGATTTTTGGGGAGTTTTGGGGATTTTTGGGGAGTTTTGGGGGTTTTGGGTGATTTTTTGGGGGGTTTTGAGTGATTTTTGGGGGGTTTGGGGGATTTTGGGGGAGTTTGGGAGATTTTGGGTGATTTTTGGGGGGTTTGGGGAATTTTGGAGGAATTCGAGGGGATTTTTGGGGGGTTTGGGGGGATTTTGGGGGGTTTTTGGGGGGGGTTTGGGGAGATTTGGGGGGTTTTTGGGATTTTGGGGGTTTTTAGATATTTTTGGGGGGATTTTGGGGGGTTTTTGGGATTTTTGGGTGTTTTTGGGGGGCTCTTCTCAGGCTGGGGGGGCTCCGGAGCTCCAGGCTGAGGGGAGAGAAAAGGGGGGTCAGGGGGAGCCCAAACTGGGGGAACTGGGAGCCCAAACTGGGACCCCAATTTTGGGAACTGGGACCCCAATTTTGGGAACTGGGACCCCAATTTTAGGGAATTGGAACCCCAAACTGGGACCGCAAACTGGCTCAAACTGGGACCCCAATTTTGGGAACTGGGACCCCAAACTGGGACCCCAATTTTGGGGAACTGGGACCCCAATTTTAGGGAATTGGAACCCCAAACTGGGACCCCAATTTCGTTTTACTGGGACCCCAATTCGGTTTACTGGGACCCCAATTTCGGTTTACTGGGACCCCAATTTTGGGTAACTGGGACCCCAATTTTAGGGAATTGGAACCCCAAACTGGGACCCCAATTTCGGTTTACTGGGACCCCAAACTGGGACCCCAATTTTAGGGAATTGGAACCCCAAACTGGGACCCCAAACTGGCCCAAACTGGGACCCCAATTTTGGGAACTGGGACCCCAATTCGGTTTACTGGAACCCCAATTTCGGTTTACTGGGACCCCAATTCGGGTCAAACGGGACCCCAATTTCGGTTTAATGGGACCCCAATTTGGGGACCCCAATTTTAGATAACTGGGACCCCAATTTTAGATAACTGGAACCCCAATTTCGGTTTACTGGGACCCCAATTTTGGGGAACTGGGACCCCAATTTCGGTTTACTGGGACCCCAATTTGGGGACCCCAATTTTAGATAACTGGGACCCCAAATTTGTGTAACTGGGACCCCAATTCGGGTCAAACGGGACCCCAATTCGGGTCAAACGGGACCCCAATTTTGGGTTACTGGGACCCCAATTTTAGGGAACTGGGACCCCAATTTCGGTTTACTGGGACCCCAATTTTAGGGAATTAGAACCCCAAACTGGAACCCCAATTTCGTTTAACTGGGACCCCAATTTTGGGGAACTGGGAGCCCAAACTGGGACCCCAATTTTCGTTAATGGGACCCCAAACTGGGACCCCAATTTTGGGAACTGGGAACCCAAACTGGGACCCCAAATTTGTGTAACTGGGACCCCAATTTTGGGAACTGGGAGCCCAATTTTGGGTATTTGGGGCCCCAAACTGGGACCCCAATTTTGGGTAACTGGGACCCCAATTTTGGGAACTGGGACCCCAATTTTGGGGAACTGGGGGCCCAAACTGGGACCCCAATTTTGGTTAAATGGGAGCCCAATTTCAATTAAATGGGACCCCAAACTGGGACCCCAAATTGGCCCAAACTGGGACCCCACTTTTGGGGAACTGGGACCCCAAACTGGGACCCCAATTTTCGTTAATGGGACCCCAAACTGGGACCCCAATTTTGGGTTACTGGGACCCCAAACTGGGACCCCAAATTTTGTGTAACTGGGACCCCAATTTTGGGGAACTGGGACCCCAAACTGGGACCCCAAACTGGCTCAAACTGGGACCCCAATTTTCGTTAATGGGACCCCAAACTGGGACCCCAATTTTCGTTAATAGGACCCCAAACTGGGACCCCAATTTTGGGAACTGGGAACCCAAACTGGGACCCCAAATTTGTGTAACTGGGACCCCAATTTCGGTTTACTGGGACCCCAAATTTTGGGGAACTGGGAGCCAAATTTTGGGTAATTGGGACCCCAATTTTGGGTAACTGGGAGCCCAATTTTGGGTCACTGGAACCCCAATTTTGGGGAACTGGGACCCCAAACTGGGACCCCAATTTCGGTTTACTGGGAGCCCAATTTTGGGTAACTGGGACCCCAATTTCTGTTTAATGGGACCCCAATTTGGGGACCCCAATTTTAGATAACTGGGACCCCAATTTTGGGTCACTGGGACCCCAATTTCGGTTTACTGGGACCCCAATTTCGGTTTACTGGGACCCCAATTCGGGTCAAACGGGACCCCAATTGCCGCCCCCCCCCCCCCAATTCCCGCCTTACCTGAGGGAGCGGAGCGGGGGGGGGAAGGGCAGCGACCTCCGCCGCTGGGGCGGGCTGGGGGGAACGTTGGGGGCGGGTTTCCCCTCGCGAGCGATTTTCTTTAAATGTGTTAAATTTTGAACAAAAAGGCGAAATTCGGGAGTTTGTTTGGGGGGGGGGGGGGCGCGCCCCCCCCGCCGCGCGCGCGCGCTCCGAGCCCGGCGCGCCCGCGCGGAGCCGCTCGCGGCGCGACGCAGCGCGCGGCCGGGCCACGCCCACCGGCGGGCGGCGAGCCTCCCCATTGGCTGCGAGCGGCCGGCGCCGCGCGCTGATTGGAGGAGGCGGCTGCCAGCAGCGCGAGCGGCGCCCGCCCACCCGGAAGCGCGCGGGGAAGGGCGAGCGGGGCGGCCGCGGCGCTGCCGGAGCGCGCGGCGCAGGCGGGAGACGGGGCAGCCCCGCCGGCCGCCATTTTGTGAGGGGGGGGGGGGTCCTTCGGGCTCAGAGTGAGGAGAAATGGGAAAATGGATAAAAAGGGAATGATGAAAAAATGGAGTTTAACGGGAATTGGGGGGTTTGAGCCCAAAATGAACGGGGGGTTGGGGGGAGGAGGGGATGGAGGAGGAGGAGGGGGAGATGAGGGGGTGGGGATTGGGGGGAAATGGGGGAAAAAGGGAAAAATGGGGAAAAAAGGGGGAAATTGGGTAAAAAAAGGGGAAAAATGAGGAGAAAAGGGGGAAATTGGGTAAAAAAAGGGGAAAAATGAGGAGAAAAGGGAAAAATGAGGAGAAAAGGGGAAAAATGAGGAGAAAAGGGGAAAATTGGGTAAAAAAAGGGGAAAAATAAATGAGGAGAAAAGGGGGAAATTGGGTAAAAAAAGGGGAAAAATGAGCAAAAAAGGGGAAAAATGAGGAGAAAAGGGGAAAAATGAGGAAAAAAGGGGAAAAATGAGGAAAAAAGGGGAAAAATAAATGAGGAGAAAAGGGGGAAAATGAGGAAAAAAAGGGGAAAATTAGGAGAAAAGGGGGAAAATGAGGAGAAAAGGGGAAAAATGAGGAAAAAAGGGGAAAAATGAGGAAAAAAGGGGAAAAATAAATGAGGAGAAAAGGGGGAAAATGAGGAAAAAAAGGGGAAAATGAGGAGAAAGGGGGAAAATGAGGAGAAAAGGGGGAAAATGAGGAGAAAAGGGGAAAATGAGAAAAGGGGAAAAATGAGAAAAGGGGAAAAATGAGGAAAAAGGGGAAATTTGGTTAAAAAAGGGGGAAATTGGATTTTAAAAAAGGGGGATTGGGTAAAAAAGAAGAACGGGGTAAAAAAAGGGGGAAATGGGGCAGAAATTGGTAAAAAAAAGAGAAATGGGACAAAAAAAAACCCTGGGGAAATTTGGTGAAAAAAAGGTAAAAAAAGGGGGAAATGGGATTTTAAAAAAAGGGGGAATTGGGTAAAAAGGAAGAATGGGGTAAAAAAAGGGGAAATTAGGCAGAAATAGGTAAAAAATAAGGGAAATGGGGCAAAAAAAGGAAAGGAAATTTGGTGAAAAATGGTAAAAAAAAAGGGGAAATGGGGTAAATGAAGGGGAAATCGGTAAAAAAGGGTGAAAAATGGGGAAACTGGGCAGAAATAGGTGAAAAGGGGGAAATGGGGCAAAAAAATGGGGAAATTGGGGGAAAAAAGGGGAAATGGGCAAAAATTTGGGAAAAATGAGGGAAATTGGGGAAAAATAGAGGAAAAAGGGGAAATTGGGGGAAAAGGGGGGAAATTGGATAAAAAAGGGGAAATTGAGTAAAAATCAGGTAAAAACGGGGAAGTGGGGCAAAAAAAATGGGGAAATTGGGGAAAAAAAGGGGAAATTGGGCAAAAATCTGGAAAAATGGGAAATTTAGTGAAAAGTGGGGAAATTGGGTAAAAAACGGGAGAAATTGGGAAAAAATATGTAAAAAAGGGGGAAGTTGGGTAAAAAAACAGGGAAAAAGGGGGAATTGGGTAAAACCAGGGGGAAATTGGGGAAAAAATATGTAAAAAAAAGGGAAATTGGGTAAAAATAGGTTAAAAAGGGGGAAAATTGGGGAAAAAGGGGGAAATTGGGTAAAAAATGGGGGAAATTGGGTAAAAAATAGGTTAAAAAAGGGGAAGTTGGGTAAAAAACAGGGAAAAGGGGGGAATTGGGTAAAACCAGCGGGAAATTGGGGAAAAAAATATGTTAAAAGGAGGGAAATTGGGTAAAATAGGTAAAAAAGGGTGGAAATTGGGTAAAAAGGGGAAATGGGGCAAACATCTGGAAAAAAATTGGAAATTTAGTGAAAAACGGGGAAATTGGGTAAAACATATGTAAAAAAGAGGGAAAATTGGGTAAAAAAAGGGAAAATAGGGCAAAAATCATGTAAAAATGAAATAAAAGGGGGAAATTGGGTATAAAAGGGGGAAATGGGGTGAAAAAGGGGGAAATTGAGTAAAAAACCTGGGGAAATGGGGAAAAACAAATAAAAGGGAATGAAAAATGGGAAAATCAGGTTAGAAGGGGGAAAATAGAGGGAAAACAGGCAAAATTGGGTAAAAATGGGACAATTGGGCAGAAATCAGGAAAATGGAGCAAAACTCCTCAGAAATCCAGGTTTGGGGCTGAAAATGTCCCAAAATCGCAGGAAATTGCCCCAAAACCCCCTCAGAGATCCGGGCTCAAAACCTCCTTAAAAGGCAAAAAAAAACGGAAATAAAAGGTTCCAAAAATGGGTAAAAATGGGCAAAAAATGGATAAAATGGCCAAAAAATGGGTAAAATGGTGGGAAAATTGATGAAATGGTGGGAAATTGATAAAATGGTGCTAAAAATTAATAAAATGGCACAAAAAACGGGTAAAATGGTGCAAAAATTGGTAAAATGGCACAAAATGGATAAAAATGCATAAAAATTGATAAAATTGACTCAGAATTGATAAAATTGACTCAAAACTGATAAAAAGGTCCCAAAATTAGGTTGAAAATGTCCCAAAAATGATAAAATTAGAATTAAAGTGATACAAAATTGACAAATATTGTCCCAAAATGGTAAAAAACACCAAATTTTGGGGGATGGGCCTGGAATTCGGGGTTAAATCACCAAAATTTGGGTCCCAGTCTGGAATTTGGGGTTAAAACACCAAATTTTGGGGTCCCAGTCTGGAATTTGGGGTTAAAACACCAAATTTTGGGGTCCCAAATCTGTAATTTGGGGTTAAAACACCAAATTTTGGGGTCCCAGTCTGGAATTTGGGGTTAAAACACCAAATTTTGGGTCCCAGTCTGGAATGCGGGGTTAAAACACCAAATTTTGGGTCCCAGTCTGGAATTTGGGGTTAAAATACCAAATTTTGGGGTCCAAAATCTGGAATTTGGGGTTAAAACACCAAATTTTGGGTCCCAGTCTGGAATTTGGGGTTAAAACACCAAATTTTGGGGTCCAAAATCTGGAATTTGGGGTTAAAACCCCAAATTTTGGGTCCCAGTCTGGAATTTGGGGTTAAAACACCAAATTTTGGGTCCCAGTCTGGAATTTGGGGTTAAAATACCAAATTTTGGGGTCCAAAATCTGGAATTTGGGGTTAAAACCCCAAATTTTGGGGTCCCAGTCTGGAATTTGGGGTTAAAATACCAAATTTTGGGGGGGCCCAACCTCTTGGCCCCGCCCCTCACCTCTGATTGGTGCCTCCCGCGATGACGTCACCGGCCTCGGGCCAATGGGGAGCGCAGGGTCCTGGAAAGGGGCGGGGCTTCGTGATTTGGGGGCGGGGCTTCCTCAGTGACCCCAAAATCTCCTGATTTCACCCCAAAATCCCCAAACCTCCTGATTTCACCGCACAACCTCCTGAGAGCTCAAAATCCTCCTGGTTTTACCCCAAAAATCGCCTAAGAGCCCAAAAATCTCCAGATTTCACCCCAAAATTACCTGAGAGCCCCAAAATCTCCTGATTTCACCCCAAAACATCCTGACAACCCCAAAATCTCCTGGTTTCACCCAAAACATCCTGACAACCCCAAAATCTCCTGGTTTCACCCAAAATCTCCTGAGAGCTCAAAATATTCCTGATTTCACCCCAAAATCTCCTGAAATACCCAAATTCTCCTGATTTCACCCCAAATCTCCTGAAGGCCCCAAAATGGCCCCTGAGAGTCCCCAAATTTCCTCATTTCTGCCCAAAATCTGCTAATTTATCCCCCAAAACCAACCCAAATCCCCTCAAGCTCCCCAAATTTTCCAATTTCTCACCCAAATTCCCTCAAACTCTCCAAATTTTCTCATTTCTCACCCAAATTCCCTCAAATTCCCCAAATTTTCTCAATTCTCCCCAAATCCTCTCATTTTCACCCAAATCCCCTCAAACTCCCCAAATCCCCTCAAACTCCCCAAATCTCCTCATTTTTCACCCAAATCCCCTCAAAATCCCCAAATCTCCTCATTTTTCACCCAAATCCCCTCAAACTCCCCAAATTTTCTCATTTCTCACCCAAATCCCCTCAAACTCCCCAAATCTCCTAATTTTTCACCCAAATCCACTCAAACCCCCTCAAACTCCCCAAACTCCCTCATTTTTCACCCAAATCTCCTCAAACTCCCCAAATCCCCTAATTTTTCACCCAAATCCCTTCACCCCTCCCCAAACCCCCTCACACTCCCCAAATCTCCTCATTTTTCACCAAATCCCCCCCAAAATCCCCTCAAACTCCCCAAACTTCCTCATTTTTCACCCAAACCCCCTCAAACTCCCCAAATCTCCTCATTTTTCACCCAAACCCACTCAAACCCCCTCAAACTCCCCAAACCCCCTCTTTTTTCAACCAAATCCCCTCAAACTCCCCAAATTTTCTCATTTCTCACCCAAATCCCCTCAAACTCCCCAAATCTCCTCTTTTTTCACCCAAATCCACTCAAACCCCCTCAAACTCCCCAAACTCCCTCATTTCTCACCCAAATCCCCTCAAACTCCCTAAATCTCCTCATTTTTCACCCAATCCCCCCCAAAATCCCCTCAAACTCCCCAAACTCCCTCATTTTTCACCCAAATCCCCTCAAACTCCCCAAACCCCCTCAAACCCCCTCACCCCTTCCCAAACCCCCTCATTTCTACCCCAAATCTCCTCATTTTTCACCCAAATCCCCTCAAACTCCCCAAACCCCCTCATTTCCCCCCCCAACCCCCCCAAACCCCCTCACCCTCCCCAACCCCCCCCCAAAACCCCCCTCAACCCCCCCCTCACCCCCCTCCCTCCCTCCCTCTTCCCCCTCCCACATCCCCGCGCCCCCCCTCCCCCACCCCCCCCCCGGGCCGCTCCCAAACCCGCCCGAATTCCCCCCAAAATCTGCCCCGCTCCCCCTCCCCCCCCCCACCCCGCTCCCCCTCCCCCCCCCTCGCCCCCTCCCCTCTCCCCCCCCCGCCCCGCCCCTCTCCCCCCCCCGCCCGTCGCCGCCGATGACGCACCGCCCGCGCCGCGCGCGCCCGCCGCTGGCGCCCCGCCCCTTCCGGCGGCGCCCCGCCCCCTCCGCGCCACCCTCCCCTCGCGCCGGCCCCGCCCTTCCGCTTCCGGTGGCCGCTCTGGCGCGGTCCTCCAACCCCCCTCGTTCCCGCCTTCCGCGCGTGTTTTTAGCCAAATAAAGCGCTGGGTTGCGATCAAACGACACAAGCTGTCGGTGTTGTTGGATGGGGGGTTGGAAGGGGGGCGGCGGTGAGGTGGGAGGGGAGGGTTTGGTGGCGTCTCGGTGGTGGAGGGAGCGGAAGTGGAGCGGAGGGAGGCGCCGTGAGGGGCGGCGGCGAGATGGAGGTGAGGGGGTGGGCGTGAGGGGAAAATGGGGGTGAGAAAGGGTGGGAAGGGGTGAAAAAGGGGTGAGGGGGGAGTGAAAGGGGAGGTGGGGGGGAATGGGGGGAATGGGGGTTTGGGGAGGGGGAGCGTGAGGGGAAATGGCGGGAAAAGGGGAATAAGGGGAAATAGGGGTTTGGGGTGAGGGGGAAAAGGGAGAAAATGGGGGAATTGGGGGGAAAAGGGTTTGGGGTGAGGGGAAAAAGGGAAAAAAAAAGGGGAAATTGGGGGAAAATGGGGGTAGAAAAGGGTGGGAAGGGGTAAAAAAGGGGTGAGAGGGGAGTGAAAGGGGAAGTGGAGGGAATGGGGATTTGGGGAGGGGGAGCGTGAGGGGAAATGGCGGGAAAAGGGGAATAAGGGGGATAAAGGGGTTTGGGGTGAGGGGGAATGGGGGAATTGGGGGGAAAGGGGTTTGGGGTGAGGGGGAAAAGGGAAAAATGGGGGAAATTGGGGGGAAAGGGGTTTGGGGTGGGGGGGAAAAGGAGAAAATGGGGAAATAGGGGTTTAGTGTAAGGGGGGAAATGGGGAAATAGGGGTTTGGAGTGAGGGGGAAATGGGAAAAAATGGGGAAATTGGGGGGATAAAGGGGGTTGGGGTGAGGGGAAGGTGGGGGAAAAAGGGAGAAAATGGGGGAAAAAGGGGGTTTGGTGTGAGGGGGGAAAATGGGGAAATAGGGGTTTGGGGTGAGGGGGAAATGGGGAAAAATGGGGGAAATTGGGGGAAAAGGGGTTTGGGGTGAGGGGAGTGTGAGGGGAAAAGAGAGAAAATGGGGAAAAGGGCGTTTAGTGTAAGGGGGGAAATGGGGAAATAGGGGTTTGGAGTGAGGGGAAAAATGGGGAAATTGGGGGGAAAAGGGTTTGGGGTGAGGGAAGTGTGAGGGGAAGGTGGGGGAAAAAGGAGAAAATGGGGAAAAAATGGGGGGAAAGGGAGTTTAGTGTGGGGGGGAAATGGGGAAATAGGGGTTTGGAGTGAGGGGAAAATGGGAAAAAATGGGGAAATTGGGGGAAAAAGGGTTTGGGGTGAGGGGAAAAAGGGAGAAAATGGGGGAAAATGGGTAAAAAGGGGGTTTAGTGTGAGGGGGGAAATGGGGGGAAAAGGGGTTTGGAGTGAGGGGAAAATGGGGGAAAAAAGGGGAAATTGGAGTGAGGAGAAATGCGAAAAAATGGGGAAAATTGGGGGGAAAAGGGGGTTGGGGTGAAGGGAAAAATGGGGGAAATCGGGGAGAAAATGGGGAAAAAAATGGGGAAAATGGGGTTTAGTGTGGGGGGAAAATGGGGGGAAAGGGGGAAAATGGGGAGAAAATGGGGGAAATAGGGGTTTGGGGTGAGGGGAAATGGGAAAAAATGGGGGAAATTGGGGGGATAAAGGGTTTGGGGTGAGCGGGAAAAGGGAGAAAATGGGGGGAAAAAGGGAAAATTGGGAGAAAATGGGAAAAAAGGGTTTGGGGTGAGGGGGAACGTGAGGGGGAAAATGGGAGAAAATGGGAAAAAATTGGGGAGAAAAGGGTTTGGGGTGAGGAAAAGGTGGAGAAAAATGGAGGGAAAATGTGATAAATGAGAGGAAAGGGGTAAAAAGTGGGGGGAAATGGGAAAAAGGGATAAAAAGGAGGGGGAAAATGGGGAAATTTGGGGTAAAAAGTGGAAAAATCAGGGAAAGTGAGGAAAAAAGAGGGGATAAACAAAAAAGTGAGGAAAGAGAAAAGGGGAAAAAGGGGGATGTGGGGAAAAAAGAAAAAGGGGAAAAAAAGAAAGGGAAAAAGGAGTGAGGAAAGGCAGAAAATTGGGGGGAAATGGGAAAAAATGGGGGAAGTGGGAAAAAATGAGGAAAAAGTGGGAAAAAATGAGGAAAATGGAGGAAAGGGAGAGGAAAAAAGGGGAGAAAATGGGGAAAAAAAGGGAAAAAGCAGGAAAAAAATGCAAGTGAGGAAGAGGAGGAGGAGCGGGCGGGTTTTGGGTGAAAATTGGGAATTTTTGGAATTTTCACAGTTCCCCGGAGGCAGCGACAATTACCTGGCCATCACCGGCACCTCCCACCCCTTCCTCAGCGGGGCCGAGGTGAGAAATGGGGTAAAAAGAGGGGAAAACGGGAAAATCACAAAAAAACAGCAGTTGGGGGGGGGGAAATGGGGAAAAAATGGGACAAAAAATGGGAGGAAAATGAAGAGGAAATGGGGGAAAAATGGGAAAAGTTGGAGGAAAATGAGGGGGAAATGGGGAAAAATGGGGGGAAAATGTGGAAGAAATGGGGGGAAATGGGGAAAATTGGACAAAAAATGAGAAAATGGGTGGGAAAAGAGAAAAATAGGGAAAAATGGGGGGAAATGGGGAAAAATGGGGGTGAAATGGCGGAAAATGGGGAAAAATGGGGAAAAATGGAGGAAAATGGGGGAAATGGGGTAAAATGAGGGAAAATGGGGGGAAATGGAGGAAAATGGGGGGAAATGGGAAAAAATGGGGAAAAAATGGGGGAAATGGGGAAAAAATGGGGGGAAATGGGAAAAAGTGGGGGAAAATTGGAAAAATGGGGGTGAAAAGGGGGAAAATGGCGGAAAATGGGGAAAAATGGGGGAAATGTGGAAAAAATGGTGGGAAATGAGGGAAAAACGGGGAAAAATTGGGGGAAATGGCAGAAAATGGGGGAAAATGGGGGAAATGGGAAAAAATGGGGGAAAATAGGAAAAATGGGGAAAAAATGGGGGGAAATGGCTAAAAATGGGGAAAATGTGGGGAAATGGGGAAAATGGGGGGAAAATGGCGGAAAATGGGGGAAAATGGCGGAAAATGGGGGTTAAATGGGGGAAAATGGGGGAAATGGGAAAAAAATGGCGGGAAATGAGGGAGAATTAATAAAATGGTGGGGAAAATGGGGGTTAAATGGGGAAAAATGGGGGGAAATGGGAAAAAAATGGGGGGAAATGGGAAAAATGGGGGTGAAATGGGGGAAACTGGCAAAAAATGGGGGTAAATGGGAAAAATGGGAAAAAATGGGGGGAAATGAGGGGAAAATGAGGGATAACTGAGAAAAATGGGGGGAAAAGGGGGAAAATAAGAAACATGGGGGGAAAATTGGGTGTAAATGGGGGAAAAGCTCGGGCTGAGCCCGGGGATATTCGGGAACCCCCCCGAGCGTGGCTCCGCGCCCCGCAGACGTTCCACACGCCCAGCCTGGGCGACGAGGAGTTCGAGATCCCGCCCATCCCGCAATGAGGGAAAATGGGGGGAAAGGGGGAAAATGAGAAAAATAGCGGAAAATTGGGGGAAATGGGGACAAAATGGGGGAAAAAATGGGGGGAAATGGGAAAAATGGGGGGAAATGGGGAAAAATGGGGGAAATGGGAAAAAAATGGGGGTGAAATGGAGGAAAATGGTGGAAAATGGGGGGAATGGGGAAAATGGGGGGAAATGGCTAAAAATGGGGAAAATGTGGGGAAATGGGGAAAATGGGGGGAGAAATGGGGGAAAATGGCGGAAAATGGGGGTAAAATGGGGAAAAATGGGGGAAATGGGAAAAAAATGGTGGGAAATGAGGGAGAATTAATAAAATGGTGGGGAAAATGGGGGGAAAACGGGGGGAAAACAGGGAAAAAATGGGGGGAAATGGGGAAAACTTGTGGGAAAACTTGTGGGAAAGCTCGGGCTGAGCCCGGGGGATATTGGGGAACGCCCCCGAGCGTGGCTCCGCGCCCCGCAGACGTTCCACACGCCCAGCCTGGGCGACGAGGAGTTCGAGATCCCGCCCATCCCGCTGGACGCCGACCCCTCGCTGGCCGTGGTGGGCACCTTCGAGGACCTGCCCGAGCCGGGCGCCGCCGCCGACGCCGCCTTCGCCGCGCCCGGCTACGGCGTGGGCGCGCTGGAGCTGCCCGTGGCCGTGGGGCTGCCGCCCGGCATCATCGAGCAGCCCGGGGGGCTCCTCAACATGGTCAGTGGGACCCAAAAACGGGGGATTTCAGCCTAAAAATTGGGTGGGAATAGTCCTTAAAATGGGGGAGAAATGGTCCCAAAACGGGGGGAATTTAACCCCAAAAATAGGGGATTTAATGTTAAAAATTGGGTGGGAATAGTCCCTAAAATGGGCTGGGAAATGGTCCCAAAATGGGGGAATTTAACCCCAAAATGGCGCTGGGAATGATCCCAAAATGGGGGAATTTAACCCCAAAATGGGCTGGGAAATGGTCCCAAAATGGGGGGATTTAACCCCAAAATGGCGCTGGGAATGGTCCCAAAATGGGGGGATTTAACCCCAAAATGGGGCTGGGAAATGGTCCCAAAATGGGAGGAATTTAACCCCAAAATGGGGGGATTTAACCCCAAAATGGGGCTGGAGCTGCCCGTGGCCGTGGGGCTGCCGCCCGGCATCATCGAGCAGCCCGGGGGGCTCCTCAACATGGTCAGTGGGACCCAGAAACGGGGTTTTTTACCTTAAAAATGGGGCATTTCAGCCTAAAAATTGGGTGGGAATATGGGGGAAATGGTCGCAAAGTTGGGGGGAAATAGTCCCTAAAATGGGGAGAAAATGGTCCCAAAATGGGGGGATTTAACCCCAAAAATGGGGGATTTAATGTTAAAAATTGGGTGGGAATAGTCCCTAAAATGGGGCTGGGAAATGGTCCCAAAATGGGGGAATTTAACTCCAAAATGGCGCTGGGAATGGTCCCTAAATGTGGGGAAATTCACCTCAAAATGGGGGGAGGAATGATCCCAAAATAGGGGAATTTAACCCCAAAATGGGCTGGGAAATGGTCCCAGAATGGGGCTGGGAAATGGTCCCAAAATGGGGGAATTTAACCCCAAAAATGGGCTGGAAATGGTCCCAAAATGGTGGCATTTAATCCCAAAAATGGGGGATTTTATTCTAAAAATTGGGTGGGAATAGTCCCTAAAATGGGGCTGGGAAATGGTCCCAAAATGGGGGAATTTAACCCCAAAATGGGGCTGGAAATGGTCCCAAAATGGGGCTGGGAAATGGTCCCAAAATGGGGGAATTTAACCCCAAAATGGCGCTGGGAATGGTCCCAAAATGGGGGAATTTAACCCCAAAATGGGGCTGGAAATGGTCCCAAAATGGGGGAATTTAACCCCAAAATGGGGCTGGAAATGGTCCCAAAATGGGGCTGGGAATGGTCCCAAAATAGGGGGGATTTAACCCCAAAAATGGGGGGATTTAATAATTAAAATTGGGTGGGAATAGTCCCTAAAATGGGCTGGGAAATGGTCCCAAAATGGGGGAATTTAACCCCAAAATGGCGCTGGGAATGGTCCCAAAATGGGGGAATTTAACCCCAAAAATGGGGGAATTTAACCCCAAAATGGGGCTGGAAATGATCCCAAAATAAGGGGATTTAACCCCAAAATGGGGCTGGAAATGGTCCCAAAATAGGGGGGATTTAACCCCAAAAATGGGGGGATTTAACCCCAAAAATTGGGGATTTAACCCCAAAAATGGGAGGATTTTACCCTAAATAAATAACTGGATTTTAAGTTAAATAATCAGGATTTTGGGGTAAATAACCAGATTTTGGTTTAGTGACCGGATTTGGGTTAAATAACCAAGATTTTGGAGTTCATCGCTACGTTTGGAGTTAAATATCCAGATTTTGGGTTAAATAACCTGATTTTGGGGTAAATAAACAGGATATTAGGCTGAACCACTGGATTTTGAGTAAAATAACCGTATTTTGGGTTAAATAACCGTATTTTAAGTTAAAGAATCAGGATTTTGGGTTAAATACTTAGATTTTAGGTTAAATAACTATATTTTGGAGTAAATAACCAGGATTTTGGGGTCAACCACTGGATTTTGAGTTAAATAGCTGTATTTTGAGTTAAATAATCAGGATTTTGGGTTAAATAACCACATTTTGGGTTCAACCACCACATTTTGGGTTCAATTACCACATTTTGGGGTCAATATCGAGGATTTTGGGGTCCATCACTGGATTTTGAGTTAAATAACTTGATTTTGGGTTAAATAATCAGGATTTTGGGTTAAATAACCAGATTTTGAGTTCAGGCACCAAACTTCGGGTTCAACCACCACACTTTGGGTTCAACCACCACATTTTGAGTTAAATAACCAGATTTTGAGTTAAATAATGGAAATTTTGGGTTAAATAAGGGAATTTTTGGGTTAAATAACGGAATTTTTGGATCCTCCAGGAGCTGGAGCCGCCGATGCCGGCGCAGTTCGCCCCCAGCGCCCCGGTGACCATCGAGGGTCCCTGGGCTTGGGGTCATCTCCACATTTTGGGTTCAACCACCACATTTTGGGGTCAATAACCAGGATTATGGGGTCAACCACTGGATTTTGAGTTAAATAACTGTATTTTGACTTAAATAATCAGGATTTTGGGCTAAATGACCAGATTTTGGGTTAAATAACCACATTTTGGGTTCAATTACCACGTTTTGGGTTCAGCCACCAGATTTTGGGGTCAACCACTGGATTTTGACTTAAATAATCAGGATTTTGGGCTAAATGACCAGATTTTGGGTTAAATAACCACATTTTGGGTTAAATAACCACATTTTGGGTTCAATTACCACGTTTTGGGTTCAGCCACCACATTTTGGGTTCAACCACCACATTTTGGGTTCAACCACCACATTTTGGGTTCAACCACCACATTTTGAGTTAAATAATGGAATTTTTGGGTTAAATAACGGAATTTTCGGTCTCCCCAGGAGCTGGAGCCGCCGATGCCGGCGCAGTTCGCCCCCAGCGCCCCGGTGACCATCGAGGGTCCCTGGGCTTGGGGTCATCTCCACATTTTGGGTTCAACCACCACATTTTGGGGTCAATAACCAGATTTTGGGGTCAATAACCAGGATTATGGGGTCAACCACTGGATTTTGAGTTAAATAACTGTATTTTGACTTAAATAATCAGGATTTTGGGCTAAAGAACCACATTTTGGGTTCAACCACCACACTTCGGGTTCAACCACCACATTTTGGGTTCAACCACCACATTTTGGGGTCAATAACCAGATTTTGGGGTCAATAACCAGGATTACAGGGTCAACCACTGGATTTTGAGTTAAATAATCAGGATTTTGGGTTAAATAACCAGATTTTGGGTTCAGCCACCACATTTTGGGTTCAATCACCACATTTTGGGTTCAACCACCACATTTTGGGTTCAACCACCACACTTTGGGTTCAACCACCACATTTTGAGTTAAATAACCAGATTTTGAGTTAAATAAGGGAATTTTTGGGTTAAATAATGGAATTTTTGGGTTCAATAACGGAATTTTCGTCCCCCCCAGGAGCTGGAGCCGCCGATGCCGGCGCAGTTCGCCCCCAGCGCCCCGGTGACCATCGAGGTGCCGCTGGGCGCGCTGAGCCCGGCGGCGCTGCTGGGCGCGGCCGCGGCGCTGCCGGCGCCGCTGACCACCATCGACCAGGCCGAGCTGAGCTCGCAGCTGGGGCTGGGGCTGGGCGGCGCCCCGGCCGCGCCCGCCCACGCCGCGCCCGCCGCGCCCAGCCCCGAGCGCCGGCCCGGCGCCGCCGCGCCCGCCGAGCCCGCCGGCGCCGCCGCGCCCGACGACGAGGCCGAGGAGCTGCGCAGGGTGAGCCGGGGGGCGGCGGGGCAGCGGGGACCGGCACGGAATCGGCGCGGAATACCCAAAACCAGCCAGAAATCGGCATGAAATAGCCAGAAATTGGCACAAAATACCCCAAAATAGCCAGAAATTGCCCAAAATCGGCATGAAATAGCCAGAAATAGCCCAAAATCGGCATGAAATAGCCAGAAATCGGCACGAAATAGCCCAAAATTGGCATGAAATAGCCAGAAATCGGCACAAAATAGGCAGAAATAGCCAGAAATCGGCACGAAATAGCCAAAATCGGCACAAAATACCCAAAAATAGCCAGAAATCGGCACGAAATAGCCAGAAATCGGCACAAAATACCCAAAAATAGCCCAAAATCGGCACGAAATAGCCAGAAATCGGCACAAAATAGCCAGAAATAGCCAGAAATCGGCATGAAATAGCCAAAATCGGCACAAAATACCCAAAAATAGCCAGAAATCGGCACCAAATAGCCAGAAATCGGCACGAAATAGCCAGAAATCAGCATAAAATACCCAAAAATAGCCAGAAATCGGCCCAAGATACACAAAAATAGCCAAAAATTGTCACAAAATAGCCCGAAATCAGCACAAAATCGGCACAAAATACCCAAAAATAGCCAGAGATCGGCCCAAGATACCCAAAAATAACCCAATATCGGCCCAAAATAGCCCGAAATTGGCACGAAATAGCCCAAAAATAGCCCGAAATCAGCCCAAAATCAGTACCAAATACCCCAAAATAGCCCAAAATTGGCACAACATACCCAAAAATAGCCCGAAATCGGCACAAAATAGCCAAAATCGGCACAAAATACCCAAAAATAGCCCGAAATCGGCACGAAATAGCCAGAAATAGGCACAAAATACCCAAAAAAAGCCTTGCATTTTTTTGCGAAAAGAAATGGAAATTTCCTCCCAAAAGCCTACCGAAATTCAATTTTATTGTAAAAACAATGGAAATTTCCACCAAAAACCCTCCCAAAATTCAATATTTTTGCCGATAACCCCCAAAAATTCCCATTTTTCCCCCATTTCTCCCACCGGAGCCGCCGCGGCGCCCGAAGCCGCCCAAGAAGGCCAAGGAGGATTTTTGGGTTGGAACCTCAACATTTCCTCCCAAAACCTTCTCAAAATTCGATTTTTTTGCAACAAAAGCCCCAAATTTCCTCCAAAACCCTTCCAAAATTTGATATTTTCATGACTAAACCTTGACATCTCCTCCAAAAACCCTTCAATAATTCGAATTTTTTTGTATAAAAATGGAAATTTCCTCCCGAAACCCTCCAAAAATTCCAAATTTTTGTATAAACAATGGAAATTTCCTCCAAAAACCCTTCAAAAATCCAAATTTTTTTGTATAAAAATGGAAATTTCCTCCCGAAACCCTCCAAAAATTCCAAATTTTTGTAAAAAATGAAAATTTCCTCCAAAAACCCTTCCAAAATCCAATTTATTTGGTATAAAAAATGGAAATTTCCACCAAAAACCCCTTCCAAAATCCAATTTTTTGGTATAAAAATGGAAATTTCCTCCCGAAACCCTCCAAAAATTCCAAATTTTTGTAAAAAATGGAAATTTCCTCCAAAAACCCTTCAAAAATCCAAATTTTTTTGTATAAAAATGGAAATTTCCTCCCGAAACCCTCCAAAAATTCCAAACTTTTGTATAAACAATGGAAATTTCTTCCCAAAACCCTTCCAAAATTCAATTTTATTGTAAAAACAATAGAAATTTCCACCAAAAGCCCCGAAAAATTCCAAATTTTTGTATAAACAATGGAAATTTCCTCCCAAACCCCCTAAAAATTCCAAATTTTTTTGGCAAAAAAATGGAAATTTCCACCCAAACCCCCTCCCAAAATTCGATATTTTCACCAAAAAACCCCCAAAAATTCCCATTTCTCCCCATGTCTCCCTCAGGCCGCGCCGTCCCCGCCGGCGCCCGGCGCGGGGCCCGTGGTGGCGCCCGGCGCGGGGCCCGTGGTGGCGCCCGTCGTGGGGCCTGTGCCGGCGCCCGTGCCGGCGCCGCCGGAGCCGCCGCGGCGCCCGAAGCCGCCCAAGAAGGCCAAGAAGAAGAAGGACCCCAACGAGCCGCAGAAGCCGGTGTCGGCCTACGCGCTCTTCTTCCGCGACACGCAGGCCGCCATCAAGGGCCAGAACCCCAACGCCACCTTCGGGGAGGTCTCCAAGATCGTGGCCTCCATGTGGGACTCGCTGGGCGAGGAGCAGAAGCAGGTGGGACAGAAAAAATGGGGCAAAACCACAAAAAAATGGGGAAAAAATGGCAAAGAAAGGGTTAAAAATGGCAAAGAATGGGTTAAAATGGGATAAAAATGGGGGAAAAACCTCAGAGATTTTGGATGGGAGGTCTCCAAGATCGTGGCCTCCATGTGGGACTCGCTGGGCGAGGAGCAGAAGCAGGTGGGAGATAAAAAATGGGGTGAAAAATGGAAAAAATGGGGAAAAAACGCAAAAAAATGGCACAAGATGGCAAAGAATGGGTTAAAAATGGCAAAGAAAGGGTTAAAAATGGGGGAAGAATGGGGAAAAGGATGTCCAGGATCGTGGGCTCCATGTGGGACTCGCTGGACGAGGAGCAGAAGCAGGTGGGACGGGGAAAATGGGGTGAAAACACAGAAAAATGGGAAAAAAACGCAAAAAAATGGGTTAAAATGGCACAAAATGGCAAAGAATGGGTTAAAAATGGGGGGAAATGGGGGAAAAATGGGAAAAAACTGATTTAGATCGTGGCCTCCATGTGGGACTCGCTGGGCGAGGAGGAGAAGGAGGTCAGGGGGGAAAATGGGGGTAAAAATGGGAAAAAATGGTTAAAAACCATGAAAAACAGGAAAAAATGGCAATAAAATGGTAAAAAATGGCGAAAAACTGAAAAAAACAGTGTAAAAAAGGGAAAAATCGGGAATAAAATTGCCCCGAAATGGGACTGGAGACCCCAAAATGGGATTGGGGACCCCAGAACGGGATCGGGGACCCCAAAATCGCCGTTTTTGGCCCCATTTTTCAGGTGTACAAGCGCAAGACGGAGGCGGCCAAGAAGGAATACCTGAAAGCTCTGACGGCCTACAAAGCCACCCTGGTAAGCCAAAAACACCCCAAAATATCCCAAAATACCCCAAAAAATATCTCCAAAATACCCCAAAAATATTTCCAAAATACCCCAAAAAAAACTCCAAAAATACAAAAAAATATTTCAAAAATACCCAAAAAAACCCCAAAAATATCTCCAAAATACCCAAAAAATACCTCCAAAAATGGCCCAAAAATTAAAAAAAAAAAATTCAAAAATACCTCCAAAAATACTCCCAAAATCCCCTCAAAAAAACCTCAAAAATACCCAAAAAAATACCCAAAAAGATACCCCAAAAATATCTCCAAAATACCCAAAAAATACCTCCAAAAATGGCCCAAAAATACCAAAAAAATATCCAAAAAATACTCAAAAAAATACCCAAAAACAAAAACAAAAAAACCCACAAAATACCACAAAAAATACTTCCAAAAATGCCCCAAATATAGTAAAAAAATATCAAAAAATGCTCCAAAAATTCCCTCAAAGTACCCCCAAAATATTTCCAAAAATATCCCAAAAATAAAAAAAAATCCAAAAAATACTCAAAAAATACCCAAAAAACCAGCAAAAAATACCCACAAAATACCACAAAAATACTTCCGAAAATGGCCCAAAAATACAAAAAAAAAAACTCCAAAAATTTCCTCAAAGTACCCAAAAAAAATCTCGAAAAATGGCCCAAAAATTCCAGAAAATAACCCAAAAATACTCCAAGAAATACCTCTAAAAATGGCCCGAAAATATCCCCAAAATACTAAAAAAAAAAATCTCAAAAACATCCCAAAAAAATCTCCCAAAATAGCACAAAAATACTCCAAAAATGGCCCAAAAATATTTTTAAAATACTCCAAAAATCCCCCAAAATTCTCAAAAAAAAAAACAAAAAAAAACTAAAAATACCCCAAAATAATTCAAATATACCCCCAAAAAATCACCCCAAAATTCTCTCCAAAAACAACCCAAAATTTCCCCAAAATCCTCCTAAAATACCCCAAAAATTCGTTTTAAAGTACCCCCAAAACATCCCAAAAATGCCCCAAAAAATCTTAAAAAAAAAAAGACCCCGGAAATGTTCCAAAAATATCCCAAAAATCCCAAAAAAATCCCCCAAAATTGGGGCAGGGACCCCAAAATTCCAAGACCCCAAATTTGCGCGGGACTTCCCAAAAACGCCGAAATTCACACAAAATTGTCTTTTTTCTCTTTTTTTTTTTATATTTTCCTTTTTTTCTCTCTTTTATTTCTCTTATTTTTCCTTTTTTTTCCTCTTTTTTTTCTCTTTTTTTTTTTCTCTTTTTTTTTCTCTTTTTTCTTCTCTTTTTTCTCTTTTTTTCCTCTTTTTTTCCTATTTTTTTCCTTTTTTTTTCTCTTCTTATCTTTTTTTTTCCTCTTTTTCCCCCTTTTTAATTCAATTTTCTCATTTTTTCCTTTCTTTCCCTTTTTTCTCCTTTTCCCCCCATTTTTCTCCTTTTTCCCCTTTCTTCTCTTTTTTTACTCATTTTTTCCCCATTTTTTCCCATTTTCCCCCCATTTTAACCAATTTCCCCCCATTTCCCCCCATTTTTCCCATTTTAACTGATTTTTCTCATTTTCCCCCATTTTCTCCCCGTTTTTCCCCATTTCCCCCCATTTTTCCCCATTTCAACCAATTTTTCTCTCATTTTAACCAATTTTTCTCTTTTTTCCCCATTCCCCCCATTTCCCCCCATTTCCACCCATTTTTCCCCATTTTAACCAATTTTCCCCATTTTCCCCATTTTAACCAATTTCCCATTTTTCCCCGTTTCCCCCATTTTAACCAATTTTTCCCCATTTTAACCAATTTTTCCCCATTTTAACCAATTTTTCTCTCATTTTCCCCCATTTTCCCCCATTTTAACCAATTTTCTCCCCATTTTAACCAATTTCCCCCTATTTCCCCCCATTTTCCCCCATTTTTCCCATTTTAACCAATTTTTCTCTCTTTTTTTCCCCATTTTCCCCATTTTAACCAAATTTTCCCCATTTCCCCCCATTTCCCCCCATTTCTGCCCATTTTTTCCCATTTTTCCCCATTTTAACCATTTTTTCCCATTTTTCCCCGTTTCTCCCCATTTTTCCCCCGTTTTCTCTCATTTTAACCAATTTTTCCCCATTTCCCCCCATTTCTCCCCATTTTTCTCTCATTTTAACCAATTTTTCCCCATTTCTCCCCATTTTTCCCCCGTTTTCTCTCATTTTAACCAATTTTTCCCCATTTCTCCCCATTTTTTCCCCGTTTTCTCTCATTTTAACCAATTTTTCCCCATTTCCCCCCATTTTTCCCCCCATTTCCCCCATTTTAACCAATTTCTCCCCAATTTCTCCCCAATTTTTCCCCAATTTTTCCCCATTTTTCCCCCGTTTTCTCTCATTTTAACCAATTTTTCCCCAATTTTCCCCAATTTTTCCCCATTTTTCCCCCGTTTTCTCTCATTTTAACCAATTTCCCCCCATTGTCCCCATTTCCCCCCATTTCCCCCCATTTCTCCCCATTTTTCCCCATTTCCCCCCATTTTAACCAATTTTTCCCCATTTTTTCCCATTTTTCCCCATTTTAACCATTTTTTTCCCATTTTTCCCCCTTTCTCCCCATTTTTCCCCATTTCCCCCCATTTTTCCCCATTTTTCCCCCGTTTTTCTCTCATTTTAACCAATTTTTCCCCATTTCCCCCCATTTTTCCCCCGTTTTCTCTCATTTTAACCATTTTCCCCCATTTCCTCCCATTTCCCCCCATTTCCCCCATTTTAACCAATTCCCCCCAATTTCCCCCATTTCCCCCCATTTCTCCCCATTTTTCCCCATTTTTCCCCATTTCCCCCCATTTCCCCCCATTTTTCCCCTTTTGCCCCCATTTTAACCAATTTCCCCCATTTTTCCCCCTTTCTCCCCATTTTTCCCCATTTATCCCCATTTTTTCCCAATTTTTCCCCAATTTTCCCCCATTTCCCCCCATTTTCCCCCCATTTCCCCCCATTTCTCCCCATTTCCCCCCATTTTAACCAATTTCCCCCCATTTCTCCCCCGTTTTCTCTCATTTTAACCAATTTCTCCCCAATTTCCCCCCAATTTTTCCCCCGTTTCCCCCCATTTTTCTCTCATTTTAACCAATTTTTCCCCATTTCTCCCCATTTTTCCCCCGTTTTCTCTCATTTTAACCAATTTCTCCCCATTTTTCCCCATTTTCTCTCATTTTAACCAATTCCCCCTTTTTCCCCCCATTTCCCCCCAGGCCTCCCCCTCCCCGCCCGCCCCCTCCCCCCCCGCGCCCTCCCCCCCTCCCCCTCCCAGCCCCTCCCCCCCCGCCCCTCCCCCCCCCGCTCCCAAGATCCTCCTGGGCCGCGCGCTCCCGCCGGGGGGCGTGGCCGGCGCCGCGGGGGGCGTGGCCTCGCCGGGGGGGGCGGGGCCCGCGCCCGGCCTGGCCCCGCCCCCCGCGCGCGCGCGGCTCCACCCCCCGCCCCTGCAGCAAATGGCGGCGGGAGGGGGCGTGGCCTCGGCGGCGGGAGGGGGCGTGGCCTCGGCGCAGCCCCTCCCCCGCCGCAGCCCCTCCCCCCAGGCCCCGCCCCCGCCCCCTCCCCCCCTGCAGCCCATGCGGGGGCCCCCCCCCCTGCAGATCAAGGTGCTGCCCCTCCCCCCGCTGCACGCCCTGCCCCTCCCCCACACGCTGCCCCTCCCCCACCCCCCGGCCGGCCCCGCCCCCGCCCGCCGCGGGGGGGGGGAGGGGGGGGGACACCAGGAGGAGGAGGAGGAGGAGGAGGAGGAGGAGGAGGAGGAAGAGGCGGCGGCGGAGCCGGTGGTGGTGCCGCAGGTGAGTGGGATTTGGGGGGAAAAACGGGGGAATTGGGAAAAAAAAGAATATGGGAACATTGGGGGGAAAAATGGGGGAATTGGGCAAAAAAAAAAGGGAAAAAATTGGGGGGAAAAACGGGGGAATTGGGCAAAAAATATGGGAAAAAATTGGGGGGAAAAACGGGGGAATTGGGAAAAAAATATGGGAAAAAATTGGGGGGAAAATGGGAGGAAAATGGCAAAAAATATGGGAAAAAATTGGGGGGAAAAACGGGGGAATTGGGCAAAAAAGAATATGGGAAAATTGGGGGGAAATGGGGGGAAAAACAGGGGAATTGGGAAAAAAAAGGATATGGGAAAATTGGGGGGAAAAACGGGGGAATTGGGAAAAAAATATGGGAAAAAATTGGGGGGAAAACGGGGGAATTGGGCAAAAAATATGGGAAAAAATTGGGGGGAAAAACGGGGGAATTGGGCAAAAAATATGGGAAAAAATTGGGGGGGAAATGGGAGTAAATTGACAAAAAAATGGGAGAAAATTGGGGGAAAATTGACTAAAAAATGGGGAAAAATTGGGGAAAAATTGACCAAAAAATGTGGAAAAATTGACCAAAAAATGGGGAAAAATTGGGAAAACATTGACCAAAAAATGGGGAAAAATTTACCAAAAATTGGGGAAAAATTGGGGGGAAAATGGGAAAAAATTGGGGGAAAATGGGGAAAAAATTGACTAAAAATTGGGGGAAAAATTGACCAAAAAAAAATGGGGAAAAAATTGGGGGGAAGATGGGAAAAAATTGACCCAAAAAATGGGGAAAATTGGGGGGAAATTGACCAAAAAATCGGGAAAAATTGGGGGGAAAATGGGGGAAAATTGTCAAAAAAAATGGGGAAAAATTGGGGGGAAAATGGGAAAAAATTGACTAAAAAATGGGGAAAAATTGGGGAAAAATTGACCAAAAAATGGGGAAAAATTGGGGGGAAATTGGGGGGGAGGAGGAGGAGGAGGAAGAGACGGGGGCGGAGCCGGTGGTGGTGCCGCAGGTGAGCGGGGATTTGGGGGGAAAAACGGGGGAATTGGGCAAGAAAAGAATATGGGAAAATTGGGGGGAAATTGGGGGGAAATTGACCAAAAAAATGGGAAAAATTGGGGGGAAAAACGGGGGAATTGGGCAAGAAAAATGGGAAAAAATTGGGGGAAAATTGGCCAAAAAATGGGGAAAAATTGACTAAAAAATGGGAGAAAATTGACTAAAAATTGGGGGGAAATTGACCAAAAAATGGGGAAAAATTGACCAAAAAATGGGAAAAAATTGGGGGGAAAATGGGGAAAAATTGGGGGGAAAATGGGGAAAAATTGACCAAAAAATGGGGGAAAATTGACCAAAAAATGGGAAAAAATTGGGGGGAAAATTGGGGAAAAATTGACTAAAAATTGGGGGAAAATTGACCAAAAAATGGGGGGAAATTGGGGGGGAGGAGGAGGAGGAGGAGGAGGAGGAGGAGGAGGAGGAGGAGGAAGAGACGGGGGCGGAGCCGGTGGTGGTGCCGCAGGTGAGTGCGATTTGGGGGGAAAAACGGGGGAATTGGGAAAAAAATATGGGAAAAAATTGGGGGGAAAAACGGGGGAATTGGGAAAAAAAAAATGGAAAAAAATTGGGGGGAAATTGACCAAAAAATGGGAAAAATTGTCCAAAAAATGGGAAAAAATTGGGGGGAAAATTGGGAAAAATTGTCAAAAAAATGGGGAAAAATTGGGGAAAAATTGACCAAAAAATGGGGAAAAATTGACTAAAAAATGGGAAAAAATTCGGGGGAAAATTGGGGAAAATTGACCAAAAAATGGGAAAAAGTTGGGGGGGAAAATGGGGAAAAATTGACTAAAAAATGGGGAAAAATTGACCAAAAAATGGGGGGAAATTGGGGGGGAGGAGGAGGAGGAGGAGGAGGAAGAGGCGGCGGCGGAGCCGGTGGTGGTGCCGCAGGTGAGCGGGGATTTGGGGGGAAAAACGGGGGAATTGGGCAAAGAGAATGGGGAAAAATTGGGGGGAAATTGGGAAAAATGGGGGGGAAATTGGGGGGAAAATGGGAAAAAATTGGGAGGAAAATGGGGGAAAATTGACTAAAAAATGGGAAGAAATTGGGGTAAAATTGGGGGGAAATTGACAAAAAAATGGGAAAAAATTGGGGGGAAATGGGGAAAAAATTGATTAAAAAATTGGAAAAAATTTGGGAGAAAATGGGGAAAAATTGTCAAAAAAGATGGGGAAAAATTGGGGGGAAATTGGGGAAAATTGAGGGGAAATGGAGGGGAAAAATGGGATTTTGGGTTTAAAATGGGGTAAAAAATAGGGGAAAATGGGGTAAAAAATAGGGAAAAAAATGGGATTTTGGGTTTAAAATGGGGTAAAAAATTGGGAAAAAATGGGGTAAAAAATAGGGGAAAATGGGGTAAAAAATCGGGAAAAAACGGGGTAAAAAATAGGGAAAAAATGGGATTTTGGGGTTAAAACGGGGTAAAAAATTGGGGAAAAATGGGGTAAAAAATAGGGAAAAAAATGGGATTTTGAGGTTAAAATGGGGTAAAAAATTGGGAAAAAATGGGGTAAAAAATAGGGGGAAATGGGGTAAAAAATAGGGGAAAATGGGATTTTGGGTTTAAAATGGGTTAAAAAATCGGGAAAAAACGGGGTAAAAAATCCGTAAAAAATAGGATAAAACGGGACTCGGGCTGCGAAGGGGATTTTGGGTTCAAAAAGGGCGTTTTTGGCGCAGGTGGCGTCGCCGCCGCGGCTGGAGCTGGTGGAGTCGCCGGCGGGCGGCGCCGAGTGGCCGCGGAGCCGCTGCGTCCGCGCCGGCTGCGAGAACGCGCCCGTGGCCAGCGGCGACTGGGACGAGGAGTTCTGCAGCAGCGAGTGCCTGGTGCGCCACTGCCGGTGAGAAACGGGGCAAAAAAGGGAAAAATGGGGAAAAAATGAGCGAAAACGGTGAAAAAACGGGGAAAAACGGTGAAAAAATGAGCAAAAAACGGGGAAAAATGGGGAGTGCCTGGTGCGCCACTGCTGGTGAGAAACGGGTCAAAAAAGGGGGAAAACGGGAAAAAACGGTGAAAAAACGGGGAAAATCAGTGAAAAAATGAGCGAAAACGGTGAAAAAATGAGCGAAAACGGCCAAGAAATGACCAAAACGGGGGAAAAATGGGGAGTGCCTGGTGCGCCACTGCCGGTGAGAAACGGGGCAAAAAAGGGGGAAAACGGTGAAAAAACGGGGAGAAACGGTGAAAAAACGGGGAAAATCGGTGAAAAAATGAGCGAAAACGGGGGAAAAATGGGGGAAAATGGGGGAAAAATGAGCGAAAACGGTGAAAAAATGGGGAAAAATGGGGAAAAAATGAGCGAAAACAGCCAAGGAATGGGGAGTTCTGCAGCAGCGAGTGCCTGGTGCGCCACTGCCGGTGAGAAATGGGGCAAAAAAGGGAAAAAACGGAAAAAAATGAGCGAAAACGGTGAAAAAACGGGGAAAAACGGTGAAAAAATGAGCAAAAAACGGGGGAAAAATGGGGAGTGCCTAGTGCACCACTGCTGGTGAGAAACGGGTCAAAAAAGGGGGAAAACGGGAAAAAACGGTGAAAAAACGGGGAAAATCAGTGAAAAAAAGAGCGAAAACAGTGAAAAAATGAGCAAAAATGGTGAAAAAATGGGGAAAATCGGTGAAAAAATGAGCTAAAACGGTGAAAAAATGAGCGAAAACGGCGAAAAAATGACCAAAACAGGGGGAATAATGGGGAGTGCCTGGTGCGTCACTGCCGGTGAGAAACGGGGGGAAAACGGGAAAAAAAGGGGAAAAAATGAGCGAAAACGGTGAAAAAATGAGCGAAAATGGTGAAAAAATGGGGAAAAAATGGAGAAAAAATGAGTGAAAACGGTGAAAAAATGGGGAAAAATGGAGGGAAAATGAGTGAAAACGGGGGAAAGATGGGGGAAGAATGGGGAGTGCCTGGTGTGCCACTGCCGGTGAGAAACGGGGGAAAAAAGGGGGAAAACGGGAAAAAAAGGGGAAAAAATGGGGAAAAACGGTGAAAAAACGGGAAAAATCGGTGAAAAAATGAGCGAAAACGGTGAAAAAATGAGCGAAAACGGTGGAAAAATGGGGAGTGCCTGGTGCGCCACTGCTGGTGAGAAATGGGGGAAAAAGGGGGAAAACGGGAAAAAATGGGGAAAAAATGGGGAAAAACGGTGAAAAAATGAGCGAAAACGGTGAAAAAATGAGCAAAAATGGTAAAAAAATGGGAAAAACCGGTGAAAAAATGGGCAAAATGGGAAAAAAATAGGCAAAAACGGGGGGGAAATGGACAAAAATGGAAAAACGTGGGGAAACTGCGATTTTGGGGGAAAAAATGGGGATTTCGGGAAAAGAAATGGAGATTTCGGGCAAAAAAATGGAGATTTGTGCTGGGAAAATGGAGGTTTCTGCAGAAAAAATGGGGGTTTGGGTCAAAAAATGGGATTTTCTCGTAAAAAAAGGGGATTTTTGACAGGAAAATGGGGTTTTGGGGCAAAAAATGGGGGTTTGGGGCAAAAGATTGGATTTTTCTCATAAAAAAAGGGGATTTTTGACAGGAAAATGGGGTTTTGGGGAAAACAATGGGGGTTTGGGTCAAAAAATGGGATTTTCTCACTAAAAAAGGGGATTTTTGACAGAAAAATGGAATTTTGGGGGAAAAATGGAGATTTGGACCAAAAAATGGGGATTTCGGCATGGGAAAAAGGGATTTGGGCCCAAAAATGGGGATTTTGGCAAAAAACTTGGGATTTGTGAAGGGAAAATGGGATTTCTCCTGGAAAATGGGGTTTCTGACAGAAAAACAGGAATTTCTCCCAAAAAATCGGGATTTCTCACCAAAAAATGGGGATTTCTCACGTTAAAATGGGAATTTCTGCTGGAAAAACGGGAATTTCTCCCAAAAAATGGGGATTTCTCCCAAAAATCGGGAATTTCTGCCACAAAACTGGAATTTCTCCCAAAAACCGGGAATTTCTCACCAAAAAATGGGGATTTCTCGTGTTAAAATGGGAATTTCTGCTGGAAAATCGGGAATTCCTCCCAAAAAATGGGAATTTCTGCCAGAAAAAAAACCCAAAAAAATCCACTTGAAACCCCCCAAAACCCCCTTCGAACCCTCAAAACCAGCCCCAAAATCGCCGTTTTTTCACCCAAACCCGCCGGGTTTTCGCCCCAAAATCTGATTTTTTGCCCGAAATCAGCGTTTTTTGCCCCAAAATCTGCTTTTTTTCCGTTTTCCAGGGACGTGTTCCTGGCCTGGCTGGCCGCCCGCAGCGCCGGCAGCAGCAACGTCGTCTTCGTCAAGTGAGGCCCCCCCGGATTTTGGGGCAATTTGGGGCTTTTTTGGGTCGGTTCGGGCGCATTAAAAACTTGCTGCCGTCTCTGCGCTTTGGGGTTTTTTGTGGTTTTGTTTTATTTCGAGGTTTTTCGCCCCAAAATCGGGGTTTGGGTGGGGGGGGGAGCGGAACGGTTAAAAAAAGGGATTTTAGGGGAAAAAAAAAGAGGTGGAAATGGTAAAATTTGGGGTTGGAAAGTTAAAAATTTGGTTTTGTGCTTGGGTAAAAATGGGGTTTGAGGGGTAAAAGTCCAGTTTGGAGAGGAAAAATGGATTTGGAACCCCAAAATACAATTTAGACCCCAAAAAATCCAATTTAGACCCAAAAAATCCAATGTAGACCCAAAATATCCAATTTACACCCCAAAATATCCAATTTACACCCAAAAAATCCAATTTAGACCCAAAAAATCCAATGTAGACCCAAAATATCCAATTTACACCCCAAAATATCCAATTTACACCCCAAAATATCCAATTTAGACCCAAAATATCCAATTTACACCCCAAAATATCCAATGTAGACCCAAAATATCCAATTTACACCCCAAAAAATCCAATTTAGACCCCAAAAATCCATTTTTAGACCCAAAATATACAATTTACACCCCAAAAACTCCAATGTATACCCAAAATATCCAATTTACACCCAAAAAAATCCAATTTAGACCCAAAAAATCCAATTTAGACCCAAAATATCCAATTTACACCCCAAAAAATCCAATTTAGACCCCAAAAATCCATTTTTAGACCCAAAAATCCAATTTAAACACAAAAAAATTTATATTTAGACCCAAAAGTCCCATTTTAGGGCCAAAAAAATCCAGTTTGGACCCAAAAAATCCCATTCGTGTCCCAAAAATCCAATTTATGCCCAAAAAAAACCCATTTGAGCCCCAAAAATCGAATTTAGGCCCAAAAATCCAATTTTGACCCAAAAATCCAATTTTGACCCAAAAATTCAATTTAACTCTCCCAAAAATCCAAATCCACCCCAATTTTCCTCATTTTCACCTTTTTTCCTCATTTTCACCTTTTTCTTTTGTTTTTTTTCCTCATTTTCACCTTTTTATTTTCTTTTTTTTCCTCATTTTCACCTTTTTTCATAATTTTCACCATTTTTTCCTCATTTTCACCTTTTTTCCATAATTTTTACAATTTTTTCCTCATTTTCACCTTTTTCCATAATTTTCTTCTTTTTTTCTTCATTTTCACCTTTTTTCCTCATTTTCATTTTTTTCCCTCATTTTCACCTTTTTCCCTCATTTTTCACCTTTTTTTCATAATTTTCACATTTTTTATTTTCACCATTTTTCCATAATTTTCACCAGTTTTTCCTCATTTTCACCTTTTTTTAATAATTTCCACCATTTTTTCCTCATTTTCACCATTTTTTCTCATTTTTACCTTTTTTTCATAATTTTTTTTTCTTAATTTTCACCTTTTTTTCCTCATTTTCACCATTTTTTCCTCATTTTCACCTTTTTTCCCATTTTTTTTGGCATCCAGACCCATTTTCCCCCTTTTTTCCCCCAAAAAAACCACGCCAGCCTTTCCTTGCAAATCCTTTTATTTCCACGCTGCCCCAAACCCCAAAAATTCTCTAAAAAACCCAAAAACCACCCAAAAAAATCTCTAAATAATAACAAATACCCTGTAAAAACAAAAAAACCACAAAATAATTAAAAACCCCCAAACTTCCCCCCAAAAAATTAAAAAAAACCCAAAACAACCCCTCAAAAAAACCCAAAAAAATATAAATACCAAAAATAAAATAAAATAAATCCCTAGGAAAAAATGTCAAGAAAAAACCCAAAAAACAAAATAAAACTCAAACATTAAAAAATCCTAAAAATGACAAAGAAACAAAAAAAATACTCAAAAAAGCCCCAAAAAAAAAACCAAACAAAAAAACCCTAAAATAACAAAAAAACCAAATAAAAGACAAAAAAATCCAAATAAAAATCCCTAATAAAAACCAAAAAAAACCACAAAAAAACACTTTAAAAAACCAAAAAAACCCAAATAAAACCCAAAAAAACCCAAATAAAACCCAAAAAAACCCTAAAAAGCCCAAATAAAAAGCTTAATGAAAACAAAAAAAACCTAAAAAAACCCCAAAAAACGAAAAAAAATTCTAAAAAATCCAAATAGAAATCCCAAATTGAATCCCCAAATGAACCCAAATAAGTTTTTTTAAAATCCCCAAAAAACCCAAATAAAACCCAAAAAACCTCAAATAAAAACCCAAATAAAACCCATAAAAACCCCAAAAAATTGCTAAAAAATCCAAATAAAACCCTAATTAAAAACTCTTTAAAAAAATCCTAAAAAACCCAAATTAAACCCAAAAAAACCCTAAATAAACCCAAAAACAAATCCAAAAAAGAAAAAAAGCCAAAAAAATGGCTAAAAACCCCAAATAAAACCCCAAATAAAACCCCAAATAAAATTCCTAAAACCCAAAAAAACCCAAAAAACAAGAAAAAACCCAAAAATTGCTAAAAACCCCAAATAAAACCCAATAAATATTAAAAAAACCCAAATAAATGCTTAAAAACCCAATTTAAAACCCAAAAAAAATCCCAATTAAAACCCAAAAAAATTCCAAATAAAACCCCAAAAAAATCCCAAAACCCTGAAAAAGGCCCAAAAAAAAGAAAAAAAAACAAACAAAAAATGGCTAAAAAACCAAAATAAAACCCCAAAAAAATTCCAAATAAAACAAAAATAAATCCCCAATAAAACAAAAAAAAAATCCCAAATAAAATCCTGAATAAGACCCAAAAAAACCCCAAATAAATGGAAAAAAAAATGGCTAAAAAACCAAAATAAAACCTCAAAAAAATCCCAAATAAATCCCAAATAAAACCCCAAATAAACTGAAAAAAACAGAAAAAAAACCCCAAAAAATTGCTAAAAAAGTCAAATAAAACCCCAAATAAAACCCCCCAAAAAAAACCCAAAAATTGCAAAAAAACCCAAACAAAACCTCAAATAAAACAAAAAAATGCCAAATAAAATTTAAAAAAAATCTCAAATAAGACCCCAAACAAACCCCAAAAAAAAAGAAAAGAAAAACCCAAAAAATGACTAAAAAAATCAATAAAACCTCAAATAAATCCCAAATAAAACCCCAAAAAAATTTCAAATAAAATCCAAATAAATCCCAAATAAAAGCCTGACTAAGACTCAAAAAAAACCCCAAATAAATGATAAAGAAAAGGCTAAAAAAACCAAATAAAACGCAAAAAAAATCCCAATTAAAACGCAAAAAAAATCCCAATTAAAACCCAAAAAAATCCCAAATAAAACCCTGAATAAGACCCTCAAAAATACCCAAAAAAATGAAAAAAGAAAAAAACAAAAAAATGGCTAAAAATACAAAATAAAACCCCAAATAAAACCCAAAAAAATTCCAAATAAAACCCAAATAAATCCCAAATAAAACCGTGAATAAGACCCCCAAAAAAAACCCAAAAAAATGAAAAAACAACCCAAAAATATGGCTAAAAATACAAAATAAAACCCCAAAAAATTCCAAATAAAATCCAAATAAATCCCAAATAAAAGCCTGAATAAGACCCAAAAAAAAACCCAAAAAAAGAAAAAAAAACAAAAAAAATGACTAAAAAAACCAAATAAAACCCCAAATAAATCCCAAAAAAACCCCTGAATAACACCAAAAAAAACCCCAAAAAAATGAAAATAAAACCCCCAAAAAATTAGTAAAAAACAAAAAAAAACCCAAATAAATCCCAAATAAAAGCCTGAATAAGACCCAAAAAAAAACCCAAAAAAAATGAAAAAAACCCCAAAAAAATTACTAAAAAAATCAAATAAAACCCAAATAAATCCCAAATAAAGGCCTGAATAAGACCCAAAAAAAACCCCCAAAAAATGAAAATAAAAACCAAACAAAACCCCAAATAAATCCCCAAAAAAAAACCCTGAATAACACCGAAAAAAACCCAAAAAAAAAGAAAATAAAAACCAAAACAAATGACTAAAAAACCAAATAAAACCCCAAATAAATCCCAAAAAAAACCCTGAATAAGACCCAAAAAAAACCCCAAAAAAATGAAAATAAAACCCCAAAAAAATTAGTAAAAAACCAGAAAAAAACCGAAATAAATCCCAAATAAAAGCCTGAATAAGACCCAAAAAAACACCCGAAAATAATGAAAATAAAAACCAAACAAAACCCCAAATCCCCAAAAAAACCCCTGAATAAGACCCAAAAAAAACCCAAAAAAAAGAAAATAAAAACCAAAAAAAAAAGACTAAAAAACCAAATAAAACCCCAAATAAATCCCAAAAAAAACCCTGAACAAGACCCAAAAAAACCCCCAAAAAATGAAAATAAAAACCAAAAAAAATGACTAAAAAACCAAATAAAACCCCAAATAAATCCCCAAAAAAAAAATGAACAAAACGCCAAATAAATGCATAAAAACCCCAAATAAAACTCACAGAAAAGCCCCGAATTAACGCAAAAAATCCCAAATAAATTCGGCGTTCAGAGGTTCTTGGGCTTGGCGATGACGCCGTCGGGGTAGTGCTGCTTGAACCGCGCCACCACGTCGGGGTCCAGCAGGTGGATCCCGTCCAGCTGGTTCCCCAGCGTGATCCTGAGGGAAAAAAAACAAAATAATTTAATTTCAGACCCAAAAAACTCGAGTTCAGCCATCAAAAAAAAAATCCCGTTAAAAAATGGCAAAAAAATTAAAAAAAAAACACAAAAAACACGGATTTCTGGCCCGAAAAATCAAAAAAAAATCAAATTTCAGACTTGGAAAAATCAAGTTCAGTCATCAAAAAAAAAATCACACCAAAAAAACCAAAAAAAACGAATTTCAGTCCCGAAAAACCCCAAAAAAAGCAAATTTCAGACCCAAAAAACTCAAGTTCAGCCATCAAAAAAAATCCCCAAAGAAAACCCAAAAAAAATCAAATTTCAGACCCAAAAAACTCAAGTTCAGTGATCAAAAAAAATCCCCAAAAAAAACCCCAAAAAAAATCAAATTTCAGACCCAAAAAACTCAAGTTCAGTGATCAAAAAAAAAATCCCAAAAAAAACCCCCAAAAAAATCAAATTTCAGACCCAAAAAACTCAAGTTCAGTGATCAAAAAAAATCCCAAAAAAAAACCCAAAAAAAAATCAAATTTCAGACCCAAAAAACTCAAGTTCAGCCATCAAAAAAAAAAATCCCATAAAAAAATTGCAAAAAAATACCCACAAAAAAACCGATTTTCAGTCCCGAAAAACCCCAAAAAATATCAAATTTCAGACCCAAAAAAATCAAGTTGAGCCATCAAAAAAAAATCCCGTTAAAAAATGGCAAAAAAATCCAAAAAAAAACCACAAAAAACACAAATTTCTGGCCCGAAAAATCAAAAAAAAAAATCAAATTTCAGACCCAAAAAAATCAAGTTCAGTCATCAAAAAAAAATCCCCCAAAAAAAGTTGCAAAAAACCCCACAAAAAAAGCGAATTTCAGTCCTGAAAAACCCCAAAAAAATCAAATTTCAGACCCAAAAAACTCAAGTTCAGCCATCAAAAAAAAATCCCCCAAAAAAATCCCGTAAAAAATCGCAAAAAAAACCGAATTTCAGTCCCGAAAAGCCCCAAAAAAAACCCAATTTCAGTCCCAAAAAATCCAAATCTAGTTAACAAAAAAAATCCCACAAAGAATCCCCAAAAAAAACACCAAAAAAAACCAAATTTCAGTCTCAAAAAACCCCAAAAATTCCAAATTCAGTCATTAAAAAAAATCCCAAAAAAATCTAAAAAAAGACACCAAAAAAAACCCGAAAACCCCCAAATTTCAGTCCCAAAAAACCCAAAAAATCCAAATTCAATCACTAAAAAGAATCCCCTTTAAACTCCTCCAAAAATCCTCTAAAAGTCCCTCAAAATCCCCTTTAAACCCCTGAAAAACCCCCCAAAAAAATCTCCAAAAAATCCCATTTAAACCCCTAAAAAAAATTCCATTTAAATTCCCCAAAATCCCTGTTAAAATAAAAAAAAAAATCCCCTTTAAATCCCAAAAAAAAAAATCCAAAAATCTCATTTAAATCCCAAAAAAACCCCAAAAAATCCCCAAAAAAATCCCCCAAAAAAACCCCAAAAATCCCATTTAAACCCCTAAAAAAATCCCATTTAAATTCCCCAAAATCCCTGTTAAAATAAAAAAAAAAAAATCCCCTTTAAATCGCAAAAAAAATCCAAAAAAATTCATTTAAATCCCCCAAAAAAACCCCAAAAATTCCCCTTTAAATCCCCAAAAAAAACCCCAAAAATCCCCTTTAAATCCCCCAAAAAAACCCCCAAAAATCCCATTTAAACCCCTAAAATAATCCCATTTAAGTTCCCCAAAATCCCTGTTAAAATAAAAAAAAAAATCCCCTTTAAATTGCAAAAAAATCCAAAAAAACTCATTTAAATCCCCCAAAAAAACCCCAAAAATTCCCCTTTAAATCCCCAAAAAACCCCCAAAAAATCCCCTTTAAATCCCCCCAAAAAAACCCCAAAAATCCCATTTAAACCCCTAAAAAAATCCCATTTAAATTCCCCAAAATCCCTGTTAAAATAAAAAAATCCCCTTTAAATCTCAAAAAAACCCCCAAAAAATCCCCTTTAAATCCCCCCCAAAAAAAACCAAAATTCCCATGTAAATCCCATTTAAATCCCCTTTAACCCCCCCAAAAAATCCCCTAAAAGCCCCCAAAAATCCCATTTAAACCCCTAAAATAATCCCATTTAAATTCCCCAAAATCCCTGTTAAAATAAAAAAAAAATCCCCTTTAAATCCCAAAAAAAATCCAAAAAAACTCATTTAAATCCCCAAAAAACCCCCAAAAAATCCCCTTTAAACCCCCAAAAAAAACCCCAAAAAATCCCCAAAAAAATCCCAATTAAATCCCCTTTAATCCCCCAAAAAAACTCCAAAAAAAAACCAAAAAAATCCCCTTTAAATCCTCCAAAATTCCCATTAAACCCCGATTTACCAGTTGGGCTGCACGTTGTGGGGGCGCCCGAAAAGTTCGATTTTCCTCGTGCCGGGCGACAGCCGCTCGATCATCCCGTAGATCTCGTCGGGTTTGTGGCTGGTGGAGCGCACCTGCAAAAAACCAAACAAAAAAAAAAAAAGTTTTACCTTTTCCTCCGTTTTTTGCCTTTTTTTTTTGCTATTTTCTGCTATTTTTCGCCCTTTTTTTGCTCTTTCTTTCTTGGTTTTGCTGCGTTTTCTGAGGGGGTTTTTGGTTTCCCGCCGTTTTCTGAGGGGATTTCGTTTTCCCGCCTTTTTTCCTGAGGTATTTTCTTCATTTTTCACCATTTTATGAGGTAAATTCCACATTTTTCACCATTTTATGAGGTAATTTCCTCATTTTAACCATTTCCTGAGGTATTTCCCTCATTATTCACATTTTTCTGAGGTAATTTCCTCATTTTTTCCCATTTTCTGAGGGGATTTCGTTTTCCTGCCTTTTTTTCTGAGGTATTTTCCTCATTTTTCACCATTTTATGATGTAAACTCCACATTTTTCACCATTTTATGAGGTAAATTCCACACTTTTCACCATTTTATGAGGTAATTCCCTCATTTTAACCATTTCCTGAGGTATTTCCCTCATTATTCACATTTTTTCTGAGGGGATTTCGTTTCCCTGCCTTTTTTTCTGAGGTATTTTCCTCATTTTTCACCATTTTATGAGCTAATTTCCTCATTTTTCTCCCTTTTCTGAGGTAATTCCCTCATTTTTCTCCTTTCCTGACATAATTCCCTCATTTTAACCATTTCCTGAGCTATTTCCCTCATTATTCACATTTTTCTGAGGTAATTTCCTCATTTTTTCCCATTTTCTGAGGGGATTTCGTTTTCCCGCCTTTTTTCCTGAGGTATTTTCCTCATTTTCCACCATTTTATGATGTAAATTCCACATTTTCCACCATTTTATGAGGTAAATTCCACACTTTCCACCATTTTATGAGGTAATTTCCTCATTTTAACCATTTCCTCAGGTATTTCCCTCATTACTCACATTTTTCTGAGGTAATTTCCTCATTTTTTCCCATTTTCTGAGGGGATTTCGTTTTCCCGCCTTTTTTTCTGAGGTATTTTCCTCATTTTTCACTATTTTATGAGGTAAATTCCACACTTTTCACCATTTTATGAGGTAATTCCCTCATTTTAACCATTTCCTGAGCTATTTCCCTCATTATTCACATTTTTCTGAGGTAATTTCCTCATTTTTTCCCATTTTCTGAGGGGATTTCGTTTTCCCGCCTTTTTTTCTGAGGTATTTTCCTCATTTTTCACCATTTTATGAGGGAAATTCCACATTTTCCACCATTTTATGAGGTAAATTCCACACTTTTCACCATTTTATGAGGTAATTACCTCATTTTAACCATTTCCTGAGGTATTTCCCTCATTATTCACATTTTTCTGAGGTAATTTCCTCATTTTTTCCCATTTTCTGAGGGGATTTCATTTTCCCGCCTTTTTTCCTGAGGTATTTTCTTCATTTTTCACCATTTTATGAGGTAAATTCCACATTTTTCACCATTTTATGAGGTAATTCCCTCATTTTAACCATTTCCTGAGGTATTTCCCTCATTATTCACATTTTTCTGAGGTAATTTCCTCATTTTTTCCCATTTTCTGAGGGGATTTCGTTTTCCCGCCTTTTTTCCTGAGGTATTTTCTTCATTTTTCACCATTTTATGAGGTAAATTCCTCATTTTTCACCATTTTATGAGGTAATTTCCTCATTTTAACCATTTCCTGAGGTATTTCCCTCATTATTCACATTTTTTCTGAGGGGATTTCGTTTGCCCGCCTTTTTTTCTGAGGTATTTTCCTCATTTTTCACCATTTTATGAGCTAATTTCCTCATTTTTCTCCCTTTTCTGAGGTAATTCCCTCATTTTTCTCCTTTCCTGACATAAATCCCTCATTTTAACCATTTCCTGAGGTATTTCCCTCATTATTCACATTTTTCTGAGGTAATTTCCTCATTTTTTCCCATTTTCTGAGGGGATTTCGTTTTCCCGCCTTTTTTCCTGAGGTATTTTCCTCATTTTTCACCATTTTATGAGGTAAATTCCACATTTTCGACCATTTTATGAGGTAAATTCCACACTTTTCACCATTTTATGAGGTAATTCCCTCATTTTAACCATTTCCTGAGCTATTTCCCTCATTATTCACATTTTTTCTGAGGGGATTTCGTTTGCCCGCCTTTTTTTCTGAGGTATTTTCCTCATTTTTCACCATTTTATGAGCTAATTTCCTCATTTTTCTCCCTTTTCTGAGGTAATTCCCTCATTTTAACCATTTCCTGAGGTATTTCCCTCATTATTCACATTTTTCTGAGGTAATTTCCTCATTTTTTCCCATTTTCTGAGGGGATTTCGCTTTCCCGCCTTTTTTTTCTGAGGTATTTTCCTCATTTTTCACCATTTTATGAGGTAATTCCCTCATTTTAACCATTTCCTGAGGTATTTCCCTCGTTATTCACATTTTTCTGAGGTAATTTCCTCATTTTTTCCCATTTTCTGAGGGGATTTCGTTTTCCCGCCTTTTTTCCTGAGGTATTTTCTTCATTTTTCACCATTTTATGAGGTAAATTCCACATTTTTCACCATTTTATGAGGTAATTCCCTCATTTTAACCATTTCCTGAGGTATTTCCCTCATTATTCACATTTTTCTGAGGTAATTTCCTCATTTTTTCCCATTTTCTGAGGGGATTTCGCTTTCCCGCCTTTTTTTTCTGAGGTATTTTCCTCATTTTTCACCATTTTATGAGGTAAATTCCACATTTTTCACCATTTCATGAGGTAATTCCCTCATTTTTCTCCTTTTCCTGAAATAATTTCCTCATTTTTACCATTTTCTGAGCTATTTCCCTCATTTTTCTCCCTTTTCTGAGGTAATTTCCTCATTTTTCCCATTTTCTGAGGGGTTTTTTGGTTTCCCGACGTTTTCTGGGTTTAAATCCTGAGGATTTTGGGGTTAAACCCCCAGATTTTGGGGTTAAATCCTCATTATTTATGTTTTAACCCCCAGATTTTGGTTTTAAATCCCACATTTGCAGATTTAAAACCCCAGATTTTGGGGTTAAATCTCCAGATTTTTGGTTTAAATGCCCCAATTTTGGGTTTAAATCCTGAGGATTTTGGGGTTAAACCCCCAGATTTTGGGGTTAAATCCTCTTTTTTATGTTTTAACCCCCAGATTTTGGGTTTAAATCCCACATTTACAGATTTAAAACCCCAGACTTCGGGTTTAAATGCCCCAATTTTGGGTTTAAATCCTGAGGATTTTGGGGTTAAACCCCCCAGATTTTGGGGTTAAATCCTCATTTTTTATGTTTTAACCCCCAGATTTTGGGTTTAAATCCCACATTTGCAGATTTAAAACCCCAGATTTTGGGTTTAAAACCCCAGACTTCGGGTTTAAATGCCCCAATTTTGGGTTTAAATCCTGAGGATTTTGGGCTTAAACCCCCAGATTTTTGGTTTAAATGCCCCAATTTTGGGTTTAAATCCTGAGGATTTTGGGGTTAAACCCCCAGATTTTGGGGTTAAATCCTCTTTTTTATGTTTTAACCCCCAGATTTTGGGTTTAAATCCCACATTTGCAGATTTAAAACCCCAGACTTCGGGTTTAAATGCCCCAATTTTGGGTTTAAATCCTGAGGATTTTGGGGTTAAACCCCCAGATTTTGCGGTTAAATCCTCATTTTTTATGTTTTAACCCCCAGATTTTGGGTTTAAATCCCACATTTGCAGATTTAAAACCCCAGACTTCGGGTTTAAATGCCCCAATTTTGGGTTTAAATCCTGAGGATTTTGGGGTTAAACCCACAGATTTTGGGGTTAAAACCCCCAGATTTTGGGCTTAAACCCCCAGATTTTTGGTTTAAATGCCCCAATTTTGGGTTTAAATCCTGAGGATTTTGGGGTTAAACCCCCCAAATTTGGGTGAAATTTCCCAAAATCAGGGGGTTAAAGGGGGGGTTTCGGGGCGGGGTTTTTGGGGTGAAACCCCGCGGATTTGGGGTCTCACCTCGGCCACGATGACGTCACAATCCAGGCCCCGGTTGAAGCCTTGGGGGTTCCCCTTCACCCCCACCTGTGGGAGGTGAAAATTTGGGGGGTCCCAAAACCCCAAAATCCCCCAAATCTGCCCCAAAATACCCCGAACCCCTGAATCTGTCCTTAAAAACCCCAAATCCCCAAAATCTGCCCCAAAATCTGCCCCAAAATCCCCAAAATCTGCCCCAAACCCCCAAAATCTGTCCCTAAACACCCAAAATCCCCAAAACCCACCCCAAAATCCCCAAAATCTGCCCCAAAATATTCCAAACCCATAAATCTGTCCCTAAACACCCAAAATTCCAAAAATCTGCCCCAAACCCCCAAAATCTGTCCCTAAACACCCAAAATCCCCAAAACCCACCCCAAAATCTGCCCCAAAATATTCCAAACGCATAAATCTGTCCCTAAACACCCAAAATTCCAAAAATCTGCCCCAAAATATCCCAAATCCCTAAATCTGTCCATAAATACCCAAAATCCCCAAAATCTGCCCCAAAATACTCCAAACTGATAAATCTGTCCCTAAACACCCAAAATTCCCAAAATTTCCCCCAAAATATCCCAAACCCCCAAAAACTGCCCGTAAATATCCAAAATCCCCAAAATACCCCAAACCCCCAAAATCTGCCCCAAAACACCCAAAATTCCCAAAATCTGCCCCAAAACCCCCCAAATTCTCACCAAGGCCCCCAAAATCCCCAAAATCTGCCCCAAAATCTGCCCCAAAATTCCCAAATTCCCCTGGGACTTGCGGTCGGTTTTGGGGTGAATATTTGGAATTTTTGGGGTGAATATTTGGGATTTTTGGGGTGAATATTTGAGATTTTTCAGTTCAATATTTGGGATTTTTTCGTGTCAATATTTGGGAAATTTTGGGGTGAACATTTGCGATTTTTTGGTGCGAATATTTGGGATTTTTGGGATGAATATTTGGGATTTTTGGGGTCGATATTTTGGATTTTTTGAGGTCGATATTTGGGATTTCTAGGTTGTCAATATTTGGGATTTTTTGAGGCGAATATTTGGGATTTTTGGGGTCGATATTTGGAATTTTTGGGGTGGATATCTGGGATTTTTGGGGTCGATATTTGGAATTTTGGGGTCAATATTTGTGATTTTTAAGGTGAATATTTGGAAATTTTTAGGGTGAACATTTGGAATTTTTGGGGTGGATATTTTGGATTTTTGGGGTCAATATTTGGTATTTTTGGGGCAAATATTTGGGATTTTTGGGGCGGATATTTGAAATTTTTGGGGTAAATATTTGGTATTTTTAGGGCGGATATTTGAAATTTTTGGGGTAAATATTTGGTATTTTTGGGGCAAATATTTGGTATTTTTGGGGCGGATATTTGAAATTTTTGGAGCGGATATTTGGGATTTTTGGGTTCAATATTTGGGATTTTTTCAGTGGCTATTTGGGAATTTTTGGGGTGAACATTTGAGATTTTTGGGGCGAATATTTGGAATTTTTGGGGTGGATATTTTGGATTTTTGGGGCGAATATTTGGGATTTTTGGGTTCAATATTTGTGATTTTTTTCAGTGGCTCTTTGGGAATTTTTGGGCTGCACATTTGGGATTTTCGGGGCGAATAGTTGGTATTTTTGGGGCGGATATTTGAAATTTTTGGGGCTGATATTTGGGATTTTTGGGTTCAATATTTGGGATTTTTTTCAGTGGCTCTTTGGGAATTTTTGGGCTGCACATTTGGGATTTTCGGGGCGGATATTTGGGATTTTTGGGGCGAATCTGGGGGATTTTGGTACCAGGCAATGCTCCTTGCCGTGGTTCAGCCAATGCCCCGTCCGGCCCGTGCGGATGATTCGCTGCAGCTGATTCGTCTTCACCCAAATTATTTCATCCACGCGCTCGTACCTGCCCCAAATTTGGGAAATTTTGGGGTTTTTGGGGTTTTTAACAATTTTTGCAGTTTTTTTCAGGGTTTTTTTGGGGGGGTTTTGGAGGTTTTTTTGGGATTTTTTGGCGTTTTTTTGAATTAAAAAATTAAAAACTCACCCCCAGAGGTTGAGGCACTCGCGGCCCAGCTCCATTGCCCTGGAATGGGGGGAAAAAATGGGATTTTGGGGGAGAAAAAATTGGGATTTTGAGGGGAAAATTGGGATTTTTGGGGAGAAAATGGGGATTTTGAGGGGAAAATTGGGATTTTGGGGGAGAAAATTGGGGGTTTTGGGGGGGAAATTCGGATTTTGAGGGAAAATTGGGTTTTGGGGGAAAAGATTGGGATTTTTGGGGAAAAGATTGGGATTTTGGGGGGAAAATGGGATTTTTGGGAAGGGAAATCGGATTTTGGGGGGAAAATTGGGATTTGAGGGGGAAATTTGGGAATTTGGGGGAAAAATTTGGATTTTGGGGGGAAAATTGGGACTTTGGGGGGGAAATTGGGATTTGAGAGGGAAAAATTGGGATTTTGAGGGAAAATTGGGGTTTTGGGGGAAAAGGTTGGGATTTTGGGGGAAAAACTGAGTTTTTGAGGGAAAAAATTGGGGTTTTGGGAGGAAAATTGGGATTTTGGGCAGGGAAATTGGGATTTGGGGGAAAAAATTGGGATTTTGGGTCACTATGGGTTTGAAATAAATCCCCACACTTTGGAGGTGAATCTTGGGATTTTTGGGGTGAATATTGAGGTTTTTGGGGTGAATATTGGGGTTTTTGGGGTCGCTATGTATTTGGGGCAAATCCTGGGGCTTTTGGTCAAAAATCTCGTGATTTTTGGGGCGAATCTCGGGGATTTTGGGGTGGTTATGTGTTTGAAATAAATCCCGACAGATTTGGGGTGAATTCTCAGAGTTTGAGCGTGAATTCTGAGGGTTTTTGGGGTGAATTTCAGGGTTTTTGGGGTCGCTATGGATTCGGGGTAAATCCTGGGGGTTTTGCTCAAAAATCTTGTGATTTTTGGGGGAAATCTCAGGGTTTTTGGGGTCTTTATGGGTTTGGGGTAAATCCCAACAGATTTGGGGTGAATCCTCAGGGTTTGGGCGTGAATTCTCGGGGTTCTTGGGGTGAATATTGCGGTTTTTGGGGTGAATATTGGGGTTTTTGGGGTCACTATGGATTCGGGGTAAATCCTGGGGGTTTTGCTCAAAAATCTCATGATTTTTGGGGGAAATCTCGGGGTTTTTGGGGTCCTTATGGGTTTGGGGTAAATCCCAACAGATTTGTGGTGAATTCTCAGAGTTTGAGCGTGAATTCTGAGGGTTTTTGGGGTGAATATTGGGGTTTTGGGGGTCGCTACGTATTCGGGGTAAATCCTGGGGGTTTTGCTCAAAAATCTCGTGATTTTTGGGGGAAATCTCGGGGTTTTTGGGGTCTTTATGGGTTTGGGGTAAATCCCAACAGATCTGAGGTGAATCCTCAGAGTTTTGGCATGAATTCCGAGGGGTTTTGGGGTGAATATTGGGGTTTTTGGGGTCGCTACGGATTCAGAATAAATCCTGGGAGTTTTGGTCACAAATCTCATGATTTTTGGGGGAAATCTCGGGGTTTTTGGGGTCCTTATGGGTTTGGGGTAAATCCCAACAGATCTGAGGTGAATCCTCAGGGTTTGGGCGTGAATTCTCGGGGTTTTTGGGGTGAATATTGAGGTTTTTGGGGTGAATTTTGGGGTTTTTGGGGTCGCTACGGATTCGGGGTAAATCCTGGGAGTTTTGCTCAAAAATCTCGTGATTTTTGGGGCAAATCCGGGGGATTTTGGGACCTGCCAGTGACCCAGAGGAAGAGGAATCCCTCGTCCTGCAGCACGGGGATGTTGAGGCGCCGCATCTCGTCGTCCGTCAGCGTCCCGTAGGGCAGCTCCATGTGGATGTCCCAGGGCGGGTCCGCCATCACCACGGCGAACTTGCCCAGGATGGACACGTCCAGGTAGCGGATGTCGCAGCAGATCCACTGAAAAAACGGGGCAAAAACGGGGAAAAACGGTTAAAATGGCGAAAAATGGTGAAAAATGGCAAAAAACGGCAAAAAAACAGCTAAAAAGGGGAGGAATTGGGTCAGAAATGGTGTCTCAGGAACTTGCCCAGGATGGACACGTCCAGGTAGCGGATGTCGCAGCAGATCCACTGAAAAAATGGGGCAAAAACGGGGAAAAACGGTTAAAATAGCAAAAAACGTCGAAAAACGGCAAAAAACGGCAAAAAAACAGCTAAAAAGGGGAGGAATTGGGTCAGAAATGGTGTCTCAGGTGATTGACCAGGTTGGACACGTCCAGGGAGCCGATGTCGCAGCAGATCCACTGAGAAAATGGGGCAAAAACGAGCGAAAACGGTTAAAATGGCGGAAAACTGAGAAAAACGGCAAAAAACGGCAAAAAACGACAAAAAACAGCTAAAAAGGGGAGGAATTGGGTAAGAAATGGTGTCTCAGGAGGTTGTCCTGGAGGGATGTGTGCAGGGAGTGGATGTCGCAGCAGATCCACTGAAAAAACGGGGTAAAAACGAGCAAAAACGGTTAAAATGGTGAAAAATGGTGAAAAATGGCGAAAAACGGCAAAAAACGGCAAAAAAACAGCTAAAAAGGGGAGGAATTGGGTCAGAAATGGTGTCTCAGGTGATTGACCAGGATGGACACGTTCAGGTAGCGGATGTCGCAGCAGATCCACTGAGAAAATGGGGCAAAAACGAGCAAAAACGGTTAAAATGGCGAAAATTGCAAAAAATAGCAAAAAACGGCGAAACCGGCAAAATAACACCTAAAAAGGGAAGGAATTGGGTCAGAAATGGTGTCTCAGGTGATTGACCAGGTTGGACACGTCCAGGTAGCGGATGTCGCAGCAGATCCACTGAAAAAACGGGGCAAAAATGAGCGAAAACGGTTAAAATGGCGGAAAACTGAGAAAAACGGCAAAAAACGGCAAAAAACGACAAAAAACAGCTAAAAAGGGGAGGAATTGGGTCAGAAATGGTGTCTCAGGTGATTGACCAGGTTGGACACATCCAGGTAGCGGATGTCGCAGCAGATCCACTGAAAAAACGGGGCAAAAACGAGCGAAAACGGTTAAAATGGCGAAAAATGGCGAAAAACGGCAAAAAATCACCTAAAAATCCCCAATAATAGAATAAAAAATCTCCATTAATAGAATAAAAAATCACCATTAAGATAATAAAAAATCGCCATTAATATACTAAATAACCCCCATTAATAGAATAAAAAATCACAATTAATAGAATAAAAAATCGCCATTAGCATAATAAAAAAAATCCCCAATAATAGAATAAAAAATCTCTATTAATATACTAAATAATCCCCATTAATAGAATAAAAAATCGCCATTAATAGAATAAAAAATCCATCATTACCAGAATAAAAAATCACCATTAACAGAATAAAAACCCCCCATCAATACACGAAATAACCCCCGTTAACACACTAAAAAACCACCATTAACATAATAAAAAATCCCCATTAATAGAATAAAAAATCACCATTAATTGAATAAAAAATTGTCATTAACATACTAAATAATCCCCATTAATAGAATAAAAAAACCCCAAATAATAGAATAAAAAACCCCCAATAACAGAATAAAAATCCCCCATCCATACACTGAATAACCCCCGTTAACACACTAAAAAACCACCATTAACATAATAAAAAACCACCATTAATAGAATAAAAAATCGCCATTAATTGAATAAAAAATCCACCATTAACATAATAAAATAACCCCCAATAACAGAATAAAAAACCCCCACCCATACACTAAATAACCCCCGTTAACACACTAAAAAACCACCGTTATCAGAATAAAAAAAGTCATTAAAACAATCTCCATTAATATACTAAATAATCCCCATTAATAGAATAAAAAATCTCCATTAATAGAATAAATAATGCACATTAGTAGAATAAAAAATCTCCATTAATACACTAAATAATCCCCATTAATAGAATAAAAAATCACCATTAATAGAATAAAAAATCCCCATTAACATAATAAAAATCCCCAATAATAGAATAAAAAATCTCCATTAATATACTAAATAATCCCCATTAATAGAATAAAAAATCCCCATTAATAGAATAAAAAACCGCCATTAACATAATAAAAAATTCCCAATAATAGAATAAAAAATCTCTATTAATATACTAAATAATCCCCATTAATAGAATAAAAAATCACCATTACTTAAATAAAAAATCCCCATTAATAGAATAAAAAATCCCCATTGATTGAATAAAAAATCACCATTATCATAATAAAAAATCCCCACTAATAGAATAAAAAATCGCCATTAATAGAATAAAAAATCACCATTAATAGAATAAAAAATCTCCATTACTATACTAAATAATCCCCATTAATAGAATAAAAAATCTCCATTACTTAAATAAAAAATCCCCATTAATAGAATAAAAAATCGCCATTAATTGAATAAAAAATCACCACCAATAGAATAAAAAATCCCCATTAATAGAATAAAAAATCACCATTAATAGAATAAAAAATCCACCATTAACATAATAAAATAACCCCCAATAACAGAATAAAAACCCCCCATCCATACACTGAATAACCCCCATTAACACACTAAAAAACCACCATTAACATAATAAAAAACCACCATTAATAGAATAAAAAATCGCCATTAACATAATAAAAAATCACCATTAATTGAATAAAAAACCACCATTAATAGAATAAAAAATCGCCATTAATTGAATAAAAAATCCCCATTAATAGAATAAAAAACCGCCATTAACATAATAAAAAATCCCCATTAATAGAATAAAAAACCCCCAAATAATAGAATAAAAAACCCCCAATAACAGAATAAAAATCCCCCACCCATACACTAAATAACCCTCATTAACATACTAAAAAACCACCGTTATCCGAATAAAAAACATTATAAATTTATCCTCACCTGCGGCGGGAAGAGGCGGTCGGCGCCGGCGTCGGGCGGGGCGGGGCCGCGGGGCGGCGCGGGGGGCGTGGCCTGCGCGGGGGGGCGTGGCCTCGCGGGGGCGTGGCCTCGGGGGGGCGTGGCCGCGCAGGTGTCAATCTCGTAGTGGACGTACTTGCAGGTGTCCATGTGGAAGCAGGTGTTGAGGAAGGAGCAGTCGCCCAGAGACTCGTCCGTGTGCTTGTTGATGATGCGGCTGCGGGCGGGTTTTGGGGGGAATTCGGGGGGAATTGGGAAATTGGGGGAAAAATGGGGGTTTGGGGGGATAAATGGGGTTTTGGGGGAAAAAATGGGGTTTTGGGGGGAAAAATGGGGGAGAAAATGGGATTTTTGGGGGAATAAATGGGATTTTTGGGGGGAAAAATGGGGGAGAAAATGGGGTTTTTGGGGGAATAAATGGGGTTTTTGGAGGAATAAATGGGGTTTTTAGGGGGAAATAATGGGGGTGTTTTGGGGGAAAAATGAGATTTTTGGAGGAAATAAATGGGGTTTTTAGGGGGAAATAAATGGGGTTTTTAGGGGGAAAAATGGGAATTTTTGTGGAATAAATGGGGTTTTTAGGGTGAAATAAATGGGATTTTTGGGGGGAAAAATGGGGGAGAAAATGGGATTTTTGGGGGGAAAAATGGGGGAGAAAATGGGGTTTTTGGGGGGAAAAATGGGGGAGAAAATGGGATTTTTGGGGGGAAAAATGGGGGAGAAAATGGGGTTTTTGGGGGGAAAAATGGGGGAGAAAATGGGATTTTTGGAGGAATAAATGGGGTTTTTAGGGGGAAAGAAATGGGGGTTTTAGGGGGGAATAAATGGGGTTTTTAGGGGGAAAGAAATGGGGGTTTTAGGGGGGAATTAATGGGGGTTTTAGGGGGGAATAAATGGGGTTTTTAGAGAGAAATAAATGGGGTTTTTAGGGGGAAAAATGGGGTTTTTGGGGGGAAAAATGGGGGAGAAAATGGAATTTTTGGGGGAGAAAATGGGATTTTTGGGGGAATAAATGGGGTTTTTAGGGGGAAAGAAATGGGGGTTTTAGAGAGAAATAAATGGGGTTTTTAGGGGGAAATAAATGGGGTTTTTAGGGAGAAAAATGGGAATTTTTGAGGATTAAATGGGGTTTTTAGGCGGGAATAAATGGGGATTTTAGGGGGAAAAGTGGGCATTTTAGAGGAAATAAATGGGGTTTTTATGGGGAAATAATGGGGGAGTTTGGGGGGAAAAATGGGATTTTTGAGGAATAAATGGGGTTTTTGGGGGAATAAATGGGGTTTTTGGAGGAATAAATGGGGTTTTTAGGGGAAAAGAAATGGGGGTTTTAGGGGGGAATAAATGGGGGTTTTAGGGAGAAATAAATGGGGTTTTTAGGGGGAAAAATGGGAATTTTTGAGGAATAAATGGGGTTTTTAGGGAGAAAAATGGGAATTTTTGAGGAATAAATGGGGTTTTTAGGGGGAAATAAATGGGGTTTTTAGGGGGGAATAAATGGGGTTTTTGGGGGGAAGAATGGGATTTTTGGAGAAAATAAATGGGGTTTTTAGGGGGAAATAAATGGGGTTTTTAGCAGGAAATAAATGGGGTTTTTAGGGGGAAATAAATGGGGTTTTTGGGGGGAAGAATGAGATTTTTGGAGGAATAAATTGGATTTTTGGAGGAAATAAACGGGGTTTTTGGAGGAAATAAATCACCGCAAAACGCAAGAAAATCACCCCAGAAATCTAAATTAAACCCCAAAAAATCCCCAAAAAAATTCCATATAACGCCCCGAAAACCCCCAATAACCCCCCCGAGATTCTCAATTAAATATGCAAATGATCCTGACCGGAAGTGGAGGCGCCGGCAGGGCCGCTCGCCGCCCGAGGCCTTGACGCACTCCTCGGTGGTGCCGTGGTCGCAGAACTCCTGCACCTGGGCGCGCCCGCGCGACCGGAACTTCTCCACGATGGACTGCTCCTTGGCCGTGGTGGTGTTCAGCAGCTCCAGGATCTCCTGGCTCACCTGCGCCCAGGTGCGCCCGCCGTGGTGGGAAACCGCGCCCACCCGGCCGGAAACCCCGCCCACGACCTTTAAACCCCGCCCACCAGGGGATAAACCATGCCCGTTTGCCATTAAACCCCGCCCGTTAGCTCCAGACCCCGCCCACGTCCCTTAAACCCCGCCTACCAGGATTAAACCCCGCCCATTGCATTAAACCCCGCCCACCACCCTTAAACCACGCCCATTTGCCATCAAACCCCACCCACCAGTGTTAAACCCCACCCATTTGTCATTAAACCCCACCCATCATTGTTAAACCCCACCTATTTGTCATTAAACCCCGCCCACCAGTGTTAAACTCCGCCCATTTGTCCTTAAACCCCGCCCACCTGAATTAAACACCGCCCATTTGTCATTAAACCCCGCCCACCTGCATTAAACCCCGCCCACCAGGGTTAAACCCCGCCCACCTTCATCAAACCCCACCCACCAGTGTTAAACCCCGCCTATTTCTCATTAAACCCCGCCCATCATTGTTAAACCACGCCCATTTGTTATTAAACCCCGCCCACCTTCATCAAACCCCGCCCACCAGTGCTAAACCCCGCCTATTTATCATTAAACCCCGCCCATCACTGTTAAACCCCGCCCACCTGAATTAAACCCCGCCCATTTGCCACCAAACCCCACCCACCTGAATTAAACCCCGCCCACCAGGGTTAAACCCCGCCCACCTTCATCAAACCCCGCCCACCAGTGTTAAACCCCGCCCACCTGCATTAAACCCCGCCCACCATGGTTAAACCCCGCCCACCTTCATTAAACCCCGCCCATTTGTCATTAAACCCCGCCCACCACGGTTAAACCCCGCCCTCCTCCTTAAAACGCCGCCATTTTGAAATGCCACCATCTTGAAATGCGGCCATTTTGATAGTCCGCCATTTTCAAACTCCATCTTAAAACCTCGCCATTTTGCAACTCCGCCATTTTGAAACTCCACCATCTTAAAGTCTCACCATTTTGAAATGCCACCATCTTAAAACTCCGCCATCTTGAAAACCCGCCATTTTGAAACTCCGCCATCTTAAAACTCCATCTCAAAACTCCGCCATCTTGAAACTCCACCATCTTAAAACGCCCCCATTTTGAAACTCTGCCATTTGAAACTCCACCATCTTGAAACCCCAACATTTTAAAAATCCACCATCTTAAAAGCCTGCCATTTTGCAACTCCGCCATCTTGAAACTCCTCCATCTTAAAACTCCATCTCAAAACTCCGCCATTTTGAAACTCCGCCATCTTAAAACTCAGCCATCTTGAAGTACCACCATCTTAAAACTCTGCCATCTTAAAACCCCGCCATTTTGAAACTCCACCATATTAAAACTCTGCCGTTTTGAAACTCCATCTTAAAACCCCGCCATTCTGCAATTCCGCCATTTTGAAACGCTGCCATTTTGCAACTCCGCCATCTTAAAACCCAGCCATTTTGAAACTCCGCCATCTTGAAACCGTGATATTTTGCAATTCCACCATCTCAAAACTCCATCTCAAAACCCCGCCATCTTGAAACTCTGCCATCTTAAAACCCCGTCATTTTGCAACTCCGCCATTTTGGAACTCCACCATCTTGAAACCCCGCCATTTTGCAACTCCGCCATCTTAGAACCCTGCCATTTTGAAATGCCAGCATCTTAAAACTCCGCCATCTTGAAACCCCACCATTTTGCAACTCCACCATTTTACAACTCCATCTCAAAACCCCGCCATTTTGCAACTCCGCCATCTTAAAACTCCATCTTAGAACCCCGCCATTTTGAAACTCCGCCATCTTGAAACCCCGCCATTTTGCAACTCCGCCATCTTAAAACTCCGCCATCTTAAAACTCCACCATCTTGAAACCCCGCCATTTTGCAACTCCGCCATCTTGAAACCCCCCCAAACCCCTCCCACCTTTCCCCAAATCCCCTCACCTTCTTGCTCTGCTGCTCCTTGGTGGACTGCTGGCTCAGCAGGCTCTCGATCTCCAGATCCACGTCCGACGCCGACGCCGCCGCCGCCGCCCGCCGGCACCGCTTGGCCGCCTCCTTCCCTTCCCCGGCGCCACCGGCCGGCTCCGCCTCGCGCCGGCGCCCCCCGCCCGGCGGCGGTGGCGGGGCGGCGGCGGCGGCGGCCATGGCGGCCAGCTTGGAGTGGTCGGCGCAGGTGACGAGGGCGGGGCCGTCGTGCAGCAGCCCCCGGCGCACCTCGATCAGCTCCTGCGCCGCGAACTTGTGCAGGAGGCTCTCCACCGCCCGCAGCGTCACCTGCGCGTCGCCCTGCGGGGGGGGGCGGCACACCTGGGCACACCTGGGCACACCTGGGTATGGGGGGGGACGCACCTGGGGATAGCTGAGGTGGTGGTGGGTACCAGGTGTGTGGCCAGGTGAGTGCCCAGGTGTATTGCCAATACCCAGGTGAGTGCCCAGGTCTGTCCCACCTGTCCCAGGTGTGCCCCCAATGCCCAGGTGACCCCAGGTGTGTCCAGGTGTGCCCAGGTGAGTGCTCAGGTGAGTACCCAGCTGTGCCCAGGTGTGTTCAGGTGTGCCCAGGTGTATGCCCCACACCCAGGTGAGTGCCCAGGCATACTCAGGTGTGCCCAGGTGAGTGCCCAGGTATGGCCAGGTGCCCCCAGGTGTACTCAGGTGTGCCCAGGTGAGTACCCAGCTGTGCCCAGGTGTGCCTAGGTGTATCCCCATGTGCCCAGGTGTGCCCAAGTGTACTCAGGTGTGCTCAGGTGTGCATAGGTGAGTACCCAGGTGTGTCCCACCTGTCCCAGATGTACCCAGGTGTGTTCTCCATGCCCAGGTGAGTGCCCAGGTATGCCCAGGTGCCCCCAGGTGTACTCAGGTGTGCCCAGGTGAGTACCCAGGTGTGTCCCACCTGTCCCAGGTGCGTTCCCCATGCCCAGGTGTGCCCAGGTGAGTGCCCAGGTGTACCCAGGTGTATCTCCCACACCCAGGTGAGTACCCAGGTGCCCCCAGGTGTGCCCAGGTGTATCTGCCAATGCCCTGGTGAGTGTTCAGGTGTGCCCAGGTGCCCCCGGGTGTGTCCAGGTGAGTACCCAGGTGTGTCCCACCTGTCCCAGGTGTGTTCCCCATGCCCAGGTGTGCCCAGGTGAGTGCCCAGGTGTACCCAGGTGTATCTCCCACACCCAGGTGAGTACCCAGGTGCCCCCAGGTGTGCCCAGGTGTATCTGCCAATGCCCTGGTGAGTGTTCAGGTGTGCCCAGGTGCCCCCAGCTGTGCCCAGGTGAGTACCCAGGTGTGTCCCACCTGTCCCAGGTGTGTTCCCCATGCCCAGGTGAGTGCCCAGGTGCCCCCAGGTGCCCCCGGGCGCCCCCCACACCTACCCCGGCGATGGCGCTGCGGATGGCGGCGGCGTCGGCGGGCAGGGGCGTGGCCAGGTCGGACAGGTGCAGCAGGAGGCGCCGCTCCAGCGCCGGGTCCGGCTCCGGGGGATCCCCCGGGACCCCCTCGGGACCCCCGGCCGGGGAGGGGGCGGAGCCGGGGGCGGGGCCGAGCGAGGCCACGCCCCCCTGGGCGGGGCCCGAGGGGGCGGGGCCCGAGGGGGCGGGGCTGGAGGTGCGGGGGGGCGTGGCCAGGGAGAGGTCATGGCAGGGGTCTGTGGGGGGTAATTAGCACCTAATTAATGCACGTGACTAATTACCTCTGTGGCTTAATTCGCATCTATTCTTAATTACACTTTAGTTCTTAATTAACCCCTATTTTTGATTACCCCCGGTTGTTAATTAACCCCTTAATTTCCCCTTCCCCCTCATTAATGCCTTTAATTACCCCTCATTAACTCCTTGATTACCCCTCGTTAACCCCTTTAATTACCCTTCCCCCGTCATTAGCCCCTAATTCCCCCTCATTAACCCCTAATTACCCCTTCCCCCTCATTAACCCATTTAATTACCTCTTCCCCCTAATTAACCCCTACCTTTCCCTAATTACTCCTCATTAAACCTTTAATGACTCTTTCCCCATTAAACCCCTTTAATTATCTCTTTCCCCCTCATTAACCCCATTAATCACTCTTTCCCCCTAATTACCCTTGCTAATTACCCCTTCCCCCTCATTAACCTCCTAATTATCCTTCCCCCCCTCATTAACCCCATTCCTTAACCCGTTCCCCCTCATTACACGCATTAATCATTCTTTCCCCCTAATTACCCCTGCTAATCACCCCTCCCCCCCTCATTAACCTCCTAATTACCCCTAATTACCCCATTAATTACCCTTCCCCCCGCCATTAACCCCTAATTACCCCTAATTACCCCATTCATTACCCTTCTCCCCCCGCCATTAACCCCTAATCACCCCTAATTACCCCATTAATTACCCTCCCCCCCGCCATTAACCCCTAATTACCCCTGATTACCCCATTAATTACCCTCCCCCCCGCCATTAACCCCTAATTACCCCTAATTACCCCATTAATTACCCTCCCCCCCGCCATTAACCCCTAATTACCCCTAATTACCCCATTAATTACCCTTCCCCCCCGCCATTAACCCCTAATTACCCCTGATTACCCCATTCATTACCCTTTCCCCCGCCATTAACCCCTAATCACCCCTAATTACCCCATTAATTACCCTCCCCCCCGCCATTAACCCCTAATTAACCCATTAATTACCCTCCCCGCCCTCACCCGCGGCTCCCAGCGGGTCCCGCTTGCGGCGGCGCCGCAGCCGCTCCCGCAGCGAGTCCAGCTGCTTCTTGTGGGCCTGGATGGAGCTCCACGTGTCCGACATGGCGCCGGAGCCGCCGCTCGCCGCCCGCGGCCCGCGGAACCGGGAGCGCCCGGAAACGGAGGGAAACGGGGCCGGGAAGCCGCCGCCGCCATGATGAGTGTGGGCAGCGCCGCTTGTTTTAATGGGGACAGCCGCCATTTTGAGTGCTGGCAGCCGTTTTAACAGGAAACGCCGCCATTTTGCGTGCTGGCACCCGCCGGTATTTCCGTTGTGGCCGCCGCCATTTTGGTGACGGGCAGGTTCTACTGGCAGCCGCCGCCATTTTGCGTGCTGGCACTGTCGTAATTTCCGCTGTTCCCGCCGCCATTTTGCGTGCTGGCAGCACCCGCCCTCATTCAGGATTTCCACACAAAGCGGCGGCTTTAAAACCGCGCAATTCCCGTCCCGCCGCTCCCACGGACACCGCGCCCCTCCCGCCTTTCAATCATTTTAATTCGAACCCGAACAGCGGCGATTTGGCGCCCCGGTGAGGGCAAAGCGGCGAGCGCCGCCATTTTGACTACGGGCAGGTTCTCATGGCAACCGCCGCCATTTTGCGTGCTGGCACTGTCGTTATTTCCGCTGTTGCCGCCGCCATTTTGAGTTCAGGCACCCGCCATTACTTCCGCTGTTCCCGCCGCCATTTTGCGTGCTGGCAGCACCCGCCCTCCCTCACCATTTCCATTCAAAGCGGCGGCTTTAAAACCGCGCAATTCCCGTCCCGCCGCTCCCACGGACACCGCGCCCCTCCCGCCTTTTAATCCCTTTATTCCAAACCCGAACAGCGGCGGTTTGGCGCCCCGGAGAGGGCAAAGCGGCGAGCGCCGCCATTTTGACTACGGGCAAACTCCCAAGGGAACCGCCATTTTGGCGACGGGCAGATTCCCATGGCAACCGCCGCCATTTTGCGTGCTTGCAGCACCCGCCCTCATTCACGATTTCCACGCAAAGCGGCGGCTTTAAAACCGCGCAATTCCCCTCCCGCCGCTCCCACGGACACCGCGCCCCTCCCGCCTTTCAATCATTTTAATTCGGACCCGAACGGCGGCGGTTTGGCGCCCCGGTGACGGCAAAGCGGCGAGCGCCGCCATTTTGACTACGGGCAGGTTCTCATGGCAACCGCCGCCATTTTGCGTGATGGCATCCGCCATTATTTCCGTTGTGGCCGCCGCCATTTTGGTGACGGGCAAGTTTTACTGGCAACCGCCGCCATCTTGCGTGCTGGCACTGTCGTTATTTCCGTTCTTGCTGCCGCCATTTTGCGTGCTGGCACCCGCCATTATTTCCGTTGTTAGTGCCGCCATCTTGAGTACTGGCAGAGCCTTTTAATTTAAACGGGGAACGCCGCCATTTTGAGTGTTGGCACCCGCCATTATTTCCGCTGTTCCCGCCGCCATTTTGCGTGCTGGCAGCACCCGCCCTCATTCACGATTTCCACGCAAAGCGGCGGCTTTAAAACCGCGCAATTCCCCTCCCGCCGCTCCCAGGGACACCGCGCTCCTCCGGCCTTTTAATCACTTTAATTCGGACCCGAACGGCGGCGGTTTGGCGCCCCGGTGACGGCAAAGCGGCGAGCGCCGCCATTTTGACTACGGGCAGGTTCTCATGGCAACCGCCGCCATTTTGCGTGCTGGCACCCGCCATTATTTCCGCTGTTGCCGCCGCCATTTTGGTAACGGGCAGGTTCTACTGGCAACCGCCGCCATTTTGCGTGCTGGCACTGTCGTTATTTCCGCTGTTGCTGCCGCCATTTTGAGTGCTGGCACCCGCCATGACTTCCGCTGTTGCCGCCGCCATTTTGCGTGCTGGCAGCGCCCGCCCTCCCTCACGATTTCCACGCAAAGCGGCGGCTTTAAAAGCCCAAAATTCCCCTCCCGCCGCTCCCGCGGACACCGCGCCCCTCCGGCCTTTTAATCCCTTTATTCCAAACCCGAACAGCGGCGTTTTGGCGCCCCGGTGAGGGCAAAGCGGCGAGCGCCGCCATTTTGGCTACGGGCAGGTTCTTATGGCAACCGCCGCCATTTTGCGTGCTGGCACTGTCGTTATTTCCGCTGTTGCTACCGCCATTTTGAATACTGGCAGCGCCCGCCCTCCCTCACGATTTCCACGCAAAGCGGAGGCTTTAAAAGCCCGAAATTCCCCTCCCTCCGCTCCCACGGACACCGCGCCCCTCCCGCCTTTCAATCATTTTAATTTGGACCCGAACGGCGGCGATTTGGCGCCCCGGTGAGGGCAAAGCGGCGAGCGCCGCCATTTTGACTACGGGCAAACTCCCAAGGGAACCGCCATTTTGGCGACGGGCAGATTCCCATGGCAACCGCCGCCATTTTGCGTGCTGGCAGCGCCCGCCCTCCCTCACGATTTCCACGCAAAGCGGCGGCTTTAAAACCGCGCAATTCCCGTCCCGCCGCTCCCACGGACACCGCGCCCCTCCGGCCTTTCAATCCCTTTATTCCAAACCCGAACAGCGGCGTTTTGGCGCCCCGGTGAGGGCACAGCGGCGAGCGCCGCCATTTTGACTACGGGCAAGCTCCGAAGGGAACCGCCATTTTGGTGACGGGCAGGTTCTCATGGCAACCGCCGCCATCTTGCGTGCTGGCAGCGCCCGCCCTCCCTCACGATTTCCATTCAAACCGGCGGCTTTAAAACGGCGCAATTCCCCTCCCGCCGCTCCCACGGACACCGCGCCCCTCCCGCCTTTTAATCCCTTTATTCCAAACCCGAACAGCGGCGGTTCGGCGCCCCGGAGAGGGCAAAGCGGCGAGGGCCGCCATTTTGACTACGGGCAAACGCCCAAGGGAACCGCCATTTTGGCGACGGGCAGATTCCCATGGCAACCGCCGCCATTTTGCGTGCTGGCACCCGCCGTTATTTCCGCTGTTCCCGCCGCCATTTTGAATACTGGCAGCACCCGCCCTCATTTACGATTTCCACGCAAAGCGGCGGCTTTAAAACCGCGCAATTCCCGTCCCGCCGCTCCCACGGACACCGCGCTCCTCCGGCCTTTCAATCATTTTAATTCGAACCCGAACGGCGGCGATTTGGAGCCCCGGTGAGGGCAAAGCGGCGAGCGCCGCCATTTTGGTGACGGGCAGGTTCTCATGGCAACCGCCGCCATTTTGCGTGCTGGCACTGTCGTTATTTCCGCTGTTGCCGCCGCCATTTTGAGTTCAGGCACCCGCCATGACTTCCGCTGTTCCCGGCGCCATTTTGCGTGCTGGCAGCGCCCGCCCTCCCTCACGATTTCCATTCAAAGCGGCGGCTTTAAAACCGCGCAATTCCCGTCCCGCCGCTCCCACGGACACCGCGCTCCTCCGGCCTTTTAATCCCTTTATTCCAAACCCGAACAGCGGCGGTTTGGCGCCCCGGAGAGGGCACAGCGGCGAGCGCCGCCATTTTGACTACGGGCAAACTCCCAAGGGAACCGCCATTTTGGCGACGGGCAGATTCCCATGGCAACCGCCGCCATTTTGCGTGCTGGCAGCACCCGCCCTCATTCAGGATTTCCACACAAAGCGGCGGCTTTAAAACCGCGCAATTCCCGTCCCGCCGCTCCCAGGGACACCGGGCTCCTCCGGCCTTTCAATCATTTTAATTCGAACCCGAACAGCGGCGATTTGGCGCCCCGGTGACGGCAAAGCGGCGAGCGCCGCCATTTTGACTACGGGCAGATTCCCATGGCAACCGCCGCCATTTTGCGTGCTGGCACCCGCCATTATTTCCGTTGTTGCCGCCGCCATTTTGGTAACGGGCAGGTTCTACTGGCAACCGCCGCCATTTTGCGTGCTGGCACTGTAGTTATTTCCGCTGTTGCTGCCGCCATTTTGAGTGCTGGCACCCGCCATTATTTCCGCTGTTCCCGCCGCCATTTTGCGTGCTGGCAGCGCCCGCCCTCCCTCACGATTTCCACGCAAAGCGGCGGCTTTAAAACCGCGCAATTCCCGTCCCGCCGCTCCCACGGACACCGCGTCCCTCCCGCCTTTTAATCCCTTTATTCCAAACCCGAACAGCGGCGTTTTGGCGCCCCGGTGAGGGCAAAGCGGCGAGCGCCGCCATTTTGGGGACGGGCAGGTTCTCATGGCAACCGCCGCCATTTTGCGTGCTGGCACTGTAGTTATTTCCGGTTTTGCTGCCGCCATTTTGAGTTCAGGCACCCGCCATTACTTCCGCTGTTCCCGCCGCCATTTTGCGTGCTGGCACTGTCGTTATTTCCGCTGTTGCTGCCGCCATTTTGCGTGCTGGCACCCGCCATTACTTCCGCTGTTCCCGCCGCCATTTTGCGTGCTGGCAGCGCCCGCCCTCCCTCACGATTTCCATTCAAAGCGGCGGCTTTAAAAGCCCGAAATTCCCGTCCCGCCGCTCCCACGGACACCGCGCCCCTCCCGCCTTTTAATCCCTTTATTCCAAACCCGAACAGCGGCGGTTCGGCGCCCCGGAGAGGGCAAAGCGGCGAGGGCCGCCATTTTGACTACGGGCAAACTCCCAAGGGAACCGCCATTTTGGCGACGGGCAGATTCCCATGGCAACCGCCGCCATTTTGCGTGCTGGCACCCGCCGTTATTTCCGCTGTTGCCGCCGCCATTTTGAATACTGGCAGCACCCGCCCTCATTTACGATTTCCACACAAAGCGGCGGCTTTAAAACCGCGCAATTCCCCTCCCGCCGCTCCCAGGGACACCGCGCTCCTCCGGCCTTTTAATCACTTTAATTCGGACCCGAACGGCGGCGGTTTGGCGCCCCGGTGACGGCAAAGCGGCGAGCGCCGCCATTTTGACTACGGGCAGGTTCTCATGGCAACCGCCGCCATTTTGCGTGCTGGCACTGTCGTTATTTCCGCTGTTGCTGCCGCCATTTTGAGTGCTGGCACCCGCCATTACTTCCGCTGTTCCCGCCGCCATTTTGCGTGCTGGCAGCGCCCGCCCTCCCTCACGATTTCCACGCAAAGCGGCGGCTTTAAAAGCCCGAAATTCCCGTCCCGCCGCTCCCACGGACACCGCGCCCCTCCCGCCTTTTAATCCCTTTATTCCAAACCCGAACGGCGGCGGTTTGGCGCCCGGGAGAGGGCAAAGCGGCGAGCGCCGCCATTTTGACTACGGGCAAACTCCCAAGGGAACCGCCATTTTGGCGACGGGCAGATTCCCATGGCAACCGCCGCCATTTTGCGTGCTGGCACTGTTGTTTCCGCTGTTGCTGCCGCCATTTTGCTTGCTGGCACCCGCCGTTATTTCCGCTGTTGCCGCCGCCATTTTGGTGACGGGCAGGTTCTCATGGCAACCGCCGCCATCTTGCGTGCTGGCACCCGCCATTATTTCCGTCGTTAGTGTCGCCATTTTGAATGCTGGCACCCGCCATTATTTCCGCTGTTCCCGCCGCCATTTTGCGTGCTGGCAGCGCCCGCCCTCCCTCACGATTTCCATTCAAACCGGCGGCTTTAAAACCGCGCAATTCCCGTCATGCAACTCCCAGGGACACCGCGCTCCTCCCGGCATTTTAATCCTTTGATTACAAACGCGAACGGCGGCGGTTTGGAGCCCCGGTGAGGGCAAAGCGGCGAGCGCCGCCATTTTGGCGACGGGCAGGTTCCCATGGCAACCGCCGCCATTTTGGCGACGGGCAGGTTCCCATGGCAACCGCCGCCATTTTGCGCACCCGGTGAGGGCGCGGCGCCGTTGCCGCCATCTTTGTTAAGGGCGCCGCTATTTTGCTCGTCGGTTTTTTTTTTTGGGGCGAATTCTTCGATTTTTGGCGGCTCCTTTCTTCCTCTTCACCCCCAAAATCACACGCGGGACGAGGTGGGGGGAGGGGCCAGCAAAGGGTTTTATCGTTTTTATTGATGAGGAGCTGGGGAGGTGAAAGAATTTTGGGGGAGGTCCCATAAAAACCCCCCAAAATTTTTTTTGGGGTGAATTTCTGGGAAAAAAAAAAAAAAAAAAATCCCTCCCTCACCCCCAAATTATTCCCCCGGAATTTTGGGGTCTCCTTTGCCGCCAGCGGGGCTCGAGCTCCGGTCTGGGGGCGCCTGTGGGGAAGAAAAGGGGGTGAACACCCCAAAAAACGTCAATTTTGGGGGAATTTTGGGGGGAATTTTGGGGGAAATTTGGGGAATTTTGGGGTCTCCCCGCTCACCTCCCCCCGTCCGTCGGGGTTTTGGGGTTCTGCCGCCATTTCAGGGGGCTCGGACCCCTCCATGTCTTCATCCTCCTCTTCCTCACGGAGCCGCCCCAAATTTGGGGTTTGGGGGTCCCGGCGCCCCCCGGGGTGGGCGTGGCCACGGCCGCGCACCTGGCCCAGGTGGGGGAGCCCCGAAATCGGGGAATTTCCGCCCGAAATCGAGGAATTCGCACCCAAAAGTGGGGATTTTCCACCCAAAATTGGGGAGTTTCCGCCCGAAATCGAGGAATTCGCACCCAAAAGTGGGGAATTTGCACCCAAAATTTGGGAGTTTCCATCCAAAATTGAGGAATTCGCACCCAAAACTGGGGAATTTGCACCCAAAATTTGGGAATTTCCATCCAAAATTGAGGAATTTGCACCCAAAATTGGGGGGTTTCCACCCAAAATTGGGGAATTTCCATCCAAAATTGAGGAATTTGCACCCAAAATTGGAGAATTTCCAGCCAAAATTGAGGAATTTGCACCCAAAATTGAGGAATTTCCACCCAAATTTGAGGAATTTTCATCCAAAATTGAGGATTTTCCACCCAAATTGGGGCAGGTTCCGCTGCCCGAAATTGGGGGATTTCCGCCTAAAATTGGGGAATTTTTGCCTAAATTTGGGGGGATTCCGCCCGAAATTGAGGAATTTTCACCCAAAACTGGGAAATTTCCATCCAAAATTGGGGATTTAATGCCAAAATTTGAGGGATTTCCACCCAAAATTGGGGAATTTCCACCCAAATTTGAGGAACTTCCAACCAAAATTGAAGAATTCCCACCCAAATTTGGGGAATTCCCACTTGGATTTGAGGAATTGTCACCCAAAATTGTGGAATTTTCCCCCAAAATTGTGGAATTCCCGCCGGAAATTGAGGAATTTCCACCCAAAATCGCTGAATTCCCAACCAAATTTGAGGAATTTCCATCCAAAATTCCAGAATTTTCACCAAAATTTAAGGAATTCTTGGCTTGATTTGAAGAAATTTCCACCAAAATTTCAGAATTCCCACCCAAAATTCCAGAATTTTCCCTCAAAATTGTGGAATTTTCCCCCAAATTGGAGGAATTTCCACCCAAAATCGTTGAATTCCCACCCAAAATTCCAGAATTTTCCCCCAAAATTGCAGAATTTCCACCTAAATTTGAGCAATTTCCACCCAAATTTGTGGAATTTCCGCCCGGATTTGAGGAACTTCCACCCAAAATTCCAGAATTCTGCCCCGAAATCGCGGAATTTCCACCCAAAATGGCGGAACCTCCCCCTGAATTGGCGGAATTCCCGTCCGGAAGGTTCCGGAAGCCGCCCTGGCAGGAGGGGGCGGGGCCAGGTGGGGGGGGCGGGGCCACTTCTGGGGGGACCTGTGGGGGGGAGCAGAGTGACCGAGTGTCCCCTGAGTGACCCCTGACCCCTGAGTGACCCCTGAGTGACCCTGAGTGACCCCTGAGTGACCTCTGACCCAAACCTTGACCCAATGACCCAACCTTGACCCAATGACCACAAACCTTGACCCGATTACCCAACCTTGACCCATTGACCCAACCTTGACCCAATGACCCAACCTTGACCCATTGACCCAACCTTGACCCAATGACCCAACCTTGACCCAACCTTGACCCATTGACCCAACCTTGACCCAATGACCCAACCTTGACCCAACCTTGACCCATTGACCCAACCTTGACCCAACCTTGACCCATTGACCCAACCTTGACCCAGTGACCCAACCTTGACCCAATGACCCAATCTTGACCCAACCTTGACCAATTGACCCAAACCTTGACTCAATGACCCAACCTTGACCCAACCTTGACCCATTGACCCAACCTTGACCCATTGACCCAACCTTGATCCAATGACCCAACCTTGACCCAGTGACCCAACCTTGACCCAATGACCCAATCTTGACCCAACCTTGACCAATTGACCCAAACCTTGACTCAATGACCCAACCTTGACCCAACCTTGACCCATTGACCCAACCTTGACCCAATGACCCACCTTGACCCGATGACCCAACCTTGACCCATTGACCCAACCTTGACCCATTGACCCAACCTTGACCCAATGACCCAACCTTGACCCAGCCTTGACCCAATGACCCAACCTTGACCCAACCTTGACCCATTGACCCAACCGTGACCCCTTGACCCAATCTTGACCCAGCCTTGACCCATTGACCCAGCCTTGACCCATTGACCCAACCTTGACTCATTGACACAACCTTGACCCAGCCTTGACCCAATGACCCAACCGTGACCCAATGACCAAGCCTTGACCCAATGACCCAACCTTGACCCGATGACCCAAACCTTGACCCAACCTTGACCCAATGACCCAACCTTGACCCAATGACCCAAACCCTTGACCCGACGACCCAACCCCGGCCCCGACGCTCACCTCGGCGCCGTCGCCGCGGCCGCGCTGGCGGTGGCGCCGCAGGTGCACCTTGAGGTTGCCGCGGGTGGTGAAGCGGCCGCCGCAGAGGTCGCAGCGGAAGGGCCGCTCGCCCGTGTGCGAGCGCAGGTGGATCTGCCGGGCGCTGGCGCTGCCGAACGGCTTCCCGCAGAAACCGCAGCCGTGCCGGGGCCTCGGCGCGGCCAACGAGGGCGAAGAACCCAACGTTGGACCCAACGATGACGAAGAACCCAACTTTGGACCCAAAGATGGCGTCGAACTCAATGCTGGGCCCAACGATGGCGAAGAACCCAACGTTGGACCCAACGAGGGAGGAGAACCCAACGTTGGGCCCAAAGATGGCGAAGAACCCAACTTTGGGCCCAAAGATGGCGTCGAGCTCAACGTTGGGCCCAACGACGATGAAGAACCCAACGTTGGGCCCAACGATGACGAAGAACCCAACGTTGGGCCCAACGTTGACCCCAGCGATGGCGTCGAGCTCAACGTTGGGCCCAACGACGATGAAGAACCCAACGTTGACCCTGTTGACCTCAAGGAGGACGAAGAACCCAACTTTGGGCCCAACGATGAGGAAGAGCCCAACGTTGGACCCAATGCTGATGATGAACCCAACTTTGGGCCCAACGATGATGATGAACCCAACGTTGGACCCAGCGCTGATGATGAACCCAACTTTGGGCCCAACGATGATGATGAACCCAACGTCGGGCCCGACGAAGGTGATGAACCCAACTTTGGACCCGACGATGACGAAGAACCCAACGTCGGGCCCAACGAAGACGAAGAACCCAACGCCGGCCCCAACGATGCCGCCAAACCCAACGTCGGCCCCAAGCCGGACGCCAAGGACGAGACGGAGCCCAGCGTCGACGCCAGGGCGGCGGCGATGCCGGGGCGCGGCGGCTTCGGCAGCAGCAGGAGGTGCGGCCCCGGGGCCGGTTTCGGGGGCGCCTCCAGCGCCCCCAAGAGGAGGAGTTGCCGGAAGATGTCCTGGGTCAGCTGCAGCTGCACCAGCTGCCGCTGCCGCAGCGTCCGCAGCTCCTCCAGGATCAGCCGCAGCTCCGGCGGCGCCGCCGGCGGCGAGGGGGCGGCGGGGGCTGGGGGAGGGGAGAGAGAAGGGGGGGAGGAGTCACGGCGCTTTCGGCGCGAAATCGGCAACGTCGGCGCCGTCGGGGGGGGGACTGGCCGGGCTCGGACGGAAATCGGCGTTACCCGCACCAAAATCGGCGCTTTTCGCCTCGAAATTGGTATTTTTGCACCTCAAAATTGGCATTTTTCGCCTTGAAATTGGCATTTTCGCCTCAGAATTGGCATTTTTCACCTCAAAATTGGCATTTTTCGCCTTGAAATTGGCATTTTCGCCTCAGAATTGGCATTTTTCGCCTCAAAATTGGCATTTTCACCTCGAAATTGGTACTTTCGCCTCCAAATTGGTATTTTCAGCTCAAAATTGGCATTTTTCGCCTCGAAATTGGCATTTTCACCTCGAAGTTGGCTTTTTCCGCCTCAAAATTGGCATTTTCACCTCGAAATTGGCATTTTTTCGCCTTGAAATTGGTATTTTCACCTCGAAATTTGCATTTTTGCCTCAAAATTGGCATTTTCCCCTCAAAATTGGCCTTTTTTGCCTCGAAATTGGAATTTTTCGCCTCCAAATTGTCTGTTTGTCCACAATTCTCATGATTTGCCCCAAAATGATCATTTTTTACCTCAAAATCATCATTTTTTACCCCTGAATTGTCACTGTTTGTCCAAAATTGTCATTTTTCGTCCCAAATTGTCGTTGTTGGTCCAAAATTGTCATTACCTGCCTCTAAATTGTAATTTTTCACCTCAAAATCATTTTTCACCCCAAAAGTGTCATTATTCACCCCAAAATTTGGCATTGTCCATAATTGTCATTATTCCCCTCAAAATTATCATTATTTGCTCAAAATTGTCATTTTTCACCCTAAAATTGTCATTTTGCACCTCAAAATTGTCATTTTTCACCCCAAAATCCCCTCAACCTCCCAAAAATCCCATTTTTCCGCCCAAAATCACATTTTTCCTCCTAAAATTCCCTTTTCCCCAAAAATCCCCTTTTATATCCCCCCAAAATCCCTTCCCCCCCCCCCCCAAAAAAATCGTTTTTTTCCCCAAAAATCCCCATTTTCCCCAAAAAATTTCTGGTTTTATCCCCCCAAAAAATTTGCATTTTTTGCCCCCCAAAATTCCCAGTTTTTCCCAAAAAATCTTTGTTTTCTTCCTCCACAAATCCCCTTTCATCCCCCCAGTTTTTTAAGCCAAAATCCCTCTTTTTTTCCCCCAAAATTTCCTATTTTTCCCAAAATCCCCTTTTCCCCCAAAATCCCCACATTTCCCCCCCAAAAATCCGGGGTTTTTTTCCCCAAAAATAGCATTTTTTTCCCCAAAATCCCCATCCCCCCCCCTCCCAAATTTGCATTTCCCCCCCAAAAATCCTTTTTTTCCCCAAAAAAAATTCCCGGTTTTTCCCCCAAAAAAATCCCATTTTCCCCAAAAATCCCCAGTTTTCATCCCAAAGTCCCCGTTTATGCCCCAAAATTTATATTTTTTTCCCCAAAATCCCAGGATTTCCCCCCAAAAATCGCATTTTTTTCTCCGCAAAAAATCGCATTTTTCTCCCCCAAAATCCCAGGGTTTTAACCCAAAAATTCCCATTTCCCTCCCCAAACCCCTTTTTTCCCAAAATCCCGGTTTTTTCCCCAAAAAGTCCCAAGTTTTTAACCCCAAAATCCCTGGATTTTCCCCAAAAAAATCGCATTTCCCTCCCTCCAAAATTCCCTTTCCCCCCCCAAAAAAAAATCCCTGTTTATCTCCCAAAAATCCAATTTTTTCCCCAAAAAATTCCCGTTTTTTTCCCAAAATCCCCTTTCCCCCCTTTTCCCCAAAATCCAGGTTATTCCCCCCAAAATCCAAGGATTTCTCCCCAAAAATCACTTTTTTTTCCCCCAGAAAAATCCGGTTTTTCCCCCAAAATCCCAGGATTTTTCCCCCCAAAATCGCATTTCCCCCCAAAAAATCCGGTTTCCCCCCCCCAAATTTCCCGGTTTTTTCCCCAAAATTCCCATTTTTTTTCCAAAATCCCCATTTCCCCCCTATTTTCCCAAAATCCCGTTTTTTCCCACCAAAATCGCAGGATTTCCCCCCCAAAAAAAATCGCTTTTTATCCCCCCCCCAAAATCGCATTTTCTCCCCAAAAAAATCAGTTTTTTTCTCCCCAAAATTCCCGGTTTTTTCCCCCAAATAGTTTTCCCATTTTTTCCCCAAATCCCGTTTTTTCCCCCCAAAATCCCAGGATTTCCCCCGCAAAAAATCGCTATTTTTCGCCCTAAAATCACATTTTTCCCCAAAAAATTCCCGGTTTTTTCCCCAAAATTCCCATTTTTTTTCCCAAAATCCCAATTTCCCCCCTTTTTTCCCAAAATCCCGTTTTTTCCCCCCAAAATCCCAGCATTTCCCCACCCAAAAAAATCGCTTTTTTTCCATCAAAATCGCATTTTTCCCCAAAAAAAATCAGTTTTTTCCCCAAAAAATTCCCGTTTTTTTCCCAAAATTCCCGTTTTTCCCCCCAAATCCCGATTTCCCCCCGATTTTTGGGGTGAATTCCGCCGCTTTCGGGTCCTTTCCGCACCTCCGGGCTCCGCCATGGCCGGGGGAGGGGGGTCTGGAAATGACGTCATCGGTGACGTCACCGGCGGGGAGGGGCCGCCAGGGGGGATTTTGGGGGGAATTTGGGGGATTTGGGGCGATTTTTGGGGAATATTTGGGGGGGATTTGGGATTTTGGGGGGATTTTTGGGATTTTTTGGGGGGATTTTGGGGGGTTTTTTTGGGGTTTTTGGGGGATTTTTGGGGGGTTTTGGGAGGATTTTTGGGGATTTTTGGAGGGATTTTTGGGGGGTTTTGGGAGGATTTTTTGGGGTCTTTTTGGGGCGTTTTGGGGATTTTGGGGAGGTTTTTGAGGGGATTTTTGGGAGAATTTTTAAGGGGGTTTTGGGGGGATTTTTGGGGTAATTTTCGGGATTTTTGGGAAGTTTTCGGGGGGATTTTTGGCGGTTTTTGGGATTTTGGGGGGGATTTTTGGGGGGATTGTTGGGGGGCTTTTGGGATTTTTGGCGGGTTTGGGGTTTTTTTTTATTTTTGGGTGGGGCTTTGGGAGGATTTTTGGGATTTTTTTGGGATTTTTGGAGGGATTTTTGGGGGATTTTTGGGAGGATTTTTAGGGGGTTTTGGGGATTTTTTGGGAGGTTTTCGGGGGGGGTTTGGTATTTTTGGGAGGTTTTTGGGGGGATTTTGGGATTTTTGGGGGGTTTGGGGGGGATTTTGGGGGGGGATTTTTGAATTTTTAGGGGGATTTTTGGGGGGTTTTTGGTATTTTTGGGGCGATTTTTAAGTGGGTTTTGAGATTTTGGGGGGGAATTTGGGGGGGGTTGGGATTTTTTTGGGGGGTTTTGGGGATTTTTTGGGGGGGATTTTTGGAGGGATTTTTTGGGGAATTGGGTATTTTTGGGGGGGAGGGATTTGGGGATTTTTTGGGAGATTTTTGGGGAGATTTGGGATTCTTTGGGGAGGACTTGGGAGACTTAGGGGGGATTTCGTGTTTTTTTTTAATTTTTTGGGTGGGATTTGGGGGGTTTGGGTATTTTTGGTGGGAGATTTGGAGATTTTGGGGGGGTTGGGGATTTTTGGGGGGATTTTGGGCGGATTTGGGATTTTTGGGCGATCCCTGAGGGGATTCTGGGGTCCCTGAGGGGATTTTGTGATTTTTTGGGTCCCTGAAGGGATTTTGGGGAGATTTTTGGGGCGATTTTTGGGGATTTTGGGGCGTTTTTTGCGGTTTTGGGGCGGATTTTGGGGACGCCCTCAGAGAATTTGGGGCGCTGCCTCCGCGTCCCTGCCTCTGATTGGTTCCCCGCGGCCCCTGCGGACCAATCAGAAGCCGTCGCTGGGCAGATTTCGCCCCTCAAGGGGGCTTTTCCCGCCAAATGCTCTGATTGGCTCCCGCCTTTCGTCTCGACCAATCAGCGGCCGCTGCTCAGGGGGAGGCGGAACTTGGGGGATTCGGGGTTGGTTTTAATTAAATTTTGAATTTTAATTAATTTATTTGGGGTTTTAGCCCCATTTTGATGATTTTTGCGCGTTTGGGCTTTTATTTCAGGGGATTCAATTTGTTTAATTAGAATGAATTAAAATTTAATTGCGTTTAATTTGGTTTAGTGCAATTAATTTAATTTCGAGTAGTATAAATTTATTTTAATTAATATTTTAATTATTATTATTGTTAATTTTGCTTAATATAAATTTATATTTTTAAAATCTATTTCCTTAGAATTAATAAAAAATTAATTTCAATTACATTATATATTTCAATTAATATATTTTTGTACAATTAATAAAAATGAAAACATTTTTAAATTTCAATTAAATTATTAATTTTATTTAAGAGAAATTGATACATTTTATAAATTAAAAATTATACATTTCCTAATTGAAAAAATACGCGTTTATTGTATTAATTTCAATTAATATAAATTTATTTATTAAATAGAAATTTTTCAATTAATAAAAGCAACAAAATCATTAATTTTAATTTATATAAAGGTACATATTTTACGAATTAAAAATTGTATTCTTAATTCAGAAAAAGTAATTAATATATTAATTTCTTTAATTATAAATTTATACATTTTATAAATTAAAAATTTTTAAAAATTCAATTAATAAAAATCTATAATTTTATTATTTTATTTTAAATTAATATATATTAATATATTATTTAAAATTATAAATTTTCAATTAATAAAAATGTATAAATTTATTCTATTAATTTCAATTATGATAAACTTATCCATTTTATAAACATAAAAATCTTAACTTTTAAAAATTAATTATTTTTTTAATAAAGTAAATAAAATAAAATAATAAAATAATAAAATAATTTTTAAATACTTAATTTCTTTTTCAATATAATTTTATTGGCTTAATTTAAATTAATATAAGTTTAAAAATTATATTTTTACTTTTATTTTATTTATTTTATTTTTATTTCTATTTTCGTTTAATTTTGAATTTAATTTTAAATTTTATTTAATTTTATCTTCAATTTAATTTTAATTTTTAAAATTTTATTTTTATTTTTATTTAATTTTAATTTTTTTATTTTTAATTCAATTTTGAAGTAAATTTATTTTTTAATTCCTCCTGGATTACGATGAAATCTAAAAAATAAATTTAAAATGTCAATAAAAAAAAAATTAACTAATAAAATTAAAGAATAAAATCCTAAATAAAATTAAATAAAATATTAAATTAAATTAAATTAAATTAAATTTTAAAATTAATTGAAATAAAATAAAATAAAATAAAATAAAATAAAATAAAATAAAATAAAAACAACATAAAATATAAATATAAATATAAATATAAATATAAATAAAAAAATAAAATAAAATAAAATAAAATAAAATAAAATAAAATAAAATAAAAATAATAATAGTAATAAATTTTAATAAATGAAATAAATCAAAGAAAATAAACCACAAATACAAATATATTTAATTCTTTTATTTTGCTGTTTTATTTCATTATTTAATTACAATTATTTTATTCCTCATAATAAAATTCACAAAAATGATAAAAAACACGCTTCACAATTAGAAAAATTTCATTAATTAATAATTATCAGGATTAAATCGGATAAAACACAATTAAAAATAGAAAAAATAATTAATAGAAGTAAATAAAATAATTAATGAGAGAAGAAGGACAGGAAATTAATTAAAAATTTAACCAGTGTTAATGAAATTAAATTATTTTCAGTTATTAACGATGAAATTAATAAATGGATCTTCTTAATAAAGTAAAATATTAATTAAAGTAATTTATCTAAGGTTATTAATTAATAAAATTATAAAAGGAAAGTAAATTAATTAAAAGATGCAACAAGTGTTAATAAAAATAACTAAAATTGAAATTAATAATATAATTTATTAATAAAAGAAATTGTTAATTAAATTAATTAATTCAAGATAATAAATAAATAAAATTATAAAGCGACAGGAACCGAATTAAAATATACAAGAAGTGATAATAAAATAAATTATTTTCCGTTTTTATTGATGAAATTTATAAATGTCATTTATTAATAAGGAAGTTGTTAATTAAATTAAGCAATTTAAAATAAATAATTATTAAATAATGAAATTAAATTATTTTTGAGGGGAAATAATGAAAATAAACAGAGTAAAAACAATCGGAAAATGCTGAAAATAATTGAAATTAATAAATGCAAATGGGAATTAATTAATATCAAAAGGAATTAATAAATACCAAAAAAAATTTAAAAGTGAGAGAAGAATCAAGAGTAAAGAAATTAAAAATTAAATAGAAATTAAAATTAAAATTAAAATTAAAATGAGTATTGAAAAATAAGAATAAAAATAAAGATAAAATTAAAGTTAAAATTAAGTGTAAAATTACAATAAAATATAAAAAATAAAATTAAATTAAAATAAGAATAAAAATTAAATTAAAATTTAAAGTTAAAATTACGACACAATTTAAAAATAAACACGAAAATCAAAATCATTTTTAATTTAAAAATTGAAATTAAAATATGAAGTAAAAACTGAAAGAATTTAAAATTTTATTTAAAATAAAGTAAAAGAAAATTTATAAATAAAATTTAAATTGAAAAGAAAAAGAAAAATCTTTTCAAAAATAATGAATTAAAAGTAAATTAACATTAAATTAAATTAAATGTGAAATAACAAATAAAATTCAAATCTTACTATTAAAATTAAAAATAAAATAAAAAATACAATTTAAATTACGAATGAAATAAAATATAAAAATAAATCTAAATTAAAACCTCAAATCAAAATGAAATTCAATTTTAATTTACAATCGACAATGACTAAATATTAAATTTAAAGTTACATATATAATTAAAATTAGAAATTCAAATAAATTCGAATTAAAAATTCCTTTTAAAATTTAAATTAAAAGTAAAAATAAAAATAAAATTTCAGATTAAAATTAAGAGTAAAAATAAAAAAAATAAAACTTCAGATTTAATTTAAAATTAAAATTAAAGAAAAAAGTTAAAATTATAAATAAAAATAAAATTTCAGATTCAATTTAAAATTAAAACTAAAAATAAAAATTCAGATTAAATTTAAAATTAAAATTTAAAATAAAGGTAAAATTATGAATAAAAATTAAATTTAAAATTAAATTTAAAAATAAAATTTAAAATAAGGGTAAAATTTAAAATAAAAATAAAATTTCAGATTAATTTTTAAATTAAAATTAACAGTAAAAATAAAAATAAAATTTCTGATAAAATGTATAATTAAAATTTTAAAAGTTTAAATTTAAAATAAAAATAAAATTTCAGAATAAAAGTAAAAGTAAAAATAAAAGTAAAAATAAAAATAAAATTTCAGATTAAATTTCAAATTAAAATTAAAAATAAAGGTAAATTATGAATAAAAATAAATTTTCAGGTTAAATTTAACATTAAAAGTAAAAGTAAAAATAAAAATTCTGATTAAATTTATAATTAAAATTTTAAAAGTTTAAATTAAAAATAAAAATAACATTTCAGATTAAATTTAAAATTCAAAATAAAATTTAAAATAAAAATAAAATTTCCGAATAAATGTAAAATTAAAATAAAGGCAATATTAAAAATAAAAATAAAATGGGAAATAAGAAGATCAAATTGCAGTTTCCAATTGAAAATGAAAATTACCAATTAAAAATTGCTATTAATTAATTAAATAAATAAATAAAATGAACTTAAATTAAATTTAGTTAAATTAAATTAAAATAAATTTAAAAAAATTAAATTAATTGAAATAAAATTAAATAAAATGAAATGAAATAAAATGAAATAAAATGAAATACAATTTTAAAAAATAAATTTAATTAAATAAAATAAAATAATTTATATTAAATTAAATTAATTTAAAATAAATAAAATAAAATGAAATAAAATAAAATAAAAGGAAATTACATGAAATGAAATGAAATTAAATTAAATTAAAATAAATTAAAATAAATGAAATTAAATTTAAAAATGAAATAGAATGAAATGAAATTAAATTAAATAGAATTAAATTAAATTAAATTAAATCTAAAAATGAAATGAAATGAAATAAAACTATATGAAATGAAATTAAATTTAATAAAATAAAATAAAATAAAATAAAATAAAATAAAGTAAAATAAAAAAAATTAAATGAAATTAAATGAAATTAAATTAAATAGAATTAAATTAAATTAAATTAAATTAAATATAATAAAATTAAATTAAATTAAATTAAATATTTAATGCAAATATAATTTCAAAATGAAAATAAAAATAAATTTTAAATTAGATAAAATTCCGACTAAAATGATAAATAAAATTCACATTATAATAAAAATAAACTAATATTTAAATTAAATTTAACATTGAACTCATATTTGAAGAAAATTAAAATTAAAATTAAAATAAGACAAAGTAAAAGTAAAAATAAAAATAAAAATTAAAATTAAAATTAAAATTAAAGTTACAATTACAATTAAAACTAAAATTATAATCGAAATTAAAGTAGAAATTAAGATGAGATTTTAAGAAATTTAAATTAAAGATAAAATTAAGAATAAAATTATACTTAAACTTAAGATATATAGAAATAGAAATAGACGTAGACATAGAAATAAAATTAAAATTAAAATTAAAATTAAAATTAAAATTAAAATTAAAATTAAAAGAAGATTTAAAAAATTAAAAGTAAAAATAAAATTAGGAATAAAAGTAATTTTATATTTAAAATAAATAGAAATAGAAATAGGAATAGAAATAAAAAATTAAAATTGAAATTAAAATTAAAACTGAAATTAAAATTAAATAAAATTTAAGATTAAAAGTAAAATTAAAATTAAATAAAAGTGAAAAATTAAAATTAAAATTAAAATTAAAATTAAAATTAAATAAAATTTAAAATTAAAAGTAAAATTAAGATTAAATAAAAATTAAAATTAAAATTAAAGTAAGATTAATTAAAATTAAAATTAAATAAAAATTAAAATTAAAATTATAGAAATTAAAATTAAAAATAATATTAAAATTAAATTTAAATTAAATTTAGAATTACATAAATTAAAATTAAAACTACATAAATTAAAATTAAATAAAAATTAAAATTTTAAAGGAAGAGAAATTAAATTTAAAATGAAAATACCACCAGTGGAAGCAGAGATGAAAATTTGAATTCAACGAATCCGAATTTGCTCCGTTCCCCTCCCGGCGCCGGCCCCGCCCCCGGAAGCCCCAAAAACCCCAAATTTGGCCCCAAAAATCCAAATTTGGCCCCAAAAATCCAAACTTGGCCCCAAAAATGCAAATTTGGCTCCAAAAATGCAAATTTGGCCCCAAAAACCCAAACTTGGCCCCAAAAATGCAAATTTGGCTCCAAAAATGCAAATTTGGCCCAAAAAATGCAAATTTGGCCCAATTGGGGCCCCGCTTTCACTTTCGGGGCCGCAGCTGCGACTCTCGGCACCTGCCCGGTAATTAACTCAGGGTTAATTAAAAACTAAATCAGTGTTAAAACTCAGCACTACCCAGTAATTAACTCAGGGTTAATTAAAGAAAAAATCAGTGTTAAAACTCGGCCCCTGCCCGGTAATTAACTCAGGGTTAATTAAAAACTAAATCAGTGTTAAAACTCGGCACTGCCTGGTAATTAGTGCAGGTTAATTAAAAACTAAATCAGTGTTAAAACTCGGCAGTGCCCAGTAATTAGTGCAGGGTTAATTAAAAACTAAATCAGTGTTAAAACTGGGCAATTGCCTGGTTAATTAGTGCAGGTTAATTAAAAACTAAATCAGTGTTAAAACTGGGCAATTGCCTGGTAATTAGTGCAGGTTAATTAAAAACTAAATCAGTGTTAAAACTCGGCAGTGCCCAGTAATTAGTGCAGGGTTAATTAAAAACAAAACCAGTGTTAAAACTCGGTATTGCCTGGTTAATTACTGCAGGGTTCATTAAAAACTAAATCAGTGTTAAAACTGGGCAATTGCCTGGTAATTAGTGCAGGTTAATTAAAAACTAAATCAGTGTTAAAACTGGGCAATTGCCTGGTAATTAGTGCAGGCTAATTAAAAACTAAATCAGTGTTAAAACTGGGCAATTGCCTGGTAATTAGCACAGGGTTAATTAAAAACAAAATCAGTGTTAAAACTCGGTATTGCCTGGTTAATTACTGCAGGGTTCATTAAAAACTAAATCAGTGTTAAAACTCGGCAATTGCCTGGTAATTAGCACAGGGTTAATTAAAAACAAAACCAGTCTTAAAACTCGTCAGTGCCCGGTAATTAATTTAGGGTTAATTAAAAACTAAATCAGTGTTAAAACTGGGCAATTGCCTGGTTAATTAGTGCAGGGTTAATTAAAAAGAAACCTTCCCCCGCGGCTGCCAGTTCCGGCACTGCCCTCCCAAAATTTGCCTTTTTTGCCCCAAAATCCGGCCCACGGAGAAATGCCAACCGCAATTTCCCAAAGTACCAAAAACCCTGAGAATTCACCCCAAAAAACCACCAAAATTCCGGAATTTGGGCAACACCGAACGGCCGCGAGTCTGAACCCGTTCGGCCAATCAGGGCGCAGGAGCTGGGGGAGATTTTGGGTTGAAATGGTCGAATTTGGGGGAAAGTCAAGATTTGGGGCCAAAATGGGCGATTTTGGGACAGCAAGGCCGGAATTGGAGATCGCGGGTGAAGGTTTTGGGGTCAGGGGGTGAGTTTTGGGCAGAACCAGGCGAGGATTTGGGATCCGTGGCCACCGCTGGGGAAAACGAGGAGAAACGGGCAAGAATTGGGTCACGGGATGAGATTTGGGGGATGCACCGGTGGGGTGAAGCCGCCATCGACGCCACGGAATTCATAATTGCAATTAGCAAAATCGCGTTTGGCGCAGAAATAAACGGCGGAATCGTCGTCCCGCAGCGTGTTCGTGGCCAGCGTCACCAATTTCTGCCTGTTGTCCTGACCCGGCCGACGCCGCTGCGGATCCGTGCGACGAATCCCAGCGCGGGTCTCTGCGGATCCAGAACATCCCAAAATTCCCGAAATCCAACCCGGAGCAACGTCGGGATGGAGGTTCCCCCGATTCCAGCCGGAGCAATGCGGGAACCCGGGAGATGCGGATGAGGCGCCGGATCCGCACTGGAGGAGGGTTGGTGTGGGAACCCCGGGTTTGGTTGGGGGTCTCGTGTGGTGTAGAGCTTCTCCTCCAACCCGTATCCCAAAGGAAAACTCCGCAGCCTCTTCTTGCTGGGTCTCAAGATGATTTATTGCTAATTATCTAACAAATTAAGTTCTTGGATCACTGTTTAATCAGCGGCCTGGGTAGAGGCACACACACTGACATCCTCTCGATCTGCTGTCTTCTTCTCCTCTCTCCCCACCCAGAGCTGCTGCTATCTTTTATAAGATATATTACATATAACATATTTACAATTATTCCCCAATACTTATTACCTACGTTACCAAGTGTTTTTCTATTCTAAACCAATTTATGAGTGCCAACATCACCAAGAACATGGAGGCAAGGAAAAAGAAGGAGGAAGAACAGGATCAGCCCACTTTCCTCCATCTTAGAACTTCTGACCCCCATGTACAAAGTAAAACCCCCCTGTACATGCACTAAAACCCCCCTGTACACTACCAAAAAATATTTCTTTTTACTTTGTGACTACAATTACTATCTAGCATTTTGTGACTGCTTGTTCCACCTTCAAAGTTGGTCATTCATTCCATGGTTCAAACTCGAAATCACAGCTAAATCCAGCTGCCTGCCGGGGTCCAGACTGCGTCTGACCACGGCCTGGAACCTCTAAAAATGTCTGAGAGACATTTTGAGTTCCCACAGCTTGGGAGGTGCCGGGGTCTCAATTTGGGGCCCAAAGTCAGGATTTGGGTCAATTTTGGGCCTCTGGTGAGGAAATCGCGGGTTCCAGGAATGTTTCTGCGTGTCCTGACCCCCAGGGCAGTTCTGGAGAAAACTCCCCACGCCCCGAGGGAAACCAGAACCCACCAAAGTGTGGAACGGATTGCAGACAGCAGCGCGGGGGTCTCACATGGCTGAGAAATTTAGGGTTTAGGGTTTTGAGGATGTTCCAGACGACTTCGAGATGGAGGACGTTGCGTGTTGTCTCGACTCCCTTTCTTCTTTCCACTCCTTGTTTCTCCTTCGTTTAGGTGGTATCTCGTAATTGGGCGGAAAAATCCGCGTTTTGGGATTTTAGGGCTCAGTTATTGGCTCAGAAAGGGAAATCATTTCGGTGTCGCTTCTTAATTGGGCGGCTCGGTTTTTGATTAGACTTAAACATGGGATGGTCGCCAGTTTTGGGCTGTTCTCCTGCACGCAGAGTCTGGTGCAGCCACGGCGCGGAGGTTTGGATAAGATATCGATAAACGGAAGCTGAAGATGGAAAAACCCAATGAAGTTCTGGATCCTGAGACAGAACCGCCCCAGGAGGGTCTCCAGTGCCAGGGCAGGGCCCAGGGAGTTCCAAACTCACCCCGGACTCCAGCAGGGTCACGGCCGCCCGGAGAAATGTGGGAAAAGAGTTTCAGAGTCGGGATTTGGGTCAATGTTGGAGCTTTTCCCATCCCAGAGTTGGGATTTGGGTCCATTTTGGAGCTTTTCCCATCCCAGAGTCAGGATTTGGGTCCATTCCGGAGCTTTTCCCACCCCAGAGTCAGGATTTGAGTCAATGTCGGAGCTTTTCCCATCCCAGAGTCAGGATTTGGGTCCATTCCGGAGCTTTTCCCATCCCAGAGTCAGGATTTGGGTCCATTCCGGAGCTTTTCCCATCCCAGAGTCAGGATTTGGGTCCATGTTGGAGCTTTTCCCATCCCAGAGTCAGGATTTGGGTCAATTCCGGAGCTTTTCCCATCCCAGAGTCGGGATTTGGGTCCATTCCGGAGCTTTTCCCATCCCAGAGTCAGGATTTGGGTCCATTTTGGAGCTTTTCCCATCCGAGAGTCGGGATTTGGGTCCATTCCGGAGCTTTTCCCACCCCAGAGTCAGGATTTGGGTCCATTCCGGAGCTTTTCCCATCCCAGAGTCAGGATTTGGGTCCATTCCGGAGCTTTTCCCACCCCAGAGTCAGGATTTGGGTCAATGATGGAGCTTTTCCCATCCCAGAGTCAGGATTTGGGTCCATTTTGGAGCTTTTCCCACCCCAGAGTCAGGATTTGGGTCCATTTTGGAGCTTTTCCCATCCCAGAGTCAGGATTTGGGTCCATTCCGGAGCTTTTCCCACCCCAGAGTCAGGATTTGGGTCCATCCCGGAGCTTTTCCCACTCCAGAGTCAGGATTTGAGTCAATGTCGGAGCTTTTCCCATCCCAGAGTCAGGATTTGGGTCCATTCCGGAGCTTTTCCCACCCCAGAGTCGGGATTTGGGTCCATTTTGGAGCTTTTCCCATCCCAGAGTCAGGATTTGGGTCCATTCCGGAGCTTTTCCCATCCCAGAGTCAGGATTTGGGTCCATTCCGGAGCTTTTCCCATCCCCATCTCCCCTGGTTCCCGCAGGGCTCCGGGCGGCCGTGACCCTGCTGGAGTCCGGGGGGGACCTCCAGCCCCCCGGCGGGTCCCTGACGTTGCTCTGCCGAGGATCCGGGTTCGATTTCGGGAATTACGAAATGGAATGGGTCCGCCAGAGACCCGGGCAGGGGCTGGAATATGTCGCGAGTATCGGCAGTGGTGGCACCACCAGATACGCGCCGTCGGTGCAGGGCCGGTTCAGGATCTGGAGGGACAACGGGCAGAGCTCGGTGACGCTGGCCATGAGCAGCCTCAGGGACGAGGATTCCGCCGTTTATTTCTGCGCCAAAGGTGCTGGTTCTGGTTACTGGGGTGCTGCTGCTGGTTCTGGTGAGGATCCGGCGCTGCCCCAGCCCCTCGCAGCCGCTCTCCCCGGCTCCCCTCGGTTCCCTCCGGTGTCCCAGCAGCTCTGACCCGGTCCCGGTGCCGCCGGTGCTGCCAAGGGGCCGTGAGCGGCGGAGAATCCGCGCGGCCGCGCCGTGGGGGGATTGAGCAGCCGGGCTGGGGAGAGAGGGGCCAGGGCTGGGTCAGGGCAGGGGCTGGGGACACCTGGGGACACCTGGGGACACCTGGGGACACCTGGGGACTCCTAGGGACACCTGGGGACACCTGGGGACACCCGGGGACACCTGGGGGCACCTGGGGACAACCGGGGACACCTGGGGACACCTGGGGTCACCTGGGGACACCCGGGGACACCTGGGGACACCTGGGGGCACCTGGGGACACCTGGGGGCACCTGGGGACACCCGGGGACACCTGGGGACACCCGGGGACACCTGGGGGACCTGGGGGACCTGGGGACACCTGGGGACACCTGGGGACACCCGGGGACACCCGGGGACACCTGGGGACACCTGGGGACACCCGGGTGCACCTGGGGACACTTGGGGATGTGGACTGTGTGCGGGCCAGAACCATCAGAAGTATCGGCGTTACGCAAATAAGCGTGTTTGGCGCAGAAATAAACGGCGGAATCCTCGTCCCTGAGGCTGTTCATGGCCAGCGTCACCGAGCTCTGCCCGTTGTCCCTCGAGATCCTGAACCGGCCCCGCACCGACGGCGCGTAGTAGGTGTTGGCACCATCGTTGTTGATGCCTGCGACAAACTCCAACGGCTGCCCGGGCCTCTGGCGCATCCAGAACATTCCGTAAGTGCCGAAACTGAACCCGGATCCTCGGCAGAGCAACGTCAGGGACCCCCGGGGGGCTGGAGGTCCCCCCCGGACTCCAGCAGGGTCACGGCCGCCCGGAGCCCTGCGGGAACCAGGGGAGATGGGGATGGGAAAAGCTCCGGAATGGACCCAAATCCTGACTCTGGGGTGGGAAAAGCTCCGGAATGGACCCAAATCCTGACTCTGGGATGGGAAAATCCCCCAAATTGACCCAAATCCCGACTCTGGGCCCCTGGTTCCCGCAGGGCTCCGGGCGGCCGTGACCCTGCTGGAGTCCGGCGGGGACCTCCAGCCCCCCGGCGGGTCCCTGACGTTGCTCTGCCGAGGATCCGGGTTCGATTTTGGGAATTTTGCCATGTTCTGGGTCCGCCAGAGACCCGGGCAGGGGCTGGAATTCGTCGCAGGAATCAGGAACGATGGTGCTTACACCTACTACGCGCCGTCAGTCAAGGGCCGGTTCAGGATCTCGAGGGACAACGGGCAGAGCTCGGTGACGCTGGCCATGAGCAGCCTCAGGGACGAGGATTCCGCCGTTTATTTCTGTGCCAAAGCTGCTTCCAGCTGTTGTGGCATTGCTGGTGCTAATTATGGTGAAGGATAAATCCACCGGAGCTCCTGCAGGAGAACAGGTCAGGTCCTTCTCCCCCCAGTCCCTGTGGCCGGGTCTCGGTCTCAGTCCTTGGGGAGGGGGCTCCTGGTCTCTGCCACGGGGGAACGAGGCCGGGGAGGGGTCGGCAGTGAGAGACCACCCGGGTCACCCCAACAGCTCCTTCGGCTTCAGGGTGAGAGCGGAGCAGGAATTGCAGCCGCCGCTCCGTGCTGGGTCCGTGCCGGGTCAACCCCAGGGCAAATCCTGGCCAAGTTCCTGCCAAATCCTGGCCAAATCCAGGCCAAGTTCCTGGCCAAGTTCCTGCCAAATCCTGGCCAAATCCTGGCCAAGTTCTTGTCAACTCCTGGCCAAATCCTGGCCAAATCCTGGCCAAATCCTGGCCAAGTTCCTGCCAAATCCTGGCCAAATCCTGGCCAAGTTCCTGCCAAATCCTGGCCAAATCCTGGCCAAGTTCTTCCCAAATCCTGGCCAAATCCTGGCCAAGTTCCTGCCAAATCCTGGCCAAATCCTGGCCAAGTTCTTCCCAAATGCAGGCCAAGTTCTTCCCAAATCCTGGCCAAATCCTGGCCACGTTCTTGCCAACTCCAGACAATTCCTGGCCAAGCTCTTCCCAACTCCTGGCCAAGCTCTTCCCAACTCCAGCCAAATCCTGGCCAAGCTCTTCCCAACTCCTGGCCAAGGTCTTCCCAACTCCTGGCCAACTCCTCGCCGTTCCTCGTGGGGCGCAGCCGCCGTGCCGGTGCCGCGGCTGCCCCTGCCCCGTTGCCCCCTCCAAGCCGGATCTGCAGCTTGGGGGGATTTTCCTTCTGGTGGCAATCGGCAGGAAAATGAGTGAGGGTCTCCAGAGGGGCTCGGCCAGATGGGTCAGGGGTGTGGGGACAGCCGGGGGCACGGCCGAGAGGGTGGGGACAGAACCATCAGCAGCAGCAGCACCACCCCAAGCAGCACCACTGTAAGCAGATTTGGCACAGAAATAAACGGCGGAATCCTCGTCCCTGAGGCTGCTCATGGCCAGCGTCACCGAGCTCTGCCCGTTGTCCCTCGAGATCCTGAACCGGCCCTTGACTGACGGCGCGTAGTAGGTGCTGCCACCACCGCTGTAGATCCTCGCGAGCCACTCCAGCCCCTGCCCGGGTCTCTGTCGGACCCATTCCATTTGGTAACTCCCAAAATCTAACCCGGATCCTCGGCAGAGAAAGGTCAGGGACCCGCCGGGGGGCTGGAGGTCCCCCCCGGACTCCAGCAGGGTCACGGCCGCCCGGAGCCCTGCGGGAATGAGGGGCCCAGAGTCAGGATTTGGGTCAGTGTTGGAGCTTTTCCCATCCCAGAGTCAGGATTTGGGTCCATTCCGGAGCTTTTCCCATCCCAGAGTCAGGATTTGGGTCCATTCCGGAGCTTTTCCCATCCCAGAGTCAGGATTTGGGTCCATTCCGGAGCTTTTCCCATCCCAGAGTCAGGATTTGGGTCCATTCCGGAGCTTTTCCCATCCCCATCTCCCCTGGTTCCCGCAGGGCTCCGGGCGGCCGTGACCCTGCTGGAGTCCGGGGGGGACCTCCAGCCCCCCGGCGGGTCCCTGACGTTGGTGTGCCGAGGATCCGGGTTTGATTTTGGGAGTTTTGGGATGTATTGGATTCGTCAGAGACCCGGGCAGGGGCTGGAATACGTCGCAAGTATCAGCAATGGTGGCAACACCTACTACGCGCCGTCAGTCAAGGGCCGGTTCAGGATCTCGAGGGACAACGGGCAGAGCTCGGTGACGCTGGCCATGAGCAGCCTCAAGGACGAGGATTCCGCCGTTTATTTCTGCACCAAACGTGCTGGTTCTGGTGCTGGTTGGGCTGCTGCTGATGACATTGGTCATTCCCGTGGTTGGGGTGGTTTTGGCCTCACCCCCATCACCGTCTCCCACCTGTCCCCCTGCCCCAGACCCTTCCGCCCAGCCCCTGACCCCACTGGTGACCCTTTGTCCCACCTGGGACTGCTTTGGCCCCAAATCCCAACTCTTGGCCCCAAATCCCAACTCTTGGCCCCAAATCCCATCTCTTGGCCCCAAATCCCAACTCTTGGCCCCAAATCCCAACTCTTGGCCCCAAATCCCAACTCTTGGCCCCAAATCCCATCACTTGGCCCCAAATCCCAACTCCTGTCCCCAAATCCCAACTCTTGGCCCCAAATCCCAACTCTTGGCCCCAAATCCCAACTCTTCACCCCAAATCTCAGCTCTTGGCCCCAAATGCCAACTCTTGGCCCCAAACCAGGGCCTGTTCCAGCCTGAGCTCAGCCTTGTCCCTCAAATCCCAACCGCTGCCCCCAGACTTGTCCCGTTTGGCCCCAAATTTCCGCTGCTGGCACCGAGTCACAGCCGCCGACCCAAACCTGCCCCACTGGCCTCACGTCGGGACTTTGGGACCAAAATTCAAATCCTTGACCCCTCACCTCGGCCTGGGCCCAAATCTTGAGTGATTTGATGAAATTTGGGGAACAAGGGCCCCAAGCGTGGCCCCGAGGTGACATTTGGGGCAGAGGCCGGGCAGGGCTGGGCCAGAGGGGCAGGAACGGGGTCAGGGCTGGGGTTTGGGGTCAGGGCTGGGGTTTGGGGTCAGGGCTGGGGTTTGGGGAAGGGTCTGGGGTTTGGGGACAGGGCTGGGGTTTGGGGAAGGGTCTGGGGTTTGGGGTTGGGGGGACAGAGCGACGGGAGCTGGGCCAATACGATAGGCATCATTAGCAGCAGCACCAGCAGATTTGGCGCAGAAATAAACGGCGGAATCCTCGTCCCTGAGGCTGCTCATGGCCAGCGTCACCGAGCTCTGCCCGTTGTCCCTCGAGATTGTGAACCGGCCCTTGACTGACGGCGCGTAGGCGGTGTAAGCACCGCTGTAGATCCCTGCGACCCATTCCAGCGCCTGCCCGGGTCTCTGGCGGACCCAATACATGGTGAAACTCCCGAAACTGAACCCGGATCCTCGGCAGAGCAACGTCAGGGACCCGCCGGGGGGCTGGAGGTCCCCCCCGGACTCCAGCAGGGTCACGGCCGCCCGGAGCCCTGCGGGAACCAGGGGAGATGAATATTAATGAGATGGTAATGAGGGGTTGAGGGTATGTAAATGAGGAGGGCGGGGCTCACCGGGCAGGGCCAGGACAGGACGGAGCTCGAGGCCACGGCCGGGATGTGCCGGGGTCGGGGTCCTGGGGGGTCCCGGGGGTTGTTAACCGGGAGTTAATTGGGCAATCAACGGAGAAACGAGACACGGCTCTGTCCGATTAATTAATGAGTGGATTTGGGTTAATTGCAGGGTCTGAGGCACTGTAGGGGACTGGAAACCTCTGGTGGGGATTTGGGACCAAATCAGGGGAGTTTGGGGCAAAACCGGAGTCAGGATTTGGGTCCATTCCGGAGCTTTTCCCATCCCGGAGTCAGGATTTGGGTCCATTTTGGAGCTTTTCCCATCCCAGAGTCAGGATTTGGGTCCATTTTGGAGCTTTTCCCATCCCGGAGTCGGGATTTGGGTCCATTTTGGAGCTTTTCCCATCCCGGAGTCGGGATTTGGGTCCATTTTGGAGCTTTTCCCATCCCAGAGTCAGGATTTGGGTCCATTCCGGAGCTTTTCCCACCCCAGAGTCAGGATTTGGGTCCATTCCGGAGCTTTTCCCACCCCAGAGTCAGGATTTGGGTCCATTCCGGAGCTTTTCCCATCCCAGAGTCGGGATTTGGGTCCATTTTGGAGCTTTTCCCATCCCAGAGTCAGGATTTGGGTCCATTCCGGAGCTTTTCCCACCCCAGAGTCAGGATTTGGGTCCATTCCGGAGCTTTTCCCACCCCAGAGTCAGGATTTGGGTCCATTCCGGAGCTTTTCCCATCCCAGAGTCGGGATTTGGGTCCATTCCGGAGTTTTTCCCATCCCCATCTCCCCTGGTTCCCGCAGGGCTCCGGGCGGCCGTGACCCTGCTGGAGTCCGGGGGGGACCTCCAGCCCCCCGGCGGGTCCCTGACGTTGCTCTGCCGAGGATCCGGGTTCGATTTTGGGAATTTTGACATGTATTGGATCCGCCAGAGACCCGGGCAGGGGCTGGAATACGTCGCAGGGATCTACGGCAGTGGTGGCAGCACCTTCTACGCGCCGTCGGTGGGGGGCCGGTTCACGATCTCGAGGGACAACGGGCAGAGCTCGGTGACGCTGGCCATGAGCAGCCTCAGGGACGAGGATTCCGCCGTTTATTTCTGTGCCAAGGGTACCCGTGGTGCTTATGCTGAAAGCGCTGGTTTTGGTGACGTAAATCACGACGTCCCCAGCCCCCTCTCCTTGTCCCGCTGTCCCCAAATCCCAGACCCTTCCCCAATCCCAGACCCCTCCCCAATCCCAGACCCGTCCCCAATCCCAGACCCCTCCCCAATCCCAGACCCGTCCCCAATCCCAGACCCTTCCCCAATCCCAGACCCTTCCCCAATCCCAGACCCTTCCCCAATCCCAGACCCGTTCCCAATCCCAGACCCTTCCCCAATCCCAGACCCGTCCCCAATTCCAGACCCTTCCCCAATCCCAATCCCAGCCCAGCCCTTCCCCAATCCCAAACCCTTCCCCAGTCCCAGACCCTTCCCCAATCCCAGACCCTTCCCCAATCCCAGCCCAGCCCTTCCCCGTCCATCCCAGCCTGGCTCCGGCCCGGCCCCAGTTCTGCCCCGCCTGGCCCAAACCACAACTCCTGACCCCAAATCTCCGCTTTGCTCCCCAAAACGCTGCCCTGGAGGTCGGGCTTTGGGGCCGGGCCCGGCTCGGGGTCGGCGTCGGGGATCGGGGCCGGCGGCGGCAGCTTCGTGCCCCTCCTGGACCCCTCCCCTGCTCCCAAACCTGCCCCGTTTGCCCCCGCGCTGCCCACGGGCCCCAAACCCTCCCCTGCTCCTGCCCCGGTCTCCACTCCCGGCCCCAAATCCCGCCCTGGTCCCCAAAAGTGCCCCAAGGGTCGGGATTTGGGGGCAGCGGGGCAGGTTTGGGGCAGCGGCTGCGGCCGGGAGCCCAAAGTGCAGATTTGGGGCAAAATCGGGCGGGTTTGGTGCCAAGGCAGCTGGGTTTGGGCAGAACCAGTCGGGTTTGGGGTAGAACCAGTTGGGATTGGGGCAGAACCAGTTGGGTTTGGGGCAGAACCAGTTGGGTTTGGGGTAGAACCAGTCGGGATTGGGCAGAACCAGTCGGGTTTGGGGCAGAACCAGTTGGGATTGGGGCAGAACTAGTTGGGTTTGGGGATGAACCAGTCGGGTTTGGGGCAGAACCAGTTGGGTTTGGGGTAGAACCAGTTGGGGGTTTTGGGTCTGTGGTTGGAGATGGATTTTTGGATGGTTCAGGACAAATGATCCAAGGCTGAGGGAAAGGCCGAGATTTGGGAGAAGTGGTCAAAATTGTGGGGAAATTCGGGAGCTGGGACAGCAGAGGTGGACATTGGGGGAAAATGGCGAAATTTTGAGCTCAAATGCTGGGATTTGAGGCAGGATCACTGGGACTGGAGAAATTTGGTGACACCATGGGGAGAGGCGGGGACAAAACCAGCATCGTCACCAAAAGCAGCATCAGCGTTCCAATAATTGAAACGTCGGGCACAGAAATAAACGGCGGAATCCTCGTCCCTGAGGCTGCTCATGGCCAGCGTCACCGAGCTCTGCCCGTTGTCCCTCGAGATCCTGAACCGGCCCTTGACCGATGGTGCGTAGATGGTCGTGCCACCGGTGTTGCTGATGTGGGCGACGAATTCCAGCCCCTGCCCGGGTCTCTGGCGGATCCAGAACATGTCATGATTCCCGAAACTGAACCCGGATCCTCGGCAGAGCAACGTCAGGGACCCCCCGGGGGGCTGGAGGTCCCCCCCGGACTCCAGCAGGGTCACGGCCGCCCGGAGCCCTGCGGGAACGAGGGGAGATGAATATTAATGAGATGGTAATGAGGGGTTGAGGGTATGTAAATGAGGAGGGCGGGGCTCACCGGGCAGGGCCAGGACAGGACGGAGCTCGAGGCCACGGCCGGGATGTGCCGGGGTCGGGGTCCTGGGGGGTCCCGGGGGTTGTTAACCGGGAGTTAATTGGGCAATCAACGGATTGGCTCTGTCCTATTAATTAATGAGTGGATTTGGGTTAATTGCAGGGTCTGAGGCACTGTAGGGGACTGGAAACCTCTGGTGGAGATTTGGGACCAAAGCCGGGGAGTTTGGGGCAAAACCGGTGAAGGTTTGGGGATGGGGGAGAGGCCGTGACCCTGCTGGAGTCCGGGGGGGACCTCCAGCCCCCCGGGGGTCCCTGCGCCTCCTCTGCCGAGGCTCCGGGTTCAATTTCGGGAGTTTCACCATGTATTGTGTCCGCCAGAGACCCGGGCAGGGGCTGGAATGGGTTGCAGGGATCTACTACAGTGGTGCCAACACCTACTACACACCATCGGTCAAGGGCCGGTTCAGGATCTCGAGGGACGACGGGCAGAGCTCGGTGACGCTGGCCATGAGCAGCCTCAGGGACGAGGATTCCGCCGTTTATTTCTGTGCCAAAGATTCTCGTGCTAATGGTGGTGCTGCTGCTGGATATGTTGGAGGTGTTGGTGTTTGGGGTTTGGCCCCATACCTGTCCCCGTGTCCCCATTTGACCCCTTTTGACCCCGACTGTCCCCTGACCCTCCCCACCCCTCCCTCCCCCACGCCCCTCCCAAACCTGCCCCGTTTGCCCCCGCGCTGCCCACGGGCCCCAAACCCTCCCCTGCTCCTGCCCCGGTCTCCACTTCCGGCCCCAAATCCCGCCCTGGTCCCCAAAAGTGCCCCAAGGGTCGGGATTTGGGGGCAGCGGGGCAGGTTTGGGGCAGCGGCTGCGGCCGGGAGCCCAAAGTGCAGATTTGGGGCAAAATCGGGCGGGTTTGGTGCCAAGGCAGTTGGGTTTGGGCAGAACCAGTCGGGGTTGGGGTCATTGGTCACCATGGGTGGAAATGGGGGAGAGTTGAGAGCAAAGGTCAAGGGCTGGGGTTTGGAGAAGGGTCTGGGATTTTGGGCCAAGGGTGGACAAAACCGTGGGGGTGGCGACAAAACCATTGGCATCGTTATCAGCAGCGCCATTATGAGCACCCTTGGCACAGAAATAGGATCCGGAATCCTCGTCCCTGAGGCTGCTCATGGCCAGCGTCACCGAGCTCTGCCCGTTGTCCCTCGAGATCCTGAACCGGCCCCGCACCGACGGCGCGAAGGCGCTGCTGCCGCTGGGGTGGATCCCCGCGAGCCACTCCAGCCCCTGCCCGGGTCTCTGTCGGATCCAGCTCATCCCGAATTTTCCGAAATCGAACCCGGATCCGCGGCAGAGGAGGCGCAGGGACCCCCGGGGGGCTGGAGGTCCCCCCCAGACTCCAGCAGGGTCACGGCCGCTCCCCCATCCCCAAACCTTCACCGGTTTTGCCCCAAACTCCCCTGATTTGCTCCCAAATCCCCACCAGAGGTTTCCAGTCCCCTACAGTGCCTCAGACCCTGCAATTAACCCAAATCCACTCATTAATTAATTGGACAGAGCCAATCCGTTGATTGCCCAATTAACTCCCGGTTAACAACCCCCGGGACCCCCCAGGACCCCGACCCCGGCACATCCCGGCCGTGGCCTCGAGCTCCGTCCTGTCCTGGCCCTGCCCGGTGAGCCCCGCCCTCCTCATTTACATACCCTCAACTCCTCATTACCATCTCATTAATATTCATCTCCCCTCGTTCCCGCAGGGCTCCGGGCGGCCGGGACCCTGCTGGAGTCCGGGGGGGACCTCCAGCCCCCCGGCGGGTCCCTGACCTTGGTCTGCCGAGGCTCCGGGTTCGATTTCACAAAATTTGCCATGTTCTGGATCCGTGAGAGACCCGGGCAGGGGCTGGAATTCCTTGCGAGTATCAGCAGAAACAGTGGGAAAACCTTCTACGCGCCGTCGGTGCGGGGCCGGTTCACGATGACGAGCGACGACGGGCAGAGCTCGGTGACGCTGGCCATGAACAGCCTCAGAGACGAGGATTCCGCCGTTTATTTCTGCGCCAAATCTTCTGCCAGTGGTGCTACTCTTGGTCGTTTTGACCTCAACCTGATTTCTGCGTCCCCTTCTGTCCCCAAATCCCAGACCCTTCCCCCAAACTCCATCCCTGACCCCGTTCCTGCCCCTGTCCCAGCTCTGAACTGGTTCTGCCCCATGAAGAACCTCCAGGACGAGGATTCCGGATTTTATTTCCGTGCCCAATATTCTGGTGCTGCTCTAATTGTGAAGCCTCTGATCTTGGCGGTGGTTTCAGCCCGGCCTTTGTTGTTGGGCCCCCAAAAGTCCCGGTCCCCCCATCCCTCCCCCAGTCCTCCCCCTGTGACCCAATTCTTGGCTCTTTGTCCTCATTTCCCGGCCCCGAGCCGGGCCCGGGCCCAAAGCCCGACCTCCAGGGCAGCGTTTTGGGGAGAAAAGCGGAGATTTGGGGTCAGGAGTTGTGGTTTGGGCCAGGCGGGGCAGAACTGGGGCCGGGCCGGTGCCAGGCTGGGATGGACGGGGAAGGGCTGGGCTGGGATTGGGGAAGGGTCTGGGATTGGGGACGGGACTGGGATTGGGGAAGGGTCTGGGATTGGGGAAGGGTCTGGGATTGGGGACGGGTCTGGGATTGGGGACGAGGCTGGGATTGGGGAAGGGCTGGACTGGGATTGGGGACGGGGCTGGGATTGGGGCTGGGACTGGGATTGGGGAAGGGTCTGGGATTGGGGAAGGGTCTGGGATTGGGGACAGGGGACAGGGAGATGGGGCTGGGGCCAGCACGGGCACCGTCACCATAAGCAGCACCATAACCACCACCACCACCAGAAGCTTTGGCACAGAAATAAACGGCGGAATCCTCGTCCCTGAGGCTGCTCATGGCCAGCGTCACCGAGCTCTGCCCGTTGTCCCTCGAGATCCTGAACCGGCCCTTGACCGATGGTGCGTAACCGGTGTAACTACCAGTGTTGATCACCGCGAGCCATTCCAGCCCCTGCCCGGGTCTCTGGCGGACCCACATCATCCCGTAGCTCCCGAAATCGAACCCGGATCCTCGGCAGAACAACGTCAGGGACCCCCGGGGGGCTGGAGGTCCCCCCCGGACTCCAGCAGGGTCACGGCCGCCCGGAGCCCTGCGGGAACCAGGGGAGATGGGGATGAGGCGCAGGATCCGCACAGGAGGAGGAGGAGGAGGAGGGTTGGGAGGTGCTGAGGTCCCAGTTTGGGGCCCAGACTCCGGATTTCGGGACAAGAACCAAGATTCGGGCTCTGGCTGCGCTGCCGTGGGTTTTGGCTCTCACGTTTCCCGTTTCTCCCCCGCCCTGCGGGGCGGCTCTGAACTCCACGCCGAGGCCGGCGAGTTCCCCTCAGCCTCGGCTCAGACCCAACGATCCCGGACCAGCCCCCGAAACTGGGACAGAGCCGCAGATTTGGGCCAAAACTTCCAAAAAAGGGCGAATTGAGGAGAGCCGCGGGGGAGGATGGGAGTGCCTCAGCTGGAGCTGCGGTTGGACAATGAGCCCCAAAATGGAAATGGAGCCGGCGCTGCCCCAGCCCCTCGCAGCCGCTCTCCCCGGCTCCCCTCGGTTCCCTCCGGTGTCCCCAGGCCCTGCAGAGCCCTGGAGCAGCTCTGGTCCCGGCAGGAACCGGCACGGCCCCGGTGGGGATGGACGGTCCAGGGCTGGGCTGGGCTTTGGGGAAGGGTCAGGGATTTGGGGACAGCGGGGACACAAATCAGGGAGTGGAGCCAGCACTGGGGACTTCAACATAATCGGCAGAAAAACAACAACCGGCACCAGTTCCAGCAGATTTGGCGCAGAAATAAACGGCGGAATCCTCGTCCCTGAGGCTGCTCATGGCCAGCGTCACCGAGCTCTGCCCGTTGTCCCTCGAGATCCTGAACCGGCCCCGCACCGACGGCGCGTACCAAGCGCTGGCACCGTTTTCCCTGATCTCTGCCACCCATTCCAGCGCCTGCCCGGGTCTCTGGCGGACCCAATCCATGTTGAAATTCCCGAAATTGAACCCGGAGCCTCGGCAGAGCAACGTCAGGGACCCGCCGGGGGGCTGGAGGTCCCCCCCGGACTCCAGCAGGGTCACGGCCGCCCGGAGCCCTGCGAGAACGAGGGGAGATGGGGATGGGAAAAGCTCCGGAATGGACCCAAATCCTGACTCTGGGATGGGAAAAGCTCCGGAATGGACCCAAATCCTGACTCTGGGATGGGAAAAGCTCCGGAATGGACCCAAATCCTGACTCTGGGATGGGAAAAGATCCAGAATGGACCCAAATCCTGACTCTGGGATGGGAAAATCCCCCAAATTGACCCAAATCCCGACTCTTGGCCCCTCGTTCCCGCAGGGCTCCGGGCGGCCGTGACCCTGCTGGAGTCCGGGGGGGACCTCCAGCCCCCCGGCGGGTCCCTGACGTTGCTCTGCCGAGGCTCCGGCTTCGATTTTGGCAGTTTTGGGATGTATTGGATCCGCCAGAGACCCGGGCAGGGTCTGGAATGGCTCGCGGGGATCAACACTGGTGGCAGCACCTGGTACGCACCATCGTTCAAGGGCCGGGTCACGATCTCGAGGGACAACGGGCAGAGCTCGGTGACGCTGGCCATGAGCAGCCTCAGGGACGAGGATTCCGCCGTTTATTTCTGCGCCAAATCTCCTGGTTCTGGTGCTGGTTGGGCTGCTGCTGATGACATTGGTCATTCCCGTGGTTGGGGTGGTTTTGGCCTCGCCCCCATCACCGTGTCCCCCCTGTCCCCAAACCCCGGATCCTTCCGCCCAGCCCCTGACCCCACTGCTGACCCTTTGTCCCACCTGGGACTGCTTTGGCCCCAAATCCCAACTCTTGGCCCCAAATCCCAACTCTTGGCCCCAAATCCCAACTCTTGGCCCCAAATCTCCACTCTTGGCCCCAAATCCCATCACTTGGCCCCAAATCCCAACTCTTGGCCCCAAATCCCAACTCTTGGCCCCAAATCCCAACTCTTGGCCCCAAATCCCAACTCTTGGCCCCAAATCTCCACTCTTGGCCCCAAATCCCAACTCTTGGCCCCAAATCCCAACTCTTGGCCCCAGATCTCCACTCTTGGCCCCAAACCAGGCCCGGTTCCACCCTGAGCTCAGCCTTGTCCCTCAAATCCCAACCGCTGCCCCCAGATTTGTCCCGTTTGGCCCCAAATTTCGGCTGCTGGCACCGAGTCACAGCCGCCGACCCAAACCTGCCCCACTGGCCTCACGTCGGGACTTTGGGCCCAAAATTCAAATCCTTGACCCCTCACCTCGGCCTGGGCCCAAATCTTGAGCGATTTGATGAAATTTGGGCAACAAGGGCCCCGAGTGTTACCCCGAGGTGACATTTGGGGCAGAGGCCGGGCAGGGCCGGGCCAGAGGGGCAGGAACGGGGTCAGGGCTGGGGTTTGGGGAAGGGTCTGGGGTTTGGGGAAGGGTCTGGGGTTTGGGGAAGGGTCTGGGGTTTGGGGAAGGGTCTGGGGTTTGGGGAGGGGTCTGGGGTTTGGGGAAGGGCTGGGCTGGGTCTGGGTTTGGGGACAGGGCTGGGATTGGGGACGGGGGACAGGGAGATGGGGCTGGGGCCAGCACGGGCACCGTCACCATGACCAGCACCATAAGCAGCACCAGCGTTAAAAGATTTGGCGCAGAAATAAACGGCGGAATCCTCGTCCCTGAGGCTGCTCATGGCCAGCGTCACCGAGCTCTGCCCGTTGTCCCTCGAGATCCTGAACCGGCCCTTGACCGACGGCGCGTAGTCGGTGTAACCAGCACCGCTGTAGATCCTTGCCACCCATTCCAGCCCCTGCCCGGGTCTCTGTCGGACCCATTCCATTTGGTAACTCCCGAAATCAAACCCGGATCCTCGGCAGAGCAACGTCAGGGACCCGCCGGGGGGCTGGAGGTCCCCCCCGGACTCCAGCAGGGTCACGGCCGCCCGGAGCCCTGCGGGAACCAGGGGAGATGAATATTAATGAGATGGTAATGAGGGGGGGTGTGAGTATGTAAATGAGGATGGCGGTGTCATGGTTTGACACCGGCACAACGCCGGCGCCCCCGTGCCAATGTGATCCCTCCCTTGGACGCTGTGAAGTGGAATCCAGAACAGAGCAAAGCAGGCCCGAGCTTAATATCAGGGAAAAAATAAATCTTTATTAATCTACCGCGGCGCGTCCCCGCCCCAGATCCTCCTGCGGGGCGAGTAGGGCGAGTGGAAATTTAATTCCCCCCAATTGGCCCCAAATTCTCCCAGATTTGCTCCAAAATTCCCACAAATTGGACCCAAATAACCCAGGAATGGCCCCAAATTTAATTCCCCTGGATTTGCCCGGAATTCCACCAAATTGGCCCCAAAATCCCCCAAATTTGCCCCAAAATCCCCCAAGTTTGCCCCAAAATCCCCAGGATTGGACCCAAATAACCCAGGAATGGCCCCAAATTTAATTCCCCTGGATTTGCCGTAAAATCACCCAAATTGGCCCCAAAATCCCCCAAGTTTGCCCCCAAATTCCACCAAATTGGACCCAAATAACCCAGGAATGGCCCCAAATTTAATTCCCTGCATTGGCACCAAATTCCACTGGATTTTCCCCAAATTCCCCCAAATTGGCCCCAAAATCCCCCAAATTTGCCCCAAAATTCCCACAAATTGGCCCCAAATAACCCAGGAATGGCCCCAAATTTAATTCCCCTGGATTGGCCGCAAATTCCCACAAATTGGCCCCAAAATCCTCCAAGTTTGCCCCAAAATTCCCACAAATTGGACCCAAATAACCCAGGAATGGCCCCAAATTTAATTCCCCTGGATTTGCCCCAAATTCCACCAAATTGGCCCCAAATTCCCCCAAATTGGCCCCAAAATTCCCAGGATTGACCCCCAATTCTCCTGGATTTGCCCCAAATTTCTCCAAATTAGCCCCAAATTCCCTGGGAATGACCCAAAATTTAATTCCCCCAAATTGGCCTCAAATTTCCCCAAATTTGCCCCAAATTCCTCAGGAATGTCCCCAAATTTAATTCCCCTGGATTTGCCCCAAATTCCCCCAAATTTTCCCCAAATCTCCCCCCGAATTTCCCGGCATCCCAAACTTCCTCAAACCCCGCAATTAACCCCAAACCCGCTCATTAATTAACCGGATAAATCCCAATTAACGTCTCATTAACGACCCCCAAAACCCCCTGGGAGGGACCCCGACCCCTGAACGGGTTTTTCCCAAATCTCCCGAATTTTCCCCCAAATTCCCAACTCTCACTCCCTGATTTTCACCGTTTTTTGGGAATTTTTGGGGCAAACCCTCAGGATTTTGGAGCCAATTTGGGGGAATTTGGGGCCATTCCTGGGAATTTTGGGGTCAATTTGGGGGAATTTGGGGCCAATTTGGGGGAATTTGGGGCCAATCCAGGGAATTAAATTTGGGGATAATTTGGGGGAATTTGGGGCAAATCTGGGAGAATTTGGGGCCAATTTGGGGGAAATTGGGGCCAATCCAGGGGAATTAAATTTGGGGAAAGTCTGGCAAAATTTGGGGTAATTTGGGGTTAATTTGGAGGAATTTGGGGCCAATCCAGGGAATTAAATTTGGGGAAAAATTGGCGGAATTTGGGGCAAATCCATGGGAATTAAATTTGGGGCAAATTTGAGGAAATTTGGGGCCAATTTGGGAGAATTCGCGGCCATTCCCGGGTCGCTGATTTTGGGGCAAATCTCAGAGATTTTGGCTCTCAATCCGCAGAAATTTGGGGCAAAACCTCCCAAAATTCGGGCACCAATCGCGGCCTCGCCTCTCAAATTTCACTTTTTTCACCCAAATCTCCGCGCTTTTACCCCAAAATTCGCATTTTTGGCCCCAAATTCGCGGCCCCGGCCGGTCCCGCTCCCAAATTTCCGATTTTTTCCCCGATTTGCCCCAAAATTGCCCAAATTTCGCTCTCGCGGCGCCCCCTGGCGGCCGAGTTTGGATTTTCCCGCCCCAAAAGCGGCGGCGGTGACGTCACCAAATGACTAATTAATCGCAATTAATTAATTCCGCCCCGTTATTTCTTTATTTAATCGGGGTTTCTTTCCCCCCGATTTAATCGCTTTTTAATCCATTAATTGCTTAATTGGGCGCCCGCTCACCTAATTAATGAGTTGGTTGATTAATTAATTAATTAATTAGGGTGGCCGTTCGTTAATTAATTAATTAGATTTGGCCGCTAGTGGATTTCTAATTAAATAAATTATTACATGAAGTTTTAAATAAAGTTTTAAATAATGGTCCTTTATAAATCAAATAATTAATTGCCCGTAATTAATTAAGTATTTTTATTAGCCAATTAATTAATTGCATTCCTTTGATTAACCCCGATTAATTAATTAATCGGACCCCCCGTGATCGATCCTAATTAACCCCTCGTTAATTAATTAATTACGCCCGTGATTGTCCCCTATTATCATTAATTAATTAGGCTCCTTGATCCCAATTAATTAATTAATATATAGGATGCCCGTGATTAATGCCGATTAATTAATTAATTAATTAAACGGATGCCTGTTATTAACACTGAGCCACTAATTAATTACTTGGACAAATTGCCATTAATTACTAAATAAATAAATTCATTAGATGCCTGCAATTAACACCGGGCCCATTAATTAATTAATTGGACTCTGGCAATTAACTGGGAACTATTAATGAATGGAATGGATGCCCACAATAGTAATTAATTAATTTAATCAGCTCTATTAATTAATGAACTGGACTCTTGCCCTTAACCGAGATAAAATAATTAATGAACCAGAAATTAATTGGGCCCTATTAATTAATTAATTGGACACTTGCAATTAATTCAGACCCATTAATTAATGAAATGGACTCTTGTAATTAACTGGGACCTATTAATTAACGAACCTGGGACCTTTTAATTAATGAACTGGACTCTTGTAATTAACCGAGACCCATTAATTAATGAACCTGCAATTAACTGGGACCCATTAATTAACAAATTGAATGCCTGTAATTAACCATGCCCTATTAATTAAGCCAATTAATTAACCCCTGAAATTACCCAAACCCCATTAATTAATGAACCGGACTCTTGCAATTAACCCAGATCCATTAATTAATGAACTGGCAATTAACTAGGACCCATTAATTAACAAACCAAACCCCTCCAATTACCCAAAACCCATTAATTAAACATCTGCCATTAACCGAGGCCCATTAATTAACCCCCTCCAATTACCCAAACCCCATTAATTAACTCCTTCCAATTACCCAAAACCATTAATTAACCCACTCCAATTACCCAAAACTCATTAATTAAGCATCTGCCATTAGCCGAGGCCCATTAATTAACAAACTGGACTCTTGCAATTAACTGGGCCCCATTAATTAAACCCCTGTAATTAACCGAGACCCATTAAACTACTCCAATTAACTGAGACCCATTAATTAACAAAGTGGACTCTTGCAATTAACCGAGACCCATTAATTAAACCCCTTGTAATTAACTGTGCCCCATTAATTAAACCCCTGCAATGAACTGAAACCCATTAATTAAATTACTCCAATTAACCCAGACCCATTAATTAACAAACCGAAACCCTCCAATGGCCCAAAACCCATTAATTAACCCCCTCCAATTAACCCTTTTCCCGCCAAAACCCCCCAAAAAGGGGCGTGTCCCCCCAAAATTACCGTATTTCCCCAAAAAAGTGGCCCTCAAAAAATTACTGTATTTCCCCAAAAAATGCCCCCCAAAAATTACCGTATTTCCCAAAAAAAGTGTCCCCCCAAAATTTACCGTATTTCCCAAAAAAGTGGGCGTGTCCTCCCAAAAAATTACCGTATTCTCCCCCCAAAAATTACCATATTTCCCAAAAATCACCGTATTTCCCCAAAAAATTACCATATTCCCCCAAAAATCACTGTATTCCCCCCAAAAGTGGGCGCGTCCCCCCAAAATTACCATATTTCCCCAAAAAATCACAGTATCGCCCCAAAAATGGGCGTGTCCCCCAAAAAATTACCGTATTCCCCCCAAAAATCACAGTATCTCCCCAAAAATTACCGTATTCCCCCCAAAATTACCGTATACCCCCCAAAAATGAACGTATTTCCCAAAAAGTGGGCGTGTCCCCCCAAAAATTACCGTATCCCACCAAAAATGGATGTGTCCCCCAAAAAATCACAGTATCTCCCCAAAAAATGACCGTACTTCCCAAAAAATTATTGTATTCCACAAAAAATTACCATAATTCCCCAAAAATCACCATATACTCCAAAAAAATGAAAGTATTCCCCAAAAAGTGGGCGTGTCCCCCCAAAAATCACAGTATCCCCCCAAAAATGGACGTGTCCCCCAAAAAATGACCGTATCTCCCAAAAATTACCGTATTTCCCAAAAAATTATTGTATTTCCTAAAAAATTACCATATACTCCACAAAAATTACTGTATAACCCCCAAAATTACCGTATACCCCCCAAAAATGAAAGTATTCCCCAAAAAAGTGGGCGTGTCCCCCAAAAAATCTCAGTATCTCCCCAAAATTACTGTATTTCCAAAAAAATTATCGTATTCCACAAAAAATTACCATATACTCCACAAAAATTACCATATACAGCCCAAAAATGAATGTATTCCCCCAAAAAGTGGGCGTGTCCCCCCAAAAATCACAGTATCCCCCCAAAAATGGACGTGTCCCCCAAAAAATCGCAGTATCTCCCCAGAATTACTGTATTTCCCAAAAAATTACCACATTCCCCCCAAAAATCACAGTATCTCCCAAAAAATTACCATATACTCCAAGAAAATTACCGTATGCCCCCAAAAATTACCGTATTCCCCCAAAAAGTGGGCGTGTCCCCCCAAAAATCGCAGTATCTCCCCAAAATTGCCGTATTTCCCAACAAATTACCGTATACTCCACAAAAATTACCGTATACCGCCCAAAAATGAAAGTATTGCCCCAAAAAGTGGGCGTGTCCCCCAAAATCAACACGTCTGCCCCAAAGTGGGCGTGTCCCCCCAAAAAAGTGGGCGTGTCCCCCCCAAAAGTGGGCGTGTCCCCCCGCAAAGCGCGCCGTCCGCCGCCGATAAAAGCCGGGGCGCGGCGCCACCGCCGGCACCGATGGCGGCCATGGCCCCCGAGCGCGGCGCCGGCGCCGTCCTGGCCCTGCTGGCCCTGCTGGCCGTGCCCGGTGCGCCCCGCCCTCCCTCCCCTCCATAAGCCCCTCCCCTCCTCATTACCATCTCATTAATATTCATCTCCCTCGTTCCCGCAGGGCTCCGGGCGGCCGTGACCCTGCTGGAGTCCGGGGGGGACCTCCAGCCCCCCGGCGGGTCCCTGCGCCTCCTGTGCCGGGCGGGCGCCGGCGCGGCGCCGGCGGCGCTGGTTTGGGTGCGGCAGCGCGCCGGCGCCGGGCTGGAGGCGCTGGGCGGCGCCGGGAGGTTCACGGTGAAGGTCGGTGGTGGTGGAGGGCGAGGAGGAGGTTGGGCGGTGTTGGAAGGGGAACGGCTGGAGGACGGCGATTCCGGCGTTTATTTCTGCGGCGCTCACGGCGGCGCCGGGCGGGGCGCGGCGGTGGCGGGAAACCGGGGTGGGGGGGGTTGGTCGCGGTTGGGTTGGGTTGGGTTGGGTTGGGTGGAAGAGGAAGAGGGGGTTGGGTTGGTCATGGTTGGGTTGGTCACGGTTGGGTTGGGTTGGGTGGAAGAGGAAGAGGGGGTTGGGTTGGTCACGGTTGGGTTGGGTTGGGTGGAAGAGGAAGAGGGGGTTGGGTTGGTCACGGTTGAGTTGGGTTGGTCACGGTTGGGTTGGGTTGAGTTGGGTTGGGTGGAAGAGGAAGAGGGGGTTGGGTTGGTCACGGTTGAGTTGGGTTGGGTTGGGTTGGGTGGAAGAGGAAGAGGGGTTGGGTTGGTCACGGTTGGGTTGGGTTGGGTTGGGTGGAAGAGGAAGACTGGGTTGGGTTGGTCACGGTTGGGTTGGGTTGGGTGGAAGAGGAAGACGGGGTTGGGTTGGTCACGGTTGAGTTGCGTTGGGTGGAAGAGGAAGAGGGGGTTGGGTTGGTCACGGTTGGGTTGGGTTGGGTTGGGTTGGGTGGAAGAGGAAGAGGGGTTGGGTTGGTCACAGTTGGGTTGGGTTGGGTTGGGTGGAAGAGGAAGAGGGGGTTGGGTTGGTCACGGTTGGGTTGAGTTGGGTTGGGTTGAGTTGGGTTGGGTGGAAGAGGAAGAGGGGGTTGGGTTGGTCACGGTTGAGTTGCGTTGGGTGGAAGAGGAAGACGGGGTTGGGTTGGTCACGGTTGGGTTGAGTTGGGTTGGGTGGAAGAGGAAGAGGGGGTTGGGTTGGTCACAGTTGGGTTGGGTTGGGTTGGGTGGAAGAGGAAGAGGGGGTTGGGTTGGTCACGGTTGGGTTGGGTTGAGTTGGGTTGGGTGGAAGAGGAAGAGGGGGTTGGGTTGGTCACGGTTGAGTTGGGTTGGGTTGGGTTGGGTGGAAGAGGAAGAGGGGTTGGGTTGGTCACGGTTGGGTTGAGTTGGGTTGGGTGGAAGAGGAAGAGGGGGTTGGGTTGGTCACAGTTGGGTTGGGTTGGGTTGGGTGGAAGAGGAAGAGGGGGTTGGGTTGGTCACGGTTGGGTTGGGTTGAGTTGGGTTGGGTGGAAGAGGAAGAGGGGGTTGGGTTGGTCACGGTTGAGTTGGGTTGGGTTGGGTTGGGTGGAAGAGGAAGAGGGGTTGGGTTGGTCACGGTTGGGTTGGGTTGGGTTGGGTGGAAGAGGAAGACTGGGTTGGGTTGGTCACGGTTGGGTTGAGTACATCATGGTTGAGTTGAGTTGGGTTGGGTGGAAGACAAAGTGGAAGATGAAGAGGTTGGGTTGGTCATGGTTGGGTTGAGTTGGGTTGGGTTGGTCATGGATGGGTGGAAACGGAGACGAAGATGGAGTTGGGTTGGGTTGGGTTGGTCATGGTTGACTGGAAGAGGAAGAGGAAGAGGAAGAGGAAGAGGAAGAGGAAGAGGAAGAGGAAGAGGAAGAGGAAGAGGAAGAGGAAGAGGAAGAGGAAGAGGAAGAGGAAGAGGAAGAAAAGGACGAAGACGAAGACGAAGACGAAGACGAAGACGAAGACAAAGAGGGGGTTGGGTTGGTCACGGTTGAGTTGGGTTGAGTTAGAAGAGGAAGAGAAGGTTGGTCATGGTTGGCTTGGCTTGGGTTGGAGAAGGTCCAAAAGTTGGGTTGGGTTGGGTTGGGTCGGTCATGGTTGACTGGAAGAGGAAGATGAAGACAAAGAGGAAGATGAAGACGGAGCTCGATTGAGTTGGGTTGGTCATGGTTGGGTTGGGTTAAGACCCTTCCATTGACCTTGAGGTTCTTCCATTGACCTTGAGACCCTTCCATGAAGCCCAAGACCCTCGGGACGGACGTCGGCGCCTTTCGGCCGATTTCAGCTGCTTTTGACCGATTTTGGCACTTTTTGGCCATTTTTTGTCTCTTTTGGGTCCATTTTGTCACTTTTTGCCAATTTTTGTCTTTTTTGGCCGATTTTTCGGCTCCTTTGGCTTAATTTTGGTTGCTTTGGGCCAATTTGGTATTTTTGGCCGATTTTGGTTCTTTTTTGCCAATTTTTGGCTCTTTTGGGTCATTTTTTGGCTCTTTTGGGTTAATTTTGGAACTTTTTGGCCAATTTTGGTTCTTTCGAGCCAATTTTGGCACTTTTTGGTCAATTTTTGTCTCTTTTGGATCAATTTTGGCTCTTTTGAGTCAATTTTGGTTCTTTTTGCCTGATTTTGGCTTTTCTGAGTTAATTTTTGTTGTTTTGGGCCAATTCTGTCTTTTTGGCCAATTTTGGTTCTTTTTGGCCATTTTTTGTCTTTTTTGGGTCAATTTTGTCACTTTTTGGACAATTTTGGTTCTTTTTCGCCAATTTTTGTCTCTTTTTGGCCAACTTTGCCTCTTTTCACCATCCCCCCCAAATTTTGCCTCTTTTTGGCCGTTTTCACCCCAAACCACCTCCTTTTCCCCATTTCTGCCTCAAAAATAACCCAAAATTCCGAATTTCCACATTTTTGTACACAAAAAAGCACAAAAAAGGCTCAAATTTCCCCACATTTTCCATTTCCTCCATTTCCTCCCCATTTTCCCTTTTCCCGGTGAAATCCCCCCAAAAAAGTCACAAAAATCCCATTTTTGTTCACAAAAAGCACAAAAATCACATTTTTCTCACACAAAAACACAAAATCGCTTCTATTTCCCCAAATTTGTCCAATTTCCCCGATTTCCCCCCATTTTTTCCCTTTTCCCAGTGAATTCCACCCAAAAAAGGTCTCAAAAATCACATTTTTGGTACAAAAACCCGGTTTCATTTCCACATTTTCTCCCCTTTTCCCCCTATTCTTTTAATTTTCCCGTTTTTTCCCTTTCCCACCAAAAAAATCTAAATTTTCCCCCATTTCACCCCCCAAAAATCTCAATTTTCCCTAATTTTCCCATTTTCCCCCCAAATTTCCCCCATTTTTACCTATTTTCCCTCAATTTTCACTCATTTCCCCCAATTTTTCATATTTTTCCAATTTTTCCCCATTTCCCCCCCGTTTTCCCCCATTTCCCCCCATTTCCCCCTTTTTCCTCCAAAATCCCTCCAATTTTCCCCATTTTTTCCCATTTTCCCCCAAAAAAATTCCCCATTTTTTCCCCATTTCCCATTTTCCCCCTATTTTTTTCCTATTTTCCCCATTTTCCCTCCCATTTCCCCAATTTTCCTATTTTTTCCAATTTTTTCCTTTTTTATTTCCAATTTTCCCCATCCCCCCATTTTTCCCATTTTCCCTGATTTTCCCCCAATTTTTCCCCATTTTTTCCCATGTTCCCCCATTTTTCTCCTTATTTCCCCATTTTCCCCCAATTTTTCACCAGTTTTCCCAGTTTTCCCCATTTTCCCACAATGTTCCCCAATTTATTCCTATTTTTCCCCATTCTCCCCTTTTTTCCCATTTTTCCCCATTTTCCCTCAATTTTCCCCCCATTTTCCCCAATTTTTCTCCATTTTTTCCCATTTCCCCCCATTTTTCCCAATTTATTTCTATTTTCCCCATTCCCCCACAATTTTCCCCCATTTCTTCCCATTTTACCCCATTTTTTACCCATTTCCCCCATTTTTACCCATCTCCCCACAAGTTTTCCCCATTTTCCCCATATTTTTCCCAATTTATTCCCATTTTTCCCCATTTCCCCCCATTTCCCCCATTTTCCCCATTTTTCCCATTTTTCCCCATTTTTTCCCATTTCCCCCAATTTTCCCCATTTCCCCCATTTCCCCCCAATTTTTCCCATTTTTCCCCATTTCCCCCCACTTTTTCCCATTTTTCCCAATTTCCCCCCATTTCTCTCCCATTTTCCCCATTTCCCCCCATTTTTACCCATTTTCCCCCATTTTTCCCAATTTATTTCTATTTTCCCCATTCCCCCACAATTTTTCCAGATTTTCTCCCATTATTCCCCATTTTCCCCCATTTTTCCCCATATTTTTCCCAATTTTTTCCCATTTTTCCCCATTTCCCCCCATTTCCCCCATTTTTCCCCAATTTCCCCCATTTTTCCCATTTTTCCCCATTTTCCCCCATTTCCCCCCATCATTCCCCCCCCCTCCCCTCCCCCACCTCCCTTTTTGACCAATTTCCCCTTTTCTGGCCCCAAATCGGGGCCGGTTTTTGGGCGCCGCCGTTTCACCGTGGCAGCGGCGCCGCCGCCGGCGCTGCTGCTCCCGGGGGCGCGCGCGGCCCCAAAAACCCCAAAGCCCCAAAATCCCCCAATTTCACCCCAAAATCCCCTTTTTCCCAAATCCGGGCGTTTTTAACCCAAATCCCCCCTTTAACCCCCAACCCCCCCCCAGATTTTCCCATTTTTTTGGCTTTTTTCCCCCAAAAATCTCAATTTTTCCTATTTTTCCCCCATTTTTTCCCCATTTTTCCCCTTTTCCCCAAAAATATCTCGATTTTTTTCCAATATTCCCCATTTTTCCCCAAATCCACCGATTTTTCCCCATTTTTCCCCTTTTCCCCAAAAATATCTCGATTTTTTTCCAATTTTCCCTATTTTTCCCCAAATTCCACCGAATTTTCCCCATTTTTCCCCTTTCCTCCCCAAAATCTCAAATTTTTCCATTTTTTCCCATTTTTCCCAAATCCCACCAAATTTTTCCCATTTTTCCCCTTTTCCTCCAAAAAATCTCGAAGTTTTCCATTTTTTTCCCAATTTTTCCCCAAATCCCACCAAAATTTTTCCCTTTTCCCACAAAAAATCTCAAAATTTTCCCATTTTTTCCCATTTTCCACCCAAAAATCTCATTTTTTCCATTTTTCCCATTTCCTCCCTTTTCCCCCAAAATCTCAATTTCCCCCCATTTTTCCCCATTTTCCCCTTTTTTCCCTTTTTTTCCCATTTTTTCCCATTTTTTCCCCATTTTTTCAATTTTTCCCATTTTTCCCTTTTTTCTCATTTTTTCCCTTTTTTCCCCATTTTTCCCCATTTTTCCCATTTTCCCCAATTTTCCCCCCAATCCCAATTCCATTTTCCCATTTTCCGGTGAAATCCACCCAAAAAAAAAAAACAAGTCACAAAAATCGCACCAAAATTGTTCAATTCCCACATTTTCCTTTTTTCCCCCCCAAAAAAACCCCAAAAAATAAAAATAACAACAACAAAAAAAAAGACAACCCCGACCCCCACAAAAAATCCCAAATTCCGAAAAAAACTCCACAAAACCCCCCAAAATTTCCACAAAAAAACCCGAAAAAATTCAAAATAACAAAAAAATCCCCCAAACCCCCCAAAATTCCCCCCCAAAAACCCCAAAAATAACAAAAAATCCCCAAACTTCCCTCAAAAACCAACAAAAAACCCAAAAATCACAAAACCCCCCCAAATCCCCAAAATGCCCGAAAATCCCCAAAACCGCCCCTAAAAAATGAAATTTTTTTTTTTTTTGCCCCATTTTCCCGGTTTTTTTCCCCACATTTTCTCGGGATTTTTTTCCCGGGTTTTTCCTGGGTTTTTCCCCATTTCCCCAGTTTTTTTCCCGGTTTTTTTCCCGCGGTTTTTTTCCATTTTCCCGGGTTTTCCCGGGTTTTTTTCCCCGCGGTTTTTTTTCCATTTTCCCGGGTTTTTCTCGGGTTTTTCCCGGTTTTTTTCCCGGGTTTTCCCGGGTTTTTTTTCCGCGGTTTTTTTTCCATTTTCCCGGGTTTTTCCCGGGTTTTTTCTCCACATTTTCTCGGGATTTTTTCCTCGGTTTTTTTCCCCCGCGTTATTTTTCCATTTTCTCGGGATTTTTTCCCCGCGTTTTCCCCATTTTTCCGTTTTTTTCCCATTTTCCTGTCCCGTGGGGGTTTTCCCGGTTTTCCCGGGTTTCTTTCCCGGTTTTTTTCCCGGTTTTCGGGATTTTGGCGCGGGATTTTCCCGTTTTTTCCCGGTTTCGGGGTTTTGGCGCGGTTTTGTCCCGTTTTTCCCCGTTTTTTCCCGTTTTTTTTCCCGGTTTTTCCCGGCCGGGTTTTGTCCCGTTTTTCCCCGTTTCTGTCCCGGTTTTGTCCCGGTTTTTCCCCGTTTTTTCCCCATTTTCCCGGCCGGGTTTTGTCCCGTTTTTTCCCGCCCGGTTTTGTCACGGTTTTATCCCGTTTTTGTCCCGGTTTTGTCCCGGTTTTTCCCCGTTTTCCCGGCCGGGTTTTGTCCCGGTTTTGTCCCGGTTTTTTCCCGTTTTCCCCCGTTTTTTCCCCGTTTTCCCGGCCGGGTTTTGTCCCGGTTTTTTCCCGCCCGGTTTTGTCCCGGTTTTTTCCCGCCCGGTTTTGTCCCGTTTTTCCCGCCCGGTTTTATCCCGTTTTTATCCCGGTTTTATCCCGGTTTTCTCCGCCCGTTTTTGTCCCGTTTTTCTCCGTTTTATCCCGGTTTTATCCCGTTTTTCCCCGCCCGTTTTTATCCCGTTTTATCCCGGTTTTATCCCGTTTTATCCCGGTTTTATCCCGTTTTTTCCCGCCCGATTTTGTCCCGGTTTTGTCCCGTTTTTATCCCGTTTTTATCCCGGTTTTATCCCGGTTTTATCCCGTTTTTTCCCGCCCGATTTTGGCCCGGTTTTGTCCCGGTTTTGTCCCGGTTTTGGCCCGGTTTTGGCGCGGTTTATCCCGGTTTTATCCCGTTTTTTCCCGCCCGATTTTGTCCCGGTTTTGTCCCGGTTTTGTCCCGGTTTTGGCGCGGGTTCCCGCCCGGCCCCGCCCGCCGTGGGTCGCTATTGACGCCTGGGGCGGCGGCACCGCGGTCACCGTGGCCACAGGTGAGTCCCAGCTCCAAAATCGCCCCTTTTCACCCCAAAATCATCCCCAATTCCCGCTTCCCACCCCAAAATTCCCATTTCCCGCCCCCAAATTATCCCAAATTCCCACTTTCCCCCCCAAAATCGCGATTTTCCCCCCCGAAATCGCGATTTTCCCCCCCAAAATCGCGATTTTTCACCCCGAAATTATCCCAAATTCCGACTTTTTATCCCAAAATCGCGATTTTTCACCCCGAAATTCCGATTTTTCGCCCCGAAATTATCCCAAATTCCGACTTTTTATCCCAAAATCGCGATTTTTCACCCCGAAATTCCGATTTTTCGCCCCGAAATTATCCCAAATTCCGACTTTTTATCCCAAAATCGCGATTTTTCACCCCAAAATTCCCATTTTTCGCCCCAAAATCATCCCAAATTCCCCTTTCCCACCCCGAAATTCCGATTTTTCGCCCCGAAATTATCCCAAATTCCGACTTTTTATCCCAAAATCGCGATTTTTCACCCCAAAATCATCCCAAAATTCCCATTTTTCACCCCAAAATTATCCCAAAATTCCCCTTTTCCGCCTCGAAATTCCGACTTTTTAACCCCGAAATTCCGATTTTTCGCCCCGAAATTATCCCAAATTCCGACTTTTCATCCCAAAATCGCGATTTTTCACCCCAAAATTCCCATTTTTTATCCCGAAATTATCCCAAATTCCCATTTTTCACCCCAAAATTATCCCAAAATTCCCCTTTTCCGCCCCGAAAATTCCGATTTTTCACCCCAAAATTCCGATTTTTCTCCCCGAAAATATCCCAAATTCCGATTTTTCACCTCAAAATTCCGATTGTTTTTACCCCAAAATCGCGACTTTTTCACCCCAAAATTCTGATTTTTTTTTCCCCACCGAAAATTCCGACTTTTCATCCCAAAATTCCGATTTTTTCACTCCAAAATCCCGACTTTTCACCCCGAAATCCAAATTTTTCACCCCCAAATTATCCCAAATTCCGACTTTTCACCCCAAAATTCCCATTTTCCACCCCGAAATTCAATTTTTTTCATCCCCAAAATTCCCCCAAATTCAGATTTTTTTTTTTGCCCAAAAATTTCTGATTTTTTTCACCCCAAAATCGCGATTTTCACCCCAAAATTGTGATTTTTTTAACCCTTAAATTGTGATTTTTTTTTTACCCAAAAATCGCGATTTTTAACCCCAAAATTCTGACTTTTCCCCCCAAAATTTCTATTTTTTTTTACCCGAAAATTCCGGTTTTAACCCCAAAAATCGCGATTTTTTTACCCCAAAATTTTGATTCTTTTTTCCCCCAAAATGTTGATTTTTTTTTTATCCCAAAATTGAAAATTTTTAACCCCAAAATCCCCCGAATTCACCCCAAAATTCGCCTCCCCCCCCCAAAACCCCCCGGGAGCGTTTGGCGGGAAAATGGGGGGGGGGGGGAATTTGGCGGGAAAATCGGGGGGGTTTGGCGGGAAAATCGGGGGGGTTTGGCGGGAAAATTTTGGGGTTTTTTTTAAGGACAAAAATTTGAATTTTTAGGGGCAAAAACTTGAATTTTTTAGGTGAAAAATTCGAATTTTTAGGGACAAAAATTTGAATTTTTAGAGATAAAAAATTTGATTTTTTAAGGATAAAAAATTTGATTTTTTAGGGACAAAATTTTGAATTTTTTGGGTGAAAAATTCGAATTTTTAGGGGCAAAAATTTGAATTTTTTAGGTGAAAAATTCGAATATTTAGGGACAAAAATTTGAAATTTTAGGGACAAAAAATTCTAATTTTTAGGGGCAACATTTTGAAATTTTAGGGATAAAATTTTGAATTTTTGAGGTGACAAAAATCGAATTTTTTAGGTTCAAAAATTCGCCTTTTTAAGGGTAAAAATCGGATTTTTTTAGGTGAAAAATTCGGATTTTTAGGGTTGAAAAATTGGACTTTTTGTGGCGGAATTTTTCATTTTTAGGGCGAAAAATTCGGATTTTAGGTCGAAAAATGTGAGGATTTTTCGTTTAAAATTCAACATTTAAAAATCATTAAAAACCCAATTAAAAATTGATTAAAAATCCAATTAATGTGATTAAAACGTGATTAAAAATTGATTAAAATCAAATTAAAGTCGATTAAAAACTCAATTAAAAATCTGATTAAAACCTAATTAAAGCTAATTAAAAACAAATTAATATTTGATTAAAATTTGATTAAAATTCGATTAAAATTTAATTGAAAATCGATTAAAAATCAAATTAAATAAATAAAAATACAATTAAAACCTAATTAAAACCCAATTAAAACTCAGATTAAAATCGATTAAAAGTTGATGAAAATTAATAACATTTTGATTAAAAATCGATTAAAATCAATTAAAAATCAGAGAAAAAATTTGATTAAAACCCAATTAAAAATCAAATTAAAATCGATTAAAATTTGATGAAAATTAATAAAATTTTGATTAAAAATTGATTAAAATAAATTAAAAATCAGATTAAAAATTTGATTAAAACCCAATTAAAAATCAAATTAAAATAGATTAAAATTTGATGAAAATTAATAAAATTTTGATTAAAAATCGATTGAAATCGATTAACAATCAATTTAAAATCAATTTAAAATCAATTAAAAATCAGAGAAAAATTTTGATTAAAACCCAATTAAAAATCAATTAAAATCGATTAAAATTTGATGAAAATTAATAAAATTTTGATTAAAAATCGATTGAAATCGATTAACAATCAATTTAAAATCAATTTAAAATCAATTAAAAATCAGAGAAAAATTTTGATTAAAACCCAATTAAAAATCAATTAAAATCGATTAAAATTTGATGAAAATTAATAAAATTTTGATTTAAAATGCATTAAAAATTGATTAAAAATCAATTTTAAGTCAATTAAAACCCACTTAAAAATCAGATTAAAAATCAGATTAAAACCCAATTAAAATTCAAATTAAAACCGATTAAATTTGGATTAAAAATGGATTAAAAATTGAATTTTTTCCCCCAAAATTTCGCTGCGGAACCGAAACCACAGAGGCCCCAAAAAGGGGAAATTTTGCCCCAAAAATGTTCCGAAAACAACAAAAAAAGGGGAAATTGGGGCTTTTTGGGGGAAATTCCCAATTTTGGCGAAAACAACACCTGGGGGAGGAAAACGGGGCAAAAAATCGAATTTTGGGTGAAAAAATGAAGATTTTTGGTCAAAAATTAAGGATTTTAGAGGGGAAAAATAGGAATTTTTCAGGTAGAAAAAATCGGATTTTTTTAGAGGAAGAAAATTGAATTTTTGGGGGGAAATTTGGGTTAAAATTGAGGATTTTTGGGTCAAAAATTTGGGTTTTTTTAGGGGGGGAAATTGCATTTTTTGGGGAATTTTGGGTTTAAAAATGAGAATTTTGGGTCAAAACATTCGAGGTTTTAGAGGGAAAAAAATTGAATTTTTTGGGTTTAAAAATGAGAATTTTTGGGTCAAAATTTGGCTTTTTTGGGGGGAAAAAATTTAAGTTTTGGAGGAGCTTTTGGGTTTAAAAATGAGAATTTTGGGCCAAATTTTTGGGGTTTTTTAGGGGGAAAAATCGAATTTTCGGGCAGAAAAATTCGGGTTTTGGAGAAAAAAATTTGAATATTTTTTGGGGGAATTTTAATCGATTTTAATTGGTTTTAATTTGGGTTTTAATTGATTTTTAATGGAATAATTTGGGGTGTTTATGGGAATTAATTCGGTTTTAATTGGTTTTAATTGGTTTGAATTGGTTTATTGAGAGAATTAATTCAATTTTAATTGGTTTTAATTGGTTTAAATCAGAATTAATTAATTTTAATCGGTTGTAATTAGTTTATTAAGAGAATTAATTCAATTTTAACGGCTTTTAATTGGTTTTAATCAGAATTAATTAATTTTAATCGGTTTTAATTGGTTTAAATCAGAATTAATTAATTTTTAATCGGTTTTAATTGCTTTTTAAAGATAATTCGCTTTTAGTTGGTTTTAATTGGTTTTAATCAGAATTAATTCGGTTTTAAGTGGTTTTAATTGGGTTCTAATATAATTAATTTTGTTTTAATTGGCTTTAATCTGAATTAATTTTGTTTTAATTGGTTTTTATCGGAATCAATTCAGTTTTAATTGGCTTTAATTGGGTTTTAAGAAAATTAATTCAGTTTTAATTACTTGAATTAGTTTTAATTGGGTTTTATCGGAATTAATTCAGTTTTAATTGGGTTTTAAGAGAATTCATTTAATTTTAATTCGTTTTAATTTGTTTTTAAAGGAATTAATTCGGTTTTAATTGGTTTTTAAAGTCATTTATTTCATTTTAATTGGTATTTATCGAATTAATTGAGTTTTAATCGGCTTTAATTGGTTTTGAAGAGAATTAATTTCGTTTTAATTGGTTTTTATCAGAATTAATTCAGTTTTAATTGGTTTTTAAAGGAATTAATTGGTTTTAATTGATTTTTATCGAAATTAATTCCGTTTTAATAGGTTTTAATTGGTTATTAAGGAAATTTATTCCGTTTAATTCCGCTTTAATTGCTTTTAATTGGTTTTAATTGATTTTTAAGGGAATTAATTCAGTTTTAATTGGCTTTAATTAGTATTTATCGGGATTAATTCAGTTTTAATTGGTTTTTAAAGAATTAATTTCGTTTTAATCGGTTTTAATTGGCTTTAAGGGAATTAATTCACTTTTAATCAGTTTTAATTGGTTTTTACAATAATTAATTAAGTTTTAACTGGTTTTAATTTGTTTTAATCAGTTTTAATTGTTTTTTACAATAATTAATTCAGTTTTAATTGGTTTTAATTGGTTTTTAAGGGAGTTCATTCAGTTTTTAATTGGTTTTAATCGGTTTTTAAGGGAATTAATTTCATTTTAATTGGATTAATTCGTTTTCAAGGATTTAATTCCGTTTTAATTGGATTATTTGGTTTTTAAGGGAATTAATTTAATTTTAATTGGTTTTTAAGGGAGTTAATTCAATTTTAATTGGTTTTAATCAGTTTTAATCGGTTTTTACGATAATTAATTAAGTTTTAACTGGTTTTAATTGGTTTTAAGGGAATGAATTAACTTTTAATCAGTTTTAATCGGTTTTTACGATAATTAATTCCGTTTTAATTGATTTTAATTGGTTTTTAAGGGAACTAGTTAAGTTTGAATTGGCTTTAATGGGTTTTAATTGGTTTTCATAAGAATTAATTCCAGTTTAATCTCTTTTTGCGGGAGTTAATTAAGGTTTAATTGGTTTTAATTGGCTTTAATTGGTTTCTAAGGGAGTTCGTTAAGGTTTAATCAGCTTTAATTGGTTTTTAAGGGAGTTAATTAAGGTTTAATTGGTTTTAATCAGCTTTGATTGGTTTTTAAGAGAATTAATTCAGGTTTAATTGGCTTTAATTTGCTTTAATTGGTTTTTAAGAGAATTAATTCAGGTTTAATTGGTTTTAATCCGTTTCAATCGGTTTTTAAGGGAGTTCATTAAGGTTTAATTGGTTTTAATTGGATTTAATTGGTTTTTAAGGCTGCTCCATATTGGGTTTTACTGGTTTTTACTGGTTTTTACTGGTTTTTACTGGTTTTTACTGGTTTTTACTGGTCCAGACTGGTTTTTACTGGTTTTTACTGGTTTTTACTGGTCCATACTGGTTTTTACTGGTCCGGACTGGTTTTTACTGGTTTATACTGGTTTCTACTGGTCCGGACTGGTTTTTACTGGGTTTTATTGGTCCGTACTGGTTTTTACTGGTTTATACTGGTTTCTATTGGTCCGGACTGGTTTTTACTGGTTTTTACTGGTTTTTACTGGGTTTTATTGGTCCGTACTGGTTTTTACTGGTTTTTACTGGTTTCTACTGGTCCGGACTGGTTTTTACTGGTTTTTACTGGTTTTTACTGGGTTTTATTGGTCCGTACTGGTTTTTACTGGTTTTTACTGGTTTCTACTGGTCCGGACTGGTTTTTACTGGTTTATACTGGTTTCTACTGGTCCGGACTGGTTTTTACTGGTTTTTACTGGTTTTTACTGGTCCGGACTGGTTTTTACTGGGTTTTATTGGTCCGTACTGGTTTTTACTGGTTTATACTGGTTTCTACTGGTCCGGACTGGTTTTTACTGGTTTTTACTGGTCCGGACTGGTTTTTACTGGGTTTTATTGGTCCGTACTGGTTTTTACTGGTTTTTACTGGTTTCTACTGGTCCGGACTGGTTTTTACTGGTTTATACTGGTTTCTACTGGTCCGGACTGGTTTTTACTGGTTTTTACTGGTTTTTACTGGGTTTTATTGGTCCGTACTGGTTTTTACTGGTTTATACTGGTCCGGACTGGTTTTTACTGTTTTTTTACTGGTTTTTACTGGTCTGGATTGGTTTTTAGTGGTCTGTACTGGTTTTTACTGGGTTTTATTGGTCCGTACTGGTTTTTACTGGTTTTTACTGGTTTTTACTGGTTTTTACTGGTCCGGACTGGTTTTTACTGGTCTGTACTGGTCCGGACTGGTCCAGACGGGTTTGTACCGGTCCATACTGGTCTATACTGGTTCGTACTGGTTTTTACTCATCTGGACTGGTTTCTACTGCTCCATACTGGTCTGGACTGGTTTTACTGGTTTTTACTGGTCCATACTGGTCTATACTGGTTTTTACTGGTCTGGACTGGTTCATACTGGTCCATACTGGTCAAGCTGGGGTGGATGAGGGTGCCAGTACTGGTTTGTACTGGTTTATACCGGTCTGGACTGGTTTGTACTGGTCCATACTGGTCTATACTGGTCTATACTGGTCTATACTGGTCAAGCTGGGGTGGCTGGGGGTGCCGGGACTGGTCCGTACTGGTTTATACTGGTCCGTACTGGTTTATACTGGTCCATACTGGTTTATACTGGTCAAGCTGGGGTGGCTACAGGTGCCGGTACTGGTTTGTACTGGTCCGTACTGGTCTGTACTGGTTTATACTGGTCTGGACTGGTTGAGCTGGGGGTCCTGGGGCTGCCGGTACTGGTCCGTACTGGTCTGGACTGGTTTGGAGTGGTCTGGACTGGTTTGGAGTGGTCTGGACTGGTCCATACTGGTTTGTACTGGTTTATACTGGTCTGGACTGGTCAAGCTGGGGTGGCTACAGGTGCCGGTACTGGTCTGGACTGGTCCGTACTGGTTTATACTGGTCTGTACTGGTTTGTATGGGTCCATACTGGTTTATACTGGTTAAGCTGGGGTGGCTACAGGTGCCGGTACTGCTTTGGACCGGTCCGTACTGGTCTGTACTGGTCTGGACTGGTTTATACTGGTCTGGACTGGTTGAGCTGGGGGTCCTGGGGCTGCCAGTACTGGTCTGGACTGGTCTGGACTGGTTTGGATTGGTCTGGACTGGTCTGGACTGGTTTGGACTGGTCTATACTGGTTTATACTGGTCAAGCTGGGGTGGCTGGGGGTGCCGGGACTGGTCCATACTGGTTTGTACTGGTTTATACTGGTCTGGACTGGTCCGTACTGGTTTGGACTGGTCTATACTGGTCATGCTGGGGTGGCTAGGGGTGCCGGGACTGGTCCATACTGGTTTGTACTGGTTTGTACTGGTCTGTACTGGTTGAGCTGGGGGTCCTGGGACTGCCGGTACTGGTCTGGACTGGTTTGTACTGGTCCGTACTGGTCTGGACTGGTTTGTACTGGTCTATACTGGTTTAGACTGGTCTGTACTGGTCGAGCTGGGGCAGCTCTGGGTGCCAGTACTGGTCTGGACTGGTTTATACTGGTCTGTACTGGTTTATACTGGTCCATTCTGGTTTATACTGGTCAAGCTGGGGTGGCTACAGGTGCCGGTACTGGTCCATACTGGTCTGTACTGGTCTGTACTGGTTTATACTGGTCTGTACTGGTCTGGACTGGTTTGTACTGGTCTGGACTGGTCCATACTGGTTTATACTGGTCAAGCTGGGGTGGCTGAGGGTGCCGGTACTGGTTTGTACTGGTTTGTACTGGTTTGTATGGGTCCATACTGGTTTTTACTGGTCAAGCTGGGGTGGCTGAGGGTGCCAGGACTGGTCCGAACTGGTTTCTACTGGTTTATACTGGTCTGGACTGGTTTGGACTGGTTTGGACAGGTTTGGACTGGTTTGGACTGGTTTTTACTGGTCCATACTGGTCAAGCTGGGGTGGCTGAGGGTGCCGGGACTGGTCCAAACTGGTTTCTACTGGTTTATACTGGTCTGGACTGGTTTGGACTGGTCTGTACTGGTCCATACTGGTCAAGCTGGGGTGGCTGAGGGAGCTGGGACTGGTCTGAACTGGTTTGGACTGGTCTGGACTGGGACCAGAACCCCAAAATCGGCAAAATTTGGGGGAAAATTGGGAATTTTCACCCCAAATTTGGGAATTTGGACCAAAAATTGGGAATTTCCACCCCAAAATTGGGAATTTCCACCAAAAATGGGATTTTTGACCAAAAATTGGGAATTTCCACCAAAAGTTGGGATTTTTGACCCCAAAAATGAGAATTTCCATCAAAAATTGGGATTTTTGACCAAAAATTAGGAATTTCTAACCAAAAATAGGGAATTTCCACCAAAAATTGGGATTTTTGACCCCAAAAATGGGAATTTTAACAAAAAATAGAGATTTTTGTCCAAAAAATGGGAATTTCCACCAAAAATTGTGAATTTTGACCCCAAAATTGGGAATTTTCCACAAAGAATTTGGGGATTTCCACCCAAAATTCGGAATTTCCACCAAAAATTGGGAATTTTCACCCCAAAATTGGGAATTTCCACCAAAAATGAGATTTTGACCAAATATTGGGAATTTCTCACCAAAAATTGGAATTTTTGACCTAAAAATGGGAATTTTAACCAAAAATTGGGATTTTTGACCCCAAAAATGGGAATTTGATCCAAAATTTGGGAATTTTCCACCCAAAAATGCGAAGTTGGCCACAATTTTGGAATTTTCCCCAAAATTCAGGGACTTTGATGCCAAAAAAGGGAATTTGGACCAAAAAATTTGATTTTTCACCAAAAAAGGGATTTTTCCACCCAAAAAAAGAGAATTTTGAGCAAGATTTGGGAATTTTTTTGTGCTGAAGTTTTGTGGAATTTTTTCCTGAATTTTGGCGGGAATTTTTTGCGGATTTTTGGTGGAATTTTTGTGGATTTTGGGTGGAATGTTCGTGGATTTTATGTGGAATTTTCGTGGAATTTTTTCTGAATTTCCACCAGAATTTTCGTGGAATTTTTGTGGGAATTTTAATGAGATTTTAATGGAATTTTAGTGGGAATTTTTGCTAAATTTTGGCTGGAATTTTTGCAGACTTTTGATGGGATTTTCATGGAATTTTTGTGGATTTTTGGTGGGATTTTCGTGGAATTTTAGTGGAATTTTTGCTAAATTTTGGCAGAATTTTCGTGGAATTTTGAAGGGATTTTCATGGAATTTTAGCGGAATTTTCTGCCAAAATTTGCCTGGAATTTTCGCAGATTTTTGGTGGGATTTTTGAAGGGATTTTCATGGAATTTTCCAGGGGAATTTTTGTGACATTTTCATGGAATTTTCGTGGACTTTTGGTGGGATTTTCATGGATTTTTGGTGGGATTTTTATGAGATTTTCATTGAATTTTCCAGGGGAATTTTCGTGGATTTTTGGTGGGATTTTTGGAGGAATTTTCATGGAATTTTTGATGAACATTCCAAGGGAATTTTTATGAGATTTTCATTGAATTTTTGCAGAATTTTCGTGGATTTTTGCTGGGATTTTTCGAGGGATTTTCATGGAATTTTCGATGAATATTCCACCGGAATTTTGGTGAGATTCTCATGGAATATTTCATGGAATTTTCCTGGAATTCCCACCAAATTTTCGCAGAATTCCCCCGGCAATTTTTGCCACATTCTGGGCAAATTCCTCCATAATTTGACGGAATTTCCGCCAAATTTCGGCCAAAATTTCGCATTTTTGGACGGAATTTTCACGTTTTTTGATGGAATTTTCGCGTTTTTTCATGGAATTTTTACCGATTTTAACGGAAATTCGGGATTTTTCACCCCGCAGCCGCCGCCCGCGCGCCGGACCTGTTCCCGCTGTCGCCGTGCGGCGCCGCCGCCTCGCCCGCCTCCGTGGGCTGCGTGGCCGTCGGATTCTTCCCGCCGCCGCTGGAGCTGGCCTGGAGCGACGCCGGCAACGGGAGCGCCGCCGGCGCCGCCTTCCCGGCCGTGCCGCGCTCCGGAACCTTCCTGGCGGCCTCGCGCCTGGGGCTGCAGCCGGAGGACGGAAAATCCCGGGCGCCGTTCCGCTGCCGCGCCCGCCACGGCCGCAGCAACCGCAGCGTCCAGGTTGCCAAGCCAGGTGAGGGGAAACGGCCCCAAAATGGCCCCAAAAATGGGCCAAATAACCGCAAAAATGTTCTTAGAAACGGCCCAAAAGTGGCCCCAAAATGGCCCCAAAATGGCCCCAAAAATACACCAAATAACCGCAAAAATGTTCTTAGAAATGGCCCAAAAGTGGCCCAAAAATGGCCCAAATATGACAAAACATGGTCCCAAAAAATGGCCCAAAAATGGCCCAAATATGACAAAACATGGTCCCAAAAAATGGCCCAAAAATGGCCCAAATATGACAAAACATGGTCCCAAAAAATGGCCCGAATACCCCAAAAAATGGCCCAAAAATGACCTCAAAATGGCCCCAGAAATGGGCCAAATATGATAAAAAATGGTCCCAAAAAATGGCCGGAATAGCACAAAAAATGGCCTAAAAATGGCCCCAAAAATGGCCCCAAAAATACAACAAATAACCGCAAAAATGTTCTTAGAAGCGTCCCAAAAATGGCCCCAAAATGGCCCCAAAAATGGGCCAAATATGATAAAAAACGGTCCCAAAAAATGATAAAATATCCAAAAAAATGGCCCAAAAAATGGTCCCAAAAATAGCCCAAATATGATAAAAAAATGGTCCAAATAATGGCCTGAATGTCACCAAAAAATGGCCCAAAAATGGCCCAAATATGATAAAAAATGGTCCCAAAAAATGGCCCAAAAATGGCCCCAAAAATAGACCAAATATGGCAAAACATGGTCCCAAAAAATGGCCCAAAAATGGCCCCAAAAAGGCCCCAAAAATGGCCCAAATATGATAAAAAATGGTCCCAAAAAATGGCCCAAAAATGGCCCCAAAAATGGCCCCAAAAATACACCAAATAACCACAAAAATGTTCTTAGAAGCGGCCCAAAAATGGCCCCAAAATGGCCCCAAAAATGGCCCAAATATGATAAAAAATGGTCCCAAAAAATGATAAAATATCCAAAAAAATGGCCCAAAAAATGGCCCCAAAAATGGCCCAAATATGATAAAAAATGGTCCCAAAAAATGATAAAATATCCAAAAAATGGCCCAAAAATGGCCCCAAATATGATAAAAAATGGTCCAAATAATGGCCTGAATGTCACCAAAAAATGGCCCAAAAATGGCCCAAATATGATAAAAAATGGTCCCAAAAAATGGCCCAAAAATGGCCCAAAAATGGGCCAAATATGATAAAAAACGGTCCCAAAAAATGATAAAATATCCAAAAAAATGGCCCAAAAAATGGCCCCAAAAATAGCCCAAATATGATAAAAAATGGTCCCAAAAAATGGCCCAAAAATGGCCCCAAATATGATAAAATATGGTTCAAATAATGGCCTGAATGTCACCAAAAAATGGCCCAAAAATGGCCCCAAAAATGGCCCGAATATGACAAAAAATGGTCCCAAAAAATGGCCCAAATAGCCCAAAAATTGGCCCAAAAAATGTCCCGAATATCCCCAAAAATGGCCCTAAAATGCCCCAAAAAATATTCCAAATAACATCCCAAATATGGCAAAAAATGTCCCAAAAAATGTCCTGAATATCCAAGTAATATCAAAAAACCCAATTTTTCCCCCCAAATTTTCCCATTTCCCCCCAAATTTTCCCATTTTCTCCCCGAATCCAAAATTTGCCCCCAAATTTTCACATTTTCATCCCAAAAATCCAAATTTCTCCCAAAATTTCCACCATTTCCCCCCTAATTTTCACATTTCCCCCCCGAATTTCTACCAATTCCCCCAAAAATCCAAATTTCCCCCCAAATTTCCCCATTTTTTCCAAAAATCTGAATTTCCCCCAAATTTCCGCCATTTTCTCCCCAAATTTTCACATTTCTCCCCAAATTTTCCCATTTCCCCCCAAATTTTCGTATTTTCTCCTCAAATTTTCCCATTTTCCCCCAAATTTTCCCATTTCCTCCCCAAATCCAAATTTGCCCCCAAATTTTCACATTTCCATCCCAAAATTCCAAATTTCTCCCAAAATTTCCACCATTTCCCCCCAAAATCCAAATCTATCCCCCAAATTTTAATTTTCCTCCCAAATTTTCGCATTTCCCCCAATAATCTAAATTTTCCCTCCAAATTTCTGCCATTTTCCCCCCAATAATCCAAATTTCCCTCCAAATTTCCGCCATTTTCCCCCCAAATTTTCCCATATTTCCCCCAAATTTCCGCCATTTTCCTCCCAATAATCCAAATTTCCCCTCCAAATTTCCGCCATTTTTCCCCCAAATTTTCCCATATTTCCTCCCAAATTTTCACATTTCCCCCCCAATAATCCAAATTTCCCCCCAAATTTCCGCCATTTTCCCCCCAATAATCCAAATTTCCCCTCCAAATTTCCGCCATTTTCCCCCCAATAATCCAAATTTTCCCTCCAAATTTCCGCCATTTTCCCCCCAAATTTTCCTATATTTCCCCCAAATTTCCGCCATTTTCCCCTCCAAATTCCCCCGCCATTAAAAAAATCCCAATTTTCCCGATTTTCCCCCCAAAAAATCCTCGATTTCCCCAGGTCCCGGCGCGCCGCCGCCGCCGCCGGAGCTGTCGCTTCGTCCGCCGTCCCGCCACGACTTCCGGGGCCCTTCCCGCAACTCCACCCTCCTGTGCCAAATCCGCGGCCGCCGCCTCGGCGCCGACGCCATCCGCTGGTTCCGCGACGGCGCCCCGGTGAGCGCCGGCGTCGCCGCCGAGCCGCCCCGGACATCCGGCGGCGTCGCGGTGGCCGGCAGCCGCCTGGAGGTGACGGAAGCCGAGTGGGAGAGCGGCGCCGTCTTCTCCTGCCAGGCCGGCGACGAGATGAGGAACACCAGCAAGACGTTGGAGTGCGGCTGTGAGTGGTTTCGGGGGGAAGAACGGACGGGTTTGGGGCTCGGGCGGCGTTTCGGGGCGGGATTCCGGTGGGAGTGGGGGGGGAAAGTGGGGTTGGGTTGGTTGAGTTCATTGAGTTGGGTTGAGTTGGGTTGAGTTGAGTTCATTGAGTTGGGTTGAGTTGGGTTGGGTTGAGTTCATTGAGTTGAGCTGGGTTGGGTTGAGGTGGGTTGGGTTGAGTTCATTGAGTTGGGTTGGGTTGGATTGACTTCATTGAGTTGGGTTGAGTTGAGTTGGGTTGGGTTGAGTTCATTGAGTTGGGTTGAGTTGGGTTGAGTTGGGTTGAGTTGGGTTGGGTTGAGTTCATTGAGTTGAGTTGGGTTGGGTTGAGTTGGGTTGAGTTTGTTGAGTTGGGTTGGGTTGAGTTGGGTTGAGTTGAGTTGGGTTGGGTTGGGTTGGTTGGCTTGAGTTGGGTTGGGTTGGATTGACTTCATTGAGTTAAGGTGGGTTGGGTTGAGTTGGGTTGGGTTGAGTTGGGTTGGATGAGTTGAGTTGGGCTGGGTTGGGTTGAGTTGTTTGGGTTTGGTTGGGTTGGGTCACCAATGATCATTTTGGCCGAAAACAACCCAAAAAAACCACCGAGACTCTTCCAGTTGACCAACCCCAACAAAAATGACAATTTTGACCGAAAACCACCCAAAAAACCCCCAAAAACTCTTCCAGTTGACCAATCCCAAAATGAATGATCATTTCAGGTCAAAACCACCCAAAAAAACCACCGAGACTCTTCCAGTTGACCAATGCCCAACCCCAACGATAATTTTGGCTTAAAACCACCCAAAAAAACCCCAAAAACTCTTCCAGTTGACCGCTCATGGTGGAAACCACCCAAAACCACCATGGAGACTCTTCTAGTTGACCAATGCCCAACCCCAACGTCCATTTTGGGTCAAAACCACCCAAAATCATCACCAAGATTCTTCCAGTTGACCAATCCCAACAAAAACGATAATTTTGGGTGGAAATGACCCCCAAAACCCCCCGAAAACTCTTCCGGCTGACCCCCCCCAAACCTCTCCCCCCCCAGATGACCAACCCCTGCCCGACGGCGACATCCGGGTGGAGGCGCTGCCGCCGCCCTTCACCGAGCTCTTCCACGACCGCGCGGCGCGGCTCCGGTGCCGCGTGACCAACCTGCCGGCGGCCGCCGAGGGCCTGGAGGTGACGTGGCTGAAGGAGGACGGCGAGGCCCTGGCCACCGAAACCTCGGCGCCGGCGCCGGGGCCCGACGGGCTCCTGGCGGCCGAGGGCGTGGCCCGGGTGGGCGCCGAGCTCTGGGAGTCCGGCCGGGCCTTCACGTGCCGCGTGGCGCACCCGGAGCTGCTCTTCCCCAAGGAGGTGACGCTGAGGAAGAGCTTGGGTGAGTTGACTTGGGTTGGGTTGGGTTGGGTTGGGTTCATTGAGTTGGGTTGAGTTCGGTTGAGGTGGGTTGAGTTGAGTTCATTGAGTTGGGTTGAATTGGGTTGGGTTGGGTTGGGTTGAGTTGGGTTGAGTTGAGTTCATTGAGTTGAGTTGGGTTGGGTTGGGTTGGGTTGGGTTGAGTTCATTGGGTTGAGTTGGGTTGAGTTGACTTGGGTTGGGTTGGGTTGGGTTGAGTTGGGTTGGGTTGGGTTGGGTTGGTTGGGTTGGGTTGAGTTGGGTGGGGTTGAGTTGAGTTGGGTTGGGTTGGGTTGGGTTGAGTTCATTGGGTTGAGTTGGGTTGAGTTGACTTGGGTTGGGTTGGGTTGAGTTGGGTTGGGTTGGATGAGTTGGGTTGGGTTGGGTTGGTTGGGTTGGGTGGGGTTGAGTTGAGTTGAGTTGGGTTGAGTTCATTGGGTTGAGTTCATTGGGTTGAGTTGGGTTGAGTTGACTTGGGTTGGGTTGGGTTGAGTTGGATTGGGTTGGATGAGTTGGGTTGGGTTCATTGAGTTGAGTTGGGTTGGATTGGATTGGATTGGGTTGGGTTGGGTTGGTTGGGTTGAGTTGAGTTGGGTTGAGTTGAGTTGGGTTGAGTTCATTGGGTTGAGTTTGGTTGAGTTGGGTTGGGTTGGGTTGGGTGGGTTGGGTTGGGTTGGTTGGGTTGGCTTGAGTTCAATTGAAATTCCAGAATTTCAAGCCAAAACCCCCCAAAACCCCTAAAATTCCCCCAAAAAACCCCCAAATAACCCCAAAACTGCCATAAATTCCCTCTAAACACCCCAAAATTCCCCAAAATATCCAAAATTCCCCCAAAAAATCCAGAATCTCCTCAAAATCCCCAAAATTCTCCCCAAATTTCTCCCCAAAACCCCAAATTTCTCCCCAAACCCCCCAAATTCCCCAAATTTCACCCCAAAAGATTTTCCAGTGACCTCCCCCTCGCCACCCTCGCTCTACCTGCCCCAAAACCCCCAAAAATCCCCCCAAAAAACCCCAATAAATCCCCCCCAAAAAAACCCAAAGTCCCCCAAAACCCCATAAATTCCCCCCAAAACCCCTAAAATTTTACCCAAAACCCCCCTAATTTTTCCCCCAAAACCCCTAAAATTTGCCCAAAAAACACCCCCAAAAACCTTTCCAAAAACCCTAAAATTCCACCCAAAAACCCCTAAAATTCGCCCCAAAACACCCCTAAAATTCGACCCAAAACACCTCTAAAATTCGACCCAAAAAACCCCTAAAATTCACCCCAAAACACCCCAAAACCCTTCCCAAAACCCCAACACCACGCCCCAAAAAACCCGAAATTTCACCCCAAACCCCCAAAAACCCCAAAACTCCCAAACCTCACCCCAAAAATCCCTTTTTTTCAGTGACCTCCCCCTCGCCGCCCTCCCTCTACCAGTCCCAAAACCCCCAAAAATCCCCCCCAAAATCCCCCAAAACCCCCAAAATCCCCCGAAAAACCCCATAAATTTCCCCAACAACCCCATAAATTCTCCTAAAACCCCTAAAATTTACCCAAAACCCCTAAAATTCTACCCAAAAAAACCCTAAAATTTGACCCAAAACCCCCTAAAATTCTACCCAAAAAACCCTAAAATTTGCCCCAAAACCCCCTAAAATTCTACCCAAAAAAAACCCTAAAATTTGCCCCCAAACACCCCAAAACCCCAACACCACGCCCCAAAAACCGGGAATTTCGCCCCAAAAACCGGGAATTTCACCCCAAACCCCCCAAAAACCCCAAAAACCCCCAAACCTCACCCCAAAAATCCCTTTTTTTTCAGTGACCTCCTCCTCGCCGCCCTCCCTCTACCAGTCCCAAAAGCCCCCAAAATCCTCCAAAAAATCCCCCAAAACCCCCAAAATCCCCCGAAAAACACCATAAATTTCCCCAACAACCCCATAAATTCTCCTAAAACCCCTAAAATTTCCCCAAAACCCCTAAAAGTCCACCCAAAAAACCTCTAAAATTCCACCCAAAACACCCCTAAAATTCGACCCAAAACCCCCTTAAATTCGACCCAAAAAAACCCGTAAAATTCGACCCAAAAAAAACCCTAAAATTCGACCCAAAAACCCCCTAAAATTTCCCCAAAAACCCTAATATTCTACTGAAAAAAACCCCTAAAATTTCCCCAAAACCCCTAAAATTCCACCCAAAAAACCTCTAAAATTCCACCCAAAACACCCCTAAAATTCGATCCAAAACCCCCTAAAATTCGACCCAAAAAACCCCTAAAATTCCACCCACAAAACCCCTAAAATTTCCCCAAAACCCCCTAAAACTCCACCCAAAAAAACCCTAAAATTCAACCCAAAACACCCCCAAAACCTTCCCAAAACCCCTAAAACTTGACCGAAAAAAACCCTAAAATTCAACCCAAAACCCTTCCCAAAACCCAACACCACGCCCCAAAAACCCCGAAATTTCGCCCCAAACCCCCCAAAAACCCCAAAACCCCCAAACCTCACCCCAAAAATCCCTTTCTTTCAGTGACCTCCCCCTCGCCGCCCTCCCTCTACCAGTCCCAAAACCCCCAAAAATGCCCCCAAATTCCCCGTAAATCACACCAAAAACCCCCAAAATCTCCCCAAAACCCCTAAAACTCGACCCAAAAAACCCCTAAAATTCCACCCAAAAAACCCTAAAATTTCCCCAAAACCCCTAAAATTCCACCCACAAAACCCCTAAAATTCAACCCAAAGAAACCCTAAAATTTCCCCAAAGCCCCTAAAACTCCACCCAAAAAAACCCCTAAAATTCGACCCGAAAACCCCCTAAAATTTCCCCCAAAAACCCTAATATTCTACTCAAAAAAAACCCTAAAATTTCCCCAAAACCCCTAAAATTCTACCCAAAAAACCCCTAAAATTTGACCCAAAACCCCCTAAAATTCGACCCAAAAAACCCTAAAATTTCCCCAAAACCCCTAAAATTCGACCCAAAGCACCCCTAAAATTCCACCCAAAGCAGCCCTAAAATTCCACCCAAAAAAACCCTAAAATTTCCCCACAAACCCTAAAATTCCACCCAAAAAACCCCTAAAATTTCCCCAAAACCCTAATATTCCACCCAAAAACCCTAAAACTCCACCCAAAAAAACCCTAAAATCCAACCCAAACCACCCCCAAAACCTTCCCAAAAACCCTAAAAGTCGACCAAAAAAACCCTAAAATTCAACCCAAAACCCTTCCCAAAACCCAACACCACGCCCCAAAACCCCCGGAATTTCGCCCAAAATCCCCATAAATCCCCCCAAACCCCCCAAAAACCCCAAAACCCCCAAACCTCACCCCAAAAATCCCTTTCTTTCAGTGACCTCCCCCTCTCCGCCCTCCCTCTACCTCCTCCCTCCGCCGCCGGAGCAGCTCCGCGCCGGCGCCTGGGCCACGCTCACCTGCCTGGCGCTGGACTTCAACCCCCCGGAGATCCTCGTCCGGTGGCTCCAGGACGGCCGAGCCCTTCCACCGGAGCTCGCCGTCACCTCCCCGCCCCGGCCGCAACCCGGCACCGGCCGCGGGCCCGTCTACGGCGCCGTCAGCACGCTGACCGTGCCGGCGCGCGCCTGGGACGCCGGCGCCGTCTTCACCTGCCTGGTGGGCCACGAGAAGCTGCCGCTGCGGCTGGCGCAGAAATCGCTGGACAGGGCCGCCGGTAAACCCGCCCACGTCAACGTCTCGCTGATCCTCAGCGATTCCCTCAGCGGATGTTACTGAAAATCCCGTTTTTTACCCCCAAAAAATGCACTTTGGCGGAGAGAAATAAAGGTTTTGCAGAAAAAACGGCGCCTTTCGGCCGAAAAACGACGTTTTTTGCTCGAAAATACGGTTTTTCGACTCAGTTTTAACCGTTTTCCCAAGAATTTCCGAGTCCATCTCGACCAGAATTGAGTTTTGTCGAAATGTTGGTGAAAGTCAAAGTTTCGCCCCAAATTTGGCTTTTTTCCCCCAAAAAACGACGTTTCGGCCCCGTTTTCTCACAAAAGTTGGGTTTTTCTTGCTAAAAGTCTGATTTTTGCCAAAACCCACCATTTTTTCCCAAGCCGACCATTTTTCCCCCAATAGTGTCCAATTTTTCCCCAAATTGTCACTTTTTTACCCAAAAAAACCCGGTTTTCCCACCCAAAATTGGCAGTTTTTCTCCAAAAGTCCCGTTTTTCTTAGACACCCACTTTTCCCCAAGAAAGACCCATTTTTACCCAAGAAACAACCATTTTTTCCCAAAATCGACGCTTTTTCACCCAAAATTTCCCAATTTCCCCCCCAAAATCCCCCATTTCCACCCAAACCCGCCCACGTCAACGTCTCGCTGATCCTCAGCGACTCCCTCAGCGGATGTTACTGAAAATCCCGTTTTTTACCCCAAAAAATGCACTTTGGCGGAGAGAAATAAAGGTTTTGCAGAAAAAACGGCGCCTTTCGGCCGAAAAACGACGTTTTTTGCTCGAAAATATGGTTTTCCGACACTATTTTAACCTAATTTCCCAAAATTAGCAAATGCGTTTCGACCAAACTTTGATTACGCCAAAATGTTGGTGAAAGTCAAAGTCTGGCCCAAAATTCGGCTTTTTTCCCCCAAAAAATGACGTTTCGACCCCATTTTCTCACAAAAGTTGGGTTCTTCCTCCTAAAATTCCAATTTTTGCCAAAAATATTGGTTTTCCCCAATGCGACCATTTTTTCCCAAGAAACAACCATTTTTTTCCCAAAATTGCCGCTTTTTCACCCAAAAATCCCATTTTTTCCAACGAAAATACCCCATTTTCATCTGAAACCACAATTTTTCTTAGACACCCACTTTTCCCCAAAAAAGACCCATTTTTCCCCAAGAAACAACCATTTTTTCCCAAAATCAACGCTTTTTCACCCAAAAAAACCCGGTTTTCCCACCCAAAATTGGCAGTTTTTCTCCAAAAGTCCCGTTTTTCTAAGACACCCACTTTTCCCCAAAAAAGACCCATTTTTACCCAAGAAACGACCATTTTTTACCAAAATCGACGCTTTTTCACCCAAAAAAACCCGGTTTTCCCACCCAAAATCCCCCATTTCCACCCAAACCCGCCCACGTCAACGTCTCGCTGATCCTCAGCGATTCCCTCAGTGGTTGTTACTGAAAATCCCGTTTTTTACCCCAAAAAATGCACTTTGGCGGAGAGAAATAAAGGTTTTGCAGAAAAAACGGCGCCTTTCGGCCGAAAAACGACGTTTTTTGCTCGAAAATTGGGGTTTTTGTCACGGTTTTGACCCAAAAATTGAGATTTTCCAAGAAAAGTTGGATGCGTTTCTGCCGAAATGGGTTTGTGCCAAAACGTTGCAAGAATGAAGGTTTTGCCCAAAATTTGGCTTTTTTCCCCCAAAAAACAACGTTTCGACCCCATTTGCCAAGAATAATCTAAGTTTTCCACCTAAAATTCCGATTTTTGCCAAAAACCACCATTTTTTCCCAAGCCAACCATTTTTTCCCCAGTAGTGTCCAATTTTTCCCAAAATTGTCGCTTTTTCACCCAAAAATTCCCATTTTTTCCCACTGAAAATACCCCATTTTTATCAATTTCCATCATGTTCCTCAGAAACAGAATTTTCCCCAAAAAAGACCCATTTTTACCCAAAATCGCCGCTTTTTCACCCAAAAATTCCCATTTTTCCCCACCAAAAATACCCAATTTTTGTCCAAAAATCCCATTTTTCTTAGACACCCATTTTCACCCAAAATGACCAATTTTTCCCACCAAAATGACCAATTTTTCCCCCAAAAAATGACCATTTTTTCCCAAAATCTCCACTTTTCAACTCAAAATTCCCATTTTCCCACCCAAAATTTGCATTTTCAAGCAAAAAAATCCAGTTCTCTTTGACACCCACTTTTCCCCAAAAATGACCATTTTTACCCAAAATCGTCACTTTTTCACCCAAAAAATCTCCATTTTTCCCACCAAAAGTTGCCATTTTTTCCCAAAAATCCCCAGTTTTTCACCCAAAAATTTTTCCATTTTTCCCACCAAAAAATTACAATTTTTCCCCCAAATTCCCCACTTTTTTACCCAAAAAAACGCATTTTTCCCACCAAAAAATGACCTTTTTTTCCCAAAATCGCCGCTTTTTCACCCAAAAAATCCCATTTCCCCCCAAAAATTTCCATTTTTCACCAAAATTCCTCAGTTTTCCCCCCAAAAAATCCCAATTTTCCCCCCCAAAATCGGGTGGGAAAAAATTTGGGGAAAAAATTGGGTTTTTTCCCAAAATTTCGTTTTTTAACCTCAAAAATAAAAGTTTTTTTGCAAAATTAAAAATTTCGGGGTTTTTTTGGCCAGCAGGGGGCGCTGCGGGGCGGGAAATTTTGGGGGAAAAATTCCCAAATTTTGGGGTAAAAATTCCCAAATTTTGGGGGGAAAATCCCAAATTTGGGGGTGAAAAAAAATGATCAATTTTTGGGTGAAAAAATCGGGATTTGGGAGAAATAAAAACAAATTTTGGGGTAAAAATTCCTAAATTTTGGGGGAGAATTTCCCAAATTTTGCGGTAAAAAATCCCAGATTTTGGGCAAAAATATCCCAAATTTTGGGGTGAAAAATTCGCAAATTTTGGGGTGAAAAATTCGCAAATATTGGGGTAAAATTTCCCAAATTTTGGGGGTAAAAAAATTCGTTAATTTTGAAAAAAAAATCCCAAATTTTGGGGTAAAAAAATCCCGGATTTTGGGGGTAAAAAAATTCCCGAATTTTTTGGGGTTAAAATCCCAAATTTTGGGATCAAAGAATCTCAAATTTTGGACTAAAAAAAAAAAAAATCGGGATTTTGGGCAAAAATTCCCAGATTTTGGCGTGGAAAAGTCCGGATTTGGGGCAAAAAAAAATCCCCTAATTTTGGGGCAAAAATATTCAAAATTTTGGGGCAAAAAATTCGGGATTTGGGGTTAAAAAATTTCGGGATTTGGGGTTAAAAAATCCCAAAATTTTGGGGCGAAAAAATCGGGATTTTAAGGGTAAAAAAATTCTCGAATTTTTGCGGTTAAAATCCCAAATTTTGGGGCAAAAAAAATCCCAAATTTTGGGTCCAAAAATCAAAAATTTGGGCAAAAACCTCCCAAAATTGAGTCCGAAAAAAATCAAATTATCGCTTCAAAAACCCGAATTTTTGCCCTAAACCTCCCAAATTTTGGTTGAAGATCCCAAATTTTTTTGGGGAAAAAATCCCAAATTTGGGGGGGGGAAACACGCCCGAATTTTGGCGCAAAAAATCAAAATTTTGGGCAAAAACCTCGGGAAGTTGAGTCCGGAAAAAATCAAATTATCGCTTCAAAAACCCGAATTTTTGCCCTAAAAAACCCAATTTTTTGCCGTATACCCCCTAAATTTTGGGCGAGGATTCCGAATTTTGGGTTAAAACCGGCGGATTTTGGTTGCAAAGGGCCGAAAATGTGGTTTTTTGTCAGTTCTGGCGGCGCTGGAGGAGGACGAGGATCTGCAGAACCTCTGGGCCACGGCCTCGACCTTCATCGTCCTCTTCATCCTCAGCCTCTTCTACAGCGCCACCGTCACCCTCATCAAGGTAAAAATCCCAAAAATTCCCAAAATTCCCAAAATTCCCAAATTCCCGCTTTTTACCCCGACCATTTTGGGCAAAATTTGACGATTTTATGGCAAAAAACACGATTTTTTTGGACGAAAAATCCGATTTTTTTCCCATTTTTCAGCCCAAAAATTCAAATTTTTTTCCTATTTTTCGGCCCAAAAATCCGATTTTTGTTCCCAATTTTCAGCCCAAAAATTCGAGTATTTAAAATCATTTTTTCCTCAAAAATTCCAATTTTTTCCTCATTTTTTAGCCCAAAAATCGCAATTTCCCTCCATTTTCAGCCCAAAAATCCGATTTTTACCCCATTTTTCAGCCCCAAAAATCCGATTTTTTTCCTCTATTTTCAGCCCAAAAATTCTAATTTTTAAATCAGTTTTTTCCTCAAGCATTCCAAATTTTTTCGCCAAAAAATTTCCATTTTTTTCCTGATTTTTTCACCCAAAAATCCCCATTTTCCCCCTCGGTTTCCTCTTCATCCTCAGCCTCTTCTACAGCGCCACCGTCACCCTCATCAAGGTAAAAATCCCCAAAATTCCCAAAATTCCCAAAATTCCCAAATTCCCGCTTTTTACCCCAACCATTTTGGGCGAAATTTGACGATTTTATGGCAAAAAAACCGATTTTTTTGGACGAAAAATCCGATTTTTTTCCCATTTTTCAGCCCAAAAATTCAAATTTTTTTCCTATTTTTCGGCCCAAAAATCCGATTTTTGTTCCCAATTTTCAGCCCAAAAATTCGAATATTTAAAATCATTTTTTCCTCAAAAATTCCAATTTTTTCCTCATTTTTTAGCCCAAAAATCGCAATTTCCCCCCATTTTCAGCCCAAAAATCCGATTTTTCCCCATTTTTCAGCCCAAAAATTCAAATTTTTTTCCTATTTTTCGGCCCAAAAATCAAATTTTTCCCCATTTTTCGGCCCAAAAATTCGATTTTTTCCCCCCTCATTTTTAGCCCAAAAATTCGAATTTTTAAAATCATTTTTTCCTCAAAAAATTCCAATTTTTTTTCCCAAAAATTTCAATTTTTTCCTGATTTTTTCAGATCAAAAATCCGATTTCCCCCCCCATTTTTCGGCCCAAAAATCCGATTTTTTCCTCAGTTTTAGCCGAAAAATCGCAATTTCCCCCCCATTTTCAGCCCAAAAATACGATTTTTTTCCTCATTTTTAGCCCAAAATTTCAAATTTTTTTCTCAAAATAATCCCATTTTTTCTCCAAAAAATCCCGATTTTTTTCTGTCATTTTTCACCCAAAAATCCGATTTTTAAAGCTGATTTTTTCCTAAAATTTCCCATTTTTTACCCAAAAAAATCCGCATTTTTTCCACTTTTTTTCCCTCAAAAAATTCTGATTTTTTTCCTCATTTTTCACCTAAAAATCAGATTTTTTTCCTGACTTTTTCCCAAAAAATTCCAATATTTTACCCCAAAAATCCCAATTTTTTCCCCCTGATTTTTCCACCCAAAAATTCCAAATTTTTCCTTTTTTTTTCCAACCAAAAATCTGGGGTTTTTTTTTCCCTCGTTTTACACCCAAAAATTCCTAATTTCCCCCCCCAAAAAATCCCAATTTTTTCCTAATTTTTCACCCAAAAATCTGATTTTTTTTCCCCCAAAATTCCCATTTTCCCTCCCAATTCAGGAATTTCCCTCAAAATCCCCAAAATTCTGATTTTTAACCCATTTTTAATAAATTTAAATCAAGTTTTAATCCATTTTTACCCATTTTTAACCAATTTTGCCGCTTTTTTCCCCATTTCAGGTGAAGTGACCCAAAGCCGATGGAAAATTCCGGAATTTTCCCAAAAAACCCAAAAAAAACCCCAAAAAATTCCCAGAAAAATTCCCAAAAAAAGCCAAAAACCAAAAAAAAAAAAAAAGAAAAAATTGAAAAGAAACCAAAAAAACCCAAAAAATCCCCAAAAATCCCAAATCAATAAAAAAAAAACGAACTAATAAAAAATCCCAAAACATCCCCAAAAGATCCCAAAAAATCCCTAAAAATTATAAAAAAAAAATCCCCAAAAAACTTCAAAAAAATAAAAAAAACCCCCAAAAAATTCTCAAAAAGCCCCAAAAAATCCAAAAAATAAAAAATAAAAAACCCCAAAAAACCCAGAAAAATACCCCAAACCCCCAAAAAACCCAAAAAAAATCCCAAAAAACAAAAAAAATCCCAAAACCACCAAAAAAATCCCAAAAAGGCCCCAAAAAAATCCCCAAAATTAAAAAAAAACCAAAAAAACGCAAAAAATCCCCAAAACGCCAAAAAATGCCAAAAAACAAAAAGAACCAAAAAAACCCCAAAAATCCCAAAAAAAACTCCAAAAAAAAAGCCACAAAAAATTCCAAAAATCCCCAAAAAACCCAAAAATGCCAAAAAACAAAACAAAAAAAAATCCCCAAAATGCCAAAAATATCCCAAAAAACCCAAAAAAATCCCAAAAAATCCCAAAACAAAAAAAAATCCCAAAAAATCCCCAAAAGGAGAAAAATAAAGGAAATTTTTCCGCGTTTTTCGGGAATTTTGGTGGCTTTATTTTGGGGGGATTTGGGGAATTTGGGGAATTTTGGGAAAATTTGGGGATTTTTGGGGGGGAAATCAGAATTTTGGGAAAATTGGGGAATTTGGGGAATTTTGGGGAAAAAAATTTGGGGATTTTGGGGGGAAAATTTTGGGGATTTTGGGGGGAAAAAATCAGAATTTTGGGAAAAAAATTTGGGGATTTTTGGGGGAAAATTTTGGGATTTTGGGGATAAAAATTGGGGATTTTGGGGTTAAATTTTGGGATTTTGGGGGGGAAATTTTGGGGATTTTTGGATAATATTTTGGAGGGGAAAAAATCAAATTTTGGGAAAATTTTGGGGAAAAAAATGGGATTTTGGGGGGGGGGAAATTGAGATTTTCGGGGAAAATTGGGGATTTTTTGGGGAAAGAAATTGGGAATTTTGGGGGGAAATTGGGGAATTTTGTATCGATAATGTAAAAAAGGAGAAGTTCCACACAAAACCCCCAAAATTCGATTTTATTGCCCCAAAAAAAAGCCCAAATTCGACGTCCGAAGGTGAAATTTTCTCCTCCGGGGGGTTCAGAGCACCTGAAAAAAAACAAATTTTGGGTAAATTTACCAAAAATGGCAAATTTGGGGAAAATTGGCGAAATTTGAGATTTTTTGGGGAAAAAAAGGTGATTTTTTGGGTGGAAAAATCATAAAAAATGGTGATTTTTGGGGGTGATAAAATGGCAAATTTTGGGTAAAAATCATGAAAAAAAAAGTGATTTTTTTGGAGGGGAAAATGGCAAATTTTGGGTAGAAAATTTTATTTAAATGGTGATTTTTGGGTGGAAAATCATTAAAAATTGTGATTTTTTTGGGGGGAAATCCGCAAAAAAAGTTATTTTTTTTGGGTGGGAAAAACTGACAATTTTGGGGGTAAAACCAGCAAAAATGGTGATTTTTTGGGGGGAAAAATCCTCAAAAATAGCGATTTTTTTGGGGGGGAAGAGATTTTGGGGAGAAATCGTCCAAAATGGCAATTTTTGAGAAAAAATAATCCCAAAAAATAAATTTTTGGGTAAAAATAATTGAAATATGTGATTTTTTTTTGGAAAAAGTTATCCAAAAAATTCAATTTTTTGGGGAAAAATGATGAAAAAAAGATTTTTTTTTTTTTTGGAGAAAACAATCCCAAAAAAGCGATTTTTTTGGGAAAGTGATAAAAATGGCGATTTTTGGGGGAAAAATCAGCAAAAAATGATATTTTTGGGGATAAAATGATCAAAAATAGCAATTTTTTTTTTGGAGGAAGAAAGTGATTTTGGAGGGAAAAAGTGTCAAAATTTTGGGGTAAAAATCATCCAAAAAAAAGATAAAAAATAGCGAATTTGGGGCAAAAAAAGGGGATTTTTGGGGAAAAAAAATCAAAAAAACCCGATTTTTTGGGGGGAAAAATTATCAAAAAATGAGATGTTTTTGGGGTAAAAAGTATCAAAAAATGAGGATTTTTTTTCTGGCAAAGATCATCAAAAAATGTAATTTTTTGGGTAAAAATCATCAAAAAATGCGATTTTTGAGGTAAAAATCATCAAAAAATGTGATTTTTTTGGGGGGGTAAAAGTCATAAAAAAATGTGATTTTTCTGGGGGTAAAAATAGTCAAAAAATGCGATTTTGGGGGGTAAAAATCATCCAAAAATGCAATTTTTTGGGGGAAAAAATAATCAAAAAATGCGATTTTTTTGGGGGGAAAATCATCAAAAAATGCAATTTTTTTGGGGGTAAAAATCATCCAAAAATGCGATTTGGGGGGGAAAATCATCAAAAAATGCGATTTTTTGGGGGTAAAAATCATCCAAAAATGCGATTTTTTTGGGGAAAAATTATCCAAAAATGCGATTTTTTTGGGGAAAAATTATCCAAAAATGCGATTTTTTTTTCTGGCAAAAAATCATTCAAAAATGTGATTTTTGGGGGTAAAAATCGTCCAAAAATGCGATTTTTTTGGGGTAAAAAATATCCAAAAACGGGATTTTTTGGGGAAATGGTAGAAGTAGGGATTTTTGTCGGGAAGTTGCCCGAATTTGGGGTTTTTCACCTTGAAAAGGGTGACGCCGGTGCCGTAGCAGAGGCTGAGGAGGAAGAGGATGATGAAGGTGCCGAAGGCCCAAAGGTCGGAACATTCCGGATCCTGCTCGGGCGCCGGCGGCAGATCCACGAAAACCGGCAGGAAATCTGGGGGAAAAAACGGGGAAATTGGGAAAAAGGGGAAGAAGGGGGAAAAAAAGGGAAAAAAAGGGAAAAAAAGGAAAAAAAAGGAAAAAAAAGGGAAAAAAAGGAAAAAAAAGGGAAAAAAAGCAAAAAAAAGGCAAAAAAAAAGGAAAAAAAAAGGCAAAAAAGAAAGCAAAAAGAAAGCAAAAAAAAGGGAAAAAAAAGGAAAAAAAAGCAAAAAAAAAGGGAAAAAAAAGGGAAAAAAAAAGGCAAAAAAAAAAGGAAAAAAAAGCAAAAAAAAGGCCAAAAAAAGGGAATAAAAAGGCAAAATAGAAAGCAAAAAGAAAGCAAAAAAAGGGAAAAAAAAGGGAAAAAAAGGCAAAAAAAAAGCAAAAAGAAAGCAAAAAAAAAAGCAAAAAAAGGAAAAAGAAAGAAAAAAAAGGAAAAAAAGGAAAAAAAAGCAAAAAAAAGCAAAACAAAAAAAGCAAAAAAAGCAAAAAAGAAAAAAAAGGAAAAAAAAAACGCAAAAAAAAGCCAAAAAAAGCAAAAAAAGGGCAAAAAGGACAAAAAAGCAAAAAAAAGGCAAAAAAAGCAAAAAAAGCAAAAAAGCAAAAAAAAAGCAAAAAAAGGGCAAAAAAAGCAAAAAAAAGGCAAAAAAACTCAAAAAAAAGGCAAAAAAAAGCAAAAAAAGGCAAAAAAACTCAAAAAAAAGGCAAAAAAAAGCAAAAAAAAGCAAAAAAAGCAAAACAAAAGCAAAAAAAAAGGCAAAAAAAAGGCAAAAAACAAACAAAAAAGAGAAAAAAAAAAGGGGGGAAAAGAGAAAAAAAAGGGGCGGAAAAGTGGGAAAATTTCACCCCAAATCCACTTTTTCCTCCCAAAATCGACAGTTTTCACCCAAAAATCCACATTTTACAGCCAAAATCGATCAATTTCTGCCCAAAGCCACTTTTCCCACCTAAAATCAACATTTTCCACCCCAAATCCAAATTTACTCTCCTAAAATCCTGGAAATTCAGCCCAAATCAACTTTTCCTCCTAAAATCCACATTTTACTCCCAAAATTCCTTTTTTTTTTCTCTAAAATCGACATTTTCCACCCAAAATCCAAATTTTCCATCCTAAAATCGACCGCTTTCAGCCCAAATCCACATTTCCACCCAAAAATCCACGTTTTACCCCCAAAAATCCACATTTTCCATCCTAAAATGACCGATTTCACCCCAAATCCACTTTTCCTCTGAAAAATCCACATTTGCCTTCCTAAAATCCACAAATTTCAGCCCAAATCCACGTTTTCCACCCAAAATCCACATTTTCCATCCTAAAATCAAACGATTTCACCCCAAATCCACTTTTCCTCCTAAAATCCACATTTCCCACCCAAAATCAATCGTTTCCCTCCAAAAACCGACATTTTGCCTTCTAAAATCCACGTTTTCCACCCAAAATCCACATTTTCCATCCTAAAATCGACCGATTTCACCCCAATTCCACTTTTCCTCCCAAAATCCACATTTAGGTCTCAAAATCCACATTTTCCATTCTAAAATCAACCGATTTCACCCCAAATCCACTTTTCCTCCTAAAATCCACATTTCCCACCCAAAACCAGTCTTTTCCCTCCAAAAATCCACATTTTGCCTTCTAAAATCAACGTTTTCCACCCCAAATCCACATTTTACCTCTAAAAATCCACATTTTTCCCTCCCAAAATCCGGGAATTTCCCCCCAAAACCCCATTTCTCCACAAAAACCACCAAAACCCCCGATTTTAACTTCTCAAAATCTCCTTTATTCGCCCCAAAAGCGGCTCAGTAGCACACGGCGTCGCTGTCGGCAGCACCACGGAGACGTTGACGTTGGCCGGCCGCGCCGTGGACCTGTCCAGGTTCCTCTGCACCAACTTCCTCGTTTTACCCCAAAAATCCACATTTTACCCCAAAAATCCGCATTTCCTCCGAAAATCCACATTTCCACCCAAAAATCCGCATTTTACCCCCAAAAATCCACGTTTTACCCCCAAAAATTCACATTTTCCATCCTAAAATCGATTGATTTTACCCCAAATCCACTTTTCCTCCCAAAATCCTCATTTCCCACCCAAAATCAATCATTTCCTTCCAAAAACCGTCATTTTGCCTCCTAAAATCCACATTTAGGTCTCAAAATCCACATTTTCCATCCTAAAATCCACCAATTTCACCCTAAATCCACTTTTCCTCCTGAAATCCACATTTCCCACCCAAAATCAATCGTTTCCCTCCAAAAACCGACATTTTGCCTTCTATAATCGACGTTTTCCACCCAAAATCCACATTTTCCATCCTAAAATCAACATTTTCCACCCAAAATCCACATTTTCCATCCTAAAATGACCAGTTTCACCCCAAATCCACTTTTCCTCCAAAAATCCACATTTGCCTTCCTAAAATCCACAAATTTCAGCCCAAATCCAGTTTTCCACCCAAAATCCACATTTTTCCATCCTAAAATCGACCGATTTTACCCCAAATCCACTTTTCCTCCCAAAATCCACATTTAGGTCCCAAAATCCACATTTTGCCTTCTAAAATCCACGTTTTCCACCCAAAATCCACATTTTCCATCCTAAAATCGTCCGATTTCACCCCAATTCCACATTTCCTCCTAAAATCCACATTTTCCACCCAAAAATCCACATTTTCCATCCTAAAATCGAACTATTTCACCCCAAATCCACATTTCCTCCTAAAATCCACATTTAGGTCCCAAAATCCACATTTTCCATCCTAAAATCGACCGATTTCACCCCAAATCCACTTTTCCTCCTAAAATCCATATTTCCCACCCAAAATCAATCGTTTCCTTCCAAAAACCGACATTTTGCCTTCTAAAATTGACATTTTCCACCCAAAATCCACATTTTACCTCTAAAAATCGACATTTTTCCTCCCAAAATCCAGAAATTTCCCCCCAAAACCCCATTTTTCCCCCCAAAACCCCATTTCTCCACAAAAACCACCAAAACCCCCGATTTTAACTTCTCAAAATCTCCTTTATTCGCCCCAAAAGCGGCTCAGTAGCACACGGCGTCGCTGTCGGCCAGCACCACGGAGACGTTGACGTTGGCCGGCCGCGCCGTGGACCTGTCCAGGTTCCTCTGCACGAACTTCCTCGTTTTACCCCAAAAATCCACATTTTACCCCCAAAAATCCGCATTTCCTCCGAAAATCCACATTTCCACCCAAAAATCCGCGTTTTACCCCCAAAAATCCGCGTTTTACCCCCCAAAATCCACATTTTCCATCCTAAAATCAACATTTTCCACCCAAATTCCACATTTTCCATCCTAAAATCGACCGCTTTCAGCCCAGATCCACTTTTCCTCCTAAAATCCACATTTCCACCCAAAAGCAGTGTTTTACCTCCAAAAATTGATATTTTGCCTTCTAAAATCGACGTTTTCCACCCAAAATCCACATTTTCCATCCTAAAATCGACCGATTTCACCCCAAATCCACTTTTCCTCCTAAAATACACATTTAGGTCCCAAAATCCACATTTTCCATCCTAAAATCGACATTTTCTTCCCAAAATCCAAATTTACTCTCCTAAAATCCAGGAAATTCACCCCAAATCCACTTTTCCTCCTAAAATCCACAATTCCCACCCAAAACCAGTCTTTTCCCTCCAAAAACCGACATTTTGCCTTCTAAAATTGACATTTTCCACCCAAAATCCACATTTTACCTCTAAAAATCGACATTTTTCCTCCCAAAATCCGGGAATTTCCCCCCAAAACCCCATTTTTTCCCCAAAAATCCCATTTCTCCACAAAAACCACCAAACCCCCGCGATTTTAACTTCTCAAAATCTCCTTTATTCGCCCCAAAAGCGGCTCAGTAGCACACGGCGTCGCTGTCGGCCAGCACCACGGAGACGTTGACGTTGGCCGGCCGCGCCGTGGACCTGTCCAGGTTCCTCTGCACCAACTTCCTCGTTTTACCCCAAAAATCCACATTTTACCCCCAAAATCCACATTTCCTCCGAAAATCCACATTTCCACCCAAAAATCCGCATTTTACCCCCAAAAATCCATGTTTTACCCCCAAAAATCCGCATTTTCCATCCTAAAATGACCAGTTTCCCCCCAAATACACTTTTCCTCCAAAAATCCACATTTGCCTTCCTAAAATCCACAAATTTCAGCCCAAATCCACTTTTCCACCCAAAATCCACATTTTACCATCCTAAAATCGACCGATTTCACCCCAAATCCACTTTTCCTCCTAAAATCCTCATTTCCCACCCAAAATCAATCATTTCCTTCCAAAAACCGTCATTTTGCCTCCTAAAATCCACATTTAGGTCTCAAAATCCACATTTTCCATCCTAAAATCGAACTATTTCACCCCAATTCCACATTTCCTCCTAAAATCCACATTTCCCACCCAAAACCAGTCTTTTCCCTCCAAAAATCGACATTTTTCCATCCTAAAATCCACGTTTTCCACCCAAAATCCACATTTTACCATCCTAAAATCGATCGATTTTACCCAAAATCCACTTTTCCTCCTAAAATCCACATTTCCCACCCAAAATCAATCGTTTCCCTCCAAAAACCGACATTTTGCCTCCTAAAATCCACGTTTTCCACCCAAAATCCACATTTTCCTTCCTAAAATCGACCACTTTCACCCCAAATCCACATTTCCTCCTAAAATCCACATTTCCCACCCAAAATCAATCGTTTCCCTCCAAAAACCGACATTTTGCCTTCTAAAATCCACATTTTCCACCCAAAATCCACATTTTCCATCCTAAAATCGAACTATTTCACCCCAAATCCACATTTCCTCCTAAAATCTACATCTTCCACCCAAAATCCAGATTTTACCTCCAAAAATCCACATTTTGCCTTCTAAAATCCACTTTTCCACCCAAAATCCACATTTTCCATCCTAAAATCGACCGATTTCACCCCAAATCCACTTTTCCTCCTAAAATACACATTTAGGTCCCAAAATCCACATTTTCCATCCTAAAATCGACATTTTCTTCCCAAAATCCTAATTTACTCTCCTAAAATCCAGGAAATTCACCCCAAATCCACTTTTCCTCCTAAAATCCACAATTCCCACCCAAAACCAGTCTTTTCCCTCCAAAAACCGACATTTTGCCTTCTAAAATTGACATTTTCCACCCAAAATCCACATTTTACCTCTAAAAATCGACATTTTTTCCACCCAAAATCCGGGAATTTCCCCCCAAAACCCCATTTTTTCCCAAAAAATCCCATTTTTTCCACAAAAACCACCAAAACCCCCGATTTTAACTTCTCAAAATCTCCTTTATTCGCCCCAAAAGCGGCTCAGTAGCACACGGCGTCGCTGTCGGCCAGCACCACGGAGACGTTGACGTTGGCCGGCCGCGCCGTGGACCTGTCCAGGTTCCTCTGCACCAACTTCCTCGTTTTACCCCAAAAATCCACATTTTACCCCAAAAATCCGCATTTCCTCCGAAAATCCACATTTCCACCCAAAAATCCACATTTTACCCCCAAAAATCCAGATTTTCCATCCTAAAATCGACATTTTCCACCCAAAATCCACATTTTCCATCCTAAAATCGACCGCTTTCAGCCCAAATCCACTTTTCCTCCTAAAATCCACATTTCCACCCAAAAGCAGTCTTTTACCTCCAAAAATTGATATTTTGCCTTCTAAAATCGACGTTTTCCACCCAAAATCCACATTTTCCATCCTAAAATCGACCGATTTCACCCCAAATCCACTTTTCCTCCTAAAATACACATTTAGGTCCCAAAATCCACATTTTCCATCCTAAAATCGACATTTTCTTCCCAAAATCCAAATTTACTCTCCTAAAATCCAGGAAATTCACCCCAAATCCACTTTTCCTCCTAAAATCCACATTTCCCACCCAAAATCAATCGTTTCCTTCCAAAAACCGACATTTTGCCTTCTAAAATTGACATTTTCCACCCAAAATCCACATTTTACCTCTAAAATTCGACATTTTTCCTCCCAAAATCCGGGAATTTCCCCCCAAAACCCCATTTTTCCCCCCAAAACCCCATTTCTCCACAAAAACCACCAAAACCCCCGATTTTAATTTCTCAAAATCTCCTTTATTCGCCCCAAAAGCGGCTCAGTAGCACACGGCGTCGCTGTCGGCCAGCACCACGGAGACGTTGACGTTGGCCGGCCGCGCCGTGGACCTGTCCAGGTTCCTCTGCACCAACTTCCTCGTTTTACCCCAAAAATCCACATTTTACCCCCAAAAATCCGCATTTCCTCCGAAAATCCACATTTCCACCCAAAAATCCACATTTCCACCCAAAAATCCGCGTTTTACCCCCCAAAAATCCGCATTTTCCATCCTAAAATGACCAGTTTCCCCCCAAATACACTTTTCCTCCAAAAATCCACATTTGCCTTCCTAAAATCCACAAATTTCAGCCCAAATCCACTTTTCCACCCAAAATCCACATTTTACCATCCTAAAATCGACCGATTTTACCCCAAATCCACTTTTCCTCCTAAAATACACATTTCCCACCCAAAATCAATCGTTTCCCTCCAAAAACCGACATTTTGCCTCCTAAAATCCACGTTTTCCACCCAAAATCCACATTTTCCTTCCTAAAATCGACCACTTTCACCCCAAATCCACATTTCCTCCTAAAATCCACATTTCCCACCCAAAATCAATCGTTTCCCTCCAAAAACCGACATTTTGCCTTCTAAAATCCACATTTTCCACCCCAAATCCACATTTTCCATCCTAAAATCGAACTATTTCACCCCAAATCCACATTTCCTCCTAAAATCTACATCTTCCACCCAAAATCCAGATTTTACCTCCAAAAATCCACATTTTGCCTTCTAAAATCTACGTTTTCCACCCAAAATCCACATTTTCCATCCTAAAATCGACCGATTTCACCCCAAATCCACTTTTTCTCCTAAAATCTACATCTTCCACCCAAAATCCAGATTTTACCTCCAAAAATCCACATTTTCCATCCTAAAATCAAACGATTTCACCCCAATTCCGCTTTTCCTCCTAAAATCCACATTTCCCACCCAAAATCAATCGTTTCCCTCCAAAAACCGTCATTTTGCCTCCTAAAATCCACATTTAGGTCTCAAAATCCACATTTTCCATCCTAAAATCGACCGCTTTCAGCCCAAATCCACTTTTCCTCCTAAAATCCACATTTCCCACCCAAAATCAATCGTTTCCCTCCAAAAACCGACATTTTGCCTCCTAAAATCCACGTTTTCCACCCAAAATCCACATTTTCCATCCTAAAATCGACCGATTTCAGCCCAAATCCACTTTTCCTCCTAAAATCCACATTTCCCACCCAAAATCAATCGTTTCCCTCCAAAAATCCACATTTTGCCTTCTAAAATCCACGTTTTCCACCCAAAATCCACATTTTCCATCCTAAAATCGACTGATTTTACCCCAAATCCACTTTTCCTCCTAAAATCCACATTTCCCACCCAAAACCAGTCTTTTCCCTCCAAAAATTCACATTTTGCCTTCTAAAATCGACGTTTTCCACCCAAAATCCACATTTTCCATCCTAAAATCGACCGATTTCACCCCAAATCCACTTTTCCTCCCAAAATCCACATTTAGGTCTCAAAATCCACATTTTCCATTCTAAAATCGACCGATTTCACCCCAAATCCACTTTTCCTCCTAAAATCCACATTTCCCACCCAAAACCAGTCTTTTACCTCCAAAAATCCGCATTTTGCCTTCTAAAATCCATATTTTCCCTCCTAAAATCCAGGAATTTCCCCCCAAAACCCCATTTTTTCCCCAAAAACCCCATTTCTCCATAAAAACCACCAAAACCCCCGATTTTAACTTCTCAAAATCTCCTTTATTCGCCCCAAAAGCGGCTCAGTAGCACACGGCGTCGCTGTCGGCCAGCACCACGGAGACGTTGACGTTGGCCGGCCGCGCCGTGGACCTGTCCAGGTTCCTCTGCACCAACTTCCTCGTTTTACCCCAAAAATCCACATTTTACCCCAAAAATCCGCATTTCCTCCGAAAATCCACATTTCCACCCAAAAATCCGCGTTTTACCCCCAAAAATCCAGATTTTCCATCCTAAAATCGACATTTTCCACCCAAAATCCACATTTTCCATCCTAAAATCGACATTTTCCACCCAAAATCCACATTTTCCATCCTAAAATCAAACGATTTCACCCCAATTCCGCTTTTCCTCCTAAAATCCACATTTCCCACCCAAAATCAATCGTTTCCCTCCAAAAACCGACATTTTGCCTTCTAAAATCGACTTTTTCCACCCCAAATCCACATTTTCCATCCTAAAATCGACCGATCTCACCCCAAATCCACATTTCCTCCTAGAATCTACATTTTCCACCCAAAAGCAGTGTTTTACCTCCAAAAATTGATATTTTGCCTTCTAAAATCGACATTTTCCACCCAAAATCCACATTTTCCATCCTAAAATCGAACTATTTCACCCCAAATCCACATTTCCTCCTAAAATCCACATCTTCCACCCAAAATCCAGATTTTACCTCCAAAAATCCACATTTTGCCTTCTAAAATCCACATTTTCCACCCAAAATCCACATTTTCCATCCTAAAATCGACCGATTTCACCCCAATTCCACATTTCCTCCTAAAATCCACATTTTCTACCCAAAACCAGTCTTTTCCCTCCAAAAATCCACATTTTGCCTTCTAAAATCGACGTTTTCCACCCAAAATCCACATTTTACCTCTAAAATTCGACATTTTTCCCTCCCAAAATCCAGGAATTTCCCCCCAAAACCCCATTTTCCCCCCAAAAAATCCCATTTTTTCCATAAAAACCACCAAAACCCCCGATTTTAACTTCTCAAAATCTCCTTTATTCGCCCCAAAAGCGGCTCAGTAGCACACGGCGTCGCTGTCGGCCAGCACCACGGAGACGTTGACGTTGGCCGGCCGCGCCGTGGACCTGTCCAGGTTCCTCTGCACGAACTTCACGCCGCCCACGGCCTCGTGTCCCACCACGCAGCCGAAGACGTCGCCGCGCCGCCACTCGGCCGCCGGCACCTCCAGCTTGGAGTAGACCGAGAAGGTCCCGGCGCCGCCGGCGTCCGGCTGCGGCCCGAAGGTGGAGAACCTCGCCGGCTCCACCGGCGCATCCCCCTGCGTCCAGGTGAGGAGGACGTCGCGCGGCGCGAAGTTGGCCGCCAGGCAGGTCAAGGTGGCCGCCTCGCCCCGGGCCAGCTCCTCGGGCGGCGGCGGGAAGACGAAGACGCTCGGCGCCGACGTGGCGCCGCCTGCGGGGTTTGGGGTGGGTTGGGTTGGTCAGTTGGGGTTGGGAGAGTTGGGGCTGGTTGGGTTTTCCGGTTGGAAGAACCGTTCCCAGTTGGGTTCTCCAGTTGGAGAAACCATTCCCAGATTGAGGAGCCGTTCCCAGTTGGGTTTCCCAGTTGGAGAAACCACTCCCAGTTGGAGAAACCATTCCCAGTTTGAGGAACAGTTCCCAGTTGGGTTCCTCAGTTTGAGGAACCATTCCCAGTTTGAGGAACCGTTCCCAGTTGGGTTTCCCAGTTGGAAGAACCATTCCCAGTTTGAGGAACCATTCCCAGTTGGAGAAACCATTCCCAGTTTGAGTAACAATTCCCAGTTGGGTTCCTCAGTTTGAGGAACCATTCCCAGTTGGGTTTCCCATTTTGAGGAACCGTTCCCAGTTTGAGGAGCCGTTCCCAGTTGGGTTTCCCACTTTGAGGAACCATTCCCAGTTTGAGGAACCACTCCCAGTTGGAGAAACCATTCCCAGTTTGAGGAACCATTCCCAGTTTGAGGAACCACTCCCAGTTGGGTTCCCCAGTTGTAAGAACCAATCCCAGTTGGGTTTTCCGGTTGGAAGAACCGTTCCCAGTTGGGTTCTCCAGTTGGAGAAACCATTCCCAGTTTGAGGAACCATTCCCAGTTGAGTTTCCCAGTATGAGAAACCAATCCCAGTTGGGTTTCCCAGTTGTAAGAACCAATCCCAGTTCAGTTCTCCAGTTGGAGAAACCATTCCCAGTTTGAGTAACAATTCCCAGTTGGGTTTCCCACTTTGAGGAACCATTCCCAGTTTGAGGAACCATTCCCACTTGGGTTTCCCAGTATGAGAAACCATTCCCAGTTGGGTTCCCCAGTTGTAAGAACCATTCCCAGTTTGAGGAACCATTCCCAGTTTGTGCAACCATTCCCAGTTGGGTTTCCCAGTTGTAAGAACCAATCCCAGTTCGGTTCTCCAGTTGGAGAAACCATTCCCAGTTTGAGGAACCGTTCCCAGTTGGGTTCCCCAGTTGTAAGAACCAATCCCAGTTGGGTTTTCCGGTTGGAAGAACCGTTCCCAGTTTGAGGATCCACTCCCAGTTGGGTTTCCCACTTTGAGGAACTGTTCCCAGTTTGAGGAACCATTCCCAGTTGGGTTTTCCGGTTGGAAGAACCGTTCCCAGTTGGGTTCTCCAGTTTGAGGAACCGTTCCCAGTTGGGTTCCCCAGTTGTAAGAACCAATCCCAGTTGGGTTTTCCGGTTGGAAGAACCGTTCCCAGTTGGGTTCTCCAGTTGGAGAAACCATTCCCAGTTTGAGGAACCATTCCCAGTTGGGTTCCCCAGTTTCAGGAACCATTCCCAGTTTGAGGAACCGTTCCCAGTTTGAGGAACCATTCCCAGTTGGAGGAACTGTTCCCAGTTGGGTTCCCCAGTTTGAGGAACCATTCCCAGTTTGGTTCTCCAGTTGACCAAACCATTCCCAGTTTGAGGAACCATTCCCAGTTCGAGGAACCATTCCCAGTTTGAGGAACCGTTCCCAGTTGGGTTCTCCAGTTTGAGGAACCATTCCCAGTTTGAGGAACCATTCCCAGTTGGGTTCCCCAGTTTGAGGAACCGTTCCCAGTTGGGTTTCCCAGTTGGAAGAACCATTCCCAGTTTGAGGAACCGTTCCCAGTTTGAGGAGCCGTTCCCAATTGGGAAATCCCACCAGACAAACCTCCTAAAAACCCAAATTCTGACCCAAAATCACCTTAAAACCAGGACGAATCTCCTAAAACCAAGATTAGCCACCTAAAAACCTCAAAATTTGACCCAAAATCACCGAAATTCCCCCCAAAAGCAGAACTGACCTCCTAAAACCCAAGAAAAATGTCCTAAAACCCGGAAAAATCACCCAAAAATCCCAAATTTTGACCCAAAATCACCGAATTTTACCCCAAAACCAGACCTGACCTCCTAAAAACCAAGACCAACCATCTTAAAACCAGGATTAACCTCCTAAAACCCACCTAAAAAATCACCTAAGGACCCCAATTTTTTCCAAAAAAACCCCAATTTTTTCCAAAACCCCCAAAATTCCCCCAAAACCAGAGCTGACCTCCCAAAACGCAGCAAAAACCTCCCAAAAAACAGCAAAAACCACCTAAACCCCATGAAAAATCACCTAAAACCCCCAATTTTTTTCCCAAAACCCCAAAATTCCCCCCAAAACCAGAACTGACCTCCTCAAAACCAAGACCAACCTTCATAAAACCAGGATTAACCTCCTAAACCCCATGAAAAATCACCTAAAACCCCCAAATTTTTTCCAAAAACCGCCATTTTTTTTCCCAAAATCACCGAAATTCCCCCCAAAACCAGAGCTGACCTCCTAAAAACCAGAAAGAAACCTCCCAAAACCCAGAAAAAATATCCTTAAAACCAGAACTAACCTCCCAAAAACCCTCCTAAAACCCATGAAAAATCACCTAAAAACCCCAATTTTTTTCCAAAAAACCCCAAATTTTTTCCCAAAATCCCTAAATTTTGACCCAAAACCCCCAAATTTTTTCCCCAAAACCCCCATTTTTCCCCCCAAACCCCTCTCACCGCTCTCCTTCCTGACGCTGGCCTCCATCGCCTCCTCGCCCAGCCCTTTCCCGCCGACCCAAAAACCGAGATCAACCTCCCCAAAACCCCAAATTCTGAACCAAAATCACCGAAATTTACCCCAAAACCAGAACTGACCTCCTAAAAACCGAGAAAAATGTCCTAAAAATCACCTAAAACCCCAAAATTTTGACCCAAAATCACCGAAATTCCCCCCAAAACCACAGCTGACCTCCTTAAAACCAAGATTCACTTCCTTAAACCCCAAATTCTGACCCCAAAAACCAGAAAAAAACCACCTAAAAAACCAGAATTAACCCTTCTCCTACCTTCATTTCCTTGAAGAAACCCCTCTAAAAGCCAAATTTTTCCCTAAAAAACCCCCATTTTTTTTCCCAAAACCCCCAAAATTGCCCCAAAACCAGAACTGACTTCCTAAAACCCAAGACCAACCTTCTTAAAACCAGAACTAACCTCCCAAAAACCCTCCTAAAACCCATGAAAAATCACCTAAAACCCCCATTTTTTTTCCAAAAAAACCCCAATTTTTTCCCAAAAACCCCATTTTTTCCCCAAAATCCCCAAAATTCCCCCCAAAACCAGAACTGACCTCCTAAAAACCAAGATCAACCATCTTAAAACCAGGATTAACCTCCTAAAACCCATGAAAAATCACCTAAAAACTCCAAATTTTGTCCCAAAACCCCCATTTTTTTTTCCCCAAATCACCGAAATTCCCCCCAAAACCAGAGCTGACCTCCTAAAAACCAGAAATAAACCTCCCAAAACCCAGAAAAACCCTCCTAAAACCCATGAAAAATCACCTAAAAACCCCATTTTTTTTCCAAAAACCTCCATTTTTTTCCCAAAAACCCCATTTTTTCCCCAAAATCCCCAAAATTGCCCCCAAAACCAGAACTGACCTCCTAAAAACCAAGACCAACCTTCATAAAATCAGGATTAACCTCCTAAAACCCATGAAAAATCACCTAAAAACCCCAAATTCTTTCCCAAAATCCCCAAAATTCCCCCCAAAACCAGAACTGACCTCCTAAAACCCAAGACCAACCATCTTAAATCCAGAACTAACCTCCCAAAAACCTTCCTAAAACCCATGAAAAATCACTTAAAAACCCCATTTTTTTTCCTAAAAACCCCAAATTTTTTCCCAAAAAACCCCAATTTTCCCCTAAAAACCCATTTTTTCCCCAAAAAACCCCATTTTTTCCCCAAAACCCCCATTTTTCCCCCCGAACCCCTCTCACCGCTCTCCTTCCTGACGCTGGCCTCCATCGCCTCCTCGCCCAGCCCTTTGCCGCTCACCCGGCAGGTGAAGGCGGCGCCGGAATTCCAATCCTCGGCGCAGATTTCCAGAAAGTTCCGGACCTCGAAGCGGCCGCCGGGGAGGGGCCGGGCGGGGCCGGAAGTGGCCGCGCCCAGCGCCCCGCCCGGCGCGCGGCTCCAGGTGAACTCCACGGCCGGCGACTCCAGGCCGGACGCCACGCAGGTGAGGTTGGGGCTGGTGGACAGGAACAGGTCCTGCAGGGACGGCGGCAGCACCCGCACCGAGGGCTGGGCGGCGGCGGCTGCGGGGAGGGTTGGGGGAAAAAACGGTGATTTCGGGAAAAAACGGCTTTTTTGTAGGCCGAAAATTGACGTTTTTGGGGGAAAAATGGGATTTTTTGGGGATTTTTTGGGGTGAAATTGGGGGTTTGGGAGGGGTTCATGAAGGAAATGGAGGTTGGAGAAGGGATCTTGGGGTTGGAAAAGATTTGGGTGAAAAAACGGTGATTTCAGGAAAAAACGGCTTTTTTGTAGGCCGAAAATTGACGTTTTGGCGAAGAAATGCGGTTTTTTGGGGCTTTTTCTGGGGTGAAATTGGAATTTTGGGAGGGGTTCATGAAGGAAATGGAGGTTGGAGAAGGGATTTTGGGGTCGGAAAAGATTTGGGTGAAAAAACGGCAATTTTGGGAAAAAATGCGTTTTTTTTATCGAAAAACATGGTTTTTGGTGAAAATTTGGGAGTTTTTGGCCAAAAATGGGGTTTTGGGGGAAGAAATTGGAGGTTTGGGAGGGGTTCATGAAGGAAATGGAGGTTGGAGGAGAAATTTTGGGATTGGAAAAGATTTGGGTGAAAAAACGGCGATTTTGGGGAAAAAACGGATTTTTAATGGAGAAAATGCGATTTTTTGCAAAAAAATGGGGATTTTGGGGAGAGAAATTAGGATTTCTGAAGGAAATTGCTGCTGGAATAAGGATTTGAAGTTGGAGAAAAAATCTTGGGGTCGGGAAAAATTTGGGTGAAAAAACGGCGATTTTGGTAAAAAAAACGTGAAAAAAATGGGATTCTCGGTGGTTTTTATGGGTAAAATCGCGAATTTTTGGAGATAGTGCGGGAAAATTTGGGTTGGAGGAGGAAGTGGGATTTGGAGAAACAAAACGGGGATTGGGAGGAAATTTGGGGTGAAAAAGGCGGATTTTGGTCAAAAGGCGGCGAAGCTTTGGGGCCGGGCGGAGATTTTGGGGTGAAACGTTGGGATTTGGCCAGCGAGGGTTGGAGGCCGGACGCCACGCAGGTGAGGTTGGGGCTGGTGGACAGGAACAGGTCCTGCAGGGAGGGCGGCAGCACCCGCACCGAGGGCTGGGCGGCGGCGGCTGCGGGGAGGGTTGGGGGAAAAAACGGTGATTTCGGGAAAAAACGGCTTTTTTGTAGGCCGAAAATTGACGTTTTGGCGAAGAAACGCGGTTTTTTGGGAAAAAAATCGGGGTGATGGTGGGCCTTTAGAGGGGTTTTTCCAAGGAAATGGAGGTTGGAGAAGGGATCTTGGGGTTGGAAAAGATTTGGGTGAAAAAACGGTGATTTCGGGAAAAAACGGCTTTTTTGTAGGCCGAAAATTGACGTTTTGGCGAAGAAATGCGGTTTTTTGGGGCTTTTTCTGGGGTGAAATTGGAATTTTGGGAGGGGTTCATGAAGGAAATGGAGGTTGGAGAAAGGATTTTGAGGTCGGAAAAAATTTGGGTGAAAAAACAGTGATTTTAGGAAAAAATGCGTTTTTTTGTCAAAAAACGCGATTTTTTGCGAAAATTTGGGGATTTTTGGGGAAAAAATGGGGTTTTGGGGGAAGAAATTGGGGGTTTGGGAGGGGTTCATGAAGGAAATGGAGGTTGGAGGAGAAATTTTGGGATTGGAAAAGATTTGGGTGAAAAAACGGCGATTTTGGGGAAAAAATGGATTTTTAATGGAGAAAATGCGATTTTTTGCGAAAAAATTGGGGTTTTGCAGAGAAAAATTAGGATTTTGGGAAGGATTTCTGAAGGAAATTGCTGCTGGAATAAGGATTTGAAGTTGGAGAAAAAATCTTGGGGTCGGGAAAAATTTGGGTGAAAAAACGGTGATTTCAGGAAAAAACGGCTTTTTTGTAGGCCGAAAATTGACGTTTTGGCGAAGAAATGCGGTTTTTTGGGGCTTTTTCTGGGGTGAAATTGGAATTTTGGGAGGGGTTCATGAAGGAAATGGAGGTTGGAGAAAGGATTTTGAGGTCGGAAAAAATTTGGGTGAAAAAACGGCAATTTTAGGAAAAAATGCGTTTTTTTGTCAAAAAACGCGATTTTTTGCGAAAATTTGGGGATTTTTGGGGAAAAAATGGGGTTTTGGGGGAAGAAATTGGAGGTTTGGGAGGGGTTCATGAAGGAAATGGAGGTTGGAGGAGAAATTTTGGGATTGGAAAAGATTTGGGTGAAAAAACGGCGATTTTGGGGAAAAAACGGATTTTTAATGGAGAAAATGCGATTTTTTGCAAAAAAATTGGGGTTTTGCAGAGAAAAATTAGGATTTTGGGAAGGATTTCTGAAGGAAATTGCTGCTGGAATAAGGATTTGAAGTTGGAGAAAAAATCTTGGGGTCGGGAAAAATTTGGGTGAAAAAACGGCGATTTTGGTAAAAAAAACGTGAAAAAAATGGGATTCTCGGTGGTTTTTATGGGTAAAATCGCGAATTTTTGGAGATCGTGGGGGAAAATTTGGGTTGGAGGAGGAAGTGGGATTTGGAGAAACAAAACGGCGATTGGGAGGAAATTTGGGGTGAAAAAGGCGGATTTTGGTCAAAAGGCGGCGAAGCTTTGGGGCCGGGCGGAGAATTTGGGGTGAAACGTTGGGATTTGGCCAGCGAGGGTTGGAGGCCGGACGCCACGCAGGTGAGGTTGGGGCTGGTGGACAGGAACAGGTCCTGCAGGGACGGCGGCAGCACCCGCACCGAGGGCTGGGCGGCGGCGGCTGCGGGGAGGGTTGGGGGAAAAAACGGTGATTTCGGGAAAAAACGGCTTTTTTGTAGGCCGAAAATTGACGTTTTGGCGAAGAAATGCGGTTTTTTGGGAAAAAAAGTGGGGTGATGTTGGGCTTTTAGAGGGGTTTTTCCAAGGAAATGGAGGTTGGAGAAGGGATCTTGGGGTTGGAAAAGATTTGGGTGAAAAAACAGTGATTTTAGGAAAAAATGCGTTTTTTTGTCAAAAAACGCGACTTTTTGCGAAAATTTGGGGATTTTTGGGAAAAAAATGAGGTTTTGGGGGGAAAAAATGGGGTTTCAGGAGGGGTTCATGAAGGAAATGGAGGTTGGAGAAGGAATGCTGGGGTTGGAAAACATTTGGGTGAAAAAACGGTGATTTTTAGTGAAAAAACCTGATTTTTTAGGGAGAAAACGCGGTTTTTCGTGAAAATTTGGGGATTTTTCGGCAAAAAATTGGGTTTTTTGGGGTGAAATTGGGGTTTCAGGAGGGGTTCATGAAGGAAATGGAGGTTGGAGAAGGGATTTTGGGGTCGGAAAAGATTTGGGTGAAAAAACGGCGATTTTGGGAAAAAATGTGTTTTTTTTATCGAAAAACATGGTTTTTGGTGAAAATTTGGGAGTTTTCGGACAAAAATGGGGTTTTGGGGGAAGAAATTGGAGGTTTGGGAGCAGTTCATGAAGGAAATGGAGGTTGGGGGAGAAATTTTGGGATTGGAAAAGATTTGGGTGAAAAAACGGCGATTTTGGGAAAAAATAGGATTTTTAATGGAGAAAATGCGATTTTTTGCGAAAAAATGGGGATTTTGGGGAGAGAAATTAGGACTTCTGAAGGAAATTGCTGCTGGAATAAGGATTTGAAGTTGGAGAAAAAATCTTGTGGTCGGGAAAAATTTGGGTGAAAAAACGGTGATTTTGGTAAAAAAAACGTGAAAAAAATGGGATTCTCGGTGGTTTTTATGGGTAAAATCGCGAATTTTTGGAGATCGTGGGGGAAAATTTGGGTTGGAGGAGGAAGTGGGATTTGGAGAAACAAAACGGGGATTGGGAGGAAATTTGGGGTGAAAAAGGCGGATTTTGGTCCAAAGGCGGCGAAGCTTTGGGGCCGGGCAGAGATTTTGGGGTGAAACGTTGGGATTTGGCCAGCGAGGGTTGGAGGCCGGACGCCACGCAGGTGAGGTTGGGGCTGGTGGACAGGAACAGGTCCTGCAGGGACGGCAGCAGCACCCGCACCGAGGGCTGGGCGGCGGCGGCTGCGGGGAGGGTTGGGGGAAAAAACGGTGATTTCGGGAAAAAACGGCTTTTTTAAAATCAAAAAAACACGATTTTTGGCGAAAATTTGGGGATTTTTTGGCAAAAAATGGGGTTTTTTAGGGAAAAAATTAGGCTTGTAGAGGGGTTTCTTTAAGGAAATGGAGACTGGGAAAAAAAATTTGGGATTGGGAAAAATTTGGGTGAAAAAATGGTGATTTTGGGAAAAAATTGGATTTTTAACAGAGAAAATGCATTTTTTTGCGAAAATTTGGGGTTTTTGTGGTAAAATATGGGGTTTTTTGGGGTGAAATTGGGGCTTCGGGAGGGGTTCATGAAGGAAATGGAGGTTGGAGAAGGAATGCTGGGGTTGGAAAACATTTGGGTGAAAAAACGTTGATTTTTAGTAAAAAAACCTGATTTTTTAGGGAGAAAACGTGGTTTTTCGTGAAAATTTGGGGATTTTTTGGCAAAAAATGGTGTTTTTTAGGGAAAAATTAGGCTTGTAGAGGGGTTTCTTCAAGGAAATGGAGACTGGGAAAAAAAATTTGGGATTGGGAAAAATTTGGGTGAAAAAATGGTGATTTTGGTAAAAAAATGTGAAAAAATTGGGATTTTTGGTGGTTTTTATGTGGAAAATTGAGAAATTTTGGAGGTTCTTGGTAAAAATTTGGTGCAAACCCCGAAATTTTTTGTTTTTCAGAAGAGGGTCGGGCTTGGGCGAGAAACTTTAAATTTTCACTTTTAAAAAAACCCCCAAAATCTCCCAAATTCACCCCGAAATCCCCCTCACCTTTACAGAACGTGCTGATGCTGGCCTCGATGGGCGTGGCCAGGTGGGCGTGGCTTGCCCGGCAGGTGAAGTTGCTCCCTTTGTCCCATTGGCTGCGGCTGATGTTGACGCGGCCGCTGAGGGTCACCTGACCGTCGCCGCCCTCCTGGCAGCTGGAAAGCTCCGCCCCCAGCTGGGCGGGGTCACCGTTGACCAACCAGCTGAGGGTGGCGTCGGCGGCGCCGCGGCCGCGCACTTGGCACAGGAGGTGGACCTGGTCCTGCTCCGGGTGGGCCTGGTTGGGGTCGCTCAGGAGGGAGACGGTGAAGTCGGGGGACTGGGGGGTGTTGTTGCAGGCTGCGGGGAGAGGTGGGGGCAGGTGAGGCCAAAAAAATCCCCAAAACGAAGGAAAATGGGGGAAAAAACGGCGAAATCCCAGCGGAAATCGAGGCAAGATGGCCGAAAAGCGGATTAAAGATGGCCGAAAATGGAGACAAAAAGGCTGATCCAAAATGGCGGAAATTGGAGCCAATAGAGTTGAAATCGGATCAAAGATGGCGGAAATTGGAGCCAAAATGGCTGAAATTGGATCAAAAATGGCAGAAATTGGAGCCAAGATGGCCAAAAATGGATCCAAAATGGCCGATTCAAAATGGCGGAAATTGGAGCCAATAGAGTTGAAATCGGATCCAAGATGGCAGAAATTGGAGCCAAAATGCCTGAAATTGGAGCCAAGATGGCCAAAATTGGAGCCAAGATGGCGGAAATTGGAGCCAAGACGGCCAAAAATGAATCTAAAATGGCCGATCCAAAATGGCGGAAATTTGAGCCAGTAGAGTTGAAATCGGATCAAAGATGGCGGAAATTGGAGCTAAAATGGCTGAAATTGGAGCCAAGACGGCCAAAAATGGATCCAAAATGGCTGATACAAAATGGTGGAAATTAGAGCCAATAGAGTTGAAATCAGATCCAAAATGGCCGAAATTGGAGCCAAGATGGCAGAAATTGGAGCCAAGACGGCCAAAAATGGATCTAAAATGGCCGATCCAAAATGGCGGAAATTGGAGCCAATAGAGTTGAAATCGGATCCAAGATGGCCAAAATTGAAGCCAAGATGGCAGAAATTGGATCCAAAATGGCTGATCCAAAATGGCTGAAATTGGAGCCAAAACACCCAATCCAAAATGGCTGAAATTGGATCAAAGACGGCCAAAAATGGATCAAAAAGGCCAAAAAAATGAGCCAAAATGGCCGATCCAAAATGGCCGAAATTGGAGCCAAATGGGCCAATCAAATATGGACAAAAATGGAGCCAAAATGGCCAAAATTGGACAAAAATGGAGGCAAAATGCCCCAAAAATGAATCAAAAATGGACAAAAATGGAGCCAAAATGGCTGAAAATTGATCTAAAATGGCTGAAATGGGATCCAAAATGGCCGATCCAAAATGGCCAAAAATGGACAAAAATCGAGCCAAAATGGCTGAAAATTGATCTAAAATGGCTGAAATGGAATCCAAAATGGCTGAAAATTGACCCCAAATGGCTGAAAATTGATCTAAAATGGCTGAAATGGGATCCAAAATGGCCGATCCAAAATGGCTGAAAATGGATTCAAAATGGCTGAAAATGGATCAAAAATGGATCCAAAATGGCTGAAATGGGATCTAAAATGGCTGATGCAAAATGGCTGAAATGGGATCCAAAATGGCTGATCCAAAATGGCTGAAATTTATTCAAAATGTCTGAAAATGGATTCAAAATGGCTGAAAATGGATCAAAAATGGATCCAAAATGGCTGAAATGGGATCTAATATGGCTGATGCAAAATGGCTGAAATGGGATCCAAAATGGCTGATCCAAAATGGCTGAAATTTATTCAAAATGGCTGAAAATTGATTCAAAATGGCTGAAAATGGATCAAAAATGGATCCAAAATGGCTGAAATGGGATCTAATATGGCTGATCCAAAATGGCTGAAATTTATTCAAAATGGCTGCAAATGGATCCAAAATGGCTGAAATGGGATCCAATATGGCTGATGCAAAATGGCTGAAATGGGATCCAAAATGACTGATCCAAAATGGCTGAAATTTATTCAAAATGGCTGAAAATGGATTCAAAATGGCTGAAAATGGATCAAAAATGGATCCAAAATGGCTGAAATGGGATCCAAAATGGCTGATGCAAAATGGCTGAAATGGGATCCAAAATGGCTGATCCAAAATGGCTGAAATTTATTCAAACTGGCTGAAAATTGATTCAAAATGGCTGAAAATGGATTCAAAATGGCTGAAAATGGATCAAAAATGGATCCAAAATGGCTGAAATGGGATCTAAAATGGATGATGCAAAATGGCTGAAATGGGATCCAAAATGGCTGATCCAAAATGGCTGAAATTTATTCAAAATGGCTGAAAATGGATCCAAAATGGCTGAAATGGGATCTAAAATGGCTGATGCAAAATGGCTGAAATGGGATCCAAAATGGATCCAAAATGGATCCAAAATGGATGAAAATTGATCTAAAATGGCTGAAATTTGTCCTAAATGGCCCAAAAATTCACCCAGGTGTCCCCAAACCTTTCCAGATGTCCCCAAAACTCCTCAAAATGTCCCCAAAATTCCTCCAGGTGTCCCCAAAACCTCTCCAGGTGTCCTCAAACCCCTCCCAGATGTCCCCAAACGTCCCCAAAACCTCTCCAGATGCCATCAAACCTTTTCAGGTGTCCCCAAAACTCCTCAAAATGTCCCCAAAACCTCTCCAGGTGTTCCTAAACGTCCCCAAAACCCCTCCCAGATGCCATCAAACCTTTTCAGGTGTCCCCAAAACTCCTCAAAGTGTCCCCAAAACCTCTCCAGATGTCCCCAAACTCCTCCAGGTGTCCCCAAAACCTCTCCAGATGCCATCAAACCTTTTCAGGTGTCCTCAAAACTCCTCCAGATGTCCCCAAAACCCCTCCCAGATGCCATCAAACCTCTCCAGATGTCCCCAAAACCTCTCCAGATGCCATCAAACCTCCTCAGGTGTCCCCAAAACTCCTCAAAATGTCCCCAAAACCTCTCCAGGTGTTCCTAAACGTCCCCAAAACCCCTCCCAGATGCCATGAAACCTTTTCAGGTGTCCCCAAAACTCCTCAAAACGTCCCCAAAACCTCTCCAGGTGTCCTCAAAACCCCTCCAGATGTCCCCAAAACCCCTCCCAGATGCCATCAAAACTCTCCAGATGTCCTCAAAACCCCTCCAGATGTCCCCAAAACCTCTCCAGATGCCATCAAACCTCCTTAGGTGTCCCCAAAACTCCTCAAAATGTCCCCAAAACCCCCCCAGGTGTCCTCAAAACCCCTCCAGGTGTCCCCAAAACCCCTCAAAACGTCCCCAAAACCTCTCCAGATGTCCTCAAACCCCTCCCAGATGTCCCCAACGTCCCCAAAACCTCTCCAGATGCCATCAAACCTTTTCAGGTGTCCCCAAAACTCCTCAAAATGTCCCCAAAACCTCTCCAGGTGTTCCTAAACGTCCCCAAAACCCCTCCCAGATGCCATCAAACCTTTTCAGGTGTCCCCAAAACTCCTCAAAACGTCCCCAAAACCCCTCCAGGTGTCCCCAAACTCCTCCAGGTGTCCACAAAACCTCTCCAGATGTCCCTAACCTCCTCCAGGTGTCCCCAAAACCTCTCCAGGTGTCCTCAAACCCCTCCCAGATCTCCCCAAACGTCCCCAAAACCCCTCCAGGTGTCCCTCACCGCCCACGTCGAGGCCGAAGCTCTTGCCGTAATGCTCCACCCGGCAGCGGAACTTTTGGCCCTTGGCCTGGTCGGCGGCCAGGGTGACGCGGGAGCCCCGCCCGAACTGGGCCACGCCCACCGGAAGTTCCGGGAAGTCCCGGCTGTGCTCGGAGGCCGCCCCCTCCCAGGAGATCTGCGCCGGCTGCGGGAAGAAGCCGGCGGCGAAGCAGCCGAAGGTCACCTGGTCCTCGTAGTCCTCGCAGGAGCAGAGCGGGAAAACGTCCGGGGAGCGGGCGGGGTCTGCGTGGGAATGAGGGCGATTAGCATAGCGAGGCCACGCCCACGGCTGGGAAAAAAATCCCAACTAAAAAGCGCAAAAATAACCCAAAAAAACCAAAATTTTGGGCTGAAGTTGGATCCAAGATGGCCGAAATGGATGTAAAATGGCCGATCCGAAATGGCTGAAATGGGAGCCAAAATAGCCAAAAATCCAATCCAAGATGGCTGAAATTTGATTCAAAATGGCCGATCCAAAATGGCCGGAAATGGAGACAAGATGGCCAAAAATGGATCCAAAATGGCTGAAATTGGAGCCAAAATGGCCAAAATGGATCCAAAATGGCTGAAATTGGAGCCAAAATGGCCAAAATGGATCCAAAATGGCTGAAATTGGAGCCAAGATGGCTGATCCAAAATAGCCAAAAGTGGATCCAAGATGGCCAAAATTGGATCCAAGATGGCCAAAAATGGATCCAAAATGGCCAATCTAAAGTGGCTGAAATTGGATCCAAAATAGCCAAAATTGGATCCAAAATGGCTGATCCAAAATGGCTGAAATTGGCTCCAAAATGGCCAAAAATTCAATCCAAGATGGCTGAAATTGGACACAAGATGGCCGAAAACCTCGCAGGAGCAGAGCGGGAAAAGGTCCGGGGAGTGGGCGGGGTCTGCATGGGAATGAGGGCGATTAGCATAGCGAGGCCACGCCCACGGCTGGGAAAAAAATTCTGCTCAAAAAGCCGCAAAGTTGCCCCAAAAAAACCCCAAAAACCAAAAATAAAATTGGGACTAAAGTTTGATCCAAGATGGCTGAAAATGAGAGCCAAGATGGCCGAAATAGATTCCAAATGGCGGAAAATGAGTCCAAAATGGCTGAACCAAGATGGCTGAAATTGGATTCAAAATGGCTGAAATTGGAGCCAAAATGGCTGAAATTGGAGCCAAGATGGCTGAAATTGGATTCAAAATGGCGGAAAATGAGTCCAATTTGGCTGATCCAAAATGGCTGAAATTGGATCCAAAAATGGCTGAAATTGGCTCCAAAATGGCCAAAAATGGATCCAAGATGGCCAAAATTGGATCCAAAATGGCCAAAAATCCAATTCAAGATGGCTGAAGTGGGAGCCAAAATGGCTGATCCAAGATGGCTGAAATTGGATCCAAAATGGCTGAAATTGGATCCAAGATGGCTGAAATTGGATTCAAGATGGCGGATCCAAAATGGCCAAAATTGGATTCAAAATGGCTGAAATGAGAGCCAAGATGGCTGAAATGGATTCAAAATTATGGAAAATTAGTCCAAAATGGCTGAACCAAGATGGCTGAAAATGAATCCAAAATGGCTGATCCTAAATGGCCAAAATGGCGGAAAACGAGTCCAAAATGGCTGAACCAAAATGGCTGAAATTGGATTCAAAATGGCGGATCCAAATAGGCCAAAATGGATCCAAAATGGCCGAAAATCTCCAGGAGAAAACGCCAGAAAAACCCTGAGGGTAGTGGGCGTGGCCACGCCCCTAATTTGCATACCGGAGGCCACGCCCACCCCCGACAACAAAAAAAAAACAAAAAAAAAGTCCAAAAAGCCCCAAAATCACCCAAAAATTCCAATCCAAGATGGCCGCCCCAAAATGGCGGGAAAACAGCGGGTGGGCGTGGCTTGTTTAGGCGGGGAAAACCCTCTCATTTGCATATCGGCGGCCACGCCCCCAGCCGAGAACCGAAAAAAAGGCGAAAAACCTCAAAAACGGTGAAAAAGGGAAATTGAGGCTTCCGGCCGTGGCCCCGCCCCGTCTGGGAGTGACGTCAGCGGTGACGTCACCTGGCCACGCCCCCTCCCCCCTCAGGTGAGAGCGGCCGGAGCCAGGTGGGGTTTGGGGAGAATTTGGGGGATTTTGGGCAAATTTCGGCGATTTTTCGCAATTTTGGGGCGAATTTTAACATTTTTGGCAGTTTTGGGTAATTTTGAGGCGATTTTGGGCGATTTTGGGCAAATTTGGGGCGATTTTGGACCGATTTTGGGGAGATTTTGTGCGATTTTGGGACATTTTTTGGCAATTTTGGGATAATTTGGGGCGAATTTCTGCGATTTTGGGGCGATTTTCGGCGGTTTTGGGCAATTTTGAGGCGATTTTTGGCAAAATTTGGACATTTTTTGGGGAGATTTTGGCAAATTTTGGGCGAATTTGGGGCAGTTTTGGGGCAATTTTTGCTGATTTTGGGGTGATTTTTGAAAATTTTGGGCAATTTTGGAAAACTTTGGGGGTTTTTGGGCAATTTTGAGTGATTTTGGAACAATTTGAGCGATTTTCAGCAATTTTGGGGGATTTTGGGGCAATGTTTGGCAATTTTGAGCAATTTTGGGGCAGTTTTGGACAAATTTTGGGGTAATTTTGGGGCGATTTTTGGTGATTTTGGGCAAATTTGTGGGTTTTTTGAGCTTTAGGCTCAGTTTTGGGGTGAATTTTGGGGATTTTGGGCAATTTTGGGGCAATTTTGTGGTGATTTTTGGGGAGAAATTGAGCAATTTTGGGGCCATTTTGGGTGAATTTGGGGGGGTTTGAGCTTTAGGCGAAGTTTTGGGGTGAATTTTGGGGATTTTGGGACAATTTTGGGAAATTTTGTGATTTTTTTGAGCTTTAGGCTCAATTTTGGGGTGAATTTTGGGGATTTTGGGTTTAAACTCGGATTTAACCAAGCCTCACCTGGGCTGGACTCACCTGAGGTGTTTTGGGTTAAATTTCTTAAATTTTGGGTAATTTGGGGTGATTTTGGTCATTTTGGGTAAATTTTGGGAAATTTGGGGATTTTTTCTGGGTTTTGGGTTGAATTTTGGGGATTTTGGGTTTAAACTCGGATTTAACAAAGCCTCACCTGGGTGGACTCACCTGAGGAATTTTGGGTTAAATTTCATAAATTTTGGGCAATTTTGGTTAATTTTCAGCAATTCTGGGCAAATTTGGGGATTTTTTGAGATTTAAGATCAATTTTGGGCTGAATTTTTGGATTTTTTGGGTTTAAACTCAGATTTAACAAAACCTGACCTGGGCTGGGCTCACCTGTGAATTTTGGGTGAAATTTCTTAAATTTTGGGCAATTTTGTGTAATTTTGGGAAAATTTGGGTTTTTTTGAAGTTTAAGCTCATTTTTGGGGTGAATTTTGGGCTTTTTGGGTTTAAACTCGGATTTAACCGAGCCTCACCTGGGCTGGGCTCACCTGAGGAATTTTGGGTGAAATTTCTTGAATTTTGGGCAATTTTGGATATTTTTCATCAATTTTGGGCAAATTTTGGGATTTTTTGACCTTTAGGCTCAGTTTTGGGTTGAATTTTGGGGATTTTGGGTTTAAACTCGGATTTAACCAAGCCTCACCTGGGCTGGGCTCACCTGAGGAATTTTTGGGTGAAATTTCTTAAATTTTGGGCAATTTTGTGTAATTTTGGGGATTTTTGAGCTTTAGGCTCATTTTTGGGGTGAATTTTGGGCTTTTTGAGTTTAAACTCGGATTTAACCAAGCCTCACCTGGGCTGGGCTCACCTGAGGAATTTTTGGGTGAAATTTCTTAAATTTTGGGTAATTTTGGGCAAATTTTGGGATTTTTTGACCTTTAAGCTCATTTTTGGGGTGAATTTTGGGGATTTTGGGTTTAACCTCGGATTTAACCAAGCCTCACCTGGGCTGTGCTCACCTGAGGAATTTTTGGGTGAAATTTCTTAAATTTTGGGTAATTTTGGGCAAATTTTGGGGATTTTTGACCTTTAAGCTCATTTTTGGGGTGAATTTTGGGGATTTTGGATTTAAACTCGGATTTAACCAAGCCTCACCTGGGCTGGGCTCACCTGAGGCATTTTTGGGTGAAATTTCTTAAATTTTGGGCAATTTTGTGTAATTTTGGGGATTTTTGCGCTTTAGGCTCATTTTTGGGGTGAATTTTAGGCTTTTTGGGTTTAAACTCGGATTTAACCGAGCTTCACCTGGGCTGGGCTCACCTGAGGAATTTTGGGTGAAATTTCTTAAATTTTGGGTAATTTTGGGAATTTTTTGGGTTTTTTGAGCTTTAAGCTCATTTTTGGGTTGAATTTTGGGGATTTTGGGTTTAAACTCGGATTTAACAGAGCCTCACCTGGGCTGGGCTCACCTGAGAAGATTTGGGGTAAGTTTTGTGATTTTTGGGCAATTTTGGGTGAAGTTTGGGCAATTTTGGGCAATTTTGAGGGAAATCTGGGGGTTTTTGAGATTGAAGCTCATTTTTGGGGTGAATTTTGGGCTTTTTGGGTTTAAATTCAGTTTTAACCAAGCCCGGTCCAGCTTTGGGGGGAATTCGGGGAAATTTTGTTAAATTTTGGGGAGAATTTTAGGGAGAATTTTGGGGAATTTTTGGAATTTGGGGAATTTGGGAGATTTGGGGGGAATTTTGGGGGATTTTTGGGGAATTTGGGGGAATTTTGGGAAAATTTTGGGGAAATTTTGGGGAGAATTTTAGGGAGAATTTTGGGGAATTTTGGGGGAGTTTTGGGGAATTTTGGGGGAATTTTGGGGGGAATTTTTGGAGAATTTTGTGTAATTTTGGGGGGAAGTTTTGGAGAATTTTTGGGGAATTTTGCGGAAATTTTGGGGGGAATTTTGCGGAATTTTTGAAATTTTGGGGAATTTTGGCAAATTTTGGGGAGAATTTTTGGGGAATTTTGGGGAAATTTGGGGGAATTTTGGGGAATTTGGGGATGGATTTTTTGGTGAATTTTGGGCGGAATTTTGCGGAATTTTTGAAATTTTGGGGAATTTTGGCAAATTTTGGGGAGAATTTTTGTGGAATTTTGGGGAAATTTTGTGGAATTTTGGGGAATTTGGGGGAATTTTGGGGGATTTTGGGGAATTTTGGGAAATTTTGGGGAATTTGGGGGATTTGGGGGATTTTTGTGGAATTTTGGGGAATCTCCGGGTTGGGGGGGGGGGGGGGCTGGGCTTAAAAACCTTCCCAGTTTGGACCAGTTTGGACCAGTTTAAACCAGTTCCGAACCAGTCCGGACCAGTCCAGCCCAGCTTAAACCAGTTTAGGACCAGTTTAAACCAGTTTAGGACCAGTCCAACCCAGCTTAAACCAGTTTAGGGCCAATCAAAACCAGTTCAGACCAGTTTAGACCAGTCCAACCCAGTTTAAACCAGTTTAGGACCAGTCCCAGCCCCACCATTCCCAGTTTAGACCAGTCCAAACCAGTCCAAACCAGTTTAGACCAATCCAAACCAGTTCAGACGAGTCCAGCCCAGCTTAAACCAGTTTAGGACCAGTTTAAACCAGTCCAAACCAGTCAGGACCAGTCCCAGCCCAGCATTCCCAGTTTAAACCAGTTTAAACCAGTCCAAACCAGTCAGGACCAGACCCAGCCCCACCATTCCCAGTTTAGGACCAGTCCAAACCAGTCCAGCCCAGCTGAAACCAGTTTAGGACCAGTTTAAACCAGTCCAAACCAGTTTAGGACCAGTCCAACCCAACTTAAACCAGTTTAGGGCCAGTCAAAACCAGTTCAGACCAGTTTAGACCAGTCCAGCCCAGCTTAAACCAGTTTAGGACCAGTCAAAATCAGTTTAAACCAGTTTAAACCAGTTTAGGACCAGTCCCAGCCCGGAATTCCCAGTTTAAACCAGTCCAAACCAGCTCAGACCAGTCCAACCCAGCTTAAACCAGTTTAGGACCAGTTTGGACCAGTCCAGCCCAGCTGAAACCGGTTCAGAACCAGTTTAAACCAGTCCAAACCAGTCCAGACCAGTTTAGACCGGTCCAGACCAGCCCAGACCAGTCCCAGCTCCAGCACTCCCAGTTCAGGCCAGTCCAGCCCGGCTTAAACCAGTTTAGACCAGTTCAGAACCAGTCCAGACCAGCATTCCCAGTTTAGACCAGTCCAAACCAGTCCAACCCAGCTTAAACCAGTTTAGGACCAGTTCCAGCCCCACCATTCCCAGTTTAAACCAGTTTAGGACCAGTCCAAACCAGTCCAGCCCAGCTTAAACCAGTTTAGGACCAGTTTAAACCAGTCCAAACTGGTTTAGGACCAGTCCCAGCCCAGCATTCCCAGTTTAAACCGGTTTAAACCAGTCCAAACCAGTCAGGACCAGTCCCAGCCCAGCAATCCCAGTTTAAACCAGTTCAGACCAGTCCGGCCCAGCTTAAACCAGTTTAGGACCAGTTTAAACCAGCCCAAACCGGTTTAGGACCAGTCCCAGCCCAGCATTCCCAGTTTAAACGAGTCCAACCCAGCTTAGGACCAGTTCAGACCAGTTCAGACCAGTTTAGGACCAGTTTAAACCAGTTCAGACCAGTTTAAACCAGTTTAAACCAGTTTAGACCAGTTTAGGACCAGTCCCAGCCCAGCATTCCCAGTTTGGACCAGTCCAAACCAGTCCAGACCAGTCCAAACCAGTCCAGCCCAGCTTAAACCAGTTTAGGACCAGTTTAAACCAGTCCAAACCAGTTCAGGACCAGTCCCAGCCCAGCATTCCCAGTTTAAACCAGTTTAGGACCAGTTTAAACCAGTTTAGACCAGTTCAGGACCAGTCCCAACCCAGCATTCCCAGTTTAAACCGGTTTAAACCAGTCCAAACCAGTCAGGACCAGTCCCAGCCCAGCAATCCCAGTTTAAACCAGTCCAAACCAGTTTAGACCAGTCTGGACCAGTCCCAACCCCACCATTCCCAGTTTAGGACCAGTTTAAACCAGTCCAAACCGGTTAAGGACCAGTCCCAGCCCAGCATTCCCAGTTTAGACCAGTTTAAACCAGTCCAAACCAGTCCAGCCCAGCTGAAACCAGTTTAGGACCAGTTTAAACCAGTCCAAACCAGTTTAAACCAGTTCCAGCCCAGCAATCCCAGTTTAAACCAGTTCAGACCAGTTCAGACCAGTTTAGGACCAGTTTAAACCAGTTTAGACCAGTTTAGGACCAGTCCCAGCCCAGCAGTCCCAGTTTGGATCAGTCCAAACCAGTCCAGACCAGCTTAAACCAGTTTAGGACCAGTTTAAACCAGTCCAGACCAGTTTAGGACCAGTCCCAGCTCCCAGACCCCCAAAATTTCACCAAAAACCCCCAAAAATCCCCCCAAAAAACCTCCCCGAAATTCCCCAAAAGTTCCCAAAAATCCCCAAAATTCCCCCCAAAATTTCCCCCAAAATTTCCCCCAAAATTTCCCCAAAATCCAACCCCAAAAAATTCCCAAAATTCCCGAAAACTAAAAAAAAAAAAAGAATAATCCCAAAAATTTCCCCCCAAACCCCAAAAATCCCCCAAAAGAACCTCCACGAAATTCCCCAAATTTTCCCCAAATTTTCCCCCAAATTTTCCCCCAAAATTTCTCAAAATCCCCAAAAATTTCCCCGAAATACAACGCCAAAAAATTCCCCAAATTCCCAAAAACATTTTTTAAAAAATCCCCAAAACTTCCCCAAATTCCCCCAATTTTTTTCCCAAATTTTCCCTAAAATTTTCCCCTAAAATCCCCCCAAAATTTTCCCCCAAAATCCCCCCAAAATCCCCCAAAATTTCCCCCAAAATTCCCCCAAAATTTCCCCAAAATTTCCCCCAAAATTCCCCCTAAATTCCCCCAAAGTTCCCCAAATTTCCCCCAAAATTCCCCCAAAGTTCCCCAAAATGCCCCAAAATTTCTCAAAATCTCCAAAATTTCCCTAAAATTGCCCCAAAATCCCCAAAATATTCCCAAAGTTTTCCCCCAAATTCCTCCAAAATTCCCCCCAAATGAAAAAAAATCCCAAAATTCCCTAAAAAGTTCCCAATTTTTTCCCCAAAACCCCCAAAAATCCCAAAATTCCCCCAAAATTTTCAATGTTCCCCCCAAATTCCCCAAATTTCCCCAAATTCCCACCAATTTCAAAAAAAAATTCCCAAAATTTCCCCCAAAAATTCCCCAGAATTCCCCAAATTCTTTAAAATCCCCAAAAGTTCAAAATTTTCCCCCAAATTCCCCAAATTTTCCAAAATTTCCCCCAAAATTAAAACAATCCCCCCAAATTCTCCAAAATTCCCCAAAATTTTCCTGATTTTTTATCAAAATTTTCCCCATTTTTTCCCAAAATTCAAAAAAATTCCCCAAAAAATCCCAAAATAGTCCAAATTTCCTCAAATTTCCCCAAATTTCCCCAAATTTCCCCAAATTTCCTCAAATTTTCCCAATATTCCCCAAATTTTCCCAAAAATCCCCCAAATTCTTCTAAATATTTCCCCAAAATTCCCCAAAATTTTCCTGAATTTTCCCCAAAATTCAAAAAAATCCCCAGATTTCCCAAATTCCCCAAATTTCCCCAAAATCTCCCAAAAAATCCCCAAAATTTTGGAATCTTTGCAGGCGGCGCCCCCTGCTGGACCGAGGCTCCTGATTGGCTCCCGACCGGATCCGCTCGTTCCTGATTGGCTCCCGGGTGGATCCCGCGGCTCCTGATTGGCTGCGGCCCTGGAGGGGGGGAAAGACAAAAATTGGGGATTTTGGGAGGGAAATTTGGGGGGAAATGGTGAAAAATGGGAATTTTGGGGTGAAAAGGTCAAAAATTGGCCAAAAAATGGCCCAAAATATTGGGAGTTTTGGGAGGGAATTTTGGGCAAAAAATGTCCAAAAATGGGAAATTTGGGGGAGGGAAATTTGGGGGGGAAATGGTGAAAAATGGCCAAAAAATGGTGAAAAATGGGGACTTTGGGGAGGGAAATTTGGGGGGGAAATGGTAAAAAAATGGGAATTTGGGGAATTTTAGGGTGAAAAGGTCAAAAAATGGCCAAAAATTGGCCAAAAAATGGGAATTTTCATGGAAATTTCGGGGAAAATGTCCAAAAATGGGAATTTTTGGGAAAATTTGGGGTGAAATGGTAAAAAATGGCCAAAAATGGGAATTTTGGGAGGGAAATTTGGGACAAAATGGCGAAAAACTTCCCACAAAAACCTCCCAAAAAATGGGAATTTTGGGGGGAAATTTAGGGACAAAATGGCCCAAAAATGTCCCAAAAATGGGAATTTCGGGACAAAACTATGAAAAATCCCAAAAAATGTGCTAAAAATGTCCCAAAAAATGGGAATTTCGGGGGAAATCTGGGAGAAAACAGCCAAAATTTGGCTAAAAATTGGGAATTTTGGTAGGGAAATTTTGGGGTGAAAATGTCCCCAAAATTGGAATTTTTGGGGGGAAATTCGGGATAAACTGGCCAAAAATGGGAATTTGGGGGGAAAATTTGGGATAAAACTACCCAAAAATGTCCCAAAAATGTGAATCTTTTTTGGGAGGAAATTTAGGATAAAACTACCCAATGATGACCCAAAAATAGGAAATTTTTGGGGGAAAACCTGGAGAAAACAGTCGAAAAATGGTGAAAAATGGGAATTTTGAGGGAGGAAATTTGAGGTGAAATGACCGAAAAATGTCCCAAAAAACCCCCGGAATTCTGGTCGGAAAATTTGGGACAAAACTGTGAAAAAAATCCCAAAAACCTCCCAAAAATCGGAATTTTTGGAAGGAAACTTGGGACAAAATGGTCCAAAAATGGTGAAAAATTGGAATTTTGAGGGAGGAAATTTGGGGTGAAACGACCCAAAACTGTCCCAAAAATGGGAAATTTCGGGACAAAACGGTGAAAATCATCCCAAAAATGTCCCCAAAATGTGAGTTTTTTGGGGCAGAAATTTAGGATAAAACTACCAAAAAATGACCCAAAAATAAGAAAGTTTGGGACAAAACGGTGAAAAATCCCCAAAACCTCCCAAAAATGGGAATTTTGGGAAGGAAATTTGGAATAAAATGGCCAAAAAGAGCAAAAAATAGGAATTTTGGGGTGGAACAACAAAAATGGAAATTTTGGTCAAAACAGTGAAAAAAGTCCCCAAAAATATCCCAAAAAAGGGAATTTTGAGAAAGAAATTTGGAGTGAAATGGTCCAAAAATGGTGAAAAATGAGAATTTTGATGGAGGAAATTTGGGGTGAAATGACCTAAAAAATGGGAAGTTTTGGGACAAAACGGTGAAAATCGTCCCCAAAATGTCCCAAAAATGTCCCAAAAATGTGATTTTGTTTTTTGAGAGGAAATTTAAGATAGAACTTCCCAAAAATGTCCCAAAAATAATAAATTTTGGGACGAAACGGTGAAAAAATCCTTTTAAAGTCCCAAAAAATGGGAATTTTGGGACAAAACGGTGCAAAAATCTCCCAAAAAATTGAAATTTTGGGCAAATTTTGGGGGGTGCAGTTCCGGTTGCGGCCACAGGGGGGAGCCCCGAGACCGCGATTGGGGCGGGGACGGAGGGGGCGTGGCCAATGGGGAGGGGGCGTGGCCAATGGGGAGGGGGCGTGGCCAATGGGGAGGGGGCGTGGCCAAAAGGGGGCGGAGCCTCGGGCGCAGCCGGAGCCGCGAGTGGGGCAGGTGAGGGGGGAGATGTGGGGCAGGATTTGGGATCTGTGGGGCGGATTTTGGGATCTGTGGGGCAGGTTTGGGATCTATGGGGCAGATTTGGGGTCTATGGGGCGGATTTGGGATCTGTGGGGTGGATTTGGGATCTGTGGGGCGGATTTGGGATCTGTGGGGCGGGATTGGGATCTGTGGGGCGGATTTGGGATCTATGGGGCGGGATTTGGGATCTGTGGGGCGGGATTTGGAATCTATGGGGCGGATTTTGGGATCTGTGGGGCGGATTTGGGATCTGTGGGGCGGATCTATGGGGCAGATTTGGGATCTATGGGGCGGATTTGGGATCTGTGGGGCAGATTTGGGATCTATGGGGTGGATTTGGGATCTATGGGGCAGGATTGGGATCTATGGGGAGGATTTGGGATCTGTGGGGCGGATTTTGGGATCTGTGGGGCGGATTTTGGGATCCGTGGGGCGGATTTGGGGTCTATGGGGCGGATTTGGGATCTATGGGGCGGATTTGGGATCTCTGGGGCAGGATTTGGGATCTATGGGGCAGATTTGGGATCTGTGGGGCAGGATTGGGATCTGTGGGGCAGGACGGGATCTGTAGGGTCGCTATGGGGCCGGATCTATGGGGCGGGGATGGATCTATGGGGCAGGTTTGGGATCTATGGGGCGGGGATGGATCTATGGGGCAGATTTGGGATCTATGGGGCAGGTTTGGGATCTGTGGGGCAGATTTGGGATCTATGGGGCAGGCTTGGGATCTATGGGGCAGGATTGGGATCTATGGGGCACGGGGTCCTTAGCTGCACTGTAGGATCCCTATAGAGTAGGGGGTCGCTATGGGGCAGGATTTGGGATCTGTGGGGCAGGATTGGGTTCTATGGGGCCGGATCTATGGGGCAGGACGGGATCTGTAGGGTCGCTATGGGGCCGGATCTGTGGGGCAGAATTCGGGATCTATGGGGCGGATCTATGGGGCAGGATTTGGGATCTGTGGGGCGGATCTATGGGGCAGGATTTGGGATCTGTGGGGCAGAATTGGGTTCTATGGGGCCGGATCTATGGGGCAGGATTTGGGATCTGTGGGGCGGATCTATGGGGCAGGATTTGGTATCTATGGGGCAGGGGGTCCCCAGCTGCACTGTAGGGTTCCTATAGAGTAGGGGGATCTGTGGGGCAGGACAGGATCTATGGGGTCGCTATGGGGCCGGATCTATGGGGCAGGACTGGATCTGTAGGGTTGCTATGGGGCAGGATCTATGGGGCAGGTTTGGGATCTATGGGGCAGATTTGGGATCTGTGGGGCAGATTTGGGATCCGTGGGGCAGATTTGGGATCCGTGGGGCAGATTTGGGATCTATGGGGCAGGGGGTCCCCAGCTGTACTGTAGGGTCCCTATAGAGTAGGGGGTCGCTATGGGGCAGGGATGGATCTATGGGGTGGATCTATGGGGCAGGTTTGGGATCTATGGGGCAGGGATGGATCTCTAGGGTGGATCTATGGGGCGGATTTGGGATCTGTGGGGCAGATTCGGGATCTATGGGGCAGATTTGGGATCTATGGGGCAGATTTGGGATCTGTGGGGCAGATTTGGGATCTGTGGGGCAGGTTTGGGATCTGTGGGGCAGATTTGGGATCTATGGGGCACGGGGTCCTTAGCTGTATTGTAGGATCCCTATAGAGTAGGGGGTCGCTATGGGGCAGGATTTGGGATCTGTGGGGCAGGATTGGGTTCTATGGGGCCGGATCTATGGGGCAGGATTTGGGATCTGTGGGGCGGATCTATGGGGCAGGACGGGATCTGTAGGGTCGCTATGGGGCCGGATCCGTGGGGCAGATTTGGGATCTGTGGGGCAGATTTGGGATCTATGGGGCAGGTTTGGGATCTATGGGGCAGATTTGGGATCTATGGGGCAGATTTGGGATCTATGGGGCAGGGGGTCCCCAGCTGCACTGTAGGGTCCCTATAGAGTAGGGGGATCTGTGGGGCAGGGATGGATCTATGGGGCGGGGATGGATCTGTGGGGCAGATTTGGGATCTATGGGGCGGATCTATGGGGCAGATTTGGGATCTATGGGGCAGGACAGGATCTATAGGGCAGGACGGGATCTATGGGGCAGGAGGGTCCCTATGGTGTTTCTATGGGTCCGAGGGGTCCCTATGGGGTTTTCTATGGGTCCGAGTGAATTCTATGGGGCAGAAACCCCCTATGGGGTTTCTATGGGGCAGCAATGTCCCTATGGGTTTTTTTATGGGTCTGAATGGTTTCTATGGGGCAGAGTGACCCCTATGGGGTTTCTATGGGGCAGGAGATTTTCTATGGGTCCGGAAGGTCCCTATGGGGTTTTCTATGGGTCCGACTGAATTCTATGGGGCAGAGACCCCCTATGGGATTTTCTATGGGGCAGGAATGTCCCTATGGGGTTTTCTATGGGTCCGAGTGGTTCCTATGGGGTTTTCTATGGGTGCGACTGAATTCTATGGGGTAGAGACTCCCTATGGGGTTTCTATGGGGCCGAGTGGCCTCTATAGGATTTTCTATGGGGCAGAGACTCCCTATAGGATTTTCTATGGGGCAGAATGACCCCTATAGGATTTTCTATGGGGCAGAGTGACCCCTATAGGATTTTCTATGGGGCAGAGTGATTCTATAGGATTTTCTATGGGGTAGAGGAGTTTCTATGGGGTTTTCTGTGGGTCCGACTGAATTCTATGGGGCAGAGACCCCCTATGGGGTTTTCTATGGGGCAGAGACTCCCTATAGGATTTTCTATGGGGCAGAGTGACCCCTATGGGTTTTCTATGGGGCAGGAGGTTCTCTATGGGTCCGGAAGGTCCCTGTGGGGTTTTCTATGGGTCCGAGTGGTTTCTATGGGGCAGAGACCCCCTATAGGATTTTCTATGGGGCAGAGGAGTTTCTATGGGGTTTTCTATGGGTCCGACTGAATTCTATGGGACAGAGACCCCCTATAGGATTTTCTATGGGTCCGAGTGACTTCTATGGGGTTTTCTATGGGGCAGAGACTCCCTATGGGATTTTCTATGGGGCAGGAATGTCTCTATGGGGTTTTCTATGGGTCTGAATGGTTTCTATGGGGCAGAGTGACCCCTAAGGGGTTTTCTATGGGGCAGGAGATTTTCTATGGGTCCGGAAGGTCCCTATGGGGTTTTCTGTGGGTCCGACTGAATTCTATGGGACAGAGACCCCCTATAGGATTTTCTATGGGGCAGGAGGGTTTCTATGGGGTTTTCTGTGGGTCCGACTGAATTCTATAGGGCAGAGACCCCCTATAGGATTTTCTATGGGGCAGGAATGTCCCTATGGGGTTTTCTATGGGTCCGACTGAATTCTATGGGACAGAGACCCCCTATAGGATTTTCTATGGGTCCGAGTGACTTCTATGGGGTTTTCTGTGGGGCAGAGACTCCCTATGGGATTTTCTATGGGGCAGAGACTCCCTAATAGGATTTTCTATGGGGCAGGAGGGTTTCTATGGGGTTTTCTATGGATCCGAGTGAATTCTATGGGGCAGAGTGACCCCTATAGGATTTTCTATGGGTCCGAGTGGTTCCTATGGGGTTTTCTATGGGGCAGGAGGTTCTCTATGGGTCCGGAAGGTCCCTATGGGGTTTTCTGTGGGTCCGAGTGATTTCTATGGGGCAGAGACCCCCTATAGGATTTTCTATGGGTCCGAGTGACTTCTATGGGGTTTTCTGTGGGGCAGAGACCCCCTATGGGGTTTTCTATGGGGCAGAGTGAATTATATGGGGCACAGGGGTCCCTATGGGCTTTCTATGGGGCAGAGTGACCCCTATGGGGTTTTCTATGGGGCAGAGTGACCCCTATGGGGTTTTCTATGGGGTAGAGACTCCCTATGGGATTTTCTATGGGGCTGAGTGACCCCTATAGGATTTTCTATGGGGCAGAGACTCCCTATAGGATTTTCTATGGGGCAGAGTGACCCCTATGGGATTTTCTATGGGGCAGGAGATTTTCTATGGGTTCGGAATGTCCCTATGGGGTTTTCTATGGGTCCGAGTGAATTCTATGGGGCAGAGACTCCCTATGGGATTTTCTATGGGTCCGAGTGGTTCCTATGGGGTTTCTATGGGGCAGGAGATTCTCTATGGTGTTTTCTATGGGTCCGAGTGGTTTCTATGGGGCAGAGACTCCCTATGGGATTTTCTATGGGGCAGGAGATTCTCTATGGGTCCGGAAGGTCCCTATGGGGTTTTCCATGGGGCAGAGTGAATTCTATGGGGCAGAGTGGTCTCTATGGGATTTCTATGGGGCAGAGACCCCCTATAGGATTTTCTATGGGGCAGAGTGACCCCTATGGGATTTTCTATGGGGCAGGAGATTCTCTGTGGGATTTTCTATGGGGCAGAGGGGTTTCTATGGGTCCGAGCAATTTCTATGGGGCAGAGACCCGTATGGGGTTTTCTATGGGGCAGAGACCCCCTATAGATTTTCTATGGGGCAGAGACTCCCTAATAGGATTTTCTATGGGGCAGAGTAATTCTATAGGATTTTCTATGGGGCAGAGACCTCCTATAGGATTTTCTATGGGGCAGAGTGATTCTATAGGATTTTCTATGGGTCACAGCGCCCCCTATAGATTTCCTATGGGTCACAGCGCCCCCTATAGATTTCCTATGGGTCACAGCGCCCCCTATAGATTTCCTATGGGGCACAGCGCCCCCTATAGATTTCCTATGGGGCACGGGGGGGGGTCTCGCCCCTCTCGCCCCTCCCCCCCTCTAACCCCGCCCCCTTTTCTCTCTCCCGCCCCTCCCCCCCCCAGCCCGCCCCTCCCCCCCCTCCGCCTTCCCATTGGCCGGCTGCGGCCCCGCCCCTCGCGCCATTGGCTGCCTGGCCGCCGGCTTCTTCCCCAGCCCCGCCCACTTCTCCTGGAGCCCCGCCCCCTCCCCAGGCCCCGCCCCCATCCCCCAAGTTTTCAGCCAATCCCGGCGCTTCCTGGCCGGCAGCTGGCTCCGCCTCCCGGAAGGCGCCGGAAGCGCCGACGGATTCCGGTGCCGCGTCCGGCACGCGCCGAGCGGCGCCGACCTGGAGATCGACGTCAAGCGTGAGTTTTGGGGGGTCTTGGGGGGACTTCCGGTTGGGTTTGGGGTCTTGGTTTGACCAAATTTTGGGATTTTGGGGTCTTTGAGATCTTCCGGTTGGGTTTTGGATCTTCCGGTTGGGTCTGGGGTCTTGGGTTGACCAAATTTTGGGATTTTTGGGGTCTCCAGTTGGGTTTGGGATCTTCCGGTTGGGTTTGGAGTCTTGGTTTGACCAAATTTTGGGATTTTTGCGGCCTTTGAGATCTTCCGGTTGGGTTTGAGATCTTCCGGTTGGGTTTGGGATCTTCCAGTTGGGTTTGGCGTCTTCCAGTTCGGTTTGGGGTCTTGAGTTGACCAAATTTTGGAGTTTTGGATCTTCCGGTTGGGTCTGGGGTCTTGAGTTGACCAAATTTTGGGATTTTTGGGGCCTTTGAGATCTTCCGGTTGGGTTTTGGATCTTCCAGTTGGGTTTGGGGTCTTGAGTTGACCAAATTTTGGGATTTTTGGGGTCTCCAGTTGGGTTTGGGGTCTTCCGGTTGGGTTTTGGATCTTCCAGTTGGGTTTGGGGTCTTCCAGTTGGGTTTGGCGTCTTCCAGTTGGGTCTGGGGTCTTGATTTGACCAAATTTTGGGATTTTTGGGGTCTCCAGTTGGGTTTGGGGTCTTGATTTGAACAAATTTTGGGATTTTTGGGGTCTTTGAGATCTTCCAGTTGGGTTTGGATCTTCCAGTTGGGTTTGGGGTCTTGATTTGACCAAATTTTTGGATTTTTGGGGTCTCCAGTTGGGTTTTGGGTCTTGGGTTGACCAAATTTTGGGGTTTTGGATCTTCCAGTTGGGTTTGGGGTCTTGATTTGACCAAAATTTGGAATTTTGGGTCTTGATTTGACAAAATTTGGGGATGTTTGGGATCTCCCAGTTGGGTTTTGGGGTCTTTGGGGTCTTCCAGTTGGGTTTGGGGTCCTGAGTTGACCAAATTTTGGGATTTTGGGGTGTTGGGTTGATGAAATTTGGGATTTTGGGTCTTGATTTGACCAAATTTTGGGATTTTGGATCTTCCAATTGGGTTTTGGGTCCTGATTTGACAAAATTTTGGGGTTTTGGTTCTCCAAAATTCTTGAGGTTCTCCAAAAATCTTTGAGCTTTTCCAACTTTGAGTTTCTCCAACTTTTTTGAGGTTCTCCAACCTCGAGGTTCTCCAAACTTCTTGAAATCCTCCAAAATTTCTTGAGATTCTCCAAAATTCTTGAGTTTCTCCAAAATTTTGGAGTTTCTCCAACATTTTGAGGTTCTCCAACCTCGAGGTCCTCCAAAATTCTTGAGTTTCTCCAAAATTTTTGGAGTTTCTCCAAGATTTTTGGAGTTTCTCCAACCTCGAGGTTCTCCAAACTTCTCCAATTTCTCCCAAATCCCCGGAAATTCCCCAAAAATTCCGGAATTTCCCCCAAAACCTTCGAGGTCCTCCAACCTCTCTTGACCTTCTCCAAGCCCCCCGAGCTCCTCCACGCTCCTCCACCACCAACCTCGACCTCCTCCACCCCTCCCCCACCGCCGCCGCCGCCGCCACCACCGCCCCAGGTAGGTCCTGACCCCTCCCCCACCCCAAAAATTTGGGATTTGGGGGCGTGGTCCCAAAAGTGGAGAAAAAACCCCAAATTTGGTGCTTTGAGGTCTCCAAAATCGTGGAGAACCTCGGAGAACTCGGAGGTTCTCCAAAATTTCTTGAGGTTCTCCAAAATTTTGGAGGTTCTCGAAGGTTCTTGAGGTTCTCCGACCTCGAGGTTCCTCAAAATTCTCGAGGTTCTCCAGAATTTTGGAGATTCTCCAAAAATTGGTGAAATTTTCCAAGGTTTTTTTGAGGTTCTCCAAGATTTTTGGAGTTTCTCCAGCATTTTGAGGTTCTCCAACCTCGAGGTCCTCCAAAATTCTTGAAATCCTCCAAAATTCTTGAAATTCTCCAAAATTTTTGGAGTTTCTCCAAAATTTTTGGAGTTTCTCCAATATTTTTGACGTTCTTCAACCTCGAGGTTCTCCAAAATCCTCGAGATCCTCCAAAATCCTTGAAATCCTCCAAAATCCTCGAGATCTTCCAAAATTCTTGAAATCCTCCAAAATTCTTGGAGTTTCTCCACATTTTTTTGAGTTTCTCCAACATTTTGAGGTTCTCAAACCTCGAGATCCTCCAAAATCCTTGAAATCCTCCAAAATCCTCGAGATCCTCCAAAATTCTTGAAATCCTCCAAAATTTTTGGAGTTTCTCCAAATTTTTTTGAGTTTCTCCAACATTTTGAGGTTCTCCAACCTCGAGATCCTCCAAAGTTCTTGAGATCCCCCAAAACCCTTGGAGTTCCCCCAAAATCTTCGGAGTTCCCCCCCAAATTCCCGGCGCGTCCCCCGCGGCGTCTTTGCCCGTGCCGCCGCGCTGACGCCGCCGCGCCGTCGCCGCCAGCCCGCCGCGCCGAGCCGCGCCCGCCGACGGTGGAGCTCTTCCACTCCTGCGGCGCCTCCGACCGCGTGGACCTCCTCTGCTTGGCCACCGCCTTCGCCCCGCCCCCGGTGACCTTCGATTGGCTGAGGGACGGCCACAAGATGGCGGCCGGCCACGCCCCCGCCACGGCGGCCGCGCCCGACGGCGCCGCCGGGACCTTCCGGGCGGTTTCGCGCCTCAACGTCTCGGCCGAGGAGTGGAGGGACGAGGTCTTCTCCTGCCGGGTGACGCACCCGGCCAGCGGCGCCGTGGTGGAGGCGACGGCCGTGCACTGCGCCAGTGAGTTTGGGGGGTCTTTGGGGTCTTCCGGTTGGGTTTGAGATCTTCCAGTTGGGTTTTGGGGTCTCCAGTTGGGTTTGGGGTCTTGATTTGACCAAATTTTGGAGTTTTGGGGTCTTTGAGATCTTCCGGTTGGGTTTGAGATCTTCCAGTTGGGTTTTGGGTCTTGATTTGACCAAATTTTGGAATTTTGGGGTCTTTGAGATCCTCCAGTTCGGTTTTGGGTCTTGAGTTGGAAAAATGTGGGGATTTTGGGTCTTGATTTGGTCGAATTTTGGAGTTTTGGATCTTCCAGTTGGGTTTGGGGTCTTGATTTGATCGAATTTTGGATTTTTGGGGTCTCCAGTTGGGTTTTGAGTCTTGGGTTGGCCAAATTTTGGGGTTTTGGGGTATTTGAGATCCTTCAGTTGAGTTTTGGGGTCTTCGAGGTTCTCCAACCAACCAAACCCAACCCAACCCAACCCAATGAACCCAACCCAACCCAACCCAACTTTTGGACCTTCTCCAACCCAATTCAACCCAAGCCAACCCAATGAACTCAACCCAACCCAACTCAACTTCGGAGGTTCTCCAAGACCTCAACCCAACCCAATGAACCCAACCCAACCCAACTTTTGGACCTTCTCCAACCCAACCCAACCCAACTTTTGGACCTTCTCCAACCCAACCCAACCTGACCCAACTCAACTTCGGAGGTTCTCCAAGACCTCAACCCAACCCAACCCAACTCAACCCAACCCAACTTTTGGACCTTCTCCAACCCAACCCAACCCAACCCAACAAAACCCAACTTTGGAGGTTCTCCAAGACCTCAACCCAACCCAACCCAACTTTTGGACCTTCTCCAACCCAATTCAACCCAAGCCAACCCAATGAACCCAACCCAACCCAACCCAACTTTTGGACCTTCTCCAACCCAACTCAACCCAACCCAACCCAACAAACCCAACCCAACCCAACCCAACCCAACGAACTCAACTCAACCCAACCCAACCCAACTTTGGAGGTTCTCCAAGACCTCAACTCAACCCAACCCAACCCAACCCAACCCAACTTTTGAACCTTCTCCAACCCAACTCAACCCAACTCAACCCAACCCAACTCAACCCAACCCAACTTTTGGACCTTCTCCAACCCAACTCAACCCGACCCAACCCAACTTTGGAGGTTCTCCAAGACCTCAACCCAACCCAACCCAACTTTTGAACCTTCTCCACCCCACCCCACCCCAGGCTCCACCTCGGGCCCCATCTCCGTCTTCGCCGTGCCGCCGTCGCCGTCCGACCTCTACATCGCCCAAGCGCCGCGCGTCCTCTGCCTGGTGACCAACCTGCCGAGCGACGACGGCCTCAGCGTCACCTGGAGCCGCGAGGGCGGCGCCGGCGGCCATCTTGGACAGCCCCTCCCGCTGCGGGTGACGCCCAACTTCAACGGGACGCTGACGGCGGCCAGCGAGCTGCCGGTGAGCGCCGGCGACTGGGAGGCCGGCGCCGCCTTCGTGTGCCGCGTGCGGCACGCCGAGCTGCCGGCGCCGCTGGAGCGCCGCGTGGAGAGGAGGCGGGGTAGGAAGGGTTAAAATTTTATGGGGTTTGGGTGAAAATTTGGGGGTTTTAGGTGAAAATTTGGGGGTTTTAGGCGAAAATTTGGGGGTTTTAGGCGAAAATTTGGGGGTTTTACGGGCAAAAATTCCCAAAATTCGATTTTTTTTAACATCAAAAAATCCCAAAAATTTGATTTTTTTTTACATCAAGAATTCCGAAAAATTCGATTTTTTGACACCAAAAATTCCCCTAATTTTGATTTTTTTACACCAAAAATTCCCCAAAATTTCGATTTTTTAACACAAAAGATTCCCAAAGATTCGATTTTTTTTGCATCAAAAAATCCCAAAAATTCGATTTTTTTTTACATCGAAAATTCCCAAAATCTTCATTTTTTTACTCAAAAAAATTTCCAAAATTTCGATTTTTTACATCAAAAATTTCCAAAAATTTCAATTTTTCTACACCAAAAATTCCCAAAAATTTGACTGTTTTTACACCAAAAATTTCCAAAAATTCGATTTTTTTAACATCAAAAACGCGCCAAAATTTCGATTTTTTTTAACATCAACAATTCCGAAAAATTCGATTTTTTTACACCAAAAATTTCCCAAAATTTTGAATTCTTTTTCCCCCGTTTTTCCTCATTTTTTCGTTGTTTTTCCGCCAAATTTCACCCGATTTTCACCCAATTTTCACTGAATTTCCCCAAAATTTCCCAAATTTTCCCCAATTTCCTCCAAATTCCCCCAAATTTCTCTGAAATTTCCCTGAATTTCCCTCCCATTTCCTCCCCATTTTTTCCTTCATTTTTCATCCGTTTTTCCCCATTTTTTCACCAAATTTCACCGAATTTTCTCCCAATTTTCACTGAATTTCCACCCAAATATCTGAAATTCACCCAATTTTCCCATTTCTCCCCAAATTTTCCTCAATTTTTCCCCAATTTCCCCATTTCCTCCCCAATTTTCTCTCATTTTTCCTTCATTTTTCCCCCGTTTTTCCTCATTTTTTTGTTGTTTTCCTGCCAAATTTCACCCGATTTTCACCCAATTTTCACTGAATCTCCCCCAAATTTCCCAAATTTTCCCCAATTTCCTCCAAATTCCCCTGAAATTTCCCTCAATTTCCTTCCCATTTCCTCCCCACTCCCTTCCCATTTTCCTCTCATTTTTCCTTCATTTTTCACCCGTTTTTCCCCATTTTTTCACCAAATTTCACCCAATTTTCACTGAATTTCCCCCTTATTTCCTTAAATTTCCCAAATTCCCCCCAATTATTCCCATTTTCCCCCCAAATTTTGCCCCACTTCCTCCCCACTTCCCTCTCATCTTTCCTTCCTTTTTCCCCCGTTTTCCCTCATTTTTTCGTTGTTTTCCCGCCAAATTTCACCCGATTTTCACCCAATTTTCACTGAATCTCCCCCAAATTTCCCAAATTTTCCCCAATTTCCTCCAAATTCCCCTGAAATTTCCCTCAATTTCCCTCCCATTTCCATCCCGTTCTCTTCTCATTTTTCCTTCCTTTCTCGCCTGTTTTCCCTCATTTTTTTGTTGTTTTTCCACCAAATTTCACCCGATTTTCACCCAATTTTCACTGAATTTCCCCAAAATTTCCCAAATTTTCCCCAATTTCCTCCAATTTCCCCCAAATTTCTCTGAAATTTCCCTCAATTTCCTTCCCATTTCCTTCTCATTGTTCCTTCCTTTCTCCCCCGTTTTCCCTCATTTTTTCGTTGTTTTTCCACCAAATTTCACCCGATTTCCACCCAACTTTCACCAAAATTCCCTGAATTTTCCCCGATTTTCCCCCCAGGAAAACGCTTCGCCCCGTCCGTCTTCCTCCTCCCGCCGCCCATGGAGGAAATTTCCTCCTCCCGCCCCACGCTCAGCCTGACCTGCCTGGCCCGCGGCTTCTTCCCGGAATCCATCGACGTCCAGTGGCAGAAAAACCAGGAGACCCTCGGGAATTCCGGGAATAATTCCGGGAATTCCGGCCTGGAGACGTGGCCGCCGCGGCGGGAAAAGGGGGGGGAGGGGCGCTACTTCCTCTACAGCCGCCTGGAAGTGGAGCGGGAGGAGTGGGAGCGCGGCGCCGCCTTCGTCTGCACCGTGGTGCACGAGGGCCTGCCCATGCGCTTCCTGCAGCGCAGCGTGCACAGAAACCCCGGTAATTAGCCCAATTAGCGGGAATTAACTAATTAAAGTTGGATCCTTGGCGAAAACCCGAGTCGTTTCGGCGAAAAAACGGCGATTTGACGGCGAAAAAACGACATTTTGGGGGCGTTTTTTGGGTTCTCGGTCCGCTTTGGTCATAAAACCTTGGTAATTGGGTTAATTAGTCTTAATTAGTGGAAATTAGTGGGTAATTAGTCTTAATTAGTGGAAATTAGTGGGTGATTAGTCAATTAAAGGTGATTTTTTGGGTGGATTTTGGGTGTTTTGTGGAGAAACGCGACCTTGGCTCATTACTGCACGGGTTTGGGGTTCTTGATTGGTTTCGTTCATAAAACTTTTGTAATTAGGGTAATTAGTCTCAATGAGTCTTAATTAGTGGAAATTAGTGGGTGATTAGTCAATTAAAGGCGGTTTATTGGCGAAAATTTGGGGTTTTTTGGGGGAAATTTGGGATTTTTGAGACGTTTCTTGGGGTCACCGACGGGTTTGGGGTTCTTGATTGGTTTCGTTCATAAAACCTTCGTAATTAGGTTAATTAGTCTTAATGAGCCTTAATTAGTGGAAATTAGTGGGTAATTAGTCGATTAAAGGTGGTTTATTGGCGAAAATTTGGGTTTTTTTGGGGGAAATTTGGGATTTTTGGGACGTTTCTTGGGGTCACCAACGGGTTTTGGGTTCTTGACTGGGTTTGGTCACAAAACCTTGCTAATTAGGTTAATTAGTGGTAATTAGTGGGTAATTAGTCAATTAAAGGTGATTTGTTGGTAGATTTCGGTGATTTTTGGGGAAAAAATTGGGATTTGGGGTCATTAATTAAAGGATTCGGGGTCGTTAATTAACGTTGGGTTCGGCGCTCCCAGCTCGGTTCCCTCCATTGAAACCCCCCCTAATTGACTTAATTACCCTCAATTAACCCCTTGAGCTCCATCAACCCCTTCGTCAGGATGGGTAATTAGCGGCCGGGCGGTTTCGGGCTCGTTAATTAAGGGCTGGGGGCGTTAATTAGCCCGGAAGTGGAGCGGGAGGAGTGGGAGCGCGGCGCCGCCTTCGTCTGCACCGTGGTGCACGAGGGCCTGCCCATGCGCTTCCTGCAGCGCAGCGTGCACAGAAACCCCGGTAATTAGCCCAATTAGCGGGAATTAACTAATTAAAGTTGGATCCTTGGCAAAAACCCGAGTTACTTTGGCGAAAAAACGGCGATTTGACGGCGAGAAAACGACATTTCGGGGGCGTTTTTTGGGTTCTCGGTCCGCTTTGGTCATGAAACCTTGGTAATTAGGTTAATTAGTCTTAATTAGCCTTAATTACTGGAAATTAGTGGGTGATTAGTCAATTAAAGGCGGTTTATTGGCGAAAATTTGGGGTTTTTTGGGGGAAATTTGGGATTTTTGGGGCGTTTCTTGCGGTCACCAACGGGTTTGGTGTTCTTGATCGGTTTCGTTCATAAAACCTTTGTAATTAGGTTAATTAGTCTTAATTAGCCTTAATTAGTGGAAATTAGTGGGTAATTAGTCGATTAAAGGTGGTTTATTGGCGAAAATTTGGGGTTTTTTGAGGAAAAATTGGGATTTTTGGGGCGTTTCTTGGGGTTTTGGGTCCTTGACTGGGTTTGGTCATAAAACCGTGGTAATTAGGTTAATTAGTCTTAATTAGTGGTAATTAGTGGTTAATTAGTGGAAATTAGTAGGTAATTAGTGGATTAAAGGCGATTTTTGGGGAAAAATTGGGAATTTTGGGGGCGTTTTTGTGTTTTTGGCGTCATGGTTTGGTTTCATTCATAAAACCCCAGAAATTGGGTTAATTAGTGTTAATTAATGGTAATTAGAGGGTAATTAATGATAATTAGTCAATTAAAGGTCGTTTGTTGGTGAGAATTTGGGGGGTTTTGGGGGAAAAAATGAGATTTTTGGGGAAAAATTGGGGGAAATGGGAAAAATGGGGGAAAATGGGGAAAAATGGGGGAAAATGAGGAGAAAATGGTGAAAAATGGGGAAAAATAGGGAAAAATGGGGGAAAATGGGGAAAATGGTGAAAAATGGGGGAAAATGGGGGAAAATGAGGAGAAAATGGTGAAAAATGGGGGGAAATTGGGAAAAATTGGAGGAAATTGGGAAAAATGGGGAAAATTGAGGGAAAAAGGGAAAAATTGGGGAAAAAATGGGGAAAATGGGAAAAAATGGGAAAAATGGGGACAATTGAGGGAAAATGGGAAAAATTGGGGGGAAATGGGGAAAAATGGGGGAAAATTGGGTAAAAATTGAGGAAATTGGGAAAATGGGGAAAAACCGAAGAAAATGGGGGAAATGGGAAAAATTGGAAAATTGGGGAAAAATGGGGAGAAATGGCGGGAAATGGGGGAAAAAGGAGAAAAAGGGGGAAAAATTGGGGAAAATTGGGAAAAATGGGGAAAAATGGGGAAAAAATGGGGAAAAATTAGGAGAAAATGGTGAAAAATGGGAAAATGGGAAAAATGGGGAAAATTGGGAAAAATGGGGAAAAAATGGCCAAAATTGGGGGGAAAATGGGCAAAAATGGGCAAAAATGGGGGGAAATGGGGAAAATTGGGGGAAAAATGGGCAAAAAATGGGTTAAACTGGTTTGAACTGGGATTTGGGGGCTGGGAGAGGAACTGGGTGCACAAAAAGGGGGAAAAATGGGGAAAATTGGGGAAAAACAGGAAAAAATGGGGGAAATTGGGGAAAAATGGGGGAAAATGGGGAAAAATGGGGGAAAATGGGAAAAATGGGAAAAATTTGGGGAAAAATTTGGGGGGGAAATGGGAAAATTGGAAAATTGGGGGAAAATGGGGGGAAATGGGGAAAAATTGGGGAAAAATGGGAAAAATTGGGAAAAATGGGGGAAATTGGGAAAAAATTGGGGAATTTGGGAAAAAATTGTGGGAAAATGGGAAAAATGGGGGGAAATGGGGAAAATGGGGGGGAAGGAAAAAATGGGGGAAATGGGAAAAAAATTGGGGGAAAATGGGAAAAATGGGGGAAAATAGGAAAAAATGGGAAAAATTTGGGGAAGATGGGGGAAAATGGGGAAAACGGGAAAAAAATGGGGGATATGGGAAAAAATGGGGGGAAAATGGGGGAAAATGGGAGAAAATTTGGATAAAAGGAAAAAATTGGGGAAAACCTGGAAAAAAATTGGGAAAAAATGGGGGGAAATGGGGAAAAAACGGAAAAAATGGGGGGAAATGGGGAAGAATGGGTTGAAACTGGTTTGAACTGGTTTGAACTGGTTTGAACTGGTTTATACTGGGATTTTGTGCCTGGGTGAGCAACTGGGAGCAAAGAAACGGGGCGAAAATGGGCAAAAATCGCGAAAAAAAAGGGAAAAAATGGGGGAAAAAATTGGGAAAATGGCTCAGAGCGGTTTGAACTGGTTTGAACTGGTTTGAACTGGTTTGAACTGGTTTGAACTGGGAATTTTCCCCCCCCCCAGGGCTGGAGCTGCCCCCCGACCTGTGCCGGGACGAGCCCGGGGGGGACCCCTGGGACACCCTGGGGGTCTTCATCAGCCTCTTCCTCCTCAGCGTGGGCTACGGGGCCACCGTGACGCTCTGCAAGGTGACTGGTTTATACTGGGAGGGACTGGGAGGGGGGGAAATGGGGGAAAACGGGGAAAAAACGGGGAAAAACGGTGAAAAAACGGCGAAAAACGGTGAAAAAACGGCGAAAAACGGTGAAAAAATGGGGGAGAAAGGGTTAAAAATGGTAAAGAAAGGGTTAAAATGGGGAAATGGGGTTTGGGGTTACTGGTTTGGACTGGTTTATACTGGGAGGGACTGGGAGGGGACTGGGAGGGACTGGGAGGGGGGGAAATGGGGGAAAACGGGGAAAAAACGGGGAAAAACGGTGAAAAAACGGCAAAAAACGGTGAAAAAACGGCGAAAAACGGTGAAAAAATGGGGGAGAAAGGGTTAAAAATGGTAAAGAAAGGGTTAAAATGGGGAAATGGGGTTTGGGGTTACTGGTTTATACTGGTTTATACTGGGAGGGACTGGGAGGGACTGGGAGGGAGAAAATGGGGGGAAACGGGGAAAAAACGGGGAAAAACGGTGAAAAACGGTGAAAAAATGGGGGAGAAAGGGTTAAAAATGGTAAAGAAAGGGTTAAAATGGGGAAATGGGGTTTGCGGTTACTGGTTTGGACTGGTTTATACTGGGAGGGACTGGGAGGGGGAAATGGGGGGAAATGGGGGGAAAAAATGGGAAAAAAGGGTGAAAAAATGGGGGGAAAAGGTGAAAAAATGGCCAAAAAAGGTTAAAAATTGGGAAAATTGGGAAAAAAGGAGGGAAATGGGGATTTGGGGTTACTGGTTTGGACTGGTTTGGACTGGTTTGTACTGGGAGGGGACTGGGAGGGACTGGGAGGGAACTGGGAGGGACTGGGAGGGGGGAAAATGGGGAAAAAACGGGAAAAAATGGTGAAAAACTGTGAAAAAATGGCAAAAATGGGTTAAAAATGGGGGAAATGGGGATTTGGGGTTACTGGTTTATACTGGTTTGGACTGGTTTGGACTGGGAGGGACTGGGAGGGAACTGGGAGGGACTGGGAGGGGGGAAAATGGGGAAAAATGGGGGGAAACGGTGAAAAATGGTGAAAAATGGCAAAAAACGGTGAAAAAATGGGGAAGAAACGGTTAAAAATGGGTAAAATGGGGTTTGGGGTTACTGGTTTATACTGGTTTGTACTGGTTTGTACTGGTTTGGACTGGTTTATACTGGGAGGGACTGGGAGGGGACTGGGAGGGGGGAAATGTTGAAAAACGATGAAAAAATGGGGAAAAAAAGGGTTAAAAATGAGGAAAATGGGAAAAATTGGGATTTTTATACTGGTTTATACTGGTTTTACTGGTTTATACTGGTTTGGACTGGTTTGAACTGGTTTGGACTGGTTTGGACTGGTCTGAACTGGGATTTGGTGCTTGGGAGAGCCCAAAAACGGGGGAAAAATGGGAAAAAACGGGAAAAAACGGGGGGGAAAATTGGGATTTTTATACTGGTTTATACTGGTTTATACTGGTTTATACTGGTTTATACTGGTTTATACTGGTTTGGACTGGTTTGGACTGGTTTGGACTGGTTTGGACTGGTCCCGGCAGGTGCAGTGGGTGCTGAGCTCCCTCCTCAGGCTGAGCGTCCAGCAGGGGGCGTGATACTGGTTTATACTGGTTTATACTGGTTTATACTGGTTTATACTGGTTTGGACTGGTTTACACTGGTTTGGACTGGTTTGGACTGGTTTGGACTGGGAGGGGGAAAATTGGGGGAATTTGGGGGGGGAAATCCAAAAACTTTGGGAATTTTGGGGGAAATTTTGGGAATTTGGGGAATTTTTTGGGGAATTTTTTGGGAATTTTTGGGGGAAAATTGGGAAATTTGGGGATTTGGGGGAGAATTTTGGGAGATTTGGGAATTTGGGGGGAAAATACAAAAATTTTGGGGGAATTTTGGGGGAAAATTGGGAATTTTGGGGATTTCGGGGAAAATTAAAAAATTTGGGGGGAATTTTTGGGAAAAATTGGGAATTTTGGGGATTTTGGGGAAAATAAAAAAATTTGGGGAATTTTCGGAGAAATTTTGGGAATTTTGGGGGAAATTTGGGAATTTTGGGGAAAATCCAAAATTTTTTGGGCAAATTTGGGGATTTTGGGGTAAAATTCGGATTTTTGGGGGAATTTTGGGAGGATTTTGGGGGATTTGGGGGAAAATCCAAAATTTTGGGGGATTTTTTGGGGGGATTTTTTTGGGGGAATTTTTGGGGATTTTGGGGGAAAATCAGGAAAATTTTGGGATAAAATTCGGAATTTTTAGGGGGGAATTTTGGGATAAAATTTGAATTTTTTGGGGAATTTTGGGCTAAAAAGGAGGAATTTTGTGAATAGATCGAAGAAATGGAATTTGGTGGAAAAAATCCCCAATTTTGGGGCAATAAAAGCGAATTTTGAGCAAAAAATGTGAATTTGAGTGGAATTTTTTGGGGTAAAAATTTCGAATTTATGGGGGGGAGAATCGGAATTTTTGGGGGAAAAAATCTGAATTTTTGAGGTAAAAAAATTTAAATGTTTTGGGGTAAAAATTGGAAATTTTTTTGCTAAAAAATTTGGATTTTTTTATTTTAAAATTGACATTTTCAAGGCCCAAAAAAATCCTCATTTTAACCCTCAAAAAAATCCGAAATTTTGAGGCCAAAAAAAGGCGAATTTTGGTTCAAATTTTAAGGTGAAAAAATCAGATTTTGAAGGTTAAAAATTCGATTTTCGGATGCCCCAAAATTTTCGTTTTTTGGCTGCAAAATTTTCGGGTTTGGGGTGAAAAATGCAAATTTTGGGGTTAGCAAAAAGTCCCAAAATGGACTTTTTTTAGCGCCCGAAGGGTTTTGGGTGAAAAAAAAGCGATTTTGGGCAAATGTTGGGGGTGGGGTGGAAAAATTGGAGATTTTTGGGTTCGAGTCGAAGTTTGGGGCTGAAAAGGGCAAAAATTGAGGCAAAAAAAGAGATTTTTTTTTGAAAATGTCAAAAATATTAGGGTGAAAAATAAGAATTTTTTGGGTTAAAATAAATGGAATTTTTTGGGCAAAAAAATTGGATTTTTTTGGGTTAAAAAAAATCGGATTTTTTGGTGTGAAAAAAGTTGAAAAAAAATAGGAAATTTTGGGACGAAAATTGGGATTTTTGGGGGTTAAAATTCTGGATTTTTTGGGCTGAAAATTGGAAATTTTGGGGGTAAAAAGTTTGAAACTTTGGGGGTTAAAAATTGGAAATTTTGGGTAAAAAATTTGGACTTTTGTGGTTAAAAATTGGGATTTTTCTAGAGTAAGAAATGGTAATTTTTGAGGTAAAAAATGGGAAATTTTGGAAATAAAAATTGGGATTCTTGGCGTTTAAAAATTGGGAATTTTGGGGTAAAATTTGGGACTTTTGGAGTAAAAAGTGGGGATTTTTGCTGTTTAAAATTTTGAATTTTTAGGAGTAAAAATTGGAATTTTGGGGGTAAAAAATAGTGGAATTTTTTTGGGCAAAAATGGAATTTTTAGGGATAAAAAAATCCGAATTTTTGTGAGGAGAAAAAGGGAATTTTTCAGGTAAAATATCTGGATTTTTGGGTAAAAAATAGGAAATTTTGGAGGTAAAATAAATTGGATTTTTTGGTCCAAAAAAGATTTTCTTAAAAAAAAATTGAATTTTTTTTGTGTAAGAAATGTGATTTTTGGGGGGTAAAAATCCGGATTTTTTGGGGTAAAAAATCTGGAATTTTGGGGGTAAAAATTTGGAATTTGAGGGTAAAAAACCGGAAATTTTGGAGTTTAAAAATGGAGATTTTTGGGGTGAAAAACTGGACTTTTTGGGGTAAAAATAAATGAATTTTTTTGGGTAAAAATAATTGGAATTTTTGGGGTAAAATGGGAATTTTTGCTCAAAAATCAAAAATTTTCATTAAAAATTATGATTTTTAGTGAAAAAATTAATTTTGAGGCAAAATTTCCCTTTTTAGAGCCAAATTTGTCGATTTTTGAGGGAAAAGTCGAATTTCAGAGGATTTTGAACAGAAAAAATTCATATTTGGGGCTAAAAAATTAAATTTTGGTTAAAAATATTGATTTTTAGGGAGAAAAAGTGAATTTTAGGGCAAAATATTCAATTTTAGGGAAAAAAATCGGATTTTTGAACTAAAAAATGCGATTTTGAAGAAAATTGGGATTTTTGATTAAAAATTTGGATTTTGGGGGTAAAAAGACCAATTTTGGGGGGAAAAAATCAGAATTTTTTGGGGGAAAGTTAGATTTAGAGGAAAATGCGAATTTTAAGGCGAAAAAAGCCGATTTTGGGTAAAGAGCAGCAGAGCTGGGGGTGAAAAATGCAAATTTCGGAGGGGGGAAAAAAATGCAAATTTTGGGTCTAAAAATTCGCATTTTTGGCCCCTCCGCCCCTTTTAGGGGAAATCCCGACGGTTTTGGGTAAAACCGAAACTGACGGGCGGCAAAACCGTTAAATTTGGGGTGAAATTTGCATTTTTTGGTTAAAAATAATCGGGTCGGTGGAAAAAAAGAGATTTACATGAAAAAATGAGAATTTTTTGGGGCAAAATGTGAAGATTTTGGGTGAAGAATTGAATTTTTTTAATGGTAAAAAATCGAATTTTGGAGTAAAAAAATCTAAATTTTTGGGTGAAAACCGTGAAATTTTGGGCAAAATTCGCGTTTTTGGATTAAAATAAAAATTCACACAGAGAAGCAGCAATTAATTTAATTTTTTTTATTGGGAAATAAATACAAATTTTGAGGCAAAATTCCGCATTTTAGGGAAAATTCTTTATTTTGGGGTAAAATTCTTCACTTTCAGGGGAAAAATTCACAATTTTTAAGGCAAAAATTCACAATTTTTAAGGCAAAATTCCACAATTTTAGGCGAAAAAATCTACATTTTTTTACAAATTCACATTTTTACCATTTATTCCCTTTTTAACCCCAAAATTCCCTTCCCCCCCCCCCAAATCCCCATTTTCACCTCGTTTCCATCCCAAATTTTCATTTTTTTTAAAGGAAAAAACGGCGAATTTTGGGCCAAAATTCGGTTTTAAAAATCTTCATTTTCCACCCCAAAAAATCGGATTTTTCCCACCTAAAAATCTTCATTTTCCTACCGCAAAAATCTTCAATTTTTGCACCAAAATCGCGATTTTTTACCCCCCAAAAAATCTTCATTTTTGGGCTCCAAGATTCTCTTTTTTCTCCTCAAAAATCGCGATTTTCCACCCAAAAATCTTCATTTTTGAGCTCCCAAAATCCGGATTTTTTCACCCAGAAAACCTCAGTTATCCACCCAAAAATCTTCATTTTTATCGTCCCAAAATCCGGATTTTTCCACCCAAAAATCCTCAATTTTCCACCCCAAAACTGCAACTTTTTCACCCCAAAATCGACCTCCAAAAATCCTCAATTTTCACCTTAAAATCCGCCCCAAAATCCCGATTTTTCCACCCAAAAATCTTCATTTTTCCGCCCAAAAATTTTCAATTTTGGGCTCCCAAAATCGTGGATTTTCACCCCGAAAATCTTCAGTTTTCTGTTTCCAAAATCTTCATTTTTCCGCCCAAAAATCGCCATTTTCCACCCCAAAAATCATCATTTTCCATCCTCAAATCTCAGCATTTTTATCCCCAAAATTCTCATTTTTCTGCCTAAAAATCGCCGGTTTTGAAGTCCAAAAATCGCGATTTTTCCACCCAAAATTTATCATTTTCTGGCTCTGAAAGTCCGAAATTTTGGCTCAAAAAAACCCTGAATTTCATGCCAAAAAAATCCCAATTTTGGGTCCAAAAACTCCGATTTTTTTCTCAAAAAAAAATCCCAATTTTGTGTCGAAAAATCCCAATTTTGGGTCCAAAAACTCCAAATTTTTTGTCCAAAAAATTTCCCAATTTTCTGCCGAAAAAAAATCCCAATTTTGAGTACAAAAATCTTCATTTTTTAGATCCAAAAATCTCAATCTTGGGTCAAAAAAATCCCATTTTTGAGTCCAAAAATCTTCATTTTTTAGGTCCAAAAATCTCAATGTTGGGTCAAAAAAATCCCATTTTTGGGTCCAAAATTTTTTTATTTTCAGATGAAAAAAAAATCCCAATTTTTGTTCAAAAACCTCCAAATTTTTTTAACCAAAAACCCAAAATTCGCCGTTTCTCCCCCGAATCTTTTTCCCACGCTCCCCCCTCATTTGCATTTTTGGCCCCTCCCCCCTTTTTAACCCAAAATTCGCCGAATTCGCCCCAAATTTCGCTCCTGGGGCGCCCCCTGGTGGAAAACACCCCAAAAAAGCCAAATTTGGGGTTTTTTGCCTCAGTTTCCCTGGGATTTTAAAGGGGTGGGGCCACGTGGAGGCCACGCCCACATTGGCCACGCCCACCCACGTGACCACGCCCATTTCCCCCCTCTCCCCACCCCAAATTTGACTAAAATTTGAATTTTTTCGATGATTTTGGGCCAAATTTTTGGGTTTTTAAAAAAATTTTCCCGGGTGTTTCCCCTGCTTAGGCCACGCCCATTTTACCCATAAGCCACGCCCCCTTTCCCCAAATTTCCTGCCCCCCAAAATTCCCAAAAAATTCACATTTTAAACACAAATTTTTCCGTTTTTAACCCAATTTTCCCCACCTCTGCCACGCCCCCTTAGGCCACGCCCTCTCCTTTAAACCACGCCCCCTTCCCCTTCAAACCCCCAAAAATCCCCAAATTTTCCTCAGTTTCCCCCAATTTTTCCTCAGTTTCCCCCCCAAAAACCCAAATTTCCTCTGTTTCCCTGTTTTTTCCTCAGTTTTCCCCTAAAATTCCAATTTTTCCTCATTTCCCCCCCCCCAAACCCTGAATTTTCCTCAGTTTCCCTCATTTTTTCCTCACTTTACCCCCAAAGAACCAAGTTTTCCTCAGTTTCCCTCCAAAAAACCCCAATTTTTCTCATTTTACCCCCCAAAAAACCCAAACTTTTCTCATTTTCCCCCAGAAACCCAAATTTTCCTGTTTCCCTCTAAAAAAACAAATTTTCCTCAGCTTCCCCCAATTTTTCCTCAGTTCCCAATTTTGCCTCAGTTTCCCCAATTTTTCCTCAGTTGCTCCCCCAAACCCCAAATTTTCCTCAGTTTCCCTCCAAAACCCCAAATTTTCCTCAGTTTCCCCAATTTTTCCTCAGTTTCCCCATTTTTTCCTCAGTTTCCTCCATTTTTTCCTCAGTTTCCCTCCAAAACCCCAAATTTTCCTCAGTTTCCCCAATTTTTCCTCAGTTTCCCCATTTTTTCCTCAGTTTCCTCCATTTTTTCCTCAGTTTCCCCCCAAAACCACAAATTTTCCTCAGTTTCCCCAATTTTTCCTCAGCTTCCCCAAATTTCCTCAGTTTCCCCAAACTTTCCTCAGTTTCCCCAATTTTTCCTCAGTTTCTCCAATTTTCCTCAGTTTCCCCCAAAAACCCAATTTTTCCTCACTTTCCCCGCTGTGCCTCAGTTTCCCCAACTTTTCCTCAGTTTCCCCAACATTTCCTCAGTTTCCCCGCCATGCCTCAGTTTCCCCCAATTTTTCCTCAGTTTCCCCGCCGTGCCTCAGTTTCCCCAAACTTTCCTCAGTTTCCCCAATTTTTCCTCAGTTTCCCCAAACTTTCCTCAGTTTTCCCCAATTTTCCTCAGTTTCCCCCAACTTTTCTTCCCTTTTCCCGCCGTGCCTCAGTTTCCCCAATTATTCCTCAGTTTCCCCAATTTTTCCTCAGTTTCCCCAAACTTTCCTCAGTTTTCCCCAATTTTTCCTCAGTTTCCCCAATCTTTCCTCAGTTTCCCCCAATTTTTTCTCCCTTTCCCCGCCGTGCCTCAGTTTCCCCAATCTTTCCTCAGTTTCCCCCAATTTTTCCTCCCTTTCCCCGCCGTGCCTCAGTTTCCCCAATCTTTCCTCAGTTTCCCCCGCCATTTCCTCCCTTTCCCCGCCATGCCTCAGTTTCCCCAATTATTCCTCAGTTTCCCGCAATTTTTCCTCCCTTTCCCCGCTGTGCCTCAGTTTCCCCCCATTTTTCTTCCCTTTCCCCGCCATGCCTCATTTTCCCCCATCTTTCCTCAGTTTCCCCCAATTTTTCCTCCCTTTTCCCGCCGTGCCTCAGTTTGCCCCAATTTTTCCTCAGTTTCCCCAAACTTTCCTCAGTTTCCCCAAACTTTCCTCAGTTTCCCCCAATTTTTCCTCAGTTTTCCCCAACTTTTCCTCAGTTTCCCCAACATTTCCTCAGTTTCCCCAACATTTCCTCAGTTTTCCTCAATTTTTCCTAAGTTTCCACAACATTTCCTCCCTTTCCCCGCCGTGCCTCAGTTTCCCCAATTTTTCCTCAGTTTCCCCCCATTTTTCCTCCCTTTCCCCGCTGTGCCTCAGTTTCCCCCCATTTTTCCTCCCTTTCCCCGCCGTGCCTCAGTTTCCCCAATTTTTCCTCAGTTTCCCCCATTTTTTCCTCCCTTTCCCCGCCGTGCCTCAGTTTCCCCCATCTTTCCTCAGTTTCCCCAATCTTTCCTCATTTTCCCCACCATTTCCTCCCTTTCCCCGCCGTGCCTCAGTTTTCCCAATTTTTCCTCAGTTTCCCCAATTTTTCCTCAGTTTCCCCAATCTTTCCTCAGTTTCCCCCAATTTTTCCTCCCTTTCCCCGCCGTGCCTCAGTTTCCCCAATCTTTCCTCAGTTTCCCCCAATTTTTCCTCCCTTTCCCCGCCGTGCCTCAGTTTCCCCAATCTTTCCTCAGTTTCCCGCCATTTTTCCTCCCTTTCCCCACCGTGCCTCAGTTTCCCCAATCTTTCCTCAGTTTCCCCCGCCATTTCCTCCCTTTCCCCGCTGTGCCTCAGTTTCCCCCAATTTTTCCTCCCTTTCCCCGCCGTGCCTCAGTTTCCCCAATCTTTCCTCAGTTTCCCCAATTTTTCCTCCCTTTCCCCGCTGTGCCTCAGTTTCCCCCAATTTTTCCTCCCTTTCCCCGCCGTGCCTCAGTTTCCCCAATCTTTCCTCAGTTTCCCCAATTTTTCCTCCCTTTCCCCGCCGTGCCTCAGTTTCCCCAATCTTTCCTCAGTTTCCCCCTCCATTTCCTCCCTTCCCCCGCCGTGCCTCAGTTTCCCCCGCCCCGCTCAGCCCCAGCCGGGCGGCCCCGGCGACCAGGCCCGGCGGTACCAGCCGCGGTAGGTGAGGGCCCAGGCGGCCCAGCCCAGCGCGGCGCCGGCGGCGTTGCGGGCCCACGTGTGGCGGTAGCGCAGCGTCGCCACCAGCAGGAGGTGCCACGTCAGCAGCAGCAGCAGCGCCAGCAGGTACAGCACCGACAGCGCCGCCGGCGGCGCCTCGCCGCGGCCGCCGGCAAGATGGCCGCCGGCGGAGGGCGGCGGCGAGGCGAGGAAATGGCGGACGGAGGGGTCAACATGGCCGCCGGAGGGGTCAACATGGCCGCTGGGGTGGGGGAAGAAGAAGGCGGGATCAACATGGCGGCTGGAATCAAAATGGCGGCCGGAATCAAAATGGCCGCCAGAATCAAAATGGCGTCCAGAATCAAAATGGCGGCCGGGATGGAAATGGTGGCTGGATTCAAAATGGCCGCCGGAATCAAAATGGCCGCCAGAATAAAAATGGCGTCCAGAATCAAAATGGCGGCCGGGATGGAAATGGTGGCTGGATTCAAAATGGCGGCCAGGATCAAAATGGCCGCCACGTCTGTCTTCAAAATGGCGGCCGGAATCAAAGTGGCTGCCAGAATCAAAATGGTGTCTGGATTCAAAATGGCGGCCGGGTTCAAAATGGCCGCCCCAAAATGGCCGCCCCCCAAGATGGCCGCCAGGGTACTCAGCAGGCCCCGCCCACTCTGACGTCACTTCCCGTCCCCACCCCTCATTTGCATGAGGCTCCGCACACTCGAAGCCAATTGGTCGGGGAGAGCCGCCCGGTCGCCATATTGGGCGTGGCCACGCCCACGCCGCCATCTTGGATTCTTCTTCTTCTAGGTCGTGTCCGGCCGCCATCTTGGGTTCGGCGGCCATCTTGGGTTCGGGCGCCGTCTTGAACCAAGGCAGCATCCTGTACCAGGCCGCCATCTTGGACACGGCGGACATCTTGGATTCCTCAACCACCCTCCCTGCGGCGGCCATCTTGGACGTCTCCGCCACCTTGGATGTGTCAGCCATCTTGTATGGGTCGGCCATCTTGGATGCGTCAGCCATCTTGAATGGCTCGACCATCTTGTACCCAGTGGCCATCTTGTACGGGTCAGCCATCTTGTACCTGGCAGCCATCTTGGATGTGTCCGCCATCTTGTACGCGTCGTCCATCTTGTATGGCTCAGCCATCCTGTACCTGGCGGCCATCTTGCACGGGTCAGCCATCTTGGACTGCTCTACCATCCTGTACCCGGCGGCCATCTTGTACGGGTCAGCCATCTTGTACGGGTCGTCCATCCTGTACCCAGCGGCCATCTTGTACCCGCCGGCCATCTTGTACGCGTCGTCCGCCTTCCGCCCGGCGGCCATCTTGCCCAGCCCGTAGAGCCTCCTCCCCAGCGCCGCCGCCTCCTCGGCCAGCCCCAACCCACAATGCACCAGGGCGAAGGCCTGGGGGGCGGGGCCGAAGCCCTGCCAGCGGTGCCCCGCCCCCCGGCAGGCGGCGGGGTCTCCCAGGGGCAGCAGCAGGGTCCCGCCGCCGGGGGCGGGGCTGGTGCAGGCGCCCGTGGCCGCCTCCACGGCCCGGCCAATGGCGTGGCCGGCCCGCGACAGCGCCAGCCCGACGGCCAATCGGGCGAGGGCGCGCAGGGCGGAGCCCCAGGGGGGGCGGAGCCAGGGGTGGGAGGCCACCAGCAGGGAGCCAATCAGGAGCCAGGTCCAGGCGGCGGCGCTGGAGGTCAGGCGGCTGCGGGGGGGGGTTGATTATTGATTATTGGTTATTGATTATTGGGTATTGGTTATTGGGTATTGGGTATTGGTAATTGGGTATTGGGTATTGGGTATTGGGTATTGGTTATTGGGTATTGTTTATTGGGTATTGGTTATTGGTTACTGGGTATTGGTTATCAGTTATTAGTTATTGGTTATTGGTTATTGGTTATTGGTTATCGGTTATTAGTTATTGGTTATTGGGTATTGGTTATTGGGTGTTGGTTATTGGTTATTGGCTATTGGTTATCAGTTATTAGTTATTGGTTATTGGTTATTGGTTATTGGTTATCGGTTATTAGTTATTGGTTATTGGGTATTGGTTATTGGGTGTTGGTTATTGGTTATTGGCTATTGGGTATTGGGTATTGGTTATTGGGTATTGGTTATTGGTTACTGGGTATTGGGTATTGGTTATTGGGTATTTGGTATTGGGTATTGGTTATTGGGTATTGGTTATTGGGTATTGTTTATTGGGTATTGGTTATTGGTTACTGGGTATTGGTTATCAGTTATTAGTTATTGGTTATTTGTTATTGGTTATCGGTTATTAGTTATTGGATATTGGGTATTGGTTATTGGGTGTTGGTTATTGGTTATTGGCTATCAGGTATTGGGTATTGGTTATTGGTTATTGGTTACTGGGTATTGGGTATTGGTTATTGGGTATTGGGTATTGATTATTGGTTATTGGGTATTGGGTATTGGTTATTGCACATTGGTTATTGGGTATTGGTTATTGTTTATTGGGTATTGGGTTATTTGGTATCGGGTATTGGGTATTGGGTATTGGGTATTGGTTATTGGGTATTGGTTATTGGGCATTGGGCATTGGGTATTGGTTATTGTGTATTGGGTATTGGTTATTGGGTATTGGTTATTGGGTATTGGTTATTGGGTATTGGTTATTGGGCATTGGGCATTGGGTATTGGTTATTGTTTATTGGGTATTGGGTGTTGGTTATTGGTTACTGGTTATTGTTTATTGGGTATGGGTTATTGGGTATTGGTTATTGGTTATTGGTTATCGATTATTATCATTACCAATTACCAATTATTAATTATCAATTGTCAATTATCAATCCCTAATCTGCCCCATAACCCACCCCAAACCCCAAATCTGCCCCACAGATCCCAAATCCCGCCACAAAAACCCAAATCCCACCCCAAAACCCCAAATTTCACCCCAAAAACCCAAATTTCACCCCAAAACCCCAAATTTCACCCCAAAAACCCAAATCCCACCCCAAAACCCCAAATCCCACCCAAAAACCCCAAATTTCACCCCAAAAACCCAAATTTCACCCCAAAACCCCAAATTTCACCCCAAAACCCCAAATTTCACCCCAAAAACCCAAATCCCACCCCGAAAACCCAAATCCCACCCCAAAACCCCAAATTTCACCCCAAAAACCCAAATTTCACCCAACAGACCCCAAATTTTGCCCCACAGACCCCGAATTTTCCCCAAAAACTCCAAATCTGCCCCATAGACCCCAAATTTTGCCCCAAAAATCCCAAATCCCGCCCCATAGATTGACCCACAGACCCCAAATCCCACCCCAAACCCCCCCAAATTTCACCCCATAGACCCCAAAATTTCGCCCCAATGACCCCAAATTCGCCCCACAGAACCCGAATTTCTCCCCCAAACCCCCAAAATCCTGCCCCATAGACCCCAAATCCCGTCCCATAGACCCCAAATTTCGCCCCATAGATTCCAAATTCCATCCCAAAACCCCCCAAATTTCAACCCACACACCCCAAAATTTCGCCCCATAGACCCCAAATCCCGCCCCATAGACCCCAAATCCCGTCCCATAGACCCCAAATCTTACCCCAAACCCCCCAAATTTCACCCCACACACCCCAAAATTCCGCCCCAAAATCCCCCAAATTTTGCCCCATAGACCCCAAATCCCACCCCAAAACCCCCAAATTTCGCCCCACAGGTCCCGAATTTCGCCCCAAAACCCCCCAAATTTCACCCCATACACCCCAAATCCCACCCCAAAAACCCCAAATTTTGCCCCACAGACCCCAAATTTCGCCCGAAAACCGCCCAATTACTGCCCCATAGACCCCAAATCCCGCCCCATAGACCCCAAATCCCGCCCCATAGACCCCAAACCCCACCCCAAACCCCCCAAATTTCGCCCCATAGACCCCGAATTTCGCCCCCAAACCCCCCAAATCCCGCCCCACAGACCCCGAATTTCGCCCCCAAACCCCCCAAATCCCACCCCACGGACCCCCCCCAGCCCCACTCACGCCTCCAGGCGGTTGTGGGGCGAGGCCAGCACGCTGCGGGGATCCCCCCGGCCCCAGAGCGGCGGCCCCAGCCCCACCAGCGCCCCCAGCACCCCAAATCCGCCCCACAGATCCCAAATCCGCCCCACAGATCCCAAATCCCGCCCCACAGATCCCAAATCCCGCCCCATAGACCCCAAATCCCGCCCCATAGATTGACCCACAGACCCCAAATCCCACCCCACAGATCCCAAATCCCACCCCATAAACCCCAAATCCCGCCCCATAGACCCCAAATCCCGCCCCATAAGCCCCCAAATTTCACCCCACACACCCCAAAATTTCGCCCCATAGACTCCAAATTTCGCCCCATAGACCCCAAACCACACCCCAAAACCCCCAAATTTCGCCCCACAGACCCCGAATTTCTCCCCCAAACCCCCCAAATCCCGCCCCACAGACCCCCCCAGCCCCACTCACGCCTCCAGGCGGTTGTGGGGCGAGGCCAGCACGCTGCGGGGATCCCCCCGGCCCCAGAGCGGCGGCCCCAGCCCCACCAGCGCCCCCAGCACCCCAAATCCGCCCCACGGATCCCAAATCCCGCCCCATAAACCCCAAATCCCGCCCCATAGATTGACCCACAGACCCCAAATCCCGCCCAAAAAACCCCAAATCCGCCCCACAGATCCCAAATCCCACCCCATAAACCCCAAATTTCGCCCCAGAGACCCCAAAATTTCGCCCCATAGACCCCAAATCCCACCCCAAACCCCCCAAATCCCACCCCACGGACCCCAAATCCCGCCCCATAGACCCCAAACCACACCCCTAAAACCCCAAATTTCGCCCCATAGATTGACCCACAGACCCCAAATCCCACCCCAAAACCTCCAAATTTCGCCCCATAGATCTCAAATCCCACCCCAAACCCCCCAAATTTCACCCCACACACCCCAAAATTTCGCCCCATAGACCCCAATTTTCACCCCACAGACCCCAAATTTCGCCCCATAGACCCCAAATCCCACCCCAAACCCCCCAAGTTTCGCCCCATAGACCCCAAATTTCGCCCCACAGACCCCGAATTTTTCCCCCAAACCCCCCAAATCCCACCCCATAGACCCCAAATTTCGCCCCATAGACCCCAAATCCCACCCCAAAACCTCCAAATTTCGCCCCACAGATCCCAAATTTTGCCCCCAAAACGCCCAAATCCCGCCCCATAGACCCCAAATTTCACCCCACACACCCCAAAATTTCGCCCCAATGACCCCAAATTTCGCCCCACAGACCCCGAATTTTTCCCCCAAACCCCCAAATTTCACCCCATAGACCCCAAATCCCGCCCCATAGACCCCAATTTTCACCCCAAAACCCCCAAATTTCGCCCCCAAAACGCCCAATTCCCGCCCCATAGACCCCAAATCCCGCCCCATACACCCAAATTTCACCCCACAGACCCCAAAATTTCACCCCACAGACCCCAAAATTTCGCCCCATAGACCCCAAATCCCACCCCAAACCACACCCCAAATCCCACCCCACGGACCCCCCCCAGCCCCACTCACGCCTCCAGGCGGTTGTGGGGCGAGGCCAGCACGCTGCGGGGATCGCCCCGGCCCCAGAGCGGCGGCCCCAGCCCCACCAGCGCCCCCAGCCCCCCAAATCCGCCCCAGGGATCCCAAATCTGCCCCACAGATCCCAAATCCCGCCCCACAGATCCCAAATCCCGCCCCATAAACCCCAAATCCTGCCCCATAGACCCCAAATCCCGCCCCAAAAACCTCAATTCCTGCCCCATAGATTGACCCACAGACCCCAAATCCCACCCCAAAACCTCCAAATTTCGCCCCACAGATCCCAAATTTCGCCCCCAAAACGCCCAAATCCTGCCCCATAGACCCCAAATCCCGCCCCATACACCCAAATTTCGCCCCACAGACCCCGAACTTTGCCCCCAAACCCCCCAAGTCCTGCCCCATAGACCCCAAATTTCACCCCATACACCCCGAATCCCATCCCAAAACCTCCAAATTTCGCCCCACAGATCCCAAATTTCGCCCCCAAAACGCCCAAATCCCGCCCCATAGACCCCAAATTTCACCCCACACACCCCAAAATTTCGCCCCAATGACCCCAAATTTCGCCCCATAGACCCCAAATCCCACCCCAAACCCCCCAAATTTCGCCCCACACACACCCCAAAATTTCGCCCCATAGACCCCAAATTTCGCCCCATAGACCCCGAATTTTTCCCCCAAACCCCCCAAATCCCGCCCCACAGACCCCAAATCCCACCCCAAACCCCCCAAATCCCACCCCACGGACCCCCCCCAGCCCCACTCACGCCTCCAGGCGGTTGTGGGGCGAGGCCAGCACGCTGCGGGGATCGCCCCGGCCCCAGAGCGGCGGCCCCAGCCCCACCAGCGCCCCCAGCAGCAGCGAGTGGGCGCGGGGGAAGCCGGGCCAGGCCAGGAGCGCGGCCGCGGCCCGGCACAGCCCGGCCAGGGCGGCGCCGCAGCAGCGCCGCCCCATGGCGGGGACGGGAATTGCTTTTTTGGGGTTTTTTTGGGGGGTTTTTGGGGTTTTTTGGGGGTTTTTTGGGGGGGTGTTGTTGCAGCGGTCGCGGCCAAGGGCAAAGCGGGGGGAGGGGTTGGGGGAGGGGAGGGGTTGGGGGAGGGGCTTGGGTTGTTTTGGGATTTGGGGGAGGGGTTTGGGGGTTTTTTGGGGATTTGGGGGAGGGGTTTGGGGTTTTTTGGGGATTTGGGGGAGGGGTTTGGGGTTTTTTGGGGGGGTTCTTTGGGGGGATTTTTTGGGTTTTTAGGGGGGATTTCTTGGATGATTTTTTTGGGGTTTTTTGGGAGTTTTTTGGGGTTTTTTTTTGGGATTTTTTGGATGATTTTTTGGGATTTTTTGGGGTTTTTTTGGGGTTTTTTTGGTTTTTTTTTTGTTTTTTTTGGGGGGAATTTTTTTGGGGTTTTTTGGGGGTTTTTTTGGGAATTCTTGGGGTTTTTATGGAGTTTTTTTTTACTTTTTGGGGGTTTTTTGGGATTTTTTTTGTGTTTTATTGGGTTTTTTGGGTTTTTTTTGGGGTTTTTTTGGGGTTTTTTTTGGGGTTTTTTTGGGGGGGTTTTTTTGGAGGGTTTTTTGGGACTTTTTGGGGGTTTTTTTGGGTTTTTTGGGGGGGATTGGTTTTTTTTTTATTTCTTGGAGGTTTTATGGTGTTTTTTGGTGGTTTTTTTGGGACTTTTTTGTGTTTTATAGGTTTTTTTGGGACTTTTTTGGGGGGTTTTTTTGGGGTTTTTTTTGGAGGGTTTTTTAGGGACTTTTTTGGGGTTTTTGGGGGGGTTTTTGGGGTTTTTTTTGGTTTTTTTGGGGGGGTGTTTTTGCAGCGGTCGCAGTCAAGGGCAAAGCGGGGGGAGGGGTTGGGGGAGGGGAGGGGCTTGGGGTTATTTTGGGATTTGGGGGAGGGGTTTGGGGGTTTTTTGGGGATTTTTTGGCTATTTTTTTAGTGATTTTTTGGGTTTTTTGGAGGGTTTTTTTGGGTTTTTTGGAGGGTTTTTTTGGGGATTTTTTTGGTGATTTTTTGGGATTTTTTGGGGTTTTTTTGGGGGAGTTTTTGGGGTTTTTTTGGTGGACTCTCTTGGGGGTTCTGGGGGGATTTTTTGGGGGTTTTTTGGGCTTTTTGGGATTTCTTGGGGGTTTTTATGGTTTTTTTTTGGAGGTTGTTTTGGGTTTTTTTGGGTCTTTTTTGTGTTTTACTGGGGTTTCTTTGGGATTTTTTGGGTTTTTTTTTTTGTTTTTTTTGGGGGTTTTTTTTTGGACTTTTTTCGGGATTATTTGGAGTTTTTTGGGGGAATTTTTTGGGACTTTTTGTGATTTTTTTTGTGGGTTTTTTTTGGGATTTTTGGGTTTTTTAGGGCGCGCCTTCCCCTCCCCCACCCGAATCGGTCGCGGCCAAGGGCAAAAGGGGGGGGAGGGGTTGGGGGAGGGGCTTGGGGATTTTTTAACCCCAAAAGTACCAAATTTCAACCCCAAACCACCAAAATTTTGACTCCAAAACACCCAAATTTCAACCCCGAAATTCAACCCAAAAACCCCCAAGATTCAACCCAAAACCCCCAAATTTTAACCCCAAAACCCCTAAATTTTAACCCCCAAACGCCCCAAATTATAACCCCAAATCCCCCAAATTTTAACCCCAAATTTTAACCCCCAAACGCCCCAAATTTTAACCCCAAAACCGCCAAAAATTTCACCCAAAACCCCCAAAATTTTGACCCAAAACCCCCAAAATTTTGACCCCAAAATTCAACGTAAAAGCCCCAAATTTTAACCCTTAAATTTTAACCCCAACCCCCCCCAAATTTTAACTCCAAATCCTCCAAATTTTAACCCCAAACCCCCAAATTTTAATCCCCCAAATCCCCGAATTTTAACCCCAAAATTCAACCCCAAACCCCAAAATATTTAACCCAAAACATACCAAATTTCAACCCCAAAACCCCCAAATTTGAACCCCAAATTTTAACCCAAACCCCCAAAATTTTTTACCCAAAACCCCCCAAATTTTAACCCCAAAACCACCAAATTTTAACCCCAAAACCCCCGAATTTTAACCCCAAAACCCCCAAAAATTTCACCCAAAACCCCCAAAATTTTGACCCAAAACCCCCAAATTTTAACCCCAAAATTCAACCCAAAACCCCCAAAATTTTAACCCCAAATACCCCAAATTTTAACCCCAAATACCCCAAATTTTAACCCCAAAACCCCCAAAATATTTAACCCGGAATCTGCCAAATTTCAACCCCAAACCCCTAAATTTCAACCCCAAAACCCCCAATTTTTAACCCCAAATTTTTTACCCCAAACCCCCCAAATTTTAACCCAAAATCTGCCAAATTTCAACCCCAAAACCGCCAAATTTTATCCCCAAAATCCCCAAAAATTCTTACCCAAAACCCCCAAATTTAAACCCCAAAACCCCGAAATTTAAACTCCAAAACCCCCAAATTTTATCCCCAAAATCCCGAAAATTTCACCCCCAAAACCCCCAAATTTAAACCCCAAAACCCCGAAATTTAAACCCCCAAACCCCCAAATTTTAACCCCAAAAATTTCACCCCAAAACCCCCAAATTTCAACCCAAAAAAGACAAAAGTGGGCGGGGCCACGTCCTCGCGGTTTATTCCAAGCCACGCCCCTTCTCCCGCTGAGGCCACGCCCCCTCCGTCCGAAGCTCCGCCCCCTCCTCCTCCTCTGCGTCGCGATAGGTCCAGAGCCGCACGGTGCCGTCCCACTGAGGGGCGGGGCTTGGTCAGGCCACGCCCCTTGGGGCTCTGACCACGCCCCCTCACATTCAAACCCCGCCCCTTTTGTGTTTGGCCACGCCCCTTTTCCTCATTAAAATTCAGTCGTTTTATGTATTCAAATCACGCCCCTTTTACCTCTTAGCCACGCCCCTTTTAATATTAAACCACGCCCCTTTCCTCGTTTAAACCACGCCCATTTTGTGTTTAGCTACGCCCATTTGCCTAATTAAAATTCAATTGTTTTATGTAGTCAAATCATGCCCCTTTTACCTTTTAGCCACGCCCCTTTTAATATTAAACCACGCCCCTTTCCTAGTTTAAACCCGCCCATTTTGTGTTTGGCCACGCCCCTTTTCCTAATTAAAATTCAGTTGTTTTATGTATTCAAATCACGCCTCTTTTACCTTTTAGCCACGCATATTTTAATATTAAACCACGCCCCTTTCCTAATTCAAACCACGCCCATTTTGTGTTTAGCCACGCCCATTTGCCTAATTAAAATTCAATTGTTTTATGTATTCAAATCACGCCCCTTTTACCTTTTAGCCACGCCCATTTTAATATTAAACCACGCCCCTTTCATAATTCAAACCACGCCCACTTTGTGTTTAGCCACGCCCCTTTTCCTTATTAAAATTCAGGCTTTTAATATATTCAAATCATCACCCCCTTTACCTTTTAGCCACGCCCCTTTTAATATTAAACCACGCCCATTTCCTCATTTAAACCCCGCCCATTTTGGGTTTAGCCACGCCTCTTTTACTAATTAAAATTCAGTAATTTTAAATTTAAAACACGCCCCTTATTAAAATAAAGCCCCGCCCATTTCTTTAATTAAGCACCGCCCCTTTCCCATTCTAACCACGCCCATTATTAAAATTAAGCCCCGCCCATTTCTTTAATTAAGCCCCGCCCCTTTTTCATTTTATAATCTCATATTCTGAATTTTAGCCCCACCCATTATTAAAATTAAACCACGCCCACTTCCCTAGTTAAACCCCGCCTCTTTTAAAACAACCCCGCCCATTATTAAAATTAAGCCCCGCCCCTTTCCCCATCAAACCCCGCCCCTTCCCCGTTTAAGCCCCGCCCATTATTCAAATGAGCCCCGTTATTCAAATGAGGCCCCGCCCACCGATGCGCTGGCGAGCCACGCCCCCTCGGGGCTCCAGCTGACGTCACGCACGCAGGCGCCGTGATTGGTCAGCCGGCGCAGGGCCCGCCCCGTGGTGACGTCATAGACTGAAAACCGGCAAAAACCAGTTCAAACCGGTAAAAAACCAGTTTAAACCAGTCAAAAACCAGTTTAAATCAGTATAAAATTGGTACAAACCAGTATAAACCAGTTTAAACCAGTTAGAAAAAAGTGAAAACCAGTTTAAACCAGTCAAAAACTGGTACAAACCAGTTTAAACCAGTATAAACCAGTTAAAAGCTGTATAAAATTGGTAAGAGCCAGTTTAAACCAGTATAAACCAGTTCAGGACCCCCAGTTCCTCCTCCCAGTCCCTCCCAGTACAAACCAGTGACCCCAAACCCCTCCCAGTCCCTCCCAGTCCCCTCCCAGTTTATCCCAGTTTGATTCCAGTCCCTCCCAGTCCCCCCGAAATGCCATCCCAGTCCCTCCCAGTATAAACCAGTAACACCAAAACCCTCCCAAACCCCGCCCAGTATAAACCAGTGACCCCAAATCCCCTCCCAGTCCCCCCCAGACCCCTCCCAGTCCCTCCCAGTCCCTCCCAGTTACCTCTTAGTCCATCCCAGTCCCCCCCAAAACCCTCCCAGTCCCTCCCAGTATAAACCAGTAACCCCAAATCCCCTCCCAGTTCCCTCCCAGTCCCTCCCAGTCCCTCCCAGTTCCCTCCCAGTCCCTCCCAGTTCCCTCCCAGTTCCTCCCAGTCCCTCCCAGTCCCTCCCAGTCCCTCCCAGTCCCTTCCAGTCGCCCCCAAACCCCTCCCAGTCCATCCCAGTCCCTCCCAGTCCCTCCCAGTCCATCCCAGTCCCCCCCAAACCCCTCCCAATCCCTCCCAGTATAAACCAGTAACCCCAATTCCCCTCCCAGTCCCTCCCAGTCCCTCCCAAACCCCTCCCAGTCCCTCCCAGTCCCCCCCAAACCCCTCCCAGTCCCTCCCAGTCCCCCCCAAACCCCTCCCAGTCCCTCCCAGTCCCTCCCAGTATAAACCAGTAACCCCAAATCCCCTCCCAGTCCCTCCCAGTCCCTCCCAGTACAAACCAGTGACCCCAAACCCCTCCCAGTCCCTCCCAGTCCCTCCCAGTCCCTCCCAGCCCCTCCCAGTATAAACCAGTAACCCCAAATCCCTCCCAGTCCCTCCCAGTCCCTCCCAGTTCCCTCCCAGTCCCTCCCAGTTCCCTCCCAAACCCCTCCCAATCCCTCCCAGTATAAACTAGTAACCCCATATCCCCTCCCAGTCCCCCCCAAACCCCTCCCAGTCACTCCCAGTCACTCCCAGTATAAACCAGTAACCCCAAATCCCCTCCCAGTCCCTCCCAGTCCCTCGCAGTCCCTCCCAGTATAAACCAGTGACCCCAAATCCCATCCCAATCCCCCCCAAACCCCTTCCAGTCCCTCCCAGTCCCTCCCAGTCCCTCCCAGTATAAACCAGTAACCCCAAACCCCTCCCAGTCCCTCCCAGTCCCTCCAGCGCGTACCCAGCACGGCGCCGTCGGCGCTGCCGGCCGCCAGCGCGGGGGCGCCCCCCGGCGGCGCCAGGCGGCAGCGCAGCAGCGAGCGGAGCACGGAGTGACCGCGGAACGTCAGCACGGACGCGTCACCCGGAAGGGGCGGGGCCCGGCGCGCTGGGGGCGGGGCCACGGCAGGACATTTGCATAAAAATGGGCAGAGAGAAAACAGGGGAAAATTGGGGAAAAATGGGGAAAATTGGGGAAAAATTGGGGGAAAATTGGGGGAAAAATGGGGGAAAATTGAGTAAAAAATGGGGAAAAGTTGGGGGGAAATTGGGGAAAAAATGGGGAAAATTGGGGAAAAAATGAGAGAAATTCAGTGAAAAATTGGGGAAAAATTGGGGGGAAATTGGGGGAAATTGCGGGAAAATGGGGGAAAAAATGAGAGAAATTCAGTCAAAAATTGGGGGAAAATTGGGGGAAAAAAGAGCAAAATTCAGTCAAAAATTGGGGGAAAATTGGGGAAAATTGGAGAAAAATTGAGGAAAAATTGGGGGAAATTGGGGAAAAAATGGGGAAAAATTGGGGGAAATTGGGGAAAAAATGGGGAAAAATTGGGGGATAATTGGGGAAAATTGGGGGGAAATTGGGAGAAAACTGGGGAAAAATTGGAGAAAAATTGGGTAAAAATTGGGGGAAAATAGGAGGAAAAATTGGGGGAAAATTGGGGAAAATTGGAGAAAAATTGGGGAAAAATTGGGGAAAATTGAGGGAAATTGGATAAAAATTGAGGGGAAAATTGGGAAAGATTGGGGGGAAATTGGGGAAAAATTAAGGAAAAATTGGGGAAAAATTGGGGGAATTCAGCCAAAAATTGGGAAAAAAAATATTAAAAAATGGGGGAAAATTGGGGAAAAATTGGGGAAATTCAGCCAAAAATTGGAAAAAAAAAAGTAAAAAAATGGGGGGAAATAGGGAGAAAAATGGGGGGAAATTTGGGTGAAAATTTGGGTGAAAATTGGGTAAAATTGGGGAAATGGAGCGGAGCACGGAGTGACCGCGGAACGTCAGCACGGACGCGTCACCCGGAAGGGGCGGGGCCCGGCGCGCTGGGGGCGGGGCCACGGCAGGACACGCCCACCGGGGGAAATGGCGGGAAAAATGGGGAAAATTGGGGAAAAATGGGGAAAAAACGAGAGAAATTCAGTCAAAAATTGGGGAAAAAATTGGAGAAAATTGGAGAAAATTGGGGAAAATGCGGGAAAAATGGCGAAAAATGGGTGGAAATTGGGGAAAAATTGGGGAAAAATTGGGGGAAAATTGGAGGAAAAAAGAGAGAAATTCAGTGAAAAATTGGGGGAAAATTGGGGGAAAATTGGAGAAAAATTGGGAAAAAATGAGCAAAATTCAGACAAAGATTAGGAAAAAATTGGGGAAAGGTTGGGGGAAAATTGGGGTAAAAATTGGGAAAAAAATGAGAGAAAAATTGGGGAAAAATTGGGGGAAAAATTGGAGGAAAATTTGGGAAAAAATTGGGAAAAATTGGGGAAAAATTGGGGAAAAATTTGGGGAAAAATTGGGGAAAATTGGGGTAAAAGTGGGAAAAAATGGGGTAAAATGAGCGAAATTCAGTCAAAAATTGGGGAAAAAATTGGGGAAAATTGGGGGAAAATTGGGAAAAAATGGGGAAAAACTTGGGAAAAAAAATTGATAAAAATTGGGGAAATAAGAGCGAAATTCAGTCAAAAATTGGGAAAAAATTGAAGGAAATCGGAGAAAATTGGGGAAAAATTGGGAAAAAACTGGGGGGGGGGGGAATGGGGAAAAAATACCCAAAAATTGGAAGAAAACTGGGAGAAAATGGGTGAAAATTGGTTAAAAATTGGGGAAAATTGGGAAAAAAATGGGGTGAAAATGGGTGAAAATTTGGGGGAAAATTGGATAAAAATTGGGGGGAAATTTTTAACCCTTTCTTCCCCATGTTTAACCCTTTCTTCCCCATTTTTAACCCTTTCTTCCCCGTTTTCCCGCCGTTTTTAACCCTTTCTTCGCCGTTTTTTCGCCGTTTTTCGCCGTTTTTTCGCCGTTTCACCCCCTCCCGCTCCACACCAGTATAAACCAGTATAAACCAGTATAAACCAGTACCGCTGCGGGGCGCCCGCTGCCAGCGGTAGTCCCAGCTCTGCCGCGCCACCGCCCGGCGCGTCGCCGCCAGCGCCGCCTCCCCCGAGGGCCGCCGCAGATCCCAGAGCTTGGCCGACTGGTCCTTGGAGTTGGACACCACGTAGCGACCGTCCCCCTGCCAGTATAAACCAGTATAAACCAGTAAAAACCAGTACAAACCAGTATGAACCAGTAGGAAAAAATTCCATTCGATTTGAGCCAATTTTGGCCTATTTTTACCCAATTCTTGCCCATTTTTCCCCTATTTTTGCCCATTTTGAACCCATTTTTCTTGTCCCACTTGCTCACCCAACCACAAAATCCCAATTTAAACCAGTATGAACCAGTATAAACCAGTATGAACCAGTAGGAAAAAGTTCCATTCGATTTGAGCCAATTTTGCCCAGTTTTTGCCCATTTTTCCCCTATTTTTGCCCATTTTGGACCCATTTTTCTTGTCCCATTTGCTCTCCCAACCACGAAATCCCAGTTTAAACCAGTATAAACCAGTACAAACCAGTATAAACCAGTACAAACCAGTATAAACCAGTAGGAAAAAATTCCATTCGATTTGATCCAATTTTGGCCGATTTTTGCCCATTTTTCATCATTTTTCACCATTTTTCCGCTCCCAGTCGCTCTCCCAGCCACAAAATCCCAGTTTAAACCAGTATAAACCAGTATAAACCAGTATGAACCAGTATAAACCAGTAGGAAAAAATTCCATTCGATTTGAGCCAATTTTGCCCAATTTTTGCCCACTTTTGACCCATTTTCCCCCTATTTTTGCCCATTTTGGACCCATTTTTCTTGTCCCACTTGCTCTACCAACCACAAAATCCCAGTTTAAACCAGTATAAACCAGTACAAACCAGTATAAACCAGTACAAACCAGTATAAACCAGTAGGAAAAAATTCCATTCGATTTGATCCAATTTTGGCCGATTTTTGCCCATTTTTCATCATTTTTCACCATTTTTCCGCTCCCAGTCGCTCTCCCAGCCACAAAATCCCAGTTTAAACCAGTACAAACCAGTATAAACCAGTAAAAACCAGTAGGAAAAAATTCCATTCGATTTGAGCCAATTTTGGCCAATTTTTGCCCATTTTTCCCCTATTTTTGCCCATTTTGGACCCATTTTTCTTGTCCCACTTGCTCTCCCAACCACGAAATCCCAGTTTAAACCAGTATAAACCAGTATAAACCAGTATGAACCAGTAGGAAAAAATTCCATTCGATTTGAGCCAATTTTGGCCTATTTTTGCCCATTTTTCCCCTATTTTTGCCCATTTTGGACCCATTTTTCTTGTCCCATTTGCTCTCCCAACCATGAAATCCCAGTTTAAACCAGTATAAACCAGTATAAACCAGTATAAACCAGTACAAACCAGTATAAACCAGTATAAACCAGTAGGAAAAAATTCCATTCGATTTGAGCCAATTTTGCCCAATTTTTGCCCACTTTTGACCCATTTTCCCCCTATTTTTGCCCATTTTGGACCCATTTTTCTTGTCCCACTTGCTCTCCCAGCCACAAAATCCCAGTTTAAACCAGTATAAACCAGTATAAACCACTACGGAAAAAATCCATTCGATTTGAGCCATTTTTGCCCAATTTTTGCTCATTTTTGGCCATTTTTCACCATTTCCCCCAATTTTTCTGCACCCAGTTGCTCTCCCAACCACAAAAGTCCAGTTTAAACCAGTATAAACCAGTATAAACCAGTATAAACCAGTATGAACCAGTATAAACCAGTAGGAAAAAGTTCCATTCGATTTGAGCCAATTTTGCCCAGTTTTTGCCCATTTTTCCCCTATTTTTTCCCATTTTGGACCCATTTTTCTTGTCCCACTTGCTCTCCCAACCACAAAATCCCAGTTTAAACCAGTATAAACCAGTATAAACCAGTAAAAACCAGTATGAACCAGTATAAACCAGTAGGATAAAGTTCCATTCGATTTGAGCCAATTTTGCCCAGTTTTTGCCCATTTTCCCCCTATTTTTGCCCATTTTTGACATATTTTTCTTGTCCCACTTGCTCTCCCAACCACGAAATCCCAGTTTAAACCAGTATAAACCAGTATAAACCAGGAAAAACCAGTATGAACCAGTATAAACCAGTAGGAAAAAATTCCATTCGATTTGAGCCAATTTTGCCCAATTTTTACCCAATTTTTGCCCATTTTTCCCCTATTTTTGCCCATTTTGAACCCATTTTTCTTGTCCCACTTGCTCTCCCAACCACGAAATCCCAGTATAAACCAGTATAAACCAGTTAAAACCAGTATAAACCAGTAGGAAAAAATTCCATTCGATTTGAGCCATTTTAGCCCAAATTTTGCCTATTTTCCCCCTATTTTTGCCCATTTTGGACCCATTTTTCTTGTCCCACTTGCTCTCCCAACCACGAAATCCCAGTTTAAACCAGTATAAACCAGTTCAAACCAGTATAAACCAGTAGGAAAAAATTCCATTCGATTTGAGCGATTTTTGGCTCATTTTTGCCCATTTTTCACCATTTTTTCCCATTTTTGACCCATTTTTCTTGTCCCAGTTGCTCTCCCAGTTCAAACCAGTATAAACCAGTTCAAACCAGTTTGGGCCAGTTCAAACCAGTCCAAACCAGTCCAAAATCCCTTTTTTTTTCCATTTTCCCCCATTTTTAACCGTTTTTTGCCATTTTTTCACAGTTTCTCCCCATTTTCCCCCTCCCAGTCCCTCCCAGTCCCTCCCAGTATAAACCAGTACAAACCAGTAACCCCAATTCCCATTTCCCCCATTTTTAACCCTTTCTTGGCCATTTTTAACCCTTTCCTCCCCACATTTCCCCCATTTTTACTCCATTCCCCATTTTTTCACTGTTTTTTCCCATTTTTTCACCATTTTTCCGCATTTTTCCCCATTTCTCCCCAATTTTCCCCTCCCAGTCCCTCCCAGTACAAACCAGTAACCCCAATCCCCATTTCCCCCATTTTTAACCCTTTCTTTCCCCACTTTTAACTTTTTTTTACCCATTTTTAATCCTTTTTTAGCCATTTTTACACCGTTTTTTGCAGTTTTTTCACCGTTTCTCCCCATTTTTCGCCTCCCAGTCCCTCCCAGTATAAACCAGTACAAACCAGTAACCCAATTCCCATTTCCCCCATTTTTAACCCTTTCATTCCCCACTTTTAACCCTTTTTTACCCATTTTTAACCCTTTTTTAGCAATTTTTTCACCGTTTTTCGCCGTTTTTTCACCGTTTCTCCCCGTTTTTCCCCCATTTCTCCCCATTTTTCCCCTCCCAGTCCCTCCCAGTACAAACCAGTAACCCCAATTCCCATTTTCCCCATTTTTAACCCTTTCCTCCCCACATCTCCCCCATTTTCCCCCCCATTTCCCCCATTTTCCCGCCGTTTTTCGCCGTTTTTTCGCCGTTTTTCCCCATTTCTCCCCATTTTTCCCCTCCCAGTCCAAACCAGTACAAACCAGTAACCCCAATTCCCATTTCCCCCATTTTTAACCCTTTCTCTGCCATTTTTAACCCTTTCCTCCCCACATCCCCCCCATTTTCCCCCCATTTCCCCCATTTTCCCGCCGTTTTCCGCCGTTTTTTCGCCGTTTTCCGCCGTTTTTTCACCGTTTTTCCCCCGTTTCTCCCCGTTTTTCCCCTCCCAGTCCCTCCCAGTGACCCACCCGGGCGTGCAGGAAGGTCAGCCCGTCCCGGTGGCCGGCCAGGGTGAGCGCCGGCCCCTCGGCCAGGCAGCGCCGGTCCCAGGCCCGGCCGACGCCGTCGTCGCCGCCGGACAGGAGGAGCTGGCCCGAGGCGTCGGCCAAGGCCACGGCGTTGACGTCGTCCTCGTGGGCGGGGACCTGCCGGGGAGGGAGACTGGGTTGGACTGGTTTGGACTGGGAGGGGGAAAACGGGGAAAAAACGGGAAAAAACGGTGAAAAAATGGCGAAAAAAGGGTTAAAAATGGCTGAGAAAGGGTTAAACATGGCCAAGAAAGGGTTAAAAATGGAGGGAAATGGGGTTTGGGTTACTGGTTTGGACTGGTTTGTACTGGGAGGGAGAAAATGGGAAAAAATCTGAAAAAACGGTGAAAAAATGGCGAAAAAAGGGTTAAAAATGGCTGAGAAAGGGTTAAAACTGGCAGAGAAAGGGTTAAAATGGCAAAGAAAGGGTTAAACATGGAGGGAAATGGGGTTTGGGGTTACTGGTTTGGACTGGTTTATACTGGGAGGGAGAAATGGGGGAAACGGGGAAAAATGGGGGAAAAATGGTGAAAAAACTGCAAAAAAGGTGTTAAAAATGGCCAAGAAAGGGTTAAAACTGGCAAAGAAAGGGTTAAAATGGTAAAGAAAGGGTTAAAAATGGAGGAAAATGGGGTTTGGGTTACTGGTTTGGACTGGTTTGGACTGGGAGGGGAAAAATGGGGAAAAACGGTGAAGAAATGGCGAAAAAAGGGTTAAAAATGGGGGAAAAAGGTGGGGAGGAAAGGGTTAAAAATGGTAAAGAAAGGGTTAAAAATTTTCACCGATTTTTTTACCAATTTTCACCCATTTTTTAACCAATTTTCACCTTTTTTTTCACCAATTTTCACCATTTTTTTCAGCAACTTCCACCCAATTTTTAAACCAATTTTCACAATTTTTTAACCAATTTTCACTATTTTTTACACCAATTTTCACTATTTTTTCCACCGATTTTCACCAGTTTTTTAACCAATTTTCACCGTTTCTTTAACCGGTTTTTCAACCAATTTTCACCATTTTCTTAACGAATTTTCAGCATTTTCTTAACCAATTTTCAACCAATTTTCACTGATTTTTTAACCAATTTTCTCTGTTTTTTAACCAATTTTCACCGTTTTTTTAACCATTTCTTACCCATTTTTTAACCAATTTTCACCGTTTTTTTAACCAATTTTCACCAGTATTTTAACCAATTTTCACTGGATTTTTAACCAATTTCCAGCTTTTTTTTAACCATTTTCCACCGTTTTTTTAACAATTTCTTACCCATTTTTAAACCAATTCCCCCCTTTTTCTTAAACCAATTTTCAACATTTTACAACCAATTTTTACCATTTAATAACCAATTTTTACTAATTTTTTTAACCAATTTTCACCATTTTGAAAAACCAATTTTCACCGTTTTTTCTCCGTTTTTTCACTGTTTTTTCCCCGAATTTCACCGTTTTTTCACCATTTTTAAAAACCAATTTTCACCGTTTTTTCTCCGTTTTTTCACTGTTTTTTCCCCGATTTTCACCGTTTTTTCACCATTTCCCTCCCAATTTTCACCGTTTTTTCCCCGTTTTTCCGCCTCCTTTCCCCGTTTTTCCCCGTTTTTCCCCTTTTTGCCCGTTTTCCCCCGTTTTCGCCCCGTTTCCTCACCCTCTCCACGCGCCGCTGCGCCTCCCGGTCGTAGACGTAGACGCAGCCGTCGTTGGCCCCGCCCATCACGTCCCGCCCGTCCGGCCCGACAGCCAATGAGAAGACGGCAAAGCGCCGGTCCTCGGGCCTGGGGGGCGGGGACACGGAGGACACGCCCATTATGTTAATTAGGCTCTTTAAGCCACGCCCACTATGTTAATAATGTGTTTAAGCCACGCCCACTTTGTAAGAAGAGGTTTAGATGTAGTTTGAGCCACGCCCATTATGTTAATTAGGGTGTTTAAGCCACGCCCACATGATTATAAGGGGTTAATAGGGGTTTAAGCCACGCTCATTATGCTAATTAAGGGGTTAAAGCCACGCCCACTATGTTAATTTGGTGATTAAGCCACGCCCACTTTATTACAAGGGCTAAATTGGGGTTTAAGCCACGCCCACTATGTTAATTTGGTGATTAAGCCACGCCCACTTCTCTACATGGGGTTACAATGGGGATTAGATCACGCCCACTATGTTAATTAGTGTGTTTAAGCCACGCCCACTTGATAAAAAATGTTAATATGAGGTTTAAGCCACGCCCACTTGATAAAAAAGGTTAAAATGGGGTTTAAGGCACGCCCACTATATTAATTAGGGAAATTTAAGACACGCCCACTTCTCTATATGGGGTTAATATGGAGTTTAACCCACGCCCACTATGTTAATTAGTGTGTTTAAGCCACGCCCACGTGATAGAAAGAGGTTAAGATGTGGTTTAAGCCACGCCCACTATGTTAATTAGGGGATTTAAGCCACGCCTACTTGGTTATAAGGGGTTAAAATGGGGTTTAAGCCACGCCCACCATGTTAATTAGGGACATTTAAGCCACGCCTACTTCTCTATATGGAGTTATAATGGGGTTTAGGCCACGCCCACTATGTTAATTAGTGTGTTTAAGCCACGCCCACTTGATAATAAAGACTTATATTGGGATTAAGCCATGCCCACTATGTAAATTAGGGTTTTTAACCCAGGCACACAATGTTAATTAGGTGATTAAACCACGCCCACTTTCTTATATGAGGTTAATTAATGGTTTAAGACACGCCCACTATGTTAATTAGTGCGTTTAAGCCACGCCCACTTCCGTATATGGGGCCAAAAGGGGTTTAAGCCACGCCTATTATGCTAATTAGGGTGTTGAAGCCACGCCCCAATGTTAATAAGCACACTCCATAAGCAAATTACAGCCCAAGCCACGCCCACTGGAAGGAAAGCCACGCCCCCAAATGCAAACGAGACATAATCAACACCAAGCCACGCCCCCAAATTGGAAACCACGCCCCCAAATAGGGAAACAATGCCCCCAAATATGCAAATGTCACCCAAAACCACGCCCAAAATGCAAATTAGACAGGTTAAACATCAAGCCACGCCCCCAAAAAAGCGAAGCCACGCCCACAAATAGGGAAATAATGTCTTAAATATGCAAATATCGCCCAAAGCCACGCCCCAAATGCAAATGAGACAGGCTAAACCTCAAACCACGCCCCCAAATTCGAAGCCACGCCCCCAAATTCGAAGCCACGCCCCCAAATATGGAAACAATGCCCCCAAATATGCAAATATCACCCAAAACCACGCCCCAAATGCAAATGAGACAGGCCAAACCTCAAACCACGCCCCCGAATTCGAAGCCACGCCCCCAAATAGGGAAACAATGCCCCCAAATATGCAAATATCGCCACAAACCACGCCCCAAATGCAAATGAGAGGGAAGACAACACAAGCCACGCCCCCAATTTGGAAACCACGCCCCCAATTAGGGAAACAATGCCCCCAAATATGCAAATATCGCCAAAAGCCACGCCCAAAATGCAAATTGACAGGTTAAACCTCAAGCCACGCCCCAAATTTCGAAGCCACGCCCCCACCTGAAGTCCAGGGCCGTGTGGGCGTCGCCCTCTCCATGCAAATCAAAGGCGTGGACTGGCGGGAAAAGGGGGCGGGGCTTACCCCGGAGGCCACGCCCCCTGCCCCGCCCCCTCCCAGTTCAAACCAGTAAAACCAGTTCCAAAATCCCCGTTTTTCACCCCTTTTTTTTGGCCGTTTTTTGACCATTTTTTCCCGTTTTTTCACCGTTTTTTTCCCCATTTTTTCCCCTCCCAGTTTGTCCCAGTTCCCTCCCAGTTCAAACCAGTACAAACCAGTTCAAACCAGTACAAACCAGTTCAAACCAGTAACCCCAACCCCCTTTTCCCCAATTTTCCACCATTTTAACCCTTTTTTTGCCATTTTTTCACCGTTTTTCCCCATTTCCCCCCTCCCAGTCCCTCCCAGTCCCCTCCCAGTACAAACCAGTACAAACCAGTACAAACCAGTAACCCCAAATTCCCATTTTCCCCATTTTTAACCCATTCCTCCCCAATTTCTCCCATTTTTAACCCTTTTTTCCCCCTTTTTAACCCTTTTTTGGCCATTTTTTCACCGTTTTTCCCCATTTTTCCACATTTCTCCCCATTTTTCCCCTCCCAGTCCCTCCCAGTATAAACCAGTAACCCCAAATCCCATTCCCCCATTTTTAACCCTTTCTTTCCCATTTTTAACCCTTTCTTCCCCCACTTTTAACCCTTTTTTCCCACTTTTAACCCTTTTTTCCCCATTTTTAACCCTTTTTTAGCCATTTTTTCACCGTTTTTCCCCGTTTTTTCCCCGTTTCTCCCCATTTCTTCGCCTCCCAGTCCCTCCCAGTATAAACCAGTAACCCCAAATCCCATTCTTTCCCACTTTTAACCCTTTCTTTCCCCACTTTTAACCCTTTCCCCCCCATTTTTAACCCCTTTTTAGCCATTTTTTCACCGTTTTTTCCCGTTTTTTCCCCGTTTCTCCCCATTTCTTCGCCTCCCAGTCCCTCCCAGTATAAACCAGTCCAAACCAGTAACCCCAATCCCCATTTCCCTCCATTTTTAACCCTTTCTTTCCCATTTTTAACCCTTTCTTTGCCATTTCCCCCATTTTCCCCCGTTTTTTCCCATTTTTCCCCATTTCTCCCCATTTTTCCCCTCCCAGTCCCTCCCAGTATAAACCAGTAACCCCAAATCCCATTCCCCCATTTTTAACCCATTCTTTCCCACTTTTAACCCTTTTTTCCCCATTTTTAACCCTTTTTTGGCCATTTTTTCACCGTTTTTCCCCGTTTTTTCCCCGTTTCTCCCCGTTTCTTCGCCTCCCAGTCCCTCCCAGTCCCTCCCAGTATAAACCAGTAACCCCAATCCCCATTTCCCCATTTTTAACCCATTCTTTCCCATTTTTAACCCTTTTTTCCCACTTTTAACCCTTTTTTCCCCATTTTTAACCCTTTCTTTGCCATTTTTCACCATTTTTTCCCATTTTTTCCCTAATTCCCCCCTCCCAGTCCCTCCCAGTATAAACCAGTCCAAACCAGTAACCCCAATCCCCATTTCCCTCCATTTTTAACCTTCTTTCCCATTTTTAACCCTTTCTTTGCCATTTCCCCCCATTTCCCCCCATTTTTTCACCATTTTTCCACATTTCTCCCCATTTTTCCCCTCCCAGTCCCTCCCAGTATAAACCAGTAACCCCAAATCCCATTCCCCCATTTTTAACCCATTCTTTCCCACTTTTAACCCTTTCTTCCCCCACTTTTAACCCTTTTTTCCCCATTTTTAACCCTTTCTTTGCCATTTTTCACAATTTTTTCCCATTTTTTCCCTAATTCCCCCGTCCCAGTCCCTCCCAGTACAAACCAGTCCAAACCAGTAACCCCAATCCCCATTTCCCCATTTTAACCCTTTCTTCCCCCACTTTTAACCCTTTTTCCCCATTTTTAACCCTTTTTTGGCCATTTTTTCACCGTTTTTCCCCATTTTTCCCCGTTTCTCCCCATTTTTCCCCTCCCAGTCCCTCCCAGTACAAACCAGTACAAACCAGTAACCCCAATCCCCAATCCCCATTTTAACCCTTTCTTCCCCCACTTTTAACCCTTTTTCCCCATTTTTAACCCTTTTTTAGCCATTTTTTCACCGTTTTTTCCCGTTTTTTCCCCGTTTCTCCCCATTTCTTCACCTCCCAGTCCCTCCCAGTACAAACCAGTCCAAACCAGTAACCCCAATCCCCATTTCCCTCCATTTTTAACCCATTCTTTTCCACATTTAACCCTTTCTTCCCCCACTTTTAACCCTTTCCCCCCCATTTTTAACCCCTTTTTAGCCATTTTTTCACCGTTTTTTCCCGTTTTTCCCCGTTTCTCCCCATTTTTCCCCTCCCAGTCCCTCCCAGTCCCCTCCCAGTACAAACCAGTCCAAACCAGTAACCCCAATCCCCATTTCCCCATTTTAACCCTTTCTTCCCCCACTTTTAACCCTTTTTTCCCCATTTTTAACCCCTTTTTAGCCATTTTTTCACCGTTTTTTCCCGTTTTTTCCCCGTTTCTCCCCATTTCTTCGCCTCCCAGTTCCTCCCAGTACAAACCAGTCCAAACCAGTAACTCCAATCCCCATTTCCCTCCATTTTTAACCCATTCTTTCCCACTTTTAACCCTTTCTTCCCCCACTTTTAACCCTTTTTCCCCCATTTTTAACCCCTTTTTAGCCATTTTTTCACCGTTTTTTCCCGTTTTTTCCCCGTTTCTCCCCATTTCTTCCCCTCCCAGTCCCTCCCAGTATAAACCAGTTACCGTGGCTGGACCAGGAGCAGTAGAGCGCCTGGCGGCCCTCGGGGCCGAGCGCCACGTCCAGGATGCTCCAGCCCACCTGGCGCCCCCTGGTGGCCCGGAGGAGCCGCAGCCCCGCCCCCGACACCTCGAACAGCCGCAGGAAGTGGTCTGGGTTTTGGGGCGAAAAACGAAAATTTTGGGTCATTTCGGGCGAAAAAACGGGAATTTCGGGGCGAGATTTGGGGGGTTCAGGGCGAAGTTTGGGGGTTTTACGGCAAATTTCGGGGGTTTTACAATGAAATTTAGAGGGGTTTGATGAAAATTTGGGGATTTTCAGGTCCAAAATTGGAAAATTTGGGTCCAAAATGTGGAAATTTGGGTGATTTCGGGGTAAAAATTTGGAGGTTCTGGGTCGAAATTTGGGGATTTTTCAGTCAAAATTTGGGGGTTTTGCGTCAAAATTTGGGGGTTTTACAACGAAATTTAGAGGGTTTTGATGAAAATTTGGGGATTTTCGGGTCCAAAATTGGAAATTTTGGGTCAAAATTTGGGAAATTTGGGTGATTTGGGGGTAAAAATTGGAGTTTCCGGGTCGAAATTCGGGATCATTTCAGTCAAAGTTTGGGAGTTCATGAGACCAAGATTTGGAGGTTTTGGGTTCAGAATTCAGGAATTTTGGGTTGAAATTTGGGGGTTTTGGGCCAAAAATCAGGAATTTTGGTCGAAAATTGGGAATTTAGAGGAATTTTGGGTTAAAATTGGGGAGTTTTGGGTCAAAATTTGGGGATTTTTGGTCAAAATTTGGGCGAATTTGCGGCGAAAAATCGGGAGTTTTTGGGGGATTTTGAGACGAAATTTTGGGTCAAAATGTGGGGAATTTGGGGATTTGGGGGCAAAATTCGGGAATTTGGGGAAAATTTGGGTCAAAATTGGGGAGTTTTGGGTCGAAATTTGGAAAGTTTTGGATCAAAATTTGAGGAATTTTTGGGTCAAAATTTGGGGATTTTTTCCCCCAAAATTTCCCAAATTTCCCCCAAGATTTTGGGAAATTTTTGGGAATTCCTGCTCACCCTGACACCCAAAAACACCCCTCAAAAAAATCACATTTTAACTCCAGAAATTGCCAAAAAGCATCCCAAAAAATCCAAATTTTTTTGTATTTTCCCCAAAATTTCTCAAATTTGGGAATTTTTGGGAATTCCGCTCACCCTGACACCCAAAAACCCCAAGAAAAATCGCATTTTAACCCCCAAAAATGCCCAAAAAATCCGAAAAAATCCGTATTTTTTCGCCATTTTCGCCGATTTTTTTTTCCCCCCGAAATTTCCCGAATTTTCGGGAATTCGCCCCAAAAAATTTGGGATTTTCTCTCACCTTGGCAGGCGGTCAGGAGGCGGCGGCCGCGGTCGGCGAAGACGGCGCAAAAAACCTTCTGGGGGTGGGGCTCCAGCGCCGCCGCGTGATTGGGCAGGAAACTGAGGCGGAATAAACCGGTTTGAGGCGGATTAAACCAGTTTGAAGTGGATTAAACCAGTTTAAGGGGGATTTAACCAGTTTAAAAGGGATTCAACCACTTTAAAGAGGATTAAACCAGTTTAAAAGGGGATTAAACCAGTTTAAAGAGGATTAAACCAGTTTAAAAGGGGATTAAACCGGTTTAAAAGGGATTTAACCAGTTTAAAGGGGATTAAACCAGTTTAAGAAGGAATTAAACCGGTTTAAAGAGGATTAAAGCAGTTTAAAGGGGATTAAAGCGGTTTGAAGCGGATTAAACCGGTTTGAAGCGGATTAAACCGGTTTAAGAGGGGATTAAACCGGTTTAAGAGGGGATTAAACCGGTTTAAAGGGGATTAAACCGGTTTAAGAGGGGTTAAACAGGATTAAAAGGGATTAAACTGGTTTAAAGGGGATTAAACCGGTTTGAAAGGGATTAAACAGGTTAGAAGGGGATTAAACCGGTTTGAAGCGGATTAAAGCGGTTTAAAGGGGATTAAACCGGTTTGAAGCGGATTAAACCAGTTTAAACCAGTTTAAGTCGCTTCTAAACTGGTTGAAGGCGGGTTAAAAGCCGGTTTGAGCCAGTTTAATCCGGTTAAACTGGTTTAAATTGGTTAAAATTGGTTCAAACCAATATAAACCAGTTTGAACCGGTTGAAGTCGCTTAGGAACCAGTTCAAACCGGTAAAAATCCAGTTTACACTGGTTAAAAATGGTTAAAAACCGATTTAAACCAGCGCAAACCGGTACGAACCGGTTGAAAACCGGTATAAAGAGGTTTAAATTGGTTAAAAATGGGTAAAAACCAGTTTAAACCAGTATAAACCAGTATAAACTGGTTTAAATTGGTTTAGAGTGGTTAAAAACCATTTTAACCAGTATGAACCAGTATGAACCAGCTCAAACCAGTTCAAAACGGCTAAAAACCAGTAAAAACCACTCCCTCCCAGTCTAAACCAGTTAAAAATGGTTAAAAACCAGTATAAACCAGTCTAAACCAGTCTAAACCAGTCCAAACCAGTCTAAACCAGTGGCTCCGCCCCCTCCCAGTCCAAACCAGTATAAACCAGTATAAACCAGTATAAACCAGTCCCTTACTGGGCGCTCAGCCGGTTCCTCTCCTCCCTGGTGAAGCTCCGCCCCCATTCGCGCTGGGAGGGGGGAGGGGCGGGGTCAGCTCCCAGTATAAACCAGTATAAACCAGTATAGACCAGTATAGACCAGTATAAACCAGTATAGACCAGTTTAAACCAGCATAAACCAGTTTAAACCAGTATAAACCAGTACAAACCAGTATAAACCAGTAACCCAAACCCCATTCCCCCATTTTTAACCCTTCCTTTGCCATTTTTAACCCTTTTTCTGCCATTTTTTCACCATTTTTCCCGTTTTCCCCCATTTTTTCCCCATTTCCCCCCTCCCAGTCCCTCCCAGTCCCTCCCAGTACAAACCAGTATAAACCAGTAACCCCAAACCCCATTTTTAACCCTTTCTTGGCCATTTTTAACCCTTTCTTCCCCATTTCCCCCCATTTTTAACCGTTTTTTGCCATTTTTCTCCCATTTTCCACCATTTTCCCCCATTTCCCCCCTCCCAGTCCCTCCCAGTATAAACCAGTAACCCCAAACCCCATTTTTAACCCTTTCCCCCCCATTTTTAACCCCTTTTGCCCCGTTTTAACCCTTTTTTTGCCGTTTTTCCACCGTTTTTCCCCGTTTTTTCCGTATTTCTCCCCGTTTTCCCCCCTCCCGGTGCCCTCCCAGTCCAAACCAGTCCAAACCAGTTCCCCACCTGCCGCACCAGCCTGGGCAGGCTCCGCTCGGGGGGTCCCGCCCCGGCCCCGCCCCCCCCGAGCTCCGCCCGCAGCTCCTGCAGGGCGGGGCCGGGGGGGGGAGGGGCGGCTGGGGGGGGAGGAAAGGGGGCGGGGCCTCAGATCAGGCCACGCCCCTTTTAACCCTGGTCCCTCCCTTTAAGCCCCTCCCCCTCCCTTTAAGCCCCTCCCTCATTTAAGCCCCTCCCCTTTATTTAAATTAGATCCATGTAAGCCCCTCCCCTTTATTTAAACCCCTCCCCTTTATTTAAATTAGATCCCGTTAAGCTCCTCCCCTTTATTTAAGCCCCGCCCCTTTATTTAAATCCGCCCCTTAAAACCACTCCCATTTATTTAAGCTCCGCCCCTTTATTTAAATTAGATCCATTTAAGCCCCTCCCCTTATTTAATCCCCTCCCCTTATTTAAATTAGATCCAGTTAAGCTCCTCCCCTTTAAGCCCCTCCCCTTATTCAAGCCCCTCCCCTTTATTTAAATTAGATCCATTTAGCCCCTCCCCTTTGTTTAAGCCCATCCCCTTTATTTAAATCAGGTCCCTTTAAGCCCCTCCCCTTTATTTAAATTAGATCCATTTAGCCCCTCCCCTTTGTTTAAGCCCATCCCCTTTATTTAAATCAGGTCCCTTTAAGCCCCTCCCTTTATTTAAATTAGATCCATTTAAGCCCCTCCCCTTTATTTAAGCCCCTCCCTTTATTTAAATTAGATCCCTTTAGCCCCTCCCATTTGTTTAAGCCCCTCCCCTTTATTTAAATTAGATCCATTTAAGCCCCTCCCCTTTATTTAAATTAGATCCATTTAAACCCCTCCCCTTATTTAAATTAGATCCATTTAAGTTCCTCCCCTTTAAGCCCCTCCCCTTATTTATGCCCCTCCCTTTATTTAAATTATGTTACATTAAGCCCCGCCCCTTTTATTTGAATTAGGTCCCTTTAAGGCCCTCCCATTTATTTAAGCCCCTCCCCTTTCTTTAAGCCCCTCCCCTTTATTTAAATCAGATCCATTTAAGCCCCTCCCCTTTATTTAAATTAGATCCATTTAGCCCCTCCCCTTTGTTTAAGCCCATCCCCTTTATTTAAATCAGGTCCCTTTAAGCCCCACCCCTTTATTTAAGCCCCTCCCTTTATTTAAATTAGATCCCTTTAAGCCCCTCCCCTTATTTAAGCCCCTCCCCTTATTTATATTAGATCCCTTTAAGCCCCACCCCTTTATTTAAGCCCCTCCCCTTTATTTAAATTAAATCCCTTTAAGCCCCTCCCCTTTATTTTAATTATGTTACATTAAGCCCCTCCCCTTTGTTTAAGCCCCTCCCCTTTATTTAAATTCGGCCCCTTTAAGCCCCGCCCCTTTCCCCTCAAGCCCCGCCCCTTTAAGCCCCGCCCCCACCTCCGGAGGCCTCCGGGGCCCCTCCCCCCCCTTCCTGCTCCGCTTCCGGTTCCGGTTCCGGTTCCGGTTCCGGCTCCGAGTCCGAGTCCGAGTCCGAGTCCGGATCCGGGATTTGCCCCCGCCCGGCCCTGGAGAAAAGGCACCAAAAATGACCCAAAAACGGCCAAAATTCACCCAAAATTCACCAAAATTCACACCAAAAATGGCCAAAATTCACCCCAAAATTCACCAAAATTCACACCAAAAATGGCCAAAATTCACCCCAAAATTCACCAAAATTCACACCAAAAATGGCCAAAATTCACCCCAAAATTCACACCAAAATTCACCCAAAATTCAGCCCAAAATGACCCAAAATTTGCCAAAATTCAGCCAAAATTCAGCCAAAATTCAGCCAAAATTCAGCCCAAATTCAGCCAAAATTCACCCAAAATTCAGCCCAAATTCAGCCAAAATTCACCCAAAATTCACCCCAAATTCATCCAAAAATTCAGCCCAAAATTCACCCCAAAATTCACACCAAAATTCAGCCAAAATTCAGCCAAAATTCAGGCAAAATTCACCCAAAATTTACCCAAAAGTCACCCAAAATGACCCAAAAATCGCCAAAATTCAGCCCAAATATTCACCCCAAAATGACCCAAAATTTGCCAAAATTCATCCAAAATTCAGCCTAAATTCAGCCCAAATATTCAACCCAAAATTCACCCCAAAAATGGCCAAAAATCTCCCAAAAAATCCCCAAAAATGCCCCAAATCCCCTCCCCCGCCCCAAACCTGCCTCAGTTTCCCCCAAATCCCCTCCCCCACCCCGAACCTGCCTCAGTTTCCCCCAAATCCCCTCCCCCACCCCGAACCTGCCTCAGTTTCCCCCAAATCCCCTCCCCCACCCCCCAAATCCCCTCCCCCACCCCGAACCTGCCTCAGTTTCCCCCAAATCCCCTCCCCCACCCCCCAAATCCCCTCCCCCACCCCAAACCTGCCTCAGTTTCCCCCCAAATCCCCTCCCCCACCCCCCAAATCCCCTCCCCCACCCCGAACCTGCCTCAGTTTCCCCCCAATCCCCCCCAAATCCCCTCCCCCACTCCAAACCTGCCTCAGTTTCCCCCAAATCCCCTCCCCCACCTCAAGCCTGCCTCAGTTTCCCCCAAATCCCCTCCCCCACCCCCCCAAATCCCCTCCCCCACCCCCCAAACCCCCTCCCCACCCCAAACCTGCCTCAGTTTCCCCCCAAATCCCCTCCCCCACCCCCCAAATCCCCTCCCCCACCCCGAACCTGCCTCAGTTTCCCCCCCCCTCACCTCCTGAGCAGCGCGCGCAGCTCCGGCAGCTCCAGCCCCTCCCCCCCCTCCCCCCCCTCCCCCTCCCCGGCCCCTCCCCCCCCCCGGGGCCGCCCCTCCCCCCCCCTCCCCTTTCCCCTCCCCCCCCTCCGCTCCTGCCGCCCATGGATCCCCCCGCGCCGCCACTTCCGGGTTAGGCCCCGCCCACCGCGCCGCCTCCGCCAATCAGCGCGCAGGCAGCGAGCCACGCCCCCCCGCGCTGATTGACACGTGGGGTAAGGGCGGAGGGGGCGTGGCCTGCGGGGGGGAGCGCGCTGATTGGCGGAGGGGGAAAGGAGGGCGGGGATTGGTGGGAGCGGGGAGGGGATGGAAGGAGGGCGGGGATTGGTGGAGAGGAGAGGGGCGGGATGAGAGGGAGGCGGGGATTGGTGGAGAGGGGGAATGGGGGAAAATGGGGGAAAATGGGGGAAAATGGGGGAAAATGGTAAAAAATGGGGAAAAAATGGAGAGAAATGGGGGAAATTTGGGGAATTTGGGGGGAAATGGGAAAAATAGGAAAAAATGGGGGGAAATGGGGAAATTTTGGGGGAAATTGGGGAAAAATGGGAAAAAAATGGGGAAAAATGGGAAAAAAATGGGGAAAAAATGGGGAATTTTGGGGGAAAATTGGGAAAAATCGGGAAAAATGGGAAAAAGTGGGGAAAATGGGGAAAAATGGGGGAAAATGGGGGGAAATGGGGAAAATGGGGGAAAACGGGGAAAAATGGGGAAAAAATGGGGAAAAAATGGAGAAAAATGGGGGAAATTTGGGGAATTTTGGGGGTAAATGGGCAAAAAGGGGGAAAAATGGGAAAAAGTGGGGAAAAATGGGAAAAAATGGGGAAAATGGGGGAAAATGGGAAAAAATGGGGGAAAATGGGGAAAAATGGGAAAAATGGGGGAAAATGGGGAAAAATGGGGAAAAATGGGGAAAAATGGGGGGAAATGGGGAATAAATGGGAGAAATTGGGGGAAATTGGGGAGATTTTGGGGGAAATTGAGGAAAAACGGGGAAAAATGGGGAAAAAATGGGGAAAAATTGGAGAAAAATGGGGGAAATTTGGGGGAAAATGGGGAAAATGGGGGAAAATTGGGGAATTTGGGGGGAAATGGGAAAAACGGGAAAAAATGGGGGGAAATGGGGAAATTTTGGGGGAAATTGGGGAAAAATGCGGGAAAAAATGGGGGAAATGCAGAGAATTGGGGAAAATGGGGAAATCTTGGGGAAAAAAATGGGGAAAATGGGGAAAAATGGGGGAAAATGGGGAAAAATAGGGAAAAAGGGGAAATTTGGGGAAAAATGGGGAAAAATTGGGAGAAAATGGGAGAAATTGGGGGGAAATGGGAAATATTGGGGGAAAATGGGGGAAAATTTGGGAAAAAAGGGGAAATATTTGGAAAAAAAGAAGAAATTTGTGAAAAATAGGGGAAAATGGGAAGAATGTGGAAAAAAGGGGGAAAAATGGGGAAAAAATTGGGAAAAATGGGGAAAAATGGGGGGAAATGGGGAAATTTTGGTGGAAATTGGGGAAAAACGGGGAAAAAATGGGGGAAATGCAGAGAATTGGGGAAAAAAATTGGGAAAATGGGGAAAAAATTGGGAAATTGGGGGAAATGGGGAAATATTGGGGAAAATTTGGGAAGAAAGGCAAATATTTGGAAAAAAAGGAGAAATTTGGGAAAAATGGGAAAAATGGGAAGAATGGGGAAAAAAAGGGGGAAAATGGGGAGAAATGGGAAATTTGAGGGGAAAATAGGAAATTTTGGGCAAAATTTGGAAGAAAAGAGAAAATTTAGGGAAAAAAGGAGAAATTTGGGGGAATTTCAGGGAAATTTGGAAAAAAATTGGGGGAAAAGAAATTTTGTGAGAAAACCTGGAAAAATTTGGGTAAAAAGGGGAAATTTTGGGGAAATATTCAGAAATTTGAGGGAAATGGGGAAAAATGGGGAAAATTTGGGAAGAGAAAATTTGGGGGAAAAAGGAGAAATTTGGGGGAATTTTGGGGGAAATTTTGGGGAAAAAAAGGAAAATTTGGGGGGAAATGAGGAAAAATCGGGGAAAAAAGGAAAATTTGGGGAAAAAAGAAAATTTTGGGAATTTTGAGGGGAAATTGGGAAAATTGGGAGAAATTTGAGAAATTTGGGGGAAATTGGGAAATATTGGGGAAAAAGGAGAAAGACTGGGGGAATTTGTGGAAAATTGGGAAATTTAGGGGAAAAATCAGGAAAATGGTAAAAATTTGGGGGAAAAAAGAGTAAAAACATTTTTTTTTGGGGAAAAATCCATTTAAAATGAGGAGTATTTTGGGAAAAAATAACAAAAATTAAGGAAGTTTGAGGAAAAATAGGTGAAAAAATCGGAATTTTGGGGGGAAACGGATTTAAAGAGCAGAATTTTGGGGAAATCAATGGGAAAAGGAGAAATTTTGGGGAAAAAATCGATTTAAAATGTGATTGTGGGGGAAATTTAAAAAAAAACCCAAAAATTCCAGTGCAAATCGGGAGGAAATTTGGAATTCAAAAAAAAAAAGTGTCAAAAAAAAAAAGGTTTTTGGGAATTTTGGGCAGCTTTTATTTTTAAAAAGGTGAAATTTGTGAGAAATATCCCCAAATTTAAAAAAAAAACTGGGGGGAATTTCAGGGACAAAAATGGGAATTTTGGGAAAAAATTTGAAAAAAAAAAATCGGGGGAAAAATTGAAAAAAATTCAAAAATTTGGGGGAAAATTTTGATTTTTTGGGGGGTTTTTTGTGGTTTTTTTTCCCCTCCCAGTATAAACCCCCTCCCCCCACCCCTGGCGAGGCCGGAAAGAAATGCAAATGAGATGCAAATGAGGCAGAAAATCACGGATCTTTATTGGAGGATCAGCGGCGGCGGCGGCGGAAACCTGGGGGGGAACTGGGAGTTACTGGTTTGGACTGGTTTGAACCGGTTTAAAGGGATTTAAACCGGTTTAAAGGGATTTAAACCGGTTTAAACTGGTTTGAACCGGTTTAAACCGGACTCACCCTTCCTCCCTTTCTTCTTCCCCGATTTTTGTTTCTTCCTCTTTTTCTGCGGCGGCTCCGACGAATCCTGAGCCCCAAAATCCCCCAAATTCGGCCCAAAATTCCCCAAAAATTCCGCCCCAAAATCCACCAAATTAACCCAAGAATTCCTCAAAATCGACCCAAAAATTCCCCAAAACTTGGCCCTAAAATTCCCAAAATTCAGCCCAAAATTCCCTAAAAATTCAGCCCCAAAATGACCAAAATTGATCCAAAAATTCCCCAAACCTTGACCCTAAAATTCCCAAAATTCCCTAAAAATTCTGCCTCAAAATGACCAGAAGTGATCCAAAAATTCCCCAAAATTGACCCGAAAATTCCCAAAAACGTGGCCCTAAAATCGCCGAAATTCAGCCCAAAATTCCCCAAAAATTCAGCCCCAAAATCCCCCAAATTTGTCCCAAAATTCCCCAGAAAATTAACCCCAAAATTCTCCAAAAATGGATCCTAAAACCCCCCCCGACATTCAACCCAAAATTTCCCAATTTCTGCCCAAAATTTGCCCCAAAATTCCCCAAAAATGATCCCAAAAATCCCCCAAATTCAGCCCAAAATTCCCCAGAACTGATCCCAAATATTGACCCCAAAATCCCCCAAATTCAGCGCGGAATTCCCTAAAAATTCAGCCCAAAACCCCCCAAAATTGACCCCAAAAAATTCCCCAAAAAATTGACCCCAAAATCCCCCAAATTCCCCCCCAAAAACCCCAAATTCAACCCGAAATTCCCCAAAAATTGACCCCCCAAAAACCCCAAATCCATCCCAAAATCCCCCAAAATCCCCCCCAAAAACCCCAAATTCAACCCGAAATTCCCCAAAAATTGACCCCCAAAATCCCCCAAATTCAGCCCAAAAATTCCCAAAGAATTCCGCCCCAAAAATCCAGAAAATCGACCCAAAAATTTGATTTTCCCGCCTTTTCCCCCATTTCCCGCCTTTTCCCCCCATTTTCCCGCCTTTTTCCCCCCCAGGCCACGCCCCCCGCACCTGATTGGCCGCTCCCAAAAGGGCGGGAAACGCCCCGAGGTTGGTGACGTCATCCAGGCCTGGCCCCGCCCCCTTTGGCGGCCGCCAGGGGGCGCTGAGGCGCCGCAGCATCGACTCCTCAAAGCGGCGCCTGCGGAGCCAAAATCGCCCGAATTTACCCCAAAATCTGACCCAAAGTGGGCAAAATCCACTGAAAGGGAATGAAATAACCCAAATTTACCCAAAAATGGACCAAAATCACCCGAATTTACCCCAAAATCTGACCCAAATTGGGCAAAATCCACTGAAAGGGAACCAAATCACCCAAATTTACCCAAATTTACCCCAAAATTGGGAAAATTCCACTGAAAGGGGACAAATTCACCCAAATTTACCCAAAAATGGACCAAAATCACCCGAATTTACCCCAAAATGGACCCAGAAATGGAACAGAATCCCCCAAGTTTCACCCAAAAAATTTTCCCAAAATTCCCAAAAAAACTCCAAAAAAATTCCCGAAAAAATTCCCCCAAAAAACCCAAGAAATTCCCCAAAAATCTCCAAAAAAATATTGAAAGATCCTTAAAAATTTTCCCCAAATTTCAAAATAATTCTCGAAAATTGAAAAAAAATTTCCCAAAAAAACCCCAAAAAAACCCAAAAAAATCCCATAAAAATCCCTTAAAACTGCCCCAAAAAAAAAGTCTAAAAATTCAAAAAAATCCCAAAATATCCCCAAAAAATTGCCGAAAATTGTCCAAAAAGTGCCAAAAAAAATCCCGAAAAATTCCTAAAAAAATTTAAACAAAATCCCCAAAAAATCCCCTAAAAAATCCCCAAAAATCCCAAAAAAATCCCCTACAATTGTCCAAAAAGTGCCAAAAAAATTCCCCAAAAAATCCTAAAAAAATTCAAAAAAAATCCCCAAAAAATCCCACAAAAATCCTTTAAAATTCCCCAAAAATAAAGTCGAAAAAACTCAAAAAAATCCCACAAAAATCCCTTAAAATTATCCAAAAAAATGTCGAAAGAATTCCAAAAAAGCCCATAAAAATCCCTTAAAATTGCCCCCAAAAATTGTCGAAAAAAATTCAAAAAAAATCCCATAAAAATCCAAAAAAATCCCCAAAAAATCCCCTAAAATTGTCCAAAAAGTGCCAAAAAAATCCCAAAAAAATTCCAAAAAATCCCATAAAAATCCCAAAAAAATCCCATAAAAATCCCAAAAAAATCCCATAAAAATCCCATAAAAATCCCAAAAAAATCCCATAAAAATCCCAAAAAAATCCCATAAAAATCCCATAAAAATCCCAAAAAAATCCCATAAAAATCCCAAAAAAATCCCATAAAAATCCCATAAAAATCCCAAAAAAATCCCATAAAAATCCCTTAAAATTGCTCAAAAAAATATCAAAAAAAATTCAAAAAAAATCCCATAAAAATCGTTAAAATCGCCCCAAAAAATCCCAAAAAAATCCCCAAAAAATCCCAAAAAATTCCCAAAGGAGTTCCGGGCGGATTCCGGAACGTTCCGCCGGAATTCCCGGATTTCCCACCTGTGGATCTGGGCGGGGGGGGCGTGGCCCGGCCCCTCCCCCTCCTGCCGGGGCCCCTCCCCCAACTCGTCCCGCAGCTCCCGCAGCGCCAGCGAGGAGAGGGCCCGGCGCCGGAGCCGGGATTGGGAGCGGGAAACGGCGTCCTCAGGGGGCTCTGGAATGGGGGGAAAAAGGGAAATATTGGTTAAAAGGGGAGAAACGGCGAAAAAACGGCGAAAAACGGTGAAAAAACGGCGAAAAAACGACAAAAAACGGCGAAAAAATGACGAAAAAACGACGAAAAACGGGGAAAAAATGGGGAATAAATGGGGATAAAGTGGTGAAAAAAAACCGGAAAAAATTGGGGTAAAGATGGGGTGAAATTGGTTAAAAATGGGGGAAAATAAGAAAAATGGTGAAAAACGGTGAAAAAATGACAAAAAACGGTGAAAAAATGACGAAAAAACGGCGAAAAACGGGGAAAAAATGGGGGGGAAATGTGGATAAAATGGTGAAAAAAATACGGGAAAAAATTGGGGTAAAGATGGGGTGAAATTGGTTAAAAATGGGGGAAAATAAGGAAAATGGTGAAAATGGGAAAAAATGGGGAAAAATGGGGAAAAAATGGGGTCAGGGCCCGGAGAAGGAGCCGGGATCGGGATCGGGAAACGGCGTCCTTGGGGGGCTCTGGAATGGGGGGAAAAACACAGAAATCGGTTAAAAGGGGAAAAACGGCGAAAAAACGGCGAAAAACGGTGAAAAAACGGCGAAAAACGGTGAAAAAATGATGAAAAACGGTGAAAAAATGACGAAAAACGGTGAAAAAATGGGGAAAAAACGACGAAAAACGGTGAAAAAACGGCGAAAAACGGGGAAAAAATGACGAAAAACGGTGAAAAAGTGACGAAAAAATGACGAAAAACGGTGAAAAAACGGCGGAAAACGGCGAAAAAATGACGAAAAAATGACAAAAAAATGGGGGAAAAATGGTCATGAAATGAGGGGGAAAATGGGTTAAAAATGGTGAAGAAATTGGGGTAAAATTGGTTAAAAATGGGAGAAAATAAGAAAAATGGAAAAAACGGTGAAAAAATGGGAAAAACGGGGGAAAAAATGGGGAAAAAACGGAGAAAAAACGGGGAAAAAATGACGAAAAACGGGGAAAAAATGGGGATGAAACGGGGGGGAAAATGGGGATAAAATGGGGAAAAAAATGGGAAAAATTGGGGTAAAGATGGGGTGAAATTGGTTAAAAATGGGGGAAAATAAGAAAAATGGGAAAAAACGGTGAAAAAATGACAAAAAACGGTGAAAAAACGACGAAAAAGGGGGAAAAAATGGGGGAAAAATGGTCATGAAATGGGGGGAAAATGGGTTAAAAATGGTGAAGAAATTGGGGTAAAATTGGTTAAAAATGGGAGAAAATAAGAAAAATGGGAAAAAACGGTGAAAAAACGGCGAAAAACGGTGAAAAAATGGGGAATAAATGGGGAAAAACGGGGAAAAAATGGGGAATAAATGGGGATAAAGTGGTGAAAAAAAATGGGAAAAATTGGGGAAAAGATGGGGTGAAATTGGTTAAAAATGGGGGCTGATTTCGGGCAGATTTCAGGTGAATTTTGGGTGAATTTCGGGCGATTTGGGGCAGATTTTGGGTTGATTTTGGGCTTATTTTGGGCTGATTTCAGGCGGATTTGGGGCTGATTTTGGGCTGATTTTGGGCAGATTTCGGACTCATTTGGGGCAGATTTTGGGCTCATTTTTGGCTGATTTGGGGCAGATTTGGGGCTGATTTTGGGTCGATTTGGGGCAGATTTGGGGCTGATTTTGGACTCATTTTGGGCTGATTTCGGGCCGATTTGGGGCTCATTTTGGGCTGATTTGGGGCAGATTTTTGGTGGATTTTGGGCAGATTTTGGGCTCATTTCGGACTCATTATGGGTCGATTTTGGGTGGATTTTGGGCTCATTTCGGGCTCATTTTGGGCCGATTTGGGCCGATTTTGGGCAGATTTTGGGCAGATTTTGGGCTCATTTCGGGCTCATTTTGGGCAGATTTTGGGTGGATTTTGGGCTCATTTCAGACTCATTTTGGGCTGATTTCGGGCAGATTTTGGGCTGATTTTGGGCAGATTTGGGGCTCATTTTGGGCTCATTTCAGCCTCATTTTGGGCTGATTTGGGGCAGATTTCGGACTCATTTCAGACTCATTTTGGGCCGATTTTGGTCTGATTTGGGGCAGATTTCAGACTCATTTTGGGCTGATTTTGGGCAGATTTTGGGCTGATTTCGGGCAGATTTGGGGCTCATTTCGGGCAGATTTCGGGCAGATTTCGGGCAGATTTGGGGCTCATTTTGGGCTCATTTTGGGCCGATTTGGGCCCATTTTGGGTCACTCACCGCAGGCCACGGGCACCAGGCGGGGGGGCACGTAGCGCCGCCCCCCCCCCAGCCCCGGCGCTTTGGCTCCGCCCCCTCGGCCTTCCTCCTCCTCCTCCTCCTCCTCCTGCGGGACACGCCCACTCAGGCCACGCCCACCGCCCAAACCACGTCCACATCCAATTAAACCCCGCCCCTTTCTTCTCAAGCCACGCCCACCCCGTTAAACCCCGCCCCTTTCCCCTTAAGGCACGCCCACCGCGTTAAACCCCGCCCCTTTCTCCTCAAGCCACGCCCACCTCCTGTTAAACCCCGCCCCTTTCCCCTTAAACCACGCCCACCCCGTTAAACCCCGCCCCTTTCCCCTTAAACCACGCCCACCCAGTTAAACCCCGCCCATTTCTCCTCAAGCCACGCCCACCCCATGTTAAACCCCGCCCCCTTCTCCTTAAACCACGCCCACCCCGTTAAACCCCGCCCCTTTCCCCTTAAGGCACGCCCACCCCGTTAAACCCCGCCCCTTTCTCCTTAAGCCACGCCCACCTCATGTTAAACCCCGCCCCTTTCTCCTCAAGCCACGCCCACCTCATGTTAAACCCCGCCCCTTTCTCCTTAAGCCACGCCCACCTCATGTTAAACCCGCCCCTTTCCATTAAGCCACGCCCACTCATTTAAACCCCGCCCCTTTCCCTTAAGCCACGCCCACTCATTTAAACCCCGCCCCCTTTCCCCCGAAGCCACGCTCACTCACTTAAACCCCGCCCCTTTCACCTTAAGCCACGCCCACCCCGTCTAAACCCCGCCCCTTTTCTCCTCAAGCCACGCCCACTTCCTGTTAACCCCGCCCCTTTCTCCTTAAACCATGCCCAACTCATGTTAAACCCCGCCCCTTTTCCCTTAAGCCACGCCTACATCTCCATTTAAACCCCGCCCCTTTCTCCTTAAGCCACGCCCCTTTCCTCCCCAAGCCCCGCCCCTTTAACCCCTTAATAGCCGCCATTTAACCCTTAAGCCCCGCCCAATTTGCCCTTAAGCCCCGCCCACTTCTCCCCTTAAGCCCCACCCATTTTGGCCTGATTTGCATATTGATTTCAGCTGGTTTTGGTCAATTTTGGTCGTTTTGGGGCGATTTTGGGGGATTTGGGGTGAATTATGGGGGATTTTGGTTAATTTTTGGTGAATTTTGGGTAAATTTTGGGTGAGTTTGGGGAGAATTTTGGGTGAAATTTCAAGGACTTTTGAATTAATTTCGGGTGAAATTTGATGGAATTTGGAATTAATTTTGGGTGCATTTGGGGCGAATTTTGCTGGAATTTTGGATTAATTTTGGGTGAATTTCGGGTTAATTTTGGGTTAATTTCGGGTGAATTTTGATGGAATTTTGGATGAATTGTGGGTGGATTTTGGGTCAATTTCAGGTGAATTTTGGGTGAATTTTGGGTGAATTTTGGGTGAATTTTGGGTCAATTTCGGGTGAATTTTGATGTAATTTTGGGTGAATTTGGAGAGAATTTTGATGGAATTTGGAGTGAATTTTGGATGAATTTAGGGTGACTTTTGGGTCAATTTTGGGTCAATTTCATGTGAATTTTGAGACAATTTCGGGTGAATTTTGGGTTAATTTTGGGTGAATTTTGATGTAATTTTGGGTCAATTTTGGGTGAATTTCGGGTGAATTTTGGGTCAATTTCAGGTGAATTTTGATGGAATTTTGGATGAATTTTGGGTGAATTTTGGGTGAATTTTGGGTCAATTTCAGGTGAATTTTGATGTAATTTTGGTTGAATTTTGGGTGAATTTTGGGTGAATTTTGGGTCAATTTTGATGGAATTTGGGGTGAATTTTGATGGAATTTGGGGTGAATTTTGATGGAATTTTGGGTGAATTTTGATAGAATTTTGGGTGAATTTCGGGTGAATTTTGGGTCAATTTCAGGTGAATTTTGATGTAATTTTGGATTAATTTTGGGTCCATTTTGGGTTAATTTCGGGTGAATTTTGATGGAATTTCGGGTGAATTTGCCCACTCCCCCTTAAGCCCCGCCCCTTTTCCTTAAGCCCCGCCCCTTCCCCTTAAGCCCCGCCCTTCCCTTAAGCCCCGCCCCTTCCCCTTAAGCCACGCCCCCTCCCCTTAAGCCCCGCCCCTTCCCCTCAAGCCCCGCCCCTTCCCCTCAAGCCCCACCCCCTTTCCCTTAAGCCCCGCCCCTTTCCCTCAAGCCCCGCCCCTCCCCTTAAGCCCCGCCCCTTCCCTTAAGCCCCGCCCCTTTCCCTTAAGCCCCGCCCCTCCCCTTAAGCCCCGCCCCTTCCCTTAAGCCCCGCCCCTTTCCCTTAAGCCCCGCCCCTTCCCTTAAGCCCTGCCCCTTTCCCTTAAGCCCCGCCCCTTTCCCTTAAGCCCCGCCCCTTTTCCTTAAGCCCCGCCCCTTCCCCTCAAGCCCCCGCCCCTTCCCATTAAGCCCCGCCCCTTCCCCTTAAGCCCCGCCCCTTCCCCTTAAGCCCCGCCCTTCCCCTTAAGCCCCGCCCCCTCCCCTCAAGCCCCGCCCCTTTCCCTTAAGCCCCGCCCCTTTCCCTCAAGCCCCGCCCCCACCTGCGCCGCCATGTTGGAAGGGGCGGGGCGGAAGCTGAGCGGGTCCTCGGCACCTGTCGGGATGATTGGCAGCCGTCAATCAAGGGCGGCCGGGGCCGGCGATTGGCCGTGGCGGGAAGGGGCGGGGCCGGCACTGACCACGCCCCCCGGCGGCCGCCGCCCTCAGCAGCTTCTCCAGGAGGTGCCGGAGCCGCAGCTCCAGGGGGCGGAGCTTCTCCAGCACCTGGAAAAGGCGGAATTCCGCCCCGAAATTCCACAGGTTATCCCAAAAGTCACTAAAGCCCCCTAAAATATCGCCAAAACCCCCCCGGAATTAACCCAAAATCCCCGGAGTTACCCCCAAAACCCTGCCCAAAATTCCGCCCAAAATCTCAGAATTTCTCCCAAATTTGCCCAAAATCCCCAGAATTCCCCCCGAATTTGACCCAAATCCCCGGAATTCCCCTCAAAACCCCCCCAAATTTGCCCAAAATCCCTGGAATTCCTCCCAAACCCCCGGAATTCCCCCCAGATTTGCCCAAAATCCCCAGAATTGGCCCCAAAACCCACCCAGATTTGCCCAAAACCCCTGAAATTCCTCCCAAACCCTCAGAATTCCTCCCAAATTTGCCCAAAATCCCCGGAATTCCCCCCGAATTTGACCCAAATCCCCGGAATTCCCCCCAAAACCTCCCAGATTTGCCCCAAAATCCCCAGAATTCCCCCCAAAATCCCCCCAAATTTGCCCAAACCCCCCAGAATTCCCCCCAGATTTGCCCAAAATCCCCAGAATTCCCTCCAAAATTTGCCCAAACCCCCCGGAATTCCTCCCGAATTTGCCCAAAATCCCCAGAATTCCCCCCAAAATCCCCCCAAATTTGCCCAGAATCCCCGGAATTCCCCCCGAATTTGCCCAAAACCCCCAAAATTCCCCCCAAAACCCCCAGATTTGCCCCAAAATCCCCAGAATTCACCCCAAAATTGCCCAAATTTTTCCACAATTTGACCATATGCCACAAATTTGCCCAAAATTCCCGGAATTCCTCCCAAACCCCCAGAATTCCCCCCAGATTTGCCCAAAATCCCCAGAATTCCCCCCAAAATTTGCCCAAACCCCCCAGAATTCCTCCCAAATTTGCCCCAAAATTCCCAGAGTTCCCCCCTAAATTTGCCCAAAATCCCCAGAATTCCCCCCAAAACCCCCAGATTTGCCCCAAAATCCCCAGAATTCCCCCCAAAATTGCCCAAAACCCCTGAAATTCCTCCCAAATTTGCCCAAAATCCCCGGAATTCCCCCCAAAATTGCCCAAATTTTTCCAGAATTTGACCATATGCCACAAATTTGCCCAAAACCCCCAGAATTCCTCCCAAACCCCCAGAATTCCCCCCAGATTTCCCCAAAATCCCCGGAATTTGCTCCAAAACCCGCCCAGATTTGCCCAAAATCCCCAGAATTCCCCCCAAATCCCCCCAAAACCCCCAGGATTCCTCCCAGACCCTCAGAATTCCCCCCAAATTTGCCCCAAAACCCCCAGAATTCCCCCCAAAAAACCCCCAAAAAGTTGCCCAAACTTTTCCACAATTTGACCATATGCCACAAATTTGCCCAAAATCCCCGGAATTCCCCCCAAAACCCCCTGAAATTTGCCCAAACCTCCCCAAATTTACCAGAATTCACCCCAAATTTGCCCAAACCTCCCCAAATTCACCAGAATTCACCCCGAATTTGCCCCAAACCTCCCTGAATTTGCCCCAAACCTCCCTGAATTTGCCCCAAACCACGCAGAATTCCTCCCGAATTTGCCCAAAATCCCCGGAATTCCCCCCGAATTTCCCCAAAATCCCCGGAATTCCCCCCAAAAGCCCCTCTCACCACTCGGGTCTCCAGCAGCCGCCCCAGCGTCGCCCCCTGCAGGCCGAGGGAGGCGCCGCGGCTTTTGGAGGCGGCGAGCAGAGCCAGGTCCTGCAGGTAAGCCAGCAGCAGCTGCGGCCGCAGCTCCAGCAGGGACAGCCCCTGCGGGCCCCAAAACCCCCCAAATTCAGCCCAAAATTCAGCCCAATTCACCCCAAAAATCCCGCCCCGAATCCGCCAAAATTCACCCCAAAAATCCCCAAAATTCTCTCCAATTGAATCCCAATTCAGGCCTCAGATGTGGCTCCCCCTGGTGGCCGGGAGGAGTCACTGCAGAGCACTGAAATCCCCAAAATTCATCCCAAAAAATCCCAAAATTCATCCCAAAATCCCCCGAATTCACCCCAAAAATCCACTCCAAAACACCCCAAATTCACCCCAAAAATCCACTCCAAAACACCCAAAATTTCCCCCCAAAAACTCCCCAAAATTCCCATTAAAAAACCCCAAATTCCTACAAATTCCCTTTAAAACCCCCCAAAATTCCCTTTAAACCCCCAAATCCTTTTAAAGACCCCCAAATTCCTTTAAAAAAAACCCAAATTCCTTTTAAACCCCCAAATTCCCTTTAAACCCCCACATTCCCTTTAAAAACCCCAAAATCCCTTAAAAACCCCAAATTCCATTTAAAACTCCCAAAATTCCCTTTAAAACCCCCAAATTTCCCCAAAATTCCCTTAAAAACCCCCAAATTCCCCCAAATTCCTTTTAAAACCCCCCAAATTCCCTTTAAACCCCCAAAATCCCTTTAAAACCCCCAAATTCCCTTTAAAAACCCCCAGAATTCCCTTTAAACCCCCAAAATTCCCTTTAAAACCCCCAAATTCCCTTTAAACTCCCCAAATTCCCCCCAAATTCCCTTTAAACCCCCAAAATTCGCTTTAAAACCCCCCAAATTCCCTTTAAAACCCCCAAATCCCCTTTAAAACCCCCAAATTCCCCCAAAATTCCCTTTAACCCCCCAAATTCCCTTTAAATCCCCCAAATTCCCCCCAAATCCCTTAAAAACCCCCCAGAATTCCCTTTAAAAACCTCCAAAATTCCCTTTAAAACCCCCCAAATTCCTTTTAAACCCCCAAATTTCCTTTAAATCCCCCAAATTCCCTTTAAAACTCCCCCAAATTCCCTTTAAAACCCCCCAAATCCCCTTTAAACCCCCCAAATTCCCCCCAAATCCCTTTAAAAACCCCCAAATTCCCTTTAAAAACCCCCAAATTCCCCCAAATTCCCTTTAAACCCCCCAAATTCCCTTTAAACCCCCAAATTTCCCTTTAAACCCCCCAAATTCCCTTTAAAAACCCCCAAATTCCCTTTAAAAACCCCCAAATTCCCCCAAATTCCCTTTAAACCTCCAAATTCCCTTTAAATCCCCAAATTTCCCTTTAAACTCCCCAAAATTCCCTTTAAACCCCACAAAATTCCCTTTAAACCCCCAAATTTCCCTTTAAAACTCCCCCAAAATTCCCTTTAAACCCCCAAATCCCCTTTAAACCCCCAAAATTCCCCCCAAAATCCCTTTAACCCCCCAAAATCCCTTTAAATCCCCAAAATTCCCTTTAACCCCCCCAAAATTTCCCTTTAAACCCCCAAAATTCCCTTTAAAACCCCCCAAATTCTCTTAAAAACCCCCAAATTCCCTTTAAAAACCCCCAAATTCCCTTTAAACCCCCCAAAATTCCCTTTAAACCCCCCAAATTCCCCCAAATTCCCTTTAAAACCCCCCAAATTCCCCCAAAATTCCCTTTAAAAACCCCCAAATTCCCTTTAAACCCCCAAATTCCCCCCAAAATCCCTTTAAAACCCCCCAAATTCCCTTTAAACCCCCCAAAATCCTCTTTAAACCCCCAAATTTCCCCAAAATCCCTTAAAATTCCCCAAAATCCCCTTTAACCCCCCAACCCCCTGACCCGCCAGTCCCCGGTACCTCCTCGGTGTCCAGCCGTCCCCCCCTCACTCTCCGCAGCAGCTCCCGCCCGTGCGCCGCCACCTCCGCCGCCTGCGCGGGCCCGACAGCCGCGTTTTGGGGCAAATCCAGCCGATTTTGGCGCTTTTTTGGGGTTTTTTGGGGTTTTTTTTACATCTCACCTGAGCCCGCAGCGTCTCCAGCAGCGCCACCGCTTCGGACGCCGCCATGTTGGAAAGGAGCGTGAGGGGGAACCGGCGCAGCCAATCAGAGGCGCGGAAAAGTCCCGGCCGCGGCCAATCAGAACGCGAGGAGCGCGAAAGCGTCCCGCCCGCAGCGGAGAAATGATTGACGGCTTGAAGAGCCAATCAGAGCGCGGCGCGCCGCCCGGCGGCCAATCAAAAGGTGAGGAGCGCGGGAAAGTCCCGCCCACAGAGGGAAAAACTCCCGCCCGGCGCAGTGGAGGCGGGAAGTGATTGACAGCTTAAAAAACCAATCAGAGCGCGGAAAGGAGTTAAACTGACCAATAGGAAAGGAGAAAGGCGGGATAACGCGCGTCCCGCCTAAACGAGGGAAATTAACCAATGGCTGCCATGAAATCTATGATTGGCAGGCGCGGCGGCCAATGGGAGGCGAGCATTTACTCGCCAGCGCCCGCAACGCCAAAAAACTCCCCAAAAGTTCCGATTTTTTTACCCCCCAAAATTCCAACTTTCCTCCCAAAAATCCCCTTTGAGCCACCCAAACCCACCCTGAACGCCGCGGGTCACCCCCAGGGTTCCAAAATTCCCATTTATTCCCCCAAAATTTCCATTTATTCCCCCCAAAATTCCCATTTATTCCCCAAAATTCCATTTATTCCCCCAAAATTTCCATTTATTCCCCCGGAAAATTCCCATTTCCGCCCCAAAAATCCCAAATTCCATCCCCAAATTTAACTTTTCACCAGAAAAATCCCCATTTCCTCCCCAAAAATCCCGAATTTTTCCCCCCAGAAATCCCAGGCTTCTGCCCAAAATCCCAATTTCCCCCAAAAAATTCAAAATTTCCCCCAAATTTTTCATTTTACCCCAAAAAATCCCCAAATTTCCCCCCAAATTTCCCAATTTTCCCGCAAAATTCCCAATTTTCCCCCCGAAATTCTGGGGCCACACGGGAGCACGGCCCCGCCCCCTGGAATCATTGGCCACAAAATTCCCATTTTTTTACTCCGAAAAAATGCCCTGAAAAATTCCCAATTTCAACCCAAAAATCCCAGATTTCCACCCAAAATTTCCCAATTTCCCCTCAAATTCCCAAATATCCCCCAAAATTCCCAATTTTTTTCCCAAATTTCCCCCAAAATTCCCAACTTCCCCCAAATTCCCGCCAAAATTCCCACAAAACTCCACGTTTTTCCCCCAAAATCCCCATTTTCCCTCCCCAAATTTCCCAATTTCCCCCCAATTTCCCCCCTAAACTCCACTTTTTTCCCCCAAAATCCCAATTTTTCCCCCCAATTCCCCCCTAAATTTCCCAAATCCCCCATTTTTCCCCCAAATTCCCCAATTTTTCCCCCAAATTCCCCCCTAAACTAAACTTCACATTTTTTCCCCAATTTCCCCCCAAAACTCCACGTTTTTCCCCCAAAATCCCCATTTTTCCCCCCCAAATTTCCCAATTTCCCCCCTAAAATCCACTTTTTTCCCCCCAAATTCCCCATTTTTCCCCCCAATTCCCCCCCAATTCCCCCCCAAATTTCCCAAATTCCCCCAAATCCCCCCTTTTCCCCCCAAACTCCCCACACGCTCTCCGTTTCTCTCCTTTATTGCGCCCCCTGTCAGCGCCGCCGGGCGCTGCGACTGCGGCTGCGCCGCCGCCGGGCCCCGCCCCCTTTGGCCCCGCCCCCCTCCTTGGCCCCGCCCCCGGGCGCGCGCGGGGGGGCGGGGCCGTCCTTGGCCCCGCCCCCCTCCTTGGCCCCGCCCCCCGGGCGCGGCCGAAGCTCCGCCTCCTCCTGCTCCTTCCGGCGCCGCTCCCGCTCCCGCGCCCGCGCCGCCCGCTCCGCCTGCTTCTGCAGCAGCTGCGCATGCAAATCCATGCAAATCCATGCAAATCAGCGCCCCGCCGGCCCCGCCCCGCGGGGCGCGGCCGGGGGGGCGTTTTTACCCCGAAAAAATCGGCACTTTCGGGAATTTATGTTGTTTTTGGGGTTTTTCAAGGCAAATTTTGGGGGTTTTTTAGATGAATTTATGGGGGGTGTTGTGGTAAAATCCACGGGTTTTACCGCCACCAAAAAAAATTTTAAAAAAAAATCCCACGGTTTGCCACCAAAAATCCCAATTTTCGCCCAAAAAGACCAATTTTCCCCCAAAAATCCACAATTTCCTACCAAAAATCCCAATTTTCCCCCAAAAATCCACAATTTCCTACCAAAAATCCCAATTTTCCCCCAAAAATCCCCAATTTCCCATCAAAACTCCCAATTTTCCCCCAAAAATCAACAATTTCCCACCAAAAATCCCAATTTTCCCCCAAAAATCCCCAATTTCCCATCAAAAAGACCAAGTTTCCCCCAAAAATCCCCAATTTCCCATCAAAAAGACCAAGTTTCCCCCAAAAATCCCCCGGTTTCCCATCAAAAATCCCAATTTTCCCCAAAAATCCACAATTTCCTACCAAAAAGACCAAGTTTCACCCAAAAATCCACAATTTCCCACCAAAAAGACCAATTTTCCCCCAAAAATCCCCAATTTCCCACCAAAAAGACCCAATTTTCCACAAAAATCGTAAATTTCCACCTGAATTTCCGCCCAAAAATCCAAAATTTCCCCAAAAATCCCAAAATTCCACCCCAAAAATCCCCAAATCCCCCCAAAAATACAAAATTTTCCCCAAAATCCCAAATTCCCCCCCAAAAAATCGCAAATTTCCGCCTGAATTTCCACCCAAAAATCCAAAATTTCCCAAAAATCCCAAATTTCCACCCCAAAAATCCCCAAATCCCCCCCACAATCCCAAATTTCCCCCCAACATATCCAAAATTTCCCCCCCAAAAATCCTAAATTTCCTCCCAAAAAATCCCACCAAAAATCCCAAATTTTCTCCCAAAAATCCTGAAATCCCCCAAAAATCCAAAATTTTCTCCAAATCACGAATTTCCTTCAAAAATCCCAATTTTTCCCCAAAAAACCCCAAATTTCCACCCGAAAACCCCAAATTTCCCCCCCAAAAACCCCAAAATCCCGTAAAATTCCCAAATTTCAACCAAAAATCCCAAATTTCCCCCCAAAATACCGAAATTTTCACCCAAAAATCCCAAATCCCCCAAATATCCAAAATTTCCCCTGAAAATTCCAAATTTCCCCTGAAAAATCCCAAATTTCCCCCCAAAAATCCCAAATTTTCTGCCAAAAATCCCAAATATTTTCCCCAAAATCCCAAATTTCCCCCCGAAAACCCCAAATTTCCCCCCCAAAACCCCCCGCTCCGCCCCCTGCCCCTTGCGGGCCGTATGCAAATGCATGCAAAAGAGCACCTGGGAGTCGGTCAGCGGCAGCCAATAGATGCACGGCGCCGCTTTGGTTTTCCGGAACAGATCGTCCAATAGTTTGGCCGGGGGCTCCTCCGTGGGCTTCTCTGGGGGAGGGGCAAAAAAGGGGGCGTGGCCACGCCCTCAGGGCCACGCCCACCCCTCATTTGCATATCGCGCCCCTAAGCCGCTCCCGCTTTATGCTAATGAGGTGGTGAGGGCGTTGAGCGCCTTCCACTCGTCGTTAAGCCACGCCCACGTCGAAATATGCTAATTAAGCCACTCCCATGTCCATATATGCTAATTAAGCCCCTCCCATGTCCATATATGCTAATTAAGCGCCGCCCACTCTGGGTTAAGCCCCTCCCATGCCCATATATGGTAATTAAGACCCTCCTATGTCCTTATATGCTAATTAACCCCGTCCAATATCTTAATATGGTAATTAAGTCCCTCCCATGCCCATATATGCTAATTAACCCGCTCCAATATCTTAATATGGGAATTAAGCCCCTCCCATGACTATATATGGTAATTAAACCCCTCCCATGTCCATATATGCTAATTAACTCCCTCCAATATCTTAATATGGGAATTGAGCCCCTCCCATGCCCATATATGGTAATTAAGCCCCTCCCATGTACATATATAATCATTTCCAATTAAGCCCCTCTATCTCATTAACCCACCCCAATTAAGCCCGTCCAACCCCTAATAAAACCCCTCCCCCTCATTAAACCCCTTCACTTCCATTAAGCCCCTCTCACCTTTTCCCAAGCCCCGCCCCTTTTCCCAAGCCCCTCCCACCCCATTAAGCCACGCCCACTTCCCAGACCCCCGCCCATTTTCAAAGCCCCGCCCACCTTTTAAATCACACCCACCCCAATTAAGCCCATCCCCTTATTAACCCGACCCCAATTAAGCCCATCAAGCCCCGCCCCTTTTCCCAAAGGCCCTCCCACCCCATTAAGCCACGCCCCTTTTTGAAGCCCCTCCCACATTCATTAAGTCCCTCCCACCCCATTAAGCGCCGCCCCTTTCCCCATTAATCCCCGCCCACCCCATCAAGCCCCGCCCCTTTCCGAAGCCCCGCCCACCTTTCCTCTCGGGCCTGGCCTCCCTCTGGCCCCGCCCCTTTCCCCATCAAGCCCCGCCCCTTTCCCCATCAAGCCCCGCCCCTTTCCCCATTAAACCCCGCTCGTTTCCCCATCAAGCCCCGCCCCTTTCCCCATCAAGCCCCGCCCCCTTTCGCATTAAGCCCCCTTCCCTCAAGCCCCGCCCCTTTCCCCATCAAGCCCCGCCCACCTTTCCTCTCGGGCCTGGCCTCCCTCTGACCCCGCCCCTTTCCCCATCAAGCCCCGCCCCTTTCCCCATCAAGCCCCGCCCCTTTCCCCATCAAGCCCCGCCCCTTTCCCCACCATGCCCTGCCCCTTTCCCCATCAAGCCCCGCCCACCTTTCCTCTCGGGCCTGGCCTCCCTCTGGCCCCGCCCCTTTCCCCATAAAGCCCCGCCTACCCCATTAAGCCCCGCCCCTTTCCCCACCATGCCCCGCCCCTTTCCCCATCAAGCCCCGCCCACCGTTCCTCTCGGGCCTGGCCTCCCTCTGGCCCCGCCCCTTTCCCCATCAAGCCCCGCCCCTTTCCCCTCAAGCCCCACTCCTTTCCCCATCAAGCCACGCCCCCTTTCCCATTAAGCCCCTTTCCCTCAAGCCCCGCCCCTTTACCCATCAAGCCCCGCCCCTTTCCCAGAAGCCCCGCCCCTTTCCCCGTTAAGCCCCGCCCACCTTTCCTCTCGGGCCTGGCCTCCCTCTGGCCCCGCCCCTTTCCCAATCAAGTCCCGCCCCTTTCCCATTAAGCCCCGCCCACCTTTCCTCTCGGGCCTGGCCTCCCTCTGGCCCCGCCCCTTTCCCATCAAGCCCCGCCCCTTCCCCATTAACCCCGCCCCTTTTCCCATCAAGCCCCGCCCCTTTTCCCATCAAGCCCCGCCCACCTTTCCTCTCGGGCCTGGCCTCCCTCTGGCCCCGCCCCTTTCCCAATCAAGTCCCGCCCCTTTCCCAATCAAGCCACGCCCCTTTCCCATTAAGCCCCGCCCCTTTCCCCATTAAACCCCGCCCCTTTTCCCATTAAACCCCGCCCCTTTCCCCTCAAGCCCCGCCCACCTTTCCTCTCGGGCCTGGCCTCCCTCTGGCCCCGCCCCTTCTCCTTGTCCCCGCCCCCGGGGGGGCGCGGCCCGCGCTGGCCCCGCCCCTCCCTGCCGGGGGGGGCGTGTCCCGGGCCGGCCCCGCCCCCCGGGGGGCGTGTCCCGGGCGGGGGGGCGGGGCTCTTGCCGCGGTCCCACTCGCGCTGCTCCCGCAGCCGCTCCCGCCGGCAGCGCTCCCGCTCCCGCTCCGCCCACTGCCACGGCTCCGCCCCCCGGGGGGCGGGGCCGGCCGGGGACACGCCCCCCGGGGGGGCGGGGCCGGGCGGGGGGGGGGAGGGGCGCGCCGGGGGGGAGGGGAAGGGGGCGGGGCCCGGGGGGGGAGGGGGAGGGGCCAGGAGGCCGCGGTGGAAGTCCAGCTGCGGGGGGGAGGGGAAGAGAAAAATTAGCATAAATTTGCATAGATTTGCATGGATTTGCATGGATTTGCATGGATTTGCATAGATTTGCATGTCGTTAGAGTGGAGTTTGCGTGGGATTGGGGTGAGGTTGGCCTGGAAATCGGCCAGAATTTAGTTGGAATTAGTCGAAATTTAGTCAAAATTGGTCGAAATTTAGTCAAAATTAGTCAAAATTTAGTAAGAATTGGTTGAAACTTAGTAAAAAATGGTCAAAATTTAGTAAAAATTTAGTAAAAATTGATCGAAATTTTGTCAAAATTTAGTAAAAATTGGTCAAAATTTAGTCAAAATTAGTCAAAATTTAGTTAAAATTGGTCGAAATTAGTCAAAATTTAGTCCAAATTAGTCAAAATTTTGTAAAAATTTAGTAAAAATTGGTCAAAATTCAGTCAAAATTTAGTAAAAATTTAGTCGAAATTAGTCAATATTTGGTAAAAGCTGGTCGAAATTCAGTCAAAATTAGTAAAAATTTAGTAAAACTTGGTCAAAATTCAGCCAAAATTTGTCAAAATTTAGTAAAAACTAGTCGAAATTTACTAAAAATTGGTCAGAATTTCGTCAAAATTTAGTAAAAATTGGTCGAAATTTAGTCGAAATTAGTCAAAGTTTAGTAAAAATGGGTCAAAATTTAGTAAAAATTGGTCGAAATTTAGTAAAAATTAGTTAAAATTTAGTAAAAATTTAGTAAAAATTGGTCGAAATTTAGTCCAAATTTCGTCAAAATTTAGTAAAAATTTAATAAAAATTGGTTGAAATTTAGTCAAAATTAGTCCAAATTTAGTCGAAATTAGCCCAAATTCATCAAAACTTATCCTGGATTTACACAAAAATCACCCCGAAATTTAGGCAAAATTGCATGCAATTTGCATGAAATTTGCATAGAATTTGCATAAATTTTGCCTTGAAATGTAGTCGGAATTCATCAAAACTTATCCAAAATTTACATAAAAATCACCCCAAAATTGTTCCTTACAAAATCCCCAAATTCCCCCCAAAATTCCCAAAACCGCCCAAATTCCCCCCAAAATTCCCTCGAATTTCCAAAATTCCCTCAATTTCCCGAAACCCCCCGAATTCCCCCCAAAATTTCCCAAATTCCCCGGAATCCTCCCCAAATTCTCCCCAAATTTCCCAAATTTACCCAAATTCTCCCCAAATTTCCCAAATTTCTCCAAATTCCCCCCAAATTTTCCAAAATCCCCCGAATTCTCCCCAAATTCTCCCCAAATTTAGCCCAAAAATCCCCAAATTTCCCCGAATTCCCCCAAAAATCCCGAAATTTCCCGAAATTCCCCCAAATTTCCCCGAATTTTCCCCAAATTGTCCAAATTTCCTCAAATTCCCCCCAAATTTCCCAAATTTCCCCGAATTCCCCCCAAATTTCCCAAAATCCCCCGAATTCCCCCCGAATTCCCCCCAAATTTCCCAAATTTCCCAAAATCCCCCGAATTCCCCCCAAATTCTCCCCAAATTTCCCCGAATTCCCCCCAAATTCTCCCCAAATTTCCACGAATTTCCCAAAATCCCCTGAATTCTCCCCAAATTTCCCCCCAAAAATCCCAAAATTTCCCCAAATTCTCCCCAAAAATCCCCAAATTCTCCCCAAATTTCCCAAAATCGCCCGAATTCTCACCGAATTTGCCAAATTCTCCCCAAATCTCCCAAATTTCCCCAAATTCCCCCCAAAATTTCCAAAAATCCCCAGAATTCCCACCAAATTTCCCAAATTTCTCCGAATTCCCCCTAATTTCCCAAAACCCCTGAATTCTCCCCAAATTCCCCAAAATTTCCCCCAAATTCCCCCAAATTTCCCCCAAATTCCCCCCAAAATTTCCAAAAATCCCCGGAATTCCCCCCAAATTTCCCAAATTTCTCCAAATTCCCCCCAAATTTCCCAAAACCCCCGAATTCTCCCCAAATTTCCCCAAATTCCCCCCAAATTTCCCAAATTTCCCCAAATTCCCCCCAAATCCCCCCAAATCCCCCCAAACCCCCCAATTTTCCCAAAATCCCCGGATTTCGCCCCAAATTCTCCCACCTCCTCCTGCTGGGCGAAGTCGGCCGCCAGGACCTTGGGGTTGGACTGCGGCCACTTGACGCCGTGCAGCGCCTCCCGCGTGGCCACCGCCTCCTCCACCGAGCAGTACTGGGGCAAAAAAACACGATTTTGGGAAAATTCACAAATTTTGGAAATTCCCAAAAAAAACCCCGCGAAAATCCGACCAAGTTTGGGGATTCTGGGGGGTTTTAAAGGGAGTTTTTGGGGGTTTTTGAGGGGAAAATCTGATTTTTTGGTGATTTTTTTTGAGAAGCTGTGAAGGATTTTGGGAGATTTTGGGGAAAATTGGGATTTTTGGGAATTTTTGGGAATTTTAGCAAAAAATCCCAAGAAAATCCGACCAAGTTTGGGGCTTCTAGAGGGTTTTAAAGGGAATTTTTGGGGTTTTTTTAGGGTGAAATGTGATTTTTTAGTGATTTTTTTGGAACATTTCAAAAGGATTCTGGAGGATTTTTGGGAGATTTTGGGAAAATTTGGAATTTTTGGGAATTTTAGAAAAAAATCCCAAGAAAATTTGACTAAATTTGGGGCTTCTAGGGGATTTTAAAGGGAATTTTTGGGGGTTTTTGAGGGGAAAATGTGATTTTTTCGTGATTTTTTTTTGAGCAGCTGTGAAGGATTTTGGGAGATTTTGGGGAAAATTGGAATTTTTGGGAATTTTTGGGAATTTTAGCAAAAAATCCCAAGAAAATCCGACCAAGTTTGGGGCTTCTAGGGGGTTTTAAAGGGAATTTTTGGGGGTTTTTTAGGGTGAAATGTGATTTTTTAGTGATTTTTTGGGAATATTTCAAAAGGATTCTGGAGGATTTTGGGGAGATTTTGGGAAAATTTGGAATTTTTGGGAATTTTAGCAAAAAATCCCAAGAAAATTCGACTAAATTTGGAGTTTTTATGGGCTTTTAAATGGAATTTTTGGGGGAATTTTTTGGGAATTTTTGGGACATTTTTAGGGGATTTTTGAGGACATTTTTAAGCGATTTTTTTGGGAATTTTTGAGACAATTTTTGGGAATTTTTTGGTGCATTTTTTTGGAATTTTTGGGGACATTTTTAGTGGATTTTTTGCAGAATTTTGGACGATTTGGGCGGATTTTAATCTTTTTTTTTGGCGATTTTTTTGCAGATTTTTGCGGATTTTGGCCGGAATTCCAGAGAATTTATTGGGATTTTTTGAGTTATTTGGGATTTTTTTGGGACATTTTTAGCGGATTTTTATGGGGAATTTTTGGGGTATTTTCAGGTAATTTTTTTTAGGAATTTTTGAGACATTTTTGGAGGATTTTTATGGGGAATTTTGAGGACGTTTTTCGGTAATTTTTTTTAGGAATTTCTGAGACATTTTTTGGGAATATTTTGGGATTTTTTTCAGGCATTTTTTTTGAATTTTCGGGGACATTTTTAGGGGATTTTTATGGGGAATTTTTGGGGTATTTTCAGGTAATTTTTTTTAGGAATTTTTGAGACATTTTTGGGGAATTTTGGGGACATTTTTAGGAGATTTTTATGGGGAATTTTGAGGACGTTTTTCGATAATTTTTTTTAGGAATTTCTGAGACATTTTTTGGGAATATTTTGGGATTTTTTCGGGCATTTTTTTTGAATTTTTGGGGGCATTTTTAGGGGATTTTTATGGGCAATTTTGGGGGTATTTTCAGGTAATTTTTTTTAGGAATTTTTGAGACATTTTTGGGGAATTTTGGGGACATTTTTAGGGGATTTTTATGGGGAATTTTGGTGACATTTTTACATCATTTTTTCAGGAATTTCTGAGACATTTTTTTGCGATTTTTTTCGGGCATTTTTTTTGAATTTTTAAGACATTTTCAGTGGCTTTTTTGCGGCATTTTCGACGATTTTCGCCCTTTTTTCGCCGTTTTTTTTCCCGTTTTTTGGCGGATTTTGGCGGGGGTTTTTTGGGGCTGGGATTTTTGGGTGGAATTTGGGGTTTTTTGGGTGCTGACCGTGACGAAGCAGTGGGATTTGATGCGGTCGATCCAAAATCCGTCGTCCTTGAGGCGCCCCGTGCGCCCCAGCAGCTCCTTCAGCTGCCCCAGCGTGAACGGACGCACCTGAGGGAGCCAAAATTTGGGGGGGCGGGGCCAAAATTTGGGGGGGCGTGGTCAGTTTGGGGGAGGGGTCAGACCAGGCCACACCCCCTCCCAAAAATCCCCAAAAAAAACGGTGCAAAAATGACCCAAAATGGAGAAAATTGAGGCAAAAATCGCCCGAAATGAACCGCCCGGAATCACGAAAACGAGCCCAAAATGCACAAAATTAACCCAAAATCTCCACCCCCAAAATCTCCAAAAATGACCCCAAAATCCCCCCAAAATGACCACGAAATCCCCAACCCCAAAATCCCCAAAAATGACCCTGAAATCCCCCAAAACGACCCTAAAACTGACCCCAAAATCCCCAAAAATGACCCAAAAATCCCAAAAATGACCCAGAAATCCCCAACCCCAAAATCCCCAAAAACGACCCCAAAAATTGATCCAAAAATGACCCAAAATGCCCAAAAATGACCCCGAAATCCCAACCCCTGAAATGACCCTGAAGTCCCCAAAAATGATCCCCAAAAATCCCAAAAATGACGCTGAAATCCCCACCCCGAAAATCCCCAAAAATGACCCTAAAAATGACCCCAAAATCCCCAAAAATGACCCCAAAATCCCCAAAAACAGCCGCAAAAACAGCCCCAAAAATGGACCCAAAAGTGACCCCAAAATCCCCCAAAAATGACCCTGAAAATCCCACAAATGACCCCAAAATTCCCCAAAATGACCCCAAAATCCCTGAAAAATTCCCTCTCCCTCCCCAAAACCCCAAAATTTCGCCAAAACCCCCCAAAAAATCCCCTCCCCCACCCCAAAAACCCCCCAAATCTCACCCAAAATCCCCTCCCGCCCCCCAAAATCCCCAAAAATCCTCCAAACTGCTCCAAAATCCCCTCCCCCACCCAAAATTTTCCCCGAAATTCCCAATTTCCCTCCCAATCCCCTCCCCCACCCCAAATTTCCCCCCAAAATTCCTCCAAACCCCCCAAATTTCCCCTCCCCCACCCCCAAATCCCCCCAATTTCCACCCAATGCCCTCCCCCACCCCAATTTCCCCTCCCCCACCCCCCAAATCCCCTCCCCCACCCAAACCTGCCTCAGTTTCCCCCCAAATCCCCTCCCCCACCCCGAACCTGCCTCAGTTTCCCCCTATCCCCCCTCCCCCACCCCAAAATCCCCCAAATCCCCCCCAATCCCCTCCCCCACCCCAATCCCCTCCCCCCTCACCAGGTTGCAGAGGTGCACGATGGGGGAGGGGCGCTGCCGGGGGGGGGAGGGGCGCGGCGCCGCCCGCACCGGCTCGTCCACCGGCAGCCGCCAGGGGGCGCCCCCCCCGCGCCGGGGGGGCGGGGCCGGGCCTGGGGGGGAGGGGCAAAACCGTGACGTCATCGCCCCTCCCCCACCCCCAAAAAAACCCCAAAATTTTGGGGCATTTTGGGGCCGTTTTGGGGCCACCCCGCGTTTTCCCGCCTTTTTTTTAGGCCCCTCCCCCACTTTAAGCCCCTCCCCCTCCTTTTAAGCCCCTCCCCCGCATTTTTAATCAGCTCATTTGCATATCAAGCCCCTCCCCCACTTTTTAGCATCTCATTTGCATTTTAGGCCCCTCCCCCAATTTAAGCCCCTCCCCCTCCTTTTAAGCCCCTCCCCCACACTTTTAAGCATCTCATTTGCATTTTAGGCCCCTCCCCGCACTTTTTAGCATCTCATTTGCATTTTAGGCCACACCCCCGCCACCTTAATCCCCTCCCCCACATTTTAATTTGCATTTTCGGCCCCTCCCCTCCTTTGAAGCCCCTCCCCCAGGTTTTAAAGCAGCTCATTTGCATTTTAAGCCCCGCCCCCACACTCCTGAGCCCTTCCCCCACCATTTAAGCCCCTCCCCCAAATTTCCCCCCCTCATTTGCATTTCCAGGCCCCTCCCCCACCTTTTAACATGCTCATTTGCATTTCAAGACCCCTCCCCACCTTTTCTCCCCTCATTTGCATATCCAGGCCCCTCCCCCACCCTTTCCCCCCCTCATTTGCATGCCGGGCCCCTCCCCCCTCATTTTAACCCCCTCATTTGCATGCCGGGCCCCTCCCCCCTCATTTTAACCCCTCATTTGCATGCCGGGCCCCTCCCCCTCACCTCCTTTCCCCTCCCCCTCTCCGGGGGTGGGCGTGGCCGCCGCGGGGGGAGGGGCGGGGCCAGGCGCGGCCCCTCCCCCCCCGGAGGGGGAGGGGCCGGCGGGGGGGTGGGGGAGGGGCTGGCAGGCCCCGCCCCCTCCGTCCGACTCCGCCCCCTCCTCCCCCTCCCCCTCCTCCTCCGGCCCCTCCCCCCGGCCGTTCTCGCCCGCCGCCGGCACCACCTGGGGGGGGAGGGGTTAAATGGGGGAGGGGCTTAAAATAAAGGGGGAGGGACTTGAATGGGTGGGGGAGGGGCTTAAATGGGTGGGGGAGGGGATTAAAATAAAGGGGGAGGGGTTAAAATGGGTGGGGGAGGGGCTTGAATGGGTGGGGGAGGGGATTTAATGGAGGGGAGGGGCTTAAATGGGTGGGGGAGGGGTTAAATGGAGAGGGAGGGGTTAAATGGAGAGGGAGGGGTTAAATGGAGGGGGAGGGGTTAAATGGAGAGGGAGGGGTTAAATGGAGGGGGAGGGGCTTAAATAAATGGGGAGGGGCTTAATGGGTGGGGAGGGGCTTAAATTAAAGGGGGAGGGGAATAAATGGAGGGAGAGGAGCTTGAGAAAAGGGGCGGAGCTTAGCGAGAAAGGGGCGGGGCTTGGATGGGAAATGGGCGGGGCTTAGAGAGGAAAGGGGCGGGGCTTAGAAAACAGGTTGGAGCTTAAGGGAAAGGGGCGGGGCTTAGAGGGGAAAGGGGCGGAGCTTAGATGAAGTGGGCGGGGATAGAATAGGAAAGGGGCGGGGCTTAGGAAAAGGGGCGGGGTATATATCAAAGGGGGCGTGGCTTTAGCACAAAGCGGTGGGGTTTAGAGGAAAAGTGGGCGGGGCTTAGAGCAAAGGGGCGTGGCTTAGCGCAAAGGGGGCGAGGTTTAGCGCAAAGGGGCGGGGCTTAGAGAGGATATGGGCGGGGTTATTGAAAAGGGCGAGGCTTTTGCGGAAGGGGCGGGGCTTAGAGGGGAAAGGGGCGGGGCTTAGGAGAAGTGGACGGGGTTAAAATAGGAATGGGGCGGGGCTTAGATGAAAGGGGCGGGGTTTGGATGAAGTGGGCGTGGTCAAAATGAGAAAGGGGCGGGACTTAGACGAAGTGGGTGGGGCTTAGAGAGGAAAGGGGCGGGGCTTAGCTGGAAAAGGGGTGGGGCTTGGATGTAAGGGGCGTGGTCTAAGGAAAGGGGGCGGAGCTTATAGGGAAAGGGGCGGGGCTTAGAGGTAAAGAGTGAGGTTTAAGCAAAAGGGGCGGGGCTTTGGGAAAGGGGCGGGGTTTAGGGGGAAATGGGCGGGGCTTGCGAGAAAGGGGCGGGGCTGAGAGGACAGTGGGCGTGGCTTAGCACAAAGGAGGCGTGGTTTATATCAAAGGGGGCGTGGTTTAGAGCAAAGTGGGCGGGGTTTGGGGCAAAAGGGGCGTGGCCTGACCTGGGTGACGGTGCGGCAGATCTTCAGGTGGGGGGAGGGGAGCAGCAGCGGGGGCGGGGCCGCGTTGGGGGCGGGGCCCGAGGAGGCCACGCCCCCTTTGTCCGGCCCCTCCCCCTCGGCCTCAAGCCCCTCCCCCTCGGCCCCGCCCCCCTCCGGGGGCTCGGCCCCGCCCCCGGCGCGGATTTCGGGGATCAGGCTCTGGAAAAAATAAAAAAATAAAAAAAAAGGGGGAATTTGGGGAGAAATGTCGAGGAAAAAATCGGGAGTTTTGGGCTGAAAATTGGGGGAAAAAAATCCGATTTTTAAATTAAAAATAAGGGGAAAATAATCTCAGTTTTGGGCAAGAAAATAGGGAAAAATTGGGAATTTTGGGGTAAAAATTAAGGGGGGAAGGGGAATTTTGTGTAAAAAATGGGGAAAAAAAAGGAAAAAAATTGGGAATTTTGGGATAAAAATTGGAAAAAAAAAAATCCAGTTTTTAAACTGAAAATAAGAGGGAAATAATTTGATTTTTGGACAAAAAAATGGAATAAACGGGAATTTTGGGCTAAAAATTGGGAAAAAAATTTGTGTAAAAAAAGAGGGAAAATATCTGAATTCTGAGATAAAAATTGGGGAAAAAAATCTGATTTTTGAACTAAAAATAGGGGGGAATAATCTGATTTTTGGACGAAAAAAAATTGGGAATTTTGGGCTAAAAATTGGGGAAAAAAAGGGGAATTTGTGTAAAAAAGGGGTAAAAAAAGAAAAAAATTGGGAATTTTGGGCTAAAAATTAGAGGAGAAAAAAGGGAATTTTGTGTAAAAATTGGGGGGAAAAAAAGGAAAAAATTGGGAATTTTGGGATAAAAATTAGGGGAGAAAAAAGGGAATTTTGTGTAAAAAAATGGGGGAAAAAAAAAGGAAAAAATTGGGAGAAAAAAGCTGGAATTTGGGTAAAAAATGGGGAAAAAAAATCTGAATTCTGAGTTAAAAATTGGGGGAAAAAAATTGTTTTTTACAGTAAAAATCAGGGGAAAATAATTTGATTTTTGGAAAAAAAAAAGGAAAAAATTGGGAATTTTGTCCTAAAAATTGGGGAAACAAAATCCCATTTTTAAACTAAAAATAAGGGGGAAGTAATCTGAGTTTTGGACAAGAAAAAAAAGAAAAAATTGGGACTTTTGGGATAAAAATTAGGGGAGAAAAAAGGGAATTTTGTGTAAAAATTGGGGGAAAAAAAAAGGAAAAAATTGGGACTTTTGGGATAAAAATTAGGGGAGAAAAAAGGGAATTTTGTGTAAAAATTGGGGGAAAAAAAAAGGAAAAAATTGGGACTTTTGGGATAAAAATTAGGGGAGAAAAAAGGGAATTTTGTGTAAAAATTGGGGGAAGAAAAGCAAAAAATTGGGAATTTTGGGATAACAATTGGAGAAAAAAAATCCAATTTTTAAACTAAAAACAAGGGGGAAATAATCTGATTTTTGGAACAAAAAAAAAAGTAAAAAATTGGGAATTTTGGGCTAAAAAAGGCGTTTTTCGGGCCGGGAAGGCGGCGTAAAAACGGGGATTTTTGGCAGCGGCGCCGGGATTGGAATGCGCGGGCTGCTAATGGAGCTAATTAGCGTAATTAGCTAATTACCTTGAGGCTGTCGGTGCTGATGCTGATGCTGGGTCTTTTGGGCGCCGTCGCCCCCCAGCGGCGCCGCCGGGGCCCCCCCGAGGCCCCGCCCCCTTCCGGCTCCAGCCCGGCCCTGGCTGCTGATTGGGTATGCTAATTAGCTCATTTGCATAGCCCACAACCCAGCCCCGCCCCCTTCCGGCTCCAGCCCGGCCCTGGCTGATGATTGGGTATGCTAATTAGCTCATTTGCATAGACCACAACCCAGCCCCGCCCCCTTCCGGCTCCAGCCCGGCCCTGGCTGATGATTGGGTATGCTAATTAGCTCATTTGCATAGACCACAACCCAGCCCCGCCCCCTTCCGGCTCCAGCCCGGCCCTGGCTGCTGATTGAGTATGCTAATTAGCTCATTTGCATAACCATGAACCCAGCCCCTGTCCAGCTCCAGCTTCATCCCAGCCCTGGCTGCTGATTGGGTATGCTAATTAGCTCATTTGCATAACCATGAACCCAGCCCCTTTCCAGCTCCAGCCCGTCCCTGTCTCCTGATTGAGTATGCTAATTAGCTCATTTGCATAACCATGAACCCAGCCCCGTCCAGCTCCAGCCCAACCGTGTCTGCTGATTGGGTATGCTAATTATCTCATTTGCATATCCACAAACCTGCCCTCGTCTGGCCCTGTGCTGATGATTGGGTATGCTAATTATCTCATTTGCATAACCATAAACCCAGCCCCTGTCCACCTCCAGCTTCATCCCAGCTCTGGCTGCTGATTGGGTATGCTAATTAGCTCATTTGCATATACACAAACCTGCCCCAGCTTAGCCCTGGCTGCTGATTGGGTATGCTAATTAGCTCATTTGCATAACCATGAACCCAGCCCCTGTCCAGCTCCAGCTTCATCCCAGCCCTGGCTGCTGATTGGGTATGCTAATTAGCTCATTTGCATAACCATGAACCCAGCCCCTGTCCAGCTCCAGCTTCATCCCAGCCGTGGCTGCTGATTGGATATGCTAATTAGCTCCCTTTAACCCCTTTTCCTCCATCCCCCCCAAGCCCCGCCCCTTCCCCTCCCTCATTTGCATCCCCCATCACGCTCATTATCCGCTCATTAATTATGCAAGCCCCGCCCACTCACAGAGCACGGCAATCTTCCTCTTGAAGCCCCTGGGCGTGGCCTGGGGAGAGAGGGGGCGGGGCCAAGGGGAGGGGGCGGGGCCAGGGGCGTGACGTCAGCGAGGGGGCGTGGCCTCCGCGTCAAGCCCCGCCCCCTCTCCCATTGGCCCCGCCCCCTCCAGGCCCCGCCCCCTTTCCCCATTTCCGGCGCTGGGGGGGGGAAGGGCGATCCCAAAGTTCCGATTTTTCGCCCCAAAAAAACCCCGAATTTGGGGCTCCAAAGTTCCGCTTTTTTACCCCAAAACGGGATTTCGGGGTCCAGGTCGCTTTTCGTCCCGAAAAACCAAATTTTTGGGTCTCCAAAGTCCATTTTTTTCGCCCCAAAAAACGAAATTTTTGGGTCTCCAAAGTCCATTTTTTCGCCCCAAAAAACGAAATTTTTGGGGTCTTTGAGTCCGGTTTTTTTCACCCCAAAAAACGAAATTTTTGGGTCTCCAAAGTCCATTTTTTTCGCTCCAAAAAATGCAATTTTGGGTCTCCAAAGTCCATGTTTTTCGCCCCAAAAAAGGGAATTTTGGGGTCTCCAAAGTCCATTTTTTTCACCCCAAAAAAGGGAATTTTGGGGTCTCCAAAGTCCATTTTTTTCACCCCAAATTCGGAAATTTTGGGGTCTTCGAAATCCATTTTTTTCACTCCTAAAAAGGGAATTTTGGGGTCTTTGAGTCCGTTTTTTTCACTCCAAAAAACGAAATTTTTGGGTCTCCAAAGTCCATTTTTTTCTCCCCAAAAAAGGGAATTTTGGGTCTCCAAAGTCCATTTTTTTCTCCCCAAAAAAGGGAATTTTGGGTCTCCAAAGTCCATTTTTTTCACCCCAAAAAAGGGAATTTTGGGGTCTCTTGAGTCCGGTTTTTTCACTCCAGAAAATGTTATTTTTGGGTCTCCAAAGTCCATTTTTTTCGCCCCAAAAAACGAAATTTTTGGGGTCTTTGAGTCCGGTTTTTTTCGCCCCAAAAAACGAAATTTTTGGGTCTCCAAAGTCCATTTTTTTCTCTCCAAAAAACGAAATTTTTGGGTCTCCAAAGTCCATTTTTTTGCCCCAAAAAACGAAATTTTTGGGGTCTTTGAGTCCAGTTTTTTCACTCCAGAAAATGTTATTTTTGGGTCTCCGAGTCCATTTTTTTCGCTCCAAAAATCAGAAATTTTGGGGTCTCCGAGTCCATTTTTTTCACTCCAAAAAACAGAAATTTTGGGGCTTCCGAAGTTGCAGTTTTTTACCCCAAAATGGAATTCCGGGTTCCAGCTCCATTTTCACCCCAAAAGTGAATTTTTGGCGTCTCCAAGTCCATTTTTTACCCAAAATTGGAAATTTTGGGGGGGTCCGAGTCCATTTTCTGCCCCGAAAGTTGAATTTTTGGGGTCTTCAAAATTCCATTTTCTGCCCCAAATTTTGAATTTTTGGGGGTCTTCAAAATTCCATTTTCTGCCCCAAATGTTGAATTTTTGGAGTCTTCAAAATTCCATTTTCTGCCCCAAAAAAGGGAAATTTTGGGGTCTTCGAAGTTCCATTTTTTTACCCCAAAGTTGAATTTTGGGGGTCTTCAAAATTCCATTTTCAGCCCCAAATTTTGAATTTTTGGGGGTCTTCAAAATTCCATTTTCAGCCCCAAATTTTGAATTTTTGGGGGTCTTCAAAATTCCATTTTCTGCCCCAAAAGTTGAATTTTTTGCGGGTCTTCAAAATTCCATTTTCTGCCCCAAATGTTGAATTTTTGGGGGTCTTCAAAATTCCATTTTCAGCCCCAAATTTTGAATTTTTGGGGTCTCTGTTTCTGCCCCATAAGTTGAATTTTTGGGGTCTTCAAAATTCCATTTTCTGCCCCAAATTTTGAATTTTTGGGGGTCTTCAAAATTCCATTTTCTGCCCCAAAAGTGGAATTTTTGGGGATTTTTGGGGGGCTCCGTCGGGTTCCGGAGGTTCCGCGGGCGGCGCTGGGAGCCCAGAGAAGAGACCCCGGATTGGGGCGAAAACGCCGGATTTGGGGAAAAAACCACAAAATTCGGGACAGGAACGCGAGCGGGGGGTGGGGGGGGGGGAATTCCCAAATTTTTGGGGGAAGAAACTGAGTTTTTGGGGGATTAAAGTGAAATTTTAGGGAAATAAAGCAAATTTTTAGGGAAATAAAAGGGGGATTTCTGGGGGGAAATCATGGATTTTAGGGAAATAAATCCAATTTTTAAGGGAATAAAGCCAGATTTTGGGGAATAAAGCCAAATTTTGGGGGAATAAATCCAAATTTTGGGGGAATAAATCCAAATTTTAAGGAAATAGACCCAAATTTTGGGGGAAATCATGGATTTTAGGGAAATAAATCCAATTTTTAAGGGAATAAACCCAAATTTTAAGGAAATAAACACAAATTTTGGGGAATAAACCCAAATTTTGGGGAATAAATCCAAATTTTAAGGAAATAGACCCAAATTTTGGGGGAAATCATAGATTTTAGGGAAATAAATCCAATTTTTAAGGGAATAAACCCAAATTTTAAGGAAATAAACACAAATTTTGGGGAATAAATCCAAATTTTGGGGAAATAAATCCAAATTTTAAGGAAATAGACCCAAATTTTGGGGGAAATCACGGATTTTAGGGAAATAAAGTCAAGTTTTGGGGGAATAAACCCAAATTTTGGGGAATAAATCCAAATTTTGGGGAAATAAACCCAAATTTTAAGGAAATAGACCCAAATTTTGGGGAATAAATCCAAATTTTGGGGATAAACATTAATTTTGGGGAAAATCCCCAATTTTGGGGGAATTAAACCAAATTTTGGGGAATTAAAATAAATTTTTTAGGGAAATAAATGCGAATTTCTGGGGAAAATCCCAAATTTGAGGGAAATGAACCCAAATTCTGGGGGAATAAACATGAATTTTGGGGATAAACATTAATTTTGAGGAAAATCCCAAAATTTTGGGGGAATTAAACCGAATTTTTGGGGAATTAAAGTAAGTTTTTTGGGAAATAAATGTGAATTTCTGGGGGGAAATCAGAGATTTTAGGGAAATAAAACCAAATTTTGGGGAAATAAACCCAAATTTTGAGGGATAAATCCAAGTTTTGGGGATAAACATTAATTTTGGGGGAAAATCCCCAAATTTTGGGGAATAAATGCAAATTTTGGGGGAATAAACCCAAATTTTAAGGAAATAAACCCAAATTTTGGGGGATAAACATTAATTTTGGGGATAAACATTAATTCTGGGGGAAAATCCCGAATTTTTGGGGAATTAAAGTAAATTTTTGGGAAAGTAAACGGAATTTTTAGGGAAATAAACACGAAGTTCTGGGGGAAAAACCCGAATTTTAAGGAAATAAACCCAAATTTTGGGGGATAAATCCAAATTTTGGGGGATAAACATTAATTTTGGGGGAATTAAACCAAATTTTTGGGAAAATCCCAAATGATTTGGGAATTAAACTCAATTTTGGGGGAAATAAACCAAATTTTGGACAAATATTCTCAATTCTGGGGGATAAAGAGGAATTTGGGGGAAAAATCCCAAATTTTGGGCTGAAAACTGCTAATTTTTAACCAAAATCCCCCAAATTCTGGGCTAAAAGCGCCAATTTTGGAAAAAGAAACAATTTTGGGTGAAAAATCCGAATTTTAGGTGATAAAAATCCCAATTTTGGGTAAAAAATCCCAAATTTAAGTGATAAAACCCCCAATTTTTGGGCCAAAATCCCCAATTTTTGGGATAAAACCCCCAATTTTGGGACAAAACCCCAATTTTGGGTTTAAAACCCCAATTTTAAGCGAATCTTTGGGTTAAAAACCCCAATTTCAGGTGACAAACCCCCAATTTTTGGGACAAAACCCCCAATTTTGGGACAAATCCCCCATTTTTGTGCTAAAACTCCCAAATTTAGGCAAAACCCCCAATTTTTAGGCTAAAAACCCCAATTTTTGGGTTAAAAACCCCAATTTTGGGTTTAAAATTCCCAATTTTAAGTGACAAAAACCCCAATTTTTGGGTTAAAAACCCCAATTTTTGGGGTTAAAAACCCCAATTTTAAGCGAATTTTTGGGTTAAAAACCCCAATTTTAGGTGACTAAACCCCAATTTTTGGGTTAAAAATCCCAATTTTAAGCGAATATTTAGGGTAAAAACTCCAATTTTAAGTGACAAACCCCCAATTTTTGGGTTAAAAACCCCAATTTTAAGTGAATTTTGGAGTTAAAAACCCCAATTTTAAGCAAATTTTTGGGTTAAAAACCCCATTTTTAAGCAAATCTTGGGGTTAAAAACCCCAATTTTTGGGTTAAAAACCCCAATTTTAGGTGACAAACCCCCAATTTTTGGGTCAAAACCCCCATTTTTGGGTTAAAACCCCCAATTTTCAGCCAATTTTTGGGTTAAAAACCCCAATTTTAAGTGACAAACCCCCAATTTTTGGGTTAAAAACCCCCATTTTTGGGTTAAAACCCCCAATTTTCAGCCAATTTTTGGGTTAAAAAACCCCAATTTTAGGTGACAAACCCCCCATTTTTTGGGTTAAAAAGCCCCGTTTTTTGGCACGGAACCCCCCCGGTTTTTGGGCGGATTTTGGGGGATTTTGGGGCTCCCCTCCCGCCCCCTCCCCCCCCAATTTTGGGGTCCCGCCCCTCCCCCACCGCCGCCGGGGTTACCTCGGGGGGGGCGGGGCTGGGGGCGGCTCCCGGCTCCATGGGCGGCGCCGGCTCCGAGCTGGGAATTTTGGGGAATTTTTGGGAATTTTGGGGAGTTTCGCGCTCCAGAACTTCCGCTTTTGCCCTTTTAAATCCCCCTTTTTTACCCCAAAAAAATCCCACTTTTTTTCCCCCCCAAAAAACGGGTTTTTTTCCCTAAAAAACACCTGGTTTTCCATATAAAAATCCCAATTTTTCCCATGAAAATCCCCGGTTTTCCCCATAAAAATCCCCATTTTCCCATGAAAATCCCCATTTTCCCATGAAAATCCCCATTTTCCGATAGAAATCCCAATTTTCCACATAAAATTCCCAATTTTCCACATAAAATCCCCATTTTTCCCATAAAAATCCCAATTTTCCACATAAAATCCCCATTTTCCCATAAAAATCCCAATTTGCCACATAAAATCCCAATTTTTCCCATAAAAATCCCCATTTTCCGATAGAAATCCCAATTTTCCACATAAAAATCCCCATTTTCCACATAAAATCCCCATTTTCCCACAAAAATCCCAATTTTCCACATAAAATCCCTATTTTTCCCATAAAAATCCCAATTTTTCACATAAAATCCCCATTTTTCCCATAAAAATCCCAATTTTCCACATAAAATCCCCATTTTCCCATAAAAATCCCAATTTTCCGATAAAAATCCCCATTTTCCCATAAAAATCCACAATTTTCCAATAAAAATCCCCATTTTTCCCATAAAAATCCCAATTTTCCAATAAAAATCCCATTTTTTCCCATAAAAATCCCAATTTTCCACATAAAAATCCCAATTTTCCACATTAATTCCCAATTTTTCCCATAAAAATCCCAATTTTCCAATAAAAATCCCATTTTTTCCCATAAAAATCCCCATTTTCCACATAAAATCCCCATTTTTCCCATAAAAATCCCAATTTTCCACATAAAATCCCCATTTTCCCATAAAAATCCCAATTTGCCACATAAAATCCCATTTTTTCCCATAAAAATCCACAATTTTCCGATAAAAATCCCAATTTTTCCCATAAAAACCCCAATTTTCCACATAAAATGCCCATTTTCCCATAAAAATCCCAATTTTCCACATAAAATCCCCATTTCCTCATAAAAATCCCCATTTTCCCCATAAATAATCCCTTTCTTCCCAAAAAGATCCCCATTTCCCCATAAAAATCCCCATTTTCAAATAAAAATCCCCATTTTCAATAAAAAAATCCAATTTTTCCCCCAAATTTCCCCATTTTCCCCACAAAAAATCCCATTTTCCCCCCAAAAATCCCCATTTTACTCCTCAAAATTCCCATTTCCCCCACAAAAATCCCATTTTACCCACAAAAATCCCAATTTTTCCCCAAAAAAATCCCCAATTTCCCCTCACAATCCCCTATTTTCCTCCCAAAAATCCCAATTTTTCCACAAAAATCCCAATTTTCCCCTCAAAGATCCCAATTTTCCCACAGAAATCCCCATTTCCACACCAAAATCCCCTTTTCCCCTCACAAAATTCCCATTTTCCCCTCAAAATCTCCATTTTCCCCTCACAAAAGAACCCCAAAAATCCCATTTTCCCCACAAAAAATCCCCATTTTACTCCCCAAAATTCCCATTTCCCCCACAAAAACCCCCATTTCCCCACAAAAATCCCAATTTTCCCCAAAAAAATCCCCAATTTCCCCTCACAATCCCCTATTTTCCTCCCAAAAATCCCAATTTTCCCACAAAAACCCCAATTTTCCCCTCACAAAATCCCTATTTTCTCCACAAAACCCCCCAAAAAACCCATTTTCCCCACAAAAATCCCCATTTTCCCCACAAAAATCAATTTTTCTCTCAAAAATCCACATTTTCCCTCACACAAATCCCCATTTTCCCCACAGAAATCCCCATTTCCACACAAAAATCCCCTTTTCTCCTCATAAAATTCCCATTTTCCACACAAAAATCCCCATTTTACTCCTCAAAATCCCCATTTCCCCCACAAAAATCCCAATTTTTCCACAAAAATCCCCATTTTATCCAAAGAAACCCCCATTTTCCCCTCACAAAATCCCCATTTCCTTCACAAAAACCCCCCCAAAAATCCCATTTTCCCCACAAAAATCCCCATTTTCTCCACGAAAACCCCCCAGTTTTCCCCAAAATTCCCCTTTTTCCCCCCAAAAAACCCCATTTTCCCCCAAAATTCCCCATTTTCCCCCCAAAATCCCCCATTTTCCCCCCAAAATCCGCTTTTTTTCCCTTTAAAATTCCCCATTCCCCTCCCTGCCCCTTTCCCGCCATTTCCCCGCCGCTCCCCCTCCCCTTTCCCCCCATTTTTCCCCATTTTCGCCTCATTTTTCCCCATTTTCCCCCCATTTTTCCCCATTTTCCCCCCATTTTTCCCCATTTTCGCCCCGTTTTTCCCCATTTTCCCCTCATTTTCCCCCGTTTTTCCCGATTCTCGCCCGTTTTTCCCCGTTTTTGGCCGTTTCCCGCCGCTCCCGCCTCACCCCGCGCCCCCTCTCCCCCCCGCTATTGTGCGGGGCGGCCGCTGCCGGCCGGGGCCGCCATCTTGCCGCGAGCCCGGCATGCCCCGCGCCGCCGAGGGGGCGTGGCCACAGGGCGTGGCCAATCGGCGACGCCGCAGGGGGCGCGGCGGGAAGGGAGCGGCCAATCAGAGCGCGGGGTGGGCGGGGCTGAGCACAGCGGGGAGGGGTAGGGATGAATGGAGAGGGGGCGTGGTTTATGCTAATGAGCGGGCGTTGATTGGCGTGGCTATGGAAATGAGGCGGCGCCACTGAAGGGAAGGCCACGCCCACCGCGGCCACCCCCAGAGTCAATGGGGGACCCAAAAAATCGCCAAAATTCCCCAAAAATGACCCAAAAAAATTCCAAAAAAATCCCCAAAATTCTCCTGAAATCCAAGAGACCCCAAATCCCCTGAAATGGTACCAAAATACCCCAAAGTTCTGCAAAATTCCGCTAAAATCCCCCCAAAATTACCCTGAAAAAATCCCCCAAAATCCCCCTAAAAAATCCCCATGAATTCTACCAAAATTCCCCTAAATTTCAAAAAAAAGTCGCGAAAAATCCGGAAAATGCCCAAAAAATCCCCAAAATTCCCCTAAAATCCAACAGATCCCAAATCCCCTCAAAATGTAACAAAATCCCCCAAAATTCTGCAAAGTTCCTAAAAAAATCCACCTCAAGTTCGAGCAAAAACCCGCTAAAATCCGGAAAATTTGCAAAAAATCCCCCAAAATCCAAGAGTCTCCCAAATCCCCTAAAATTGTGTCAAAATCCCCCCAAAAAACCCCAAAATCCTCCTCAAATTCTACCAAAATCCCCTAAAAATTCCATAAAATTCCCCAAAATTCCCCTAAAATGCCCCAAAAATTACCCTGAATAATCCCCAAAATTCCCCCCGCAAAAAATCCCCAAAATCCCCTCAAATTCTACCAAAATTCCCCTAAATTTCCCAAAAGATACCGAAAAATCCGGAAAAAATCTCAAAAAATTCCCCCCAAATTTCCGAATTCTGTTAAAATTCCCCACATTCCACCATTTCCCCCCCAAATTCCCCGAGTTATCCCAAATTTTCCCCAAATTGCCACAAAATTCTCCTAAAGAGACCCAGAATTCCCAAAAAAAATCCCCCAAAATTCCCCAATTTCCCCCCAAAATTTCCCAATTTTCCCCAGAAAACCCCCAAATTTTCCCAATTTCTCCCAAATTTCCCCCCAAACCCCCAAAACTTTCCCAATTCCCCCAATTTCCCCCTAAAATTCCCCAATTTCCCCCTAAAATTCCCCAATTTCCCCAAAAAATGCCCAGATTTTCCCAATTTCTCCCTAAAACCCCCCAAAATTCCCCAATTTCCCCCCAAAATTCCCCAATTTCCCCCCAAAATTCTCCCATTTCTCCCCAAAACCCCAAAATTCCCACAATTTCCCCCAAAATCCCCAAAACTTTCCCAATTCCCCCAAATTCCCCCCAAAATTCCCCAATTTCCCCCCAAATTTTCCCAATTTCTCCCAAATTTCCCCCAAAATTCCCAAAATTTTTACCAATTTCCCCCAAATTTTCCCCAAATTCCCCCCAAAATTCCCCAATTTCCCCCCAAATTCCCCAAATTTCCCCCAAAATCCCCCAATTCCCCCCAAAATCCCCAAATTCCCCCCAAAATCCCCAAATTTCCCCCAAAATCCCCAAATTTCCCCCAAAATCCCCAAATTTCCCCCAAAATTCCCCCCAAAATCCCCCAATTCCCCCCAAAATCCCCAAATTTCCCCCAAAACCCCCAAATTTCCCCCAAAATTCCCCCAAATTCCGCCAAAATCCCCAATTTTCCCCTAAAATCCCCAAATTCCCCCCAAAATCCCCCAAAATTCCACAAATTCCTCTAAAATCCCCAAATTTCCCCCCAAAATCCCCAAATTTCCCCCAAAATCCCCAAATTCCCCCCAAAATCCCCAAATTTCCCCCAAAATCCCCAAATTCCCCCCAAAATCCCCAAATTTCCCCCAAAATCCCCAAATTTCCCCCAAAATTCCCCCCAAAATCCCCCAATTCCCCCCAAAATCCCCAAATTTCCCCCCAAAATCCCCAAATTTCCCCTAAATTCCCCAAATTTCCCCCAAAATTCCCCAAATTTCCCCCAAAATCCCCAAATTCCCCCCAAATTCCCCCAAATTCCCCCCAAATTCCCCCAAATTCCCCCAAAATCCCCAAATTTCCCCCAAATTCCCCAAATTCCCGCCCGAACTCCCCTCCCCCGCTCACCTCTCCTCCGTGGGCGTGTCCCGCCGAGGCCCCTCCCCCTCCTGCCGGGCGAAATTTGCATATTTTACCCGCGGGGGGGGCGTGGCCTCCCCTTTAGCCCCGCCCCTCCCTTAGCCCCGCCCCTCTCACCTGAGCCCCGCCCCCGGCAGGGGAGGGGGGGGCGGAGGAGGAAGAGGAGGAGGAAGGCGGGGGGGGTGAAAGCCCCGCCCCCTTCTCAAGCCCCGCCCCTTTTTCCTCCTCAAGCCCCGCCCCTTTCTCCTCCTCAAGCCCCGCCCCCTGCGGCAAAGGGGCGGGGCTGCCCTCAGCGGGGGGCGTGGCTTGCCCAGCGGGGGGCGTGGCTTGCCCAGCGGGGGGCGTGGCTTGCGCCGCGGGGGGCGTGGCTTGCCCAGCGGGGGGCGTGGCTTGCCCCTCAGGGGGCGTGGTTTGCCCCGCGGGGGGCGTGGCCTGGCGCGGCCCCGCCCCCTCCTCCTCGGGCGGGGTTTTTGGGGCGAATTCCGGCGGTTTTGGGGTTTCTTCCTCCTCCTCCTCGTCCTCCTCCTCCTCATCCTCGTCCTCGTCTTCCTCCTCCTCTTCCGGGGCGGGGGAGGGGCGGCGGCGGCGGGGGGCGGGGCCTGAGGGGGGCGGGGCCGGGCGGGGCTGGCGGGAAACGGAGACAAAATGGCGGCGGGGGGTTAAAATGGGGGTTTGGGGGGAAAAATGGGGAATTTGGGAAAATGGGGATTTGGGGGAAAATGGGGAAAAATGGGGAATGGGGAATTTGGGAAAATTGGGGAAAAATGGGGAGTTTTGGGAAAATGGGGATTTGGGGGAAAAAATGGGGGATTTGGGAAAATTTGGGAATTTGGGGGAAAAAATGGGGGATTTGGGAAAATGGGGAAAATGGGGGATTTGGGGAATTTGGGAAAATGGGGGAAAATGGGGGATTTGGGGGAAAAATGGGGGATTTGGGGAATTTGGGAAAATGGGGGATTTGGGAAAATTGGGGGATTTGGGGGAAAAATGGGGAAAATGGGAAAATGGGGGATTTTGGGGAATGGGGGATTTGGGGAAAAAATGGGGAAATTGGGAAAATGGGGGATTTTGGGGAATGGGGGATTTGGGAAAATGGGGGATTTGGGAAAAAATGGGAATTTGGGGAAAAATGGGGAATTTTGGGGAAATGGGGAAAAATGGGGGATTTTGGAAAAATGGGAATTTGGGGGAAAAAATAGGGAATTTGGGGAAAATGGGGGATTTGGGAAAATGGGGAAATGGGAAAATTGGGGAAATGGGGAAAATGGGGGATTTGGGAAAATGGGGGATTTGGGGAAAAAATGGGGAAATTGGGAAAATGGGGGATTTTGGGGAATGGGGGATTTGGGAAAATGGCGGATTGGGGGAAATGGGGGATTTTGGGGGGAAATGGGGAATTTGGGGAAATGGGGATTTGGGAAAAAATGGGAATTTTGGGGAAAAATGGGGAATTTTGGGGGAAAAATGGGGGATTTGGGAAAATTGGGGGATTTGGGGGGGAAATGGGGGATTTGGGAAAATGGGGAATTGGCAGATTTTGGGGGAAAATGGGGAATTTGGGGGAAAAAATGGGGAATTTGGGAAAATGGGGAAAATGGGGGATTTGGGAAAATGGGGGATTTGGGAAAAATGGGAATTTGGGGGGAAAATGGGTGAAATTGGGGAAAAAATGGGGAATTTGAGGAGAAATTTGAGGAAAAAATGGGGGAATTTCAGTAGAAAATGGGGAATTTTGAGTAAAAAATGGGGAATTTTGGGGAACATGGGGGAATTTCGGGAAAATGGGGAAATTTGAGTAAAAAATGGGGAATTTTGAGGAAAAAAATGGGGAAATTTCAGAAAAAAATGGGGAAATTTCAGGAAAAAATGGAAATTTTGGGGAAAAATTGGGAAATTTTAACCAAAAATGAGGAAAATTCAAAAAAAAATGGGGAAATTGCAGGAAAAATGGGGGAATTCTGGGAAAAATGGGGAAATTTCACCCGAAAATGCAGAAATTCCAGGAAAAACAAGGTAATTTAATCCCAAAATGCAGGAATTTGACCAAAAATTGGGAAATTTTGTCCAGAAATGGGGAAATTCCACGGAAAATGGAAGAATTTTAACCAAAACTGGAAAAATTCCGGGAAAAAATGGGGGGATTTTCACCCAAAAATGGGAAAATTTAATCCAAAATGGGAAAACTACAGAAAAATTGGGAAAATTTAACCCAAAAAAAAAAGCAAATTTAAAAAAAAATTATAAAATTTGCCCCAAAAAACCAAAATCAACGAAAAGTCAGTGAAAAATCCCAGAAATTCCTCCCAAAATTGAAACAAAAACCCCAAAATTCCCCCCAATAATCCCCAAATTGTATCAAAACCACCAAAATTAACCCAAAAAATCCCAAAAAAGGCAGAATGTGCCTCAGTTTCCCTCACACCAGAAAAATCACCAAAAAATCCAAGAAAAATCCCCAAAATCCCAGAAATTCTTCCCAAAACGAACCCCAAAAAATCCAACGTTTAAAAAAAAAAAAACAAAGTAACCCAAAAAAACAAAATTTAACCCCAAAAAAACCGCAAAAAATCAGCGAAAAATCCCAGAAATTCCTCCCAAAATTGAAACAAAACCCCCAAAATTCACCCCCCCCAAAAAAAAAAAATCTCAAAATTAAAGGAAAAAAAAACAAAACAAACTTAACCCCAAAAACCCCAAAATTCATCCCGAAAAATGGTGGAATCTGCCTCCAAAAAAAAAAAAAAAAAATCAAAGAAAAATCCCCAAAATCCCAGAAATTCTACCCAAAATTTAAAAAAAAAGCCCAAAATTAACCGAAAAAGCCCAAAATTGACCCAAAAAGTCGGCGTGTGCCTCAGTTTCCCTCACCAGCTTGCGGCGCTCCTTCCTCCCCCCTCCTTCCTCCTCCTCCTCCTCCTCCTCCTCCCCCGGCTCCGAGGCTGCAAAAAAAACCCAAAATTTGGGAAAATTTGGGAATTTTTGGGGGGGAAATGTTGGGGGGAATTTGAGGAATTTTGGGGTGAATTTTGGGGATTTTTGGTCGGAATTTTGGGGATTTTTGGTTGGAATTTTGGGGTGAATTTTGAGTTTTTGGGGAGAATTTTAGAGGAATTTTTGGGGTTTTGTATTAAATTTGGGGTAATTTTTGGGTGGGATCCAGAGTTTTGGGGTGAATTCTAGAGGTTTTGGGTGAATTTTGATTTTGGGTAGAATTTGTGGGTTTTGGGAGTAAATTTGGGGTGAATTTGGGGGTTTTGGGGTGAATTTGGGATAAATTTGGGGCGATTTTGGGGTGGAAATTTGGGGTATTTTTTGGTAGATTTTGGGGTGAATTTGGGATAAATTTGGGGCGAATTTTGGGGTATTTTTGGTGGATTTTGGGATGAATTTGGGATAAATTTGGGGTGGATTTTGGGTAAATTTTAGTGGATTTTGGGATGGAATTTGGGATAAATTTGGGGTGAATTTTGGGTAAATTTTAGTGGATTTTGGGATGAATTTGGGATAAATTTGGGGTGAATTTTGAGTAAATTTTAGTGGATTTTGGGATGGAATTTGGGATAAATTTGGGGTGAATTTTGGGTAAATTTTAGTGGATTTTGGGATGGAATTTGGGATAAATTTGGGGTGGATTTTGGATAAACTTGGGGTGAATTTTGGGTGTAATTTTGGGTAAATTTGGGGTGAATTTTGTCTGGAATTTGGGATAAATTTGGGGTGAATTTTGGGTAAATTTTAGTGGATTTTGGGATGAATTTGGGATAAATTTGGGGTGAATTTTGAGTAAATTTTAGTGGATTTTGGGATGGAATTTGGGATAAATTTGGGGTGAATTTTGGGTAAATTTTAGTGGATTTTGGGATGGAATTTGGGATAAATTTGGGGTGGATTTTGGATAAACTTGGGGTGAATTTTGGGTGTAATTTTGGGTAAATTTGGGGTGAATTTTGTCTGGAATTTGGGATAAATTTGGGGTGAATTTTGGGTAAATTTTAGTGGATTTTGGGATGAATTTGGGATAAATTTGGGGTGAATTTTGAGTAAATTTTAGTGGATTTTGGGATGGAATTTGGGATAAATTTGGGGTGAATTTTGGGTAAATTTTAGTGGATTTTGGGATGGAATTTGGGATAAATTTGGGGTGGATTTTGGATAAACTTGGGGTGAATTTTGGGTGTAATTTTGGGTAAATTTGGGGTAAATTTTGTGTAAATTTCAGGTGAATTTTGGCTGGAATTTGGGATGAATTTGGGGTGAATTTTTGGTAGAATTTTGTGTAAATTTGGGGTGAATTTTGTCTGGAATTTGGGATAAATTTGGGGTGAATTTTGGGTGGATTTGGGATAAATTTGGGGTGAATTTTGGGTGGATTTGGGATAAATTTAGGGTGAATTTTGGGTAAAATTTGGAATAAATGTGGAGTGAATTTTGGCTGGAATTTGGGGTAAATTTGGGATAAATTTGGGGTGAATTTTGGGTAAATATGGGATGAATTTTGGGTAAATTTGGGGTGAATTTTGGGGTGAATTTTGGGTAAATATGGGGTGAATTTGGGGTGGAATTTGGGATAAATTTGGGGTGAATTTTGGCTGGAATTTTGGGTAAATTTGGGGTGAATTTTGGGATAAATTTTGAGTGAATTTGGGGTGAATTTTGGCTGGAATTTGGGATATATTTGGGATAAATTTGGGATAAATTTTAAGTGAAATTTTGGGTGAATTTAGGGTGAATTTGGGATAAATTTGGGAAAATTTGGAGTGAATTTTGGGATAAATTTGGGATAAATTTACGGTGAATTTTGGCTGGAATTTTGGGTAAATTTGGGGTGAATTTTGGGATAAATTTTGGGTGAACTTGGGGTGAATTTTGGCTGGAATTTGGGATAAATATGTGGTGGATTTGGGATAAATTTGGATTGAATTTTTGGTGGAATTTGGTGTAAATTCGGGGTGAATTATGTCTAGAATTTGGGATACATTTGGGGTGAATTTTGGGTAAACTTGGGATAAATTTGGAGTGAATTTTGGATAAATTTGGGGTGAATTTTGGGATAAATTTGGGATAAATTTACGGTGAATTTTGGCTGGAATTTTGTGTAAATTTGGGGTGGATTTTGGGATAAATTTTGGGTGAATTTTGGCTGGAATTTGGGATAAACATGTGGTGGATTTGGGATAAATTTGGGTTGAAATTTGTGTGGAATTTGGGATAAATTTGGAGTGAATTTTGGGATAAATTTGGGGTGAATTTGGGATAAATTTTGGATAAATTTGGGGTGAATTTGGGGTGAATTTGGGATAAATTTGGGGTGAATTGTGGCTGGAATTTGGGATAAATTTGGAGTGAATTTTGGGATAAATTTGGGGTGAATTTGGGATAAATTTTGATAAATTTGGGGTGAATTTGGGATAAATTTGGGGTGAATTTGGGATAAATTTGGAGTGAATTTTGGGATAAATTTGGGGTGAATTTGGGGTGAATTTTGGATAAATTTGGGGTGAATTTGGGGTGAATTTGGGGTGAATTTTGGATAAATTTGGGTGAATTTTGTGTGGAATTTTGGATAAATTTGGAGTGAATTTTGGGATAAATTTGGGGTGAATTTGGGGTGAATTTTGGATAAATTTGGGATAAATTTGGGATAAATTTGGGATAAATTTGGGGTGAATTTAGGAAAAATTTTGGGATAAATTTGGGATAAATTTGGGATAAATTTTGATAAATTTGGGGTGAATTTGGGGTGAATTTGGGGTGAATTTGGGGTTTTTCTCACCGTGGGGCTCGGGGGCGTCGCGCCGCTGCTGCAGCAGCTCCTGCTGCTTCTCCAGGTACTGCTTGATGAAGCTGTTCTGCCCCATGGCCTCGCCCATCTGCCAAAAAAAACCAAAATTCCTAAAAATTTGGGAACGATTTCGGATTTTGGGGAATTTTCCCCATTTTTTCCTGATTTTTTTCCCTTTTTTTGGGGTTTTTTTGATGATTTTTTGGTGATTTTTCAACAATTTTTTGGGGTTCCGCATGGGTTAAGTGAGGCTGCTCTACCCCCAGATCCTAAAAATTCAGAATTCCCAAAAAATTTGGGATCCATTTCGGATTTTTGGGACTTTTTCCCAAATTTTACCAACTTTTTTTTGCAGTTTTTGGTGATTTTTGACCACTTTTTGTTCTTTTTAATCCTTTTTTTAAATGTTTTTTTTGGGATTAAGTGAAACCTTTCCACCCCCGGATCCTAAAAATGTAGAATTCCCAAAAATTTCAGAATTATTTTGAATTTTTGGGAATTTTCCCCAAATTTTTGGGCGATTTTGACAATTTTTTTATATTTTTAGTCATTTTTAAAACTATTTTTAATGATTTTTTGACTTTTTTTTTTTGGGGGGGAGTAAGCGAAGCCTTCTCACCCCCAGATCCCAAAAATTCAGAATTCCCAAAAATTTGGGAAAATTTTGGGACTTTTGGAGTTTTCCCCCCCACCACCCTTTTTTTTTTTTTTTTTTTTTCTGGGAACTTTGGACAATTTTGGTGATATTTTTATCATTTTCTGTCCATTTTTAGTGATTTTTGGATGGTTTTTGGGGGTTGAGGGAAGCCTTTGCTGCCCCACATCCCAAAAATTTGGGAATTGTAAAAGTTTTTTGGTGATTTTTTTATTTTCCTGCCATTTTTGGGATTTTTGGAGGAAATTTGAAGAAATTCGGGGAGAATTTGATCAACTTTGGGTGGATTTTTTTTGGAAAATTTGGGATTTGGGGAAAAATTTTGGTCAATCTGATGGAATTTGGGGGGATTTTGGAGAATTTGGTAGAACTTAAAAGAGGATTTGGGCAGATTTTGGGAAATTTTGGGGGTTTTAAAGAAATTTTGGGGGACTTTGGCAAATCGAAAGAATTTGGGGGGATTTAATGAAATTTTGCTGGGAATTTGGGGAAAATGTAAGAAAATTTTGGGTGGATTTCAGAGAATGTTGTGGAAATTTCCTGGAATTTTGGGTGGGTTTCAGAGAATTTGAGGAATTTTGGTTGGATTTCTGGAAATTTGGGGAATTTTGGGGGATTTTTGGGGTCTCACCTGGGAGTTGGGCTGGAAGGTGGGGTGGGGGCTCGAGTGCTTCTGGAGGTTCTCCAACATCAGCGCCTGAATTTGGGCAGATTTCGGCAAATTTAAAACTCCCTGAAATTTAATTTCTCAATAATTCATTTTTTTGTCGCCATCCCGCCCCAAAATCCCCAGAATTTCCCCCGAAATCCCCACAAAACCCCCATAATTCACCCAAGACGAACCAAATTCTGAATTGCTGACACAGATTTCCTCAAAAACGCTGAATTTCAACTCAAAGTCCTTCACAAAATAACAAAATACTGGATTTTTGCCCCCAATCCCCTCAGAAAGCCACAAAAAATGTGATTTTTTGCCTCAAATCCTCCCAAACCATCAACAAAATAGTGATTTTTGTATAAAAACACCCCAAAAATGTGCAGGTTTTACCTCAAATTCCCTCACAAACGTGAAAAATTTTGCCTCAAATCCTCCAAGAATGCACAAAACAATACAAATTTTACCTCAAATCCACTGGAAATTTAACAAAAATTTCACTTTTTATCTCAAAGCACCTCAGGCCCTTCTCAAAGTCCCCAAACCATCAAATTTTACCTCAAATTCTCTCCCAAAGTCACCAAAAAATATTTTTTTTATCTAAATCACCTCAAAACAATGATTTTATCTCCAATCACCCCATAAAATCTGCTCAAAATGATAAAAAGCTGAGTTTTGCCCCAAATTCCTCCTCAAAACTGCCACATTTACCCCAAATTTGCCAAAAATGGGGTTTAAAACATAAATCTCCCTCTATTTCCCCTCAAACTCATCAAAACTGGGATTTTTATCTCAAAATTCCTCAAAAACCCCCCAAAATTGGGGTTTAAAACTTAAATTGCCTCGGATTTTTACTCGAATTCATCAAAACCACAACTTTTACCCCAAATCCCCTATGATTTTTCACCAAACTCATCAAAACTGAGATTTTTACCCCAAATCCCCTCACAAAAACCTCAAAAACGTAACTTTAAACCCAAATTCCCTCAGAATTTTCACCAAACTCATCAAAATCCTGATTTTTACCCAAAATCTCCTCACAAAAACCTCAAAAACTGAGTTTTAAACCCAAATCCCCTCACAAAAATCCCCAAAACGGAGTTTTAAACCCAAATCCCCTCACAAAAATCCCCAAAACGGAGTTTTAAACCCCAAATCCCCTCACAAAAACCTCAAAATCTGAGTTTTAAACCCAAATCCCCTCACAAAAACCTCAAAAACGGAGTTTTAAACCCAAATCCCCTCAGACTTTTACTTAAACTCGTCAAAACTGGGATTTTCACCCCAAATCCCCTCACAAAAACCTCAAAAACTGAGTTTTAAACCCAAATCCCCTCACAAAAACCTCAAAAACGGAGTTTTAAACCCCAAATCCCCTCAGATTTTTCACCAAACTCATCAAAACCGGGATTTTCACCCCAAATTTTCCTCGAACTCATCAAAACTGAGATTTTTACCCCAAATCCCCTCACAAAAACCTCAAAAACGGAGTTTTAAACCCAAATCCCCTCAGACTTTTACTAAAACTCATCAAAACTGGGATTTTCACCCCAAATCCCCTCACAAAAACCTCAAAATCGGAGTTTTAAACCCAAATCCCCTCACAAAAACCTCAAAATCTGAGTTTTAAACCCAAATCCCCCCCAGACTTTTACTTAAACTCGTCAAAACTGGGATTTTCACCCCAATTCCCCTCACAAAAACCTCAAAAACTGAGTTTTAAACCCAAATCCCCTCAAACTTTTACTTAAACTCATCAAAACTGAGATTTTTACCCCAAATCCCCTCACAAAAACCCTCAAAAACGTAGTTTTAAACCCAAATCCCCTCAGATTTTTCACCAAACTCATCAAAACCGGGATTTTCACCCCAAATTTTCCTCGAACTCATCAAAACTGATCTTTTCACCCCAAACCCCCTCACGAATCCCCCACCCCCCACCCTTTCAACCCAAACCCCCTCCCACTTTCCCCCCAAACTCATCAAAACCGCAGTTTTCACCCCAAAACCCCTCCCACCCCCCCAACCCCCCAAAACCCGCAACTTCCCCCCCAAAAAAACCCACAAACCCCCCCTTTCCCCCTTTAACCCACCCCAAAAATCGCTTTTTTTCCCCCCAAACCTCCCTCACCCCGCTCACCCTCATTTAAAAGAGGGGGTCTCCTCTTCCCGCCTTTTTTTCTCCCCCCCCTCACGCTTTGGCGGGAAAACCCTGAGGGCGACCCCCCCTCACAACCCTTCCCGCGCATGCGCCGCCATTTTCCCGCCCCCCCCTTCTCCATTCCCCCCACAGCCGCTTCTCCTCGGCGCCGCCGCCATTTCCGCCGCTTTTTTTCCCCCCACCCCGCGCTCACCCCGCGCAGCCGCTTGATCAGGGCGCTCTTCTGGCCGCTCTTAGCGAGCCCTCGCTGCTCCAGAGCCGCTTTGAGGTCGGCCACGCGCAGCAGATGGAGCGGCCGCCCGTCCAGAGTCACCTCCTCCCCGTCCGCCATCTTGGTGTGGCGCCGCTTAGCGCTGCGCTTTCGGCCGCTTCCGGAGTGGCGCTTCGGCAACTTCCGGAGTGGCGCTTCGGCAACTTCCGGAGAGGCGCTTCGGCACTTTCCGGACGCTTCCGGGGTTTGCCCGATGGCGCTTCGGGCACTTCCGGACTCCGAGGGGTTCGGGGGTTTCCGGAGCGCTTCGGGCACTTCCGGACTCTGAGGGGTTCGGGGTTTCCGGAGCGCTTCGGGCACTTCCGGACTCCGAGGGGTTCGGGGGTTTCCGGAGCGCTTCGGGCACTTCCGGACTCTGAGGGGTTCGGGGGTTTCCGGAGCGCTTCGGGCACTTCCGGACTCTGAGGGGTTCGGGGGTTTCCGGAGCGCTTCGGGCACTTCCGGACTCCGAGGGGTTCGGGTGTTTCCGGAGCTTTTCGGTGATTTCCGTCAAAGCTTCGGCGTTTCCCGCCCAAAGTCGCCATTCATTCCCCCTCACAAAAAAATAAAAGGAAATTTGGGGGGATTTGGTAAAAATTGGGGATTTTTTTCCCCCCCTTCAAAACGCCGCGGTTTTTCCGGGGGGAAATTCCTCCGCCTCTGCCACAAAAAAATAATAAAAATAAAAATGTTGGGGGGTGAATTTGGGTGAAAATTGGGGGGTTTTGGTAAAGAAAGGTTCGGGGATTTCCGTAGGGGAAAAAAAAACCCAAAAAAACAAAACAACGAAAAGTTTGGGGGAAATTCTGGAGATTTCAGGAAAATAATAACAAAATAATAACAATAGTAATAATAATAATAGTAATAAAAGTAGTAATAGTAATAATAATAATAAAAGTAATAATAATAGTAATAATGATGAAAGTAATAAATAATAATAACAGTAATAATATTAGTTGTAATAAAATAATAGTAAAAATAACAATATTATCAATAATAATAGTAATAATTATATTAATAGTAACAAAAATAATAATATAAACAATTATAGTAGTAATAATAATAATAGTTATAATAATAATAGTTATGCTAATAATAATAGAAATAATAATACAAATAATAATAATAATAATAATAGTAATAGTAATTGTAATAATAATAATAATCATAACAATAATAACAATAATAATAGTAGCAACAACATTAACAATACTAATAATAACCATAATAATACTACTAATAATAACAATAGTAATAATACTAATAATAAAAATAGTAAAAGCAATAATAATAGCGATAATAATAATAATAATAATAATAATAAATAAAAGCCTTTTTTCCTTTTTTTTTTTGCCAAAGGGATTTTATTCACAAGCCGCGCCCCCCGCGCCAGGCCACGCCCCCTTATTAAAATGAGCGGGAAGGGGCGGAGCCGGCTCTGCCCGTGACGTCACTAAAGGGGCGGGGCTTGAGGCCACGCCCCCTCATTAAGGCAATGAGGGGCGGCCCCGCCGGGCTCAGGGGCGGAGCCAATGGGAAAAGGGGGCGTGGCCAAGGGGGAAATGGGGCGTGGTCAATGAAGGGGCGGAGCCGATGGGAAAATGGGGCGTGGTCAAGGGGAAAATGGGGCGTGGCCAATGAGTAAAAAAGGCAAATGAAAGGGGCGGAGCCAATGGGAAATGGGGGCGTGGTCAAAGGGAAATGGGGGCGTGGCCAAGAAGTAAGAGGCAAATGAAAGGGGCGTGGCTAATGGGGGGAATGGGGGCGTGGCCAATGGGAAAATGGGTGTGGTCCATGGGTATGATTGGCGCTTGAAATGGGCGTGGCCAATGTGAAAATGGGCGTGGCCAATGGGTGGAATGGTAAGGGGCGTGGCTAATGGAAAGGGGGCGTGGCCAAAGAGTGTGATTGACACTGGAAAGGGGCGTGGCCAATGAGAAAGTGGGCGTGGCCAATGGGTGGGAGGTGCGACGGAAAGGGGGCGTGGCCAAGGGGTGGGAGGGGCAATGGAAATGGGGCGTGGCCAATGGGAAATGGGGGCGTGGCCAATGGGAAATGGGGGCGTGGCCAGGGGATTTGATTGGCAGTAGAAAGGGGGCGTGGCCAATGGAAAAGGGGCGTGGTCACGAGGTGGGGGAGGGGCGGGTCAGGGGGGCCTGGGGGTCCTCGCCGGGGGGGGAGGGGCCTTTGAGGGGGGTGGGGGAGGGGCTGGCCGGCGCCCCTCCCCCCCCGCCCGGGTGCACGACCAGCAGGAGGCGCTGTCCGAACAGGGTCAGCCGGCCTGGGGGCAAAAATTCCCGAAAAAAATTAAAAATTGGAATTTTGGGGAAGAAATCCCGGCCCAAAATTTCGTGAAATCGCCCAAAAAAATCCCGAAATCGCCCCGAAATCTGCTTTAAACCACAACCCCACCCCGGAAATTCTTCAAATCCCCTAAAATTCCCCCCAAAATAAACCAAATTTCCATGAAAACTTCTCTGACACCCCCGCCCAAAAAAAACCTTTCCGAATTATTCCTAAACTCCCCCAAATTTCTCCCCAAAATCTCCCAAATCCCCATAAATCTCCCCAAAATCTTCCAAATCCCCCCAAATCACCCCAAATTTCCCCCAGAATCCTCCAAATCACCCCAAATTCCCCTAAAATTCCCCCACATTTCCACAAATCCCCCCAAATCCTCTCTAAACACCCCCAAATTCCTCCAAATCCTCCAAATTCCCCTAAAACCCCAAAAAAAACCCCCAAAATCTCCCAAATCCCCCCCAATATCCCCCAAAACCCCCAAATTCCCCTGAAATCCCAATAAATCCCCCCCAAGCCCCCTCAGATCTCCATCAAACCCCCCAAAATTCCCATCAAACCCCCCCAAAATCCCCCAAATTCCCTAAAATCTCCCCAAAACCCCCCAAATCCCCCTAATTCCTCTAAAATCCCAATGAATCCCCCCAAATTCTCCCAAATCCCCCTAAAATCCTGACCAATCCCCCCAAATCCCCCCAAATTCTCCTAAAATCCCCTCCAAACCCCCCAAATTCCCCCCAAATCCCCCTCAAACCTCCATCAATCCCCTCCAAACCCCCCAAATCCCCCCAAATCCCCACCAATCCCCGCCAAATCCCCCCCAAACCCCTCCAAACCCCCCAAATTCCCTCCAAACCCCCCCAAATCCCCCCCAAACCCCCTCCAAACCCGCCAAATTCCCCCCAAATCCCCCCAACCGCCCCCAAATCCCCCCAAATCCCCATCAATCCCCCCCAAACCACTCCAAACCCCCCAAATCCCCATCAATCCCCCCCAAACCCCCCAATTCCCCCCAAATCCCCCCCAAACCTCCATCAAACCCCCCCAAACGCCCCAAATTCCCCCCAAACCCCCCCAAACCCCCCCCAAATCCCCCCCAATCTCCCCCAAACCCCCTCCAAACCCCCCCAAATCCCCACCAATCCCCTCCAAACCTCCCCAAATCTCCATAAATCCCCCCAAATCCCCCTCAAACCTCCATCAAACCCCCCCAAACGCCCCAAATTCCCCCCAAACCCCCCCAAACCCCCCCCAAATCCCCGTCAATCCCCCCCAAACTCCCCCCAAACCCCCCACATCCCCCTCAAATCCCCATCAATCCCCCCCAAACCCCCCTCAAACCCCCCCGTCTCACCGAGGGCGCGGCGCAGGGCCGGCGGCCGGGGCCCCCCCCGCAGGCAGAGCAGGTAGACGGGGGCGCCGGTGGCGGTGACGGCCAGGCCGATGCCGCAGACCAGCGGCTCCGTCCACACCGAGAAGAGCAGCAGGGCCCCCCAAAAGAGCAGGTAGAGCGCCGGGATCAGCAGCGGCACCTGCGGGGTCAGCGGGGGGCTCGGGGGGATCGGTTTTGTCAATGGGAATTCTCTGGGGGCGATCGTGGTAACGTTTCTTATGAATGGGACGCATGGGAATTCTCTGGAGGTGGTCATAGTAACATATTTTATGAATGGAGGGTGTGGGAATTCTCTTGGGGGCGTTCATAGTAATATTTTTTATGAATGGAGGGCGTGGGAATTCTCTGGGGACATTGATAGTAACATTTTTTATGAATGGGACGCGTGGGAATTCTCTGGGGGTGCTCATGGTAACATATTTTATGAATGGATAGCATGGGAATTCTCCGGGGAAATTGATAGTAACGTTTTTTATGAATGGGACACGTGGGAATTCTCTGGGGGTGCTCATGGTAACATATTTTATGAATGGATAGCGTGGGAATTCTCTGGGGGCGATCGTAGTAACATATTTTATAAATGGAGGGCGTGGGGAAATTGATAGTAACGTTTTTTATGAATGGGCGGCGTGAGAACTCTCCAGGGGTGCTCCTAGTAACATTATTTATGAATGGAGGGCGTGGGAATTCTCTTGGGGCATTCATAGTAGTGTTTTTTTGTGAATGGGGAGCGTGGGAATTCTATAGGGGCAATCGTAGTAAGATTTTTTTATGAATGGAGGGCGTGGGAACGCACTGGGGGCAATTATAGTAATGGTTTTTATGAATGGAGGGCGTGGGAATTCCCCGGGGGTGCTCATGCCAACATTTTTTATGAATGGACAGCGCGGTTAGAAGGCAAAAGGGGCGTGGCTTGGGAGAAAAGTGGGCGTGGCTTGGCGTAAAGTGGGCGTGGTTTATCCCTTAAAGGGGCGAGGATTCGAGGCCAAAGTGGGCGTGGTTTAACCCTTAAAGGGGCGTGGTTTGGTGGGTAAAGTGGGCGTGGCTTAACCCTTGAAGGGCCAGCATCCCGGCTCCAAACTGGGCGTGGCTTATGGGCAAAGTGGGCGTGGTTTAGTCCTAAAATGGGCGTGGCTTGAAGGTCAAAGTGGGCGTGGCTTAACGCTTAAAGGGCCGTCGTCCCAGGTCAAAAGTGGGCGTGGCTTAGAGGAAAAGTGGGCGTGGTTTAGTCCTTAAGTGGGCGTGGCTTAACCCTTAAAGCAGGGTGATTTGCATGCCAAAGTGGGCGTGGTTTAACCCCTAAAGGGGCGTGGTTTTGAAGTCAAAGTGGGCGTGACTGAAGGATAAAGTGGGCGTGGCTTAACCCTTAAAGGGCCATAGTCCCACCTCCAAAGTGGGGGTGGCTTAGGGGCAAAGTGGGCGTGGTTTAGTCCTAGAGTGGGCGTGGCTTAACCCTTAAAGCAGAGTGGTTTGGACGCCCAAGTGGGCGTGGTTTAGTCCTAAAATGGGCGTGGCTTAACCCTTAAAGGGCCCGCGTCGCCGCTCCAGAGTGGGCGTGGCCAAATGCTCAAAGGGGCGTGGCTTATCCCGGAAGTGGGCGTGGCTGGGGCAAAGTGGGCGTGTCTTATCCCGGAAGTGGGCGTGTCTTATCCCGGAAGTGGGCGGACCGACCTTGATGGGGCGGGGCAGGCGCGGCTCCCGGCGGCGCAGCAGCAGCAGCCCGGCCACGGTGACGCCGTACCAGAGGTAATTAACGAAGCCGACGTAATTAATCAGCGTGTAGACGTCGCCCGTGGCCAGCATCAGCAGCGTGGAGACGCACTGCGGGGGGATCAGAGCTCCACTCCCAAATTCAGCCCCAAAATCATCCAAAAATTTATCCCCAAATTTCCCGAATTTATCCCCAAATTCATCCAAAAATTTATCCCTAAATTCCAGAATTTATCCCTGAGTTCATCCACAAATTTATCCCAAAATTCCAGAATTTATCCCCAAATTTATCCCGAAATTCCAGAATTTATCCCCAAATTTATCCCGAAATTCCAGAATTTATCCCCGAATTTATCCCCGAATTTATCCCGAAATTCCAGAATTTATCCCCAAATTTATCCCGAAATTCCAGAATTTATCCCCGAGTTCATCCACAAATTTATCCCAAAATTCCAGAATTTATCCCCAAATTTATCCCCAAATATTTCCCAAAATTCCAGAATTTATCCCCAAATTTCCCAAATTTATCCCCAAATTCAGCCCCAAAATTCCCAAATTTATCCCCAAAATTCCCAAATTTATCCCCAAATTTATCACCAAATTTCCCAAATTTATCCCCAAATTCATCCACAAATTTATCCCAAAATTCCAGAATTCATCCCCAAATTCATCCAAAAATTTCCCAAATTCATCCCCAAATTTATCGCCAAAATTCCCAAATTTATCCCCAAATTCATCCACAAATTTATCCCAAATTTATCCCCAAATTTATCGCCAAAATTCCCAAATTTATCCCTAAATTCATCCCAAAATTTATCCCCAAAATTCCCGAATTTATCCCCAAATTCATCCCCAAATTTATCCCAAAATTCCAGAATTTATCCCCAAATTTATCCCCAAATTTATCCCAAAATTCCAGAATTTATCCCCAAATTCATCCCCAAATTGATCCCCAAAATTTCAAAATTTATCCCCAAATTTCCCAAATTTATCCCCAAATTTATCCCAAAATTCCAGAATTTATCCCTAAATTCATCCACAAATTTATCCCCAAAATTCCAGAATTTATCCCCGAGTTCATCCACAAATTTATCCCAAATTTCCCGAATTTATCCCCAAATTTATCCCCAAAATTCCAGAATTTATCCCCAAATTTATCGCCAAAATTCCAGAATTTATCCCCGAGTTCATCCACAAATTTATCCCAAAATTCCAGAATTTAACCCCAAATTTATCCCCAAAATTCCAGAATTTATCCCCAAATTCATCCACAAATTTCCCAAATTTATCCCTAAATTTATCGCCAAAATTCCAGAATTTATCCCCAAATTCATCCCCAAATTTATCCCTAAATTCATCCCAAAATTTATCCCCAAAATTCCCAAATTTATCCCCAAATTTATCCCCAAATTTATCCCAAAATTCCCAAATTTATCCCCAAATTCATCCCCAAATTTATCCCCAAAATTCCAGAATTTATCCCCAAATTTATCCCCAAATATTTCCCAAAATTCCAGAATTTATCCCCAAATTCATCCACAAATTTCCCAAATTTATCCCCAAATTCATCCACAAATTTATCCCAAAATTCCAGAATTTATCCCCAAATTTCCCAAATTTATCCCCAAATTTATCGCCAAAATTCCCAAAATTATCCCCAAATTCATCCACAAATATTTCCCAAAATTCCAGAATTTATCCCCAAATTCAGCCCCAAATTTCCCAAATTTATCCACCAATTTATCCCAAAATTCCCAAATTTATCCCCAAATTCCAGAATATATCCCCAAATTTATCGCCAAAATTCCCGAATTTATCCCCAAATTCATCCCCAAATATTTCCCAAAATTCCAGAATTTATCCCCAAATTCATCCCCAAATTTATCCCCAAAATTCCAGAATGTATCCCCGAATTAATCCCCGAATATTTCCCAAAATTCCAGAATTTATCCCCGAATTTATCCCCAAATTTATCGCCAAAATTCCCAAATTTATCCACAAATTTATCCCCAAATTTATCCCAAAATTCCAGAATTTATCCCCAAATTTATCCCCAAATATTTCCCAAAATTCCAGAATTTATCCCCAAATTCATCCCCAAATTCATCCACAAATTTCCCAAATTTATCCCCGAATTCATCCCCAAATTTATCCCAAAATTCCAGAATTTATCCCCAAATTCACCCACAAATTTATCCCCAAATTTATCCTCAAAATTCCAGAATTTATCCCCAAATTCATCCCCAAATATTTCCCAAAATTCCCAAATTTATCCCCAAATTTATCCCCAAATATTTCCCAAAATTCCAGAATTTATCCCCAAATTTATCCACAAATTTCCCAAATTTATCCCCAAATTTATCCCCAAAATTCCCAAATTTATCCCCAAATTTATCCCTAAATTTACCCAATTTTTAACCCTTTCCTGACCCAAGTTTAACCTATTTTTTACCCAATTTTTCCCGTTTTTAACCCAATTTTCACCAAAATTTTAACCCTTTCCTCACCCAATTTTAACCCAAATTTTCCTGATTTTAACCCAATTTTTACCTGATTTTTAACCCATTTTCAACCCAATTTTAACCCTTTCCTGACCCAATTTTAACCCTTTCCTGACCAGTTTTTAACCCAATTTTCCCCAATTTTTTTTCCCGTTTTTAACCCAATTTTCACCAAAATTTTAACCCTTTCCTCACCCATTTTTAACCCTTTCCAGACCCATTTTTAACCCATTTTAACCCAATTTTTTGCCCACATTAAACATATTTTTCACCCGATTTTTCCCATTTTTAACCCAATTTTTACCAAAATTTTAACCCTTTCCTGACCCATTTTAACCCAATTTTTTGCCCACATTAAACCCATTTTTAACCCAATTTTCACTCTTTTCTGGCCATTTTTTAGCTATTTTAACCCAATTTTTACCAATTTTTGCCAATTTTCACTAGATTTTTAACCCTTTCTTCACCCAATTTTAACCCTTTCTTCACCTATTTTTAACCCATTTTCAACCCAACTTTAACCCTTTTTTGCTCATTTTTGCCCATTTTAAACCCAATTTTAACCCTTTCCTCACCCAATTGTAACCCAATTTTTTTCCCGTTTTTAACCCAATTTTTACCAAAATTTTAACCCTTTCCTCACCCAATTTTAACCCAAATTCTCCTGTTTTTAACCCTTTCCTCACTCAATTTTAACCCAAATTCTCCTGTTTTTAACCCTTTCCTCACCCAATTTTCACCCAAATTTTCCTGTTTTTAACCCTTTCCTCACCCAATTTTAACCCAAATTTTCCCGTTTTGAACCCTTTCCTCACCCAATTTTTAACCCTTTCTTGCCCCGTTTTTAACCCTTTCCTCACCCAATTTTTAACCCTTTCCTGCCCCACTTTTAACCCTTTCATGACTCGTTTTTCGCCCGTTTTTTGCCCTTTTTTTGCCCGTTTTTCGCCCGTTTTTCGCCGTTTTTCGCCGTTTCTCGCCCGATTCTCCCCGTTTTTTTTTTTCCGTTCCTCCCGGTTTTTTTTTCCCGTTTTTTGCCCAAATCCGTGTTTCCCGTCCCCGTTTGGCTCACGGTGAGCAGCAGGGCGGGCACGGGCGTGTGGCGCCGCACGTGGATCATGGCCAGCAGCGCCGGCAGCTGCCCCTCCCGGGCGCCGGCGTAGAACAGCCTGGGCGCGCCGCCGTGACGTCAGCGTGACGTCATCGAGGGGCGCCGTGACGTCATCGGGATGGCGGTGATGTCATTGAGAGGTGGTGATGTCATTGAGAGGTGGTGACGTCATCAAATGGGCGGTGACGTCATCGGCGGTGTGGTGATGTCATTGAGGGGGCGCCGTGACGTCATCAAATGGGTGGTGACGTCATCAGGATGGCGGTGATGTCATCGAGAGGTGGTGACGTCATTGAGAGGTGGTGACGTCATCGAATGGGCGGTGACGTCATCGGCGGTGTGGTGTTGTCATCGAGGGGAGCAGTGACGTCATCGAGGGGTGGTGACGTCATCGAGGGGGCGGTGACGTCATCGGGATGGCGGTGATGTCATTGAGGGGCGGTGACGTCATCGAGGGGCGCCGTGACGTCATCGTGACGTCATCGAGGGCGCCATGGCATCATCGAGAGGGCGGCGACGTCATCAAATGGGTGGTGACGTCATCGGCGGCGCGGTGACGTCATCGAGGGGAGCGGTGACGTCATCGAGGGGGCGCGGTGATGTCATCGGGATGGCGGTGACGTCATTGAGGGGTGGTGACGTCATCGAGGGGAGTGGTGATGTCATCGAGGGCGCCGTGACGTCATTGAGGGTGCGGTGACGTCATCGGGATGGCGGTGACGTCATCGAGGGCGCGGTGACGTCATCGCATGGGCAGTGATGTCATCAGGGGTGCGGTGACGTCATCGAGGGGCAGGAAATGAGGTGGAAATGAGGGGAAATGGGGATTTTGGGGGGTTTTGGGGGAAAAAATGGGGATTTTGGGAAAAAATGGGGATTTTTGGGGGGTTTTGGGGGAAAAATGGTCACTTTGGGAAAAAACGGGGATTTAAAAAGGTTTGGGAAGGGGGAAAATCGGGATTTGGGGGGTTTTGGGGGGAAAAAATGGGAATTTAGGCAGGAAAATGGGGATTTTGGGGGAAAATTGGGATTTTGGAGGGTTTTGGGGGAAAATGGGGATTTTTGAGGGGAAAAATGGGGATTTTGGAGAAAAATGGGGATTTTTGGGGGGAAAAATGGGAATTTCGGGGGGAAAATGGGGATTTTGGGGGAATAATGAGAATTTTGGGGGTTTTGGCAAAAAAATGGGGATTTTGGCAAATAATTTGGGATTTTTTGGGAGGGAAATGGAAATTTTGAGGAAAAAAGGGGAATTTTGGGGAGAATTTTGTAAATTTTGGTGGGAAAACAGGAAATTTGGGGGATTCTTGGCAGAGAAATGGAAATTCTGGGGGATTTCAGAGGAAAAACGGGAATTTTGAGGAGAAATTGGAAAGTTTTTAGATTTTCAGTATATTTAGTATGGAAAATGAGGAATTTTGGGGGATTTTGGAGGAAAATAAGAAATTTTGGGTATTTTGTAGGGAAAAACTGGAATTTTGGGGGATTTTGGCAAAAAAAAAAAGAGAATTTTGGTAGAAAATTGTAAATTTTGGGGGGGGAAACAGGAAACTTGGGGATTTTGGGAGAAAATTGCAAATTTTGGAGAATTCCGGAGAGAAAATTGTAAATTTGGGGGATTTTGGGGGGGGGAAATGAATTTGAGGGGATTTGGGGAATTTTGGGGAGATTTGGGGAACATCGGGAATTCTGGGAAGGAAATGGAAATTTTGGGGAATTTTGGAGCGAAAATTGGGGAATTTTTGGGAGATTTGGGGGAAAAATGGAGAAATTTGATGGGAAAAATGACAAAAAACGAGGGAAGATTGAGGGAATTTTGGGAAAAAGAAGAAACATTTAGGAAAAAGAAGAAAAATTCCAAGAAATTTTTGGAATTTTGGGAATTTCGGGAATTTTCTCACCTGGAGCAGGTGAAGAGGGGTAAAAATGGTAAAAAAAATGACCAAAAAATGAGGAAAAATCGGGGAAAAATCAGGGAAAATTCAGGAAAAATTGGGGGAAAATTCTGGAATTTTTGGGAATTTTGGGAATTTCGGGAATTTTGGGAATTTTCTCACCTGGAGCATGGGAAGAGGGGTAAAAAATGGTTAAAAAAATGACCAAAAAATGAGGAAAAATCGGGGAAAAATCAGGGAAAATTCTGGAAAAATTGCTGGAAAATTCTGGAATTTTTGGGAATTTTGGGAATTTCGGGAATTTTGGGAATTTTCTCACCTGGAGCAGGTGAAGAGGGGTAAAAAATGGTAAAAAAAATGACCAAAAAATGAGGAAAAATCAGGGAAAAATCAGGGAAAATTCAGGAAAAATCGGGGGAAAATTCTGGAATTTTGGGGAATTTTGGGAATTTTGGGAATTTCGGGAATTTTGGGAATTTTCTCACCTGGAGCAGGTGAAGAGGGAGCCGTTGACGCCGCCGAAGGTGGACAGAGCCACGGCCAGAGGCATCACCCAGGCCAGGGGACCCAAAACCTTCTCCCCAAAAGTCTGCGGGGAAAAAAAAAAAACCCCAAAATTCCCCAAAAATTCCCCAAAAATTCCCCAAATTCCAAAAATTCCCGATTTCCCCCCTCGAATTCCCGATTTTCCCCCAAAAAATCCGGATTTTCCCCCCAAAATTCCCAATTTTTAACCCAAAATTTTCCCGTTTTTTCCTCCATTTTCTCTCTTTTTTTTTTCAGATTTTTCCCGATTTCGGAAATTTTCCCCCCAAATTTTTTTCCCAAATTTCCCGCATTTCTCCCCCCCCAAATCCTCATTTTTTTTTACCCAAATTTCCCCCTTTTTCACCCAAATCTCTTCATTTTTCGCTTTTCAGCTGTGCCCAGGTGAGCCCAAAACCCCCAAAATCCCCATTTTTCAACCCAAAAATCCCCATTTTTACCCCCAAAAATCCCCATTTTTCACCCAATTTTCACCATTTTTACCCCCCAAAATGCCTATTTTTCCCCCCCAAAAATCCCCATTTTCCACCCCAAAAATCCAAATTTTTCACCCAAATTTCCCCATTTTTCAACCCAAAAAATCCCAATTTTCCACCCCAAAAATCCCCATTTTCAACCCAAATTTTCCCTTTTTTCTTTTCCCCCATTTTTCCCCATTTTTACCCGATTTTTCCCATTTTCCCCCCATTTTCAGCACATTTTCGCCATTTTTTTGTTTCCCCCCATTTTTTCCCATTTTTCACCTGATTTTCCCCATTTTTTTTGTTTTCTCCATTTTTTCCCATTTTTCACCCAAATTTCCCCATTTTTACCCCCAAAAATCCCCATTTTTCCTTCTAAAATCCCCAATTTTCACCCGATTTTCACCCTTTTTTACCTGATTTTTGCCACTTTTTTTCTTTTTCCCCATTTTTCAACCCAAAAATCCCCATTTTTACCCCCAAAAATCCCCATTTTTCACCCAATTTCCACCTTTTTTTTTGTTTTTCCCCATTTTTTCCCCATTTTCCCCTCTAAAATCCCCATATTTTCCCCCATTTTTCCCTCTAAAATCCCCATCTTTTCCCCATTTTTTGCCCAATTTCCACCTTTTTTTTCCCTGTTTTTTCCCTCTAAAATCCCCATTTTTCCCCCATTTTTTGCCCGATTTCCCCCATATTTTCCCCATATTTTCCCCATTTTTTGCCCGATTTCCACCATTTTTTTTTTGTTTTTCCCCATTTTTTCCCCATTTTTCCCTCTAAAACCCCCATTTTCCACCCAATTTCCACCTTTTTTTTTTCGGTTTTCCCCATTTTCCCCCATTTTCCCCTCTAAAACCCCCATTTTTCGCCCGATTTTCCCCATTTTTCCCCCATTTTTCCCTCTAAAATCCCCATTTTTCCCCCATTTTTTGCCCAATTTCCACTTTTTTTTCCCCGTTTTTTCCCCCATTTTCCCCTCTAAAACCCCCATTTTTTCCCCATTTTTCCCCATATTTTCCCCATTTTCCGCCCGATTTTCGTCATTTTTTTTTTGTTTCTCCCCGTTTTTCGGCCCGTTTTTGCCCGTTTCCGCCCCTTTTCGCCCCGTTTCTCGCCCACCACGGCCACGGCGCGGCTCTGCAGGATCTGCCGCGGGCTCAGCGCCGCCAGGTACGCCACGTTGGCCGCCACGTACAGGAAGGTGACCAAGGGGATGGAGATGGCGATGGCCAGGGGCAGGTTCCTGCCAGGCGAGGGGAAAAAACCCAAAAATGAGAAAATTCACCCCAAAATCCAGCCCGAAATAGCAGCACAACACGATCAGGTGGGGCAAAAACACCGAAAAATGCAGAAAAATCCACACCAAAATCACCCAAAATCACCCAAAACCACCCAAAATCACTCAAAATCACCCCAAAACCACCCAAAATCACCCAAAATCACCCCAAAATCACCCAAAATCACCCAAAATCACCCAAAATCAACCCAAAATCACCCCAAAACCACCCAAAATCAGCCCAAAATCACCCCAAAACCACCCAAAATCACCCAAAATCACCCAAAACCACCCAAAATCACCCAAAATCACCCAAAATCACCCCAAAACCACCAAAATCACCCAAAATCCCCATTTCCCCCCAATTTTTTCTCCTTTTAATCCCATTTTCTCTCACTTTTTCCCCATTTTCCCCATTTTTTCACCGTTTTCCCCAATTTTTTCCCCGTTTTTCCCCATTTTTTCACCCTTTTCCCCATTCTTCCCCAATTTCCCCCATTTTCCCCCCTATTTCCCCCATTTTTCCCCATTTTCCCCATTTTTCCCCATTTTTCCCCATTTTTTCCCCTTTTTCCCCCATTTTTTCCCCATTTTTCCCCTTTTTCCCCTATTTTCCCAATTTTCTCCCCATTTCCCCCATTTTGTCCCCATTTCCCCCGTTTTCCCCCATTTTCCCCCCATTTTCCCCCCAATTTCCCCCCATTTTCCCCCAATTTCCCCCATTTTTCCCCATTTTCCCCAATTTCCCCCCGTTTTCCCCCATTTTTTCCCCCAATTTCCCCCCATTTCCCCCATTTCCCCATTTCCCCCATTTCCCCCCATTCCCCTATTTTCCCCCATTTTTCCCAATTTCCCCATTTTTCCCAATTTCCCCCCGTTTTCCCCCATTTTTTCCCCCATTTTTTCCCCCATTTCCCCATTTCCCCCCCATTTTTCCCCATTTTTTCCCCATTTCCCCCCGTTTTCCCCCATCCCCCCATCCCCCCATTTCCCCATTTCCCCATTTCCCCATTTCCCCCATTTCCCCCATTCCCCCCATTTTCCCCCATTTTTTCACTGTTTTTCTCCATTTTTCCCCCTTTTTCCCCAATTTCCCCCCTTTTTCCCCCCATTTTTCCCCATTTTCTCCCATTTTTCCCAATTTCCCCCCTTTTTCCCCCCTATTTTCCCCGTTTTTCCCCGTTTTTTCCCATTTTTCCCAATTTCCCCCCTTTTTCCTCCATTTCCCCCCATTTTTTCACCTATTTCCCCCATTTTTCCCATTTTCCCCCCATTTTTCCCCCATTTTCCCCCCTATTTTCCCCATTTTTTCCCCTTTTTCCCCCATTTCCCCCATTTTCCCCATTTCCCCAATTCCCCCCATTTCCCCAATTCCCCCCATTTTTCCCAATTTCCCCCCATTTTTCCCCCATTTTTTCCCCATTTTTCCCCATTTTTCTCCATTTTTCCCAATTTCCCCCCTTTTTCCCCCATTTTCCCACCTCCTTGGCTCCCGCAGCTCCTCGGTGACGTAGTTGAGGAAGTTCCATCCTCCGTAGGCGAACGATCCCTGCAGACAGGCCAGGAACAGCGGCCCCACGCCCGGGCCCGGCCCCGCGGGGAACGCGCGCCCCGGCCGCAGCCACTCGTGCTCCCCTGCCCGGAAACACGGCACGAAATTTGGGGCAAATTCCGCCAAAATCGGGAAAAAAAACCCGGAGAAAATCCGCGAAAATTCAGCGAAAATCCGCCAAAAAACGCATTTTTTACGCATTTTTTATCATTTTTTTTCACATTTTTAATCAAATTTCCCATATTTTCCCCATTTTTCCCAATTTTTTCCCCATTTATTCCCAATTTCCCCACATTTTTCCCCATTTTCCCCCATTTTCCACCAATTTTCCCCATTTTCCCCCATTTTTTCCCATTTTCCGCCAATTTTCCCCATTTTCCCCACATTTTTTCCCATTTTCCCCCATTTTTTCCCATTTTCCGCCAATTTTCCCCATTTTCCCCACATTTTTTCCCATTTTCCCCCATTTTCCCCCAGTTTTCCCCATTTTTTCCCATTTTCCGCCAATTTTCCCCATTTTCCCCACATTTTTTCCCATTTTTTCCCATTTTTCCACCATTTTTTCCCAATTTTCCCCATTTCCTCCCCATTTTTACCATTTTCCCCCATTTTTTCCCATTTTCCACCAATTTTTCCCCATTTTTCCCCATTTCCCCCCATTTTTCCCCATTTTCGCCCATTTTTTCCCATTTTCCGCCAATTTTCCCCATTTTCCCCACATTTTTTCCCATTTTCCCCCATTTTTTCCCAATTTTCCCCATTTTCCCCCATTTTTCCCCATTTTTTCCCATTTTCGCCACTTTTCCCCATTTTTCCACCAATTTTTCCCAATTTTTCCCCATTTTATCCCCATTTTTCCCATTTTCTCCCCATTTTTTCCCCAATTTTTACCATTTTCGCCACTTTTTCCCATTTTCCCACCATTTCCACCCAATTTTCCCCATTTTTCCCAATTTCCCCCCATTTTTCCCCATTTCCCAGGCCAGGAACAGCAGCCCCCACTCGTGCTCCCCTGCCCGAAAACACGGCACCGAATTTGGGGCAAATTCCACCAAAATCGGGAAAAAAATCCCGGAGAAAATCCGCGAAAATTCGGCGAAAATCCGCCAAAAAACGCATTTTTTACGGATTTTTTACCGATTTTTTATCATTTGTTTCAGATATTTTTCACATTGTTAATCGACTTTCCCATATTTTCCCCATTTTTCCTACTTTTTCCCCAATTTTTCCCATTTTCCCCATTTTTTCCCATTTTCTCCCCATTTTTTCCCATTTTCCACCAATTTTTCCCAATTTTCCCCATTTTCTCCCCATTTTTTCCCATTTTTGCCACTTTTTCCCATTTTTCCACCAATTTTTCCCCGTTTTCCCCCATTTTTTCCCATTTTCCACCAATTTTTCCCCATTTTTCCCCATTTCCCAGGCCAGGAACAGCAGCCCCCACTCGTGCTCCCCTGCCCGAAAACACGGCTCCGAATTTGGGGCAAATTCCGCCAAAATCGGGAAAAAAACCCGGAGAAAATCCGCGAAAATTCGGCGAAAATCGGCCAAAAAACGCATTTTCTACGCATTTTTTACGCATTTTTTATCATTTTTTTCAGATATTTTTCACGTTGTTAATCAACTTTCGCATATTCTCCCCATTTTTCCTATTTTTTCCCATTTTCCGCCAATTTTCCCCATTTTCCCCCATTTTTTCCCATTTTCCCCATTTTTTCCCATTTTCGCCACTTTTTCCCCAGTTTTCCCCATTTTTCCCCATTTCCCCCCATTTTTTCCCATTTTTGCCACTTTTTCCCATTTTTCCAGCAATTTTTCCCCATTTTCCCCCATTTTTTCCCATTTTCGCCACTTTTTCCCATTTTCCCCCCATTTTTTCCCCAATTTTTCCCAATTTCCCCCATTTTTCCCCATTTCCCAGGCCAGGAACAGCAGCCCCCACTCGTGCTCCCCTGCCCGAAAACACGGCACCGAATTTGGGGCAAATCCCGCCAAAATCGGGAAAAAAATCCCGGAGAAAATCCGCGAAAATTCGGCGAAAATCGGCCAAAAAACGCATTTTTTACGCATTTTTTACCGATTTTTTACCGTTTTTTTCCGTTATTTTTTACGTTGTTGATCGAATTTCCCATATTTTCCCCATTTTTCCTATTTTTTCCCATTTATTCCCGATTTTCCCCATTTTCCCCACATTGTTTCCCATTTTCCCCACATTTTTTCCCATTTTCCCCCATTTTTCCCCATTTTTTCCCATTTTCGCCACTTTTCCCCATTTTTCCACCATTTTTTCCCAATTTTCCCCATTTTCCCCACATTTTTTCCCATTTTTCCCCATTTTTTCCCATTTTTCCACCATTTTTTCCCAATTTTCCCCATTTCCTCCCCATTTTTACCATTTTCCCCCATTTTTTCCCATTTTCCACCAATTTTTCCCCATTTTCCCCCATTTTTTCCCATTTTCGCCACTCTTTCCCATTTTTCCCCCATTTCTCCCCATTTTTCCCATTTTCGCCACTTTTTCCCATTTTTCCACCAATATTTCCCAATTTTCGCCATTTTTCCCCCTTTTTTCCCATTTTTGCCACTTTTTTCCGATTTTTCCACCAATTTTTTCCCACTTTTCCCCATTTTTCCCCAATTTTTCCCAATTTTCCCCATTTCCCCCCATTTTTTCCCATTTTCACCACTGTTTCCCATATTTCCACCATTTTTCCCCAATTTGCCCCATTTCTCCCCATTTTCCAGCAATTTTTCCCATTTTCCCCCATTTTCCCCATTTTTTCCCCAATTTTTCCCATTTATTCTCAATTTTCTCCATTCTTCCCCAACTTATCCCATTTTCCCCCCATTTTTTCCCATTTTTGCCACTTTTTCCCATTTTCCCCCATTTTCCCCATTTTCCCATTTCCCCCATTCCCCCCATTTCTCAATTTTTGCCCAAAATCCCCATTTTTCCCCCATTTTCCCATTTTTCCCCATTTTCCCCATTTTCCCATTTTTCCCCATTTTTCCCCATTTTTCCCCATTTTTCCCATTTTTCCCCATTTTCCCATTTTTCCCCATTTTCCCCATTTTCCCATTTTTCCCCATTTTTCCCCATTTTTCCCATTTTTCCCCATTTTCCCATTTTTCCCCATTTTTCCCCATTTTTCCCCATTTTTCCCATTTTTCCCCATTTTCCCATTTTTCCCCATTTTCCCCATTTTCCCATTTTTCCCCATTTTTCCCCATTTTTCCCATTTTTCCCCATTTCCCCGTTTTTCCCCATTTCCCCCATTTTCCCCCCATTCCCCCATTTTTGCCCAAAATCCCCATTTTTCCCCCATTCCCCCATTTTTGCCCAAAATCCCCATTTTTCCCCCCGTTCCCCCATTTTTGCCCAAAATCCCCATTTTTCCCCCATTCCCCCATTTTTGCCCAAAACCCCCGTTTTTCGCCCCATTTTTGCCCAAAATCCCCGTTTTCCCCCATTTCCCCATTTTTGCCCAAAATCCCCATTTTTCCCCCCATTCCCCCCCATTCCCCCATTTCCCCATTTTTGCCCAAAATCCCCGTTTTTCGCCCCATTCCCCCATTTTTCCCCATTTTTGCCCAAAATCCCCGTTTTTCCCCCCATTTCCCCTTTTTGCCCAAAACCGCCGTTTTTCGCCCCGTTTTCTCACCGCGGGCGATGAGGACGGCGCCGGCGCCCACGATCAGCGCCAGGGCCAGGAGCTTCCCCGCCGTGAACACGTCCTGCACACGCGTGGCCCAGCGCACGCTGCCGCAGTTCACCCACGTCAGCAGCACTGCTTGGGGCGAAAAACGGCGATTTTGGGTCACTTCAAGAAAAAAAACTGCAATTTTCGGGAAAAAACGGCGATTTTGGGCAAAAAAACGGCGATTTTCGGCGAAAAAACGGGGATTTTAGGTGAAAAAAAGGGGATTTTAGAGGGGAAAATGGGGAATTGAAGGGTTAAAAAACTATAATGTGAAAATAGGGAAAAAGTTGGGTTATTTTGGGGTGAAAAATGGCGATTTTGGGTCAGTTCGGGAAAAAAACGGCGATTTTCGGGAAAAAACGGGGATTTTGGGCAAAAAAACGGCGATTTTCGGCGAAAAAATGGGGATTTTAGGGGGGAAAATGGGGAATGAAAGGGTTAAAAAAGGATCAGGTGAGAACAGGGAAAAAATTGGGTTATTTTGGGGTGAAAAATGGCGATTTTGGGTCAGTTCGGGAAAAAAACGCGATTTTTGGGAAAAAACGGCGATTTTCGGCGGAAAAAAGGGGATTTTAGGGGGGAAAATGGGGATTTTAGGGGGGAAAATGGGGAATGGAAGGGTTAAAAGAGGATCAGGTGAAAAGAGGGAAAAAATTGGGTCATTTTGGGGTGAAAAACGGCGATTTTGGGTCAGTTCGGGAAAAAAACGGCGATTTTCGGGAAAAAACGGGGATTTTAGGTGAAAAAATGGGGATTTTCGGTGGAAAAATGGGGATTTTAGGGGGGAAAATGGGGAATTGAAGGGTTAAAAAAGGATAATGTGAAAATAGGGAAAAAGTTGGGTTATTTTGGGGTGAAAAATGGCGATTTTGGGTCAGTTCGGGGAAAAAAAGGGATTTTCGGAAAAAAACGGCGATTTTCGGCGAAAAAACGGGGATTTTAGGGGGGAAAACGGGGATTTTAGGGGGGAAAATGGGGAATGGAAGGGTTAAAAAAGGATCAGGTGAGAACAGGGAAAAAATTGGGTCATTTTGGGGTGAAAAATGGCGATTTTGGGTCAGTTCGGGAAAAAAACGCGATTTTTGGGAAAAAACGGCGATTTTCGGTGAAAAAAAGGGGATTTTAGAGGGGAAAATGGGGAATTGAAGGGTTAAAAAACTATAATGTGAAAATAGGGAAAAAGTTGGGTTATTTTGGGGTGAAAAATGGCTATTTTGGGTCAGTTCGGGGAAAAAACGGCGATTTTCGGAAAAAAACGGGGATTTTCGGTGAAAAAATGGGGAATTAAAGAGTTAAAAGAAGGGTTTAAAGGGTTAAGAAAGGATCAGGTGAGAACAGGGAAAAAATTGGGTTATTTTGGGGTGAAAAATGGCAATTTTGGGTCAGTTTGGGGAAAAATAGGGATTTTCGGAAAAAAACGGGGATTTTTGGTGAAAAAACGGGGATTTTAGGGGGGAAAACGGGGATTTTAGGGGGGAAAATGGGGAATGGAAGGGTTAAAAAAGGATCAGGTGAAAAGAGGGAAAAAATTGGGTTATTTTGGGGTGAAAAACGGCGATTTTGGGTCAGTTCGGGAAAAAAACGCGATTTTTCGGAAAAAAACGGCGATTTTGGGCAAAAAAACGGGGATTTTAGGGGGGGAAACGGGGGTTTTGGGGGGGAAAATGGGGAATGAAAGGGTTAAGAAAGGATCAGGTTAAAAGAGGAAAAAAATTGGGTAATTTTGGGGTGAAAAATGGCGATTTTGGGTCATTTTGGTGAAAAAATTGAGATTTTTGGCAAAAAACGGGGATTTTTGGTGAAAAAACGGGGATTTTAGGGGGGAAAATGGGGAATGGAAGGGTTAAAAAAGGATCAGGTGAAAATAGGGAAAAAGTTGGGTTATTTTGGGGTGAAAAATGGCGATTTTGGGTCATTTTGGTGAAAAATGGGGATTTTTGGAAAAAAACGGGGATTTTTGGGAAAAACGGGGATTTTTGGGGGAAAATGGGAATTAGAGGGTTAAAAATGGGGTTAAAAGAGGCTCAGGTGAGTCCCAAGAGAAAATTGGGAAAATTTGATGATTTTGGGGTGAAAAATGAGGATTTTGGGTCATTTTGGGGAAAAAAATGGGGAATTTCAGTGAAAAAATGGGGATTTGGGGAAAAAAAAAGAAATGGGGATTTTCGGTGAAAGAAATGATGATTTTAGGTCATTTTGGGAAAAAAAATGGGGAATTTGGGTCATTTTGGGAGAAAAAATAAAGATTTTGGGTCATTTTGGGGAAAAAGCAGCGATTTTGGGTCATTTTGGGGAAAAAAATGGGGATTTTGGGTCATTTTTGGGTTAAAAATAAGGATTTTGGGTCATTTTGGGGAAAAAATGGGGATTTGGGGTCATTTTTGGGGTAAAAATAAGGATTTTGGGTCATTTTGGGGGAAAAATTGGAATTTTGGGTCATTTTGGGGGGAAAATTGGGACTTTTGGGGTAAAAATGGGGATTTTTGGGGCATTTTGGGGGAAAAAATGGGAATTTTGTGGCATTTGGAACCACTTTTGGCTCATTTTCTCCATTTTTGGCTCATTTTCTCCATTTTTGGCTCATTTTCTCCATTTTTCACCATTTTTTCACCATTTCTCGTGTTTTTTCCCGGATTTTTTGGGGAATTCCGGGAATTCCGGGAATTTTGGGATCACTCAGGGACTCAGGTGAGCCCCAGGTGATTTTGAGGCCAATTTTGGTCATTTTTGGTCAATTTTCAGCCGGTTTTTTTGCCGGTTTTTTCCCCATTTTTTCGCCATTTTTTCACCGTTTTTCCCCAGATTTTTTTTGGGAATCCCCAAAATTCTGGGAATTTTGGGATCACTCAAGGACTCAGGTGAGCCCCAAGTGATTTTTAGGCCAACTTTGAGTAAATTTTGGTCAATTTTCAGCCATTTTTTGCCTGTTTTTTTTGCCGTTTTTTTGCCGTTTTTTCGCCATTTTTTCCCCGTTTTTCGCCATTTTTTCACCGTTTTTCCCCGGATTTTTTTTGGGAATTCCGGGAATTTTGGGATCACTCAAGAACTCAGGTGATCCCTAAGTAATTTTGAGGCAAATTTTGTGTAAATTTTGGTCAATTTTCAGCCGTTTTTTGCCTGTTTTTTTCGCCGTTTTTTCCCCATTTTTTCACCGTTTTTTCCCCGTTTTTCGCCATTTTTTCCCCGTTTTTCCCCGGATTTTTTTTGGGAATTCCGGGAATTTTGGGATCACTCAAGGACTCAGGTGATCCCTAAGTAATTTTGAGGCCAATTTTGTGTAAACTTCAGTCAATTCTCAGCCGTTTTTCGCCGTTTTTTCGCCGTTTTTTCGCCGTTTTTCGCCGTTTTTTCGCCGTTTTTCCCCGGATTTTTTTTGGGAATTCCCAAAATTCCGGGAATTCCGGCGACTCACGCAGGCAGGCGGCGGCCAGGAGGCGCAGGGCGGGCTCGGGGGTGCCGCAGGTGGGGAAGAGCGGCTGCAGGACGTAGTTGGCGAAGGTCAGGGCGATGACGGCCTGGTTGGTCGGGTAAATCACCAGCACCGAGATCCAGAGGCGCAGGAATCTGGGCGGAAAAAAGGGAATTTTGGGAAAATCCCCGCGCGGGACGGGTCGGGGGAAAAAAAACGGGGCGAAAAACGGGGAAAAAATGGGGAAAAACGGGGAAAAAACGAGGCGAAAATCGAGATTTTCGTTGCGTCTCGGGGCGGGAAATTCCAGCCCGAAAATTGCCAAAAGTCTTCCCAAAATTGTGTAAAAATCTGGGCTAAAATTCCCAGAAAATCCCCCAAAAATCTCCTAAAATTCCAGCCCTAAAATCCCCTAAAATCTGGTAAAAATCCCATGAAATTCTGGCCTAAAATTCCCATAAAATAACCCACAAAAATCTCCTAAAATTCCAGGCTGAAAATCCCTGAAAATCCCTTAAAAATCTGGACTAAAATTCCCAGAAAAATCCCACGAAAAATCCCACAAAAATTCTCCAAAAATCCCCAAAAATCCGGTAAAAATGCCACAAAATTCCAGCCTAAAAATTCCCATAAAATCACAAAAAAATCTCCTAAAATTCCAGTCTTAAAATCCCAAAAAAATCCCCCAAAATCCCTTAAAAATCTGGCCTAAAATTCTCAGAAAATACCCAGAAAATCTCATTAAATTCCAGTCCGAAAATTCCCAAAAATCTTCCCAAAATCCCCTTAAAAATCTGGCCTAAAATTCCCATAAAATCCCCCAAAAATCTCCCAAAATTCCAGCCCTAAAATCCCCAAAAATCCCCAAAAATCCCTTAAAAATGTGGCCAAAAATTCCCAGAAAATCCCCCAAAAATCTCATTAAATTCCAGCCCAAAAATCCCAAAAAATAGGCGGGAAACTGACAAAGATTGGCGGGAAAATGACAGAATTGGCGGGAAACAGACAGGAATCGGCGGGAAACCAGCGCAAAATGGCGGGAGATGAACAAAAATTGGCGGGAAATTGACAAAAACTGGTGGGAAAGTGACAGAAAATGGCGGGAAACCAACAAAAATTGGCGGGAAACAGACAGGAAATGGCGGGAAACTGACAGAAAATGGCGGGAAACCGACACAAATTGGCGGGAAAGCGACAGAAATTGGCGGGAAATCGACAGAAAATGGCGGGAAACTGACAGAAAATGGCGAGAAACTGACACAAAATGGCGGGAAATCGACAGGAAATGGCGGGAAATGGACTAGAACTGGCGGGAAATGGACTAGAATCGGCGGGGAATGGACTAAAAACGGCGGGAAAGCGACAGAGAATGGCGGGAAATGGACTAGAACCGGCGGGAAATCGCTAGGAATTGGCGGGAAAGTGCCAGAACTGGCGGGAAAGTGCCAGAAGTGGCGGGAAAGCGGCAGGAATTGGCGGGAAATGGACTAGAACTGGCGGGAAATCGCTAGGAATTGGCGGGAAAGCGCCAGAACTGGCGGGAAAGTGCCAGAACTGGCGGGAAAGCGACACAAAATGGCGGGAAAGTGCCAGGAGTGGCGGGAAACTGACACAGAATGGCGGGAAATAGATTAGAACCGGCGGGAAATGGCGGGAATTGGTGGGAAATGGACTAGAACCGGTGGGGAAGCGGCAGGAATTGGCGGGAAATGGACTAGAACGGTCGGGAGCACATCGGGAATTGGCGGGAACCGTCGGGAATTGGCGGGAAATGGACTAGAATCGGCGGGAAACCGCCACAAAATGGCGGGAAAGAGCCAGGAGTGGCGGGAAACTGACACACAATGGCGGGAAATGGACTAGAACCGGTGGAAAGTGACAGGAATTGGTGGGCAAGCGGCGGGAATTGGCGGGAAATGGACTAGAACCGGCGGGAAAGCGGCGGGAATTGGTGGGAAAGCGCCAGAACTGGCAGGAAAGCGCCAGAACTGGTGGGAAAGCGGCAGAGATTGGCGGGAAAGCGCCAGAACTGGCGGGAAAGTGGCAGAGATTGGCGGGAAAGCGCCAGAACTGGCGGGAAAGTGGCAGAGATTGCCGGGAAATTGCCAGAACCGGCGGGAAAGCGTTGGGAATTGGCGGGAAAGCGGGAGGAATTGTCGGGAAGTGTCGGGAATTGGCGGGAAAGCGTCAGAAATTGCCGGGAAAGCGTCGGGAATTGGCCTGGAACCGTCGGGAATTGGCCTGGAACCGTCGGGAATGGCCTGGAACCGTCGGGAATTGGCCTGGAACCGTCGGGAGGCGTCGCGCTCACCCCGGCAGCGGGCCGAAGGCGCGGCCCACGTAGGCGTAGTCGCCGCCGGGCCGCGGCAGCGCCACGCCCAGCTCGGCGTAGCAGAGCGCCCCCAGCGCCGTGACGGCGCCCGCCAGCGCCCACACCAGCAGCGCCGGCCCCGCCGCGCCCGCCTGCGCCAGCACGCCCCGCGGCGCCACGAAGATCCCCGAGCCGATGATGTTCCCTGCGCGGGGGGAGACGGGAAAGGGTTGGGGTTTGGGGGGAAATTGGGGGGTTTGGGGGGGAATTGGGGGGAATTGGGGGTTTTGGGGGGGAAATTGGGGGAAAATTGGGGATTTTTGGGGGAAAATTGAGGATTTTGGGGGGGAATTGGGGATTTTGGGGGGGAATTGGGGATTTTTGGGGGGAAATTGGGGATTTTTGGGGGGAAATTGGGGGTTTTGGGGGGGAAATTGGGGGAAAATTGGGGATTTTTGGGGGGGAAATTGGGGGAAAATTGGGGATTTTTGGGGGGGAAATTGGGCATTTGGGGGGGATATTGGGGGATTTGGGGGGGAAATTGGGGATTTTTAGGGGGAAAATTGGGGATTTTTGGGGGGGAAATTGGGGGGTTTGGGGGCAAATTGGGGGGAAATTGGGGATTTTTTGGGGAAAATGGGGATTTTGTGGGGGAAATTGGGGATTTTTGGGGGTTTTAGAGGAAAAATTGGGGATTTTGGGGGGAAATTGGGGGTTTTTAGGGGGTTTTAAGAGAAAAATTGGGGATTTTTGGGGGGAAATTGGGGATTTTGGGGGCATATTGGGGGTTTTTAGGAAATTTTGGGGGGGAATTGGGGATTTTTGGAGAGAAAATGGGGATTTTTGGGGAAAATAGGGGATTTTTGGGGGGAAATTGGGGTTTTTTAGGGATTTTGGGGGGATATTGGGGGTTTTTGGGGGGAATTGGGGGTTTTTGGGGGGAAATTGGGGATTTTTGGGGAAAAAATGGGGTTTTTTGGGGGAAAATTGGGGTTTTTTGGGGGGAAATTGGGGATTTTTGGGGGGAAATTGGGGATTTTTAGGGGGTTTTAGGGGAAAAATTGGGGATTTTTGGGGGGAAATTGGGGATTTTTGGGGGGGAATTGGGGATTTTTGGGGGGAAATTGTGAGGAAAAATTGGATTTTTGAGGGATTTTGGGGGGAATTTGGGGATTTTTTGGGGGTGTTTAGGGGAAAATTGGTGATTTTTGGGGGGAAATTGGGGATTTTTAGGGATTTTTGGGGGGGGATTGGGGATTTTTGGGGGGAAATTGGGGAGTTTTTGGGGGGAATTGGGGGTTTTTGGGGGGAATTGGGGGTTTTTGGGGGAAATTGGGGAGTTTTTGGGGGAAATTGGGGGTTTTTAGGGGAAATTGGGGATTTTGGGGGGAAATTGGGGATTTTTGGGGGGAATTGGGGATTTTTGGGGGGATATTGGGGGGTTTTGGGGGGAATTGGGGGTTTGGGGGGGAATTGGGGGTTTTTGGGGGGATATTCGGGATTTTGGGGGAATTGGGGGTTTTTGGGGGGAAATTGGGGGTTTGGGGGGAAATTGGGGGTTTTCGGGGGTTTTAGGGGAAAATTGGGGATTTTTGGGGGGAAATTGGGGTTTTTTAGGGATTTTTGGGGGGAAATTGGGATTTTTTAGGGATTTTGGGGGGAAATTGGGGATTTTTGGGGAGAAATTGGGGATTTTTGGGGGGAAATTGGGGATTTTTAGGGGATTTTGGGGGAAAAATTGGGGATTTTTGCGGAGAAATTGGGGATTTTTGGGGGAAAATTGGGGATTTTTGGGGAAAAATTGGGGTTTTTTAGGGATTTTTGGGGGGGAATTGGGGATTTTTGGGGGATTTTAGGGGAAAAATTGGGGATTTTTTGGGGGGGTTTTAGGGAGGAAAAATTGGGATTTTTCAGGGATTTTGGGGGGGGATTGGGGATTTTTGGGGGGAGATTGGGACATTTTGGGGGGAAATTGGGATTTTTTTGGGGGAAATTGGGAGAAAATTGGGAATTTTTGGGGGGAAAAATTCGGGAAATTTGGGAGGTTTGGGGGAAAAATTGGGATGTCTGAGGGGGTTTTGGGGGGAAATTGGGGATTTTGGTGGAGGAAATCAGAGGAAAATTGGGAATTTTTAGGGGTTTTGGGAAAAAATTGGGAATTTTTGGGGGGGGGAGCTTCGGGAAATTTTGGAGGATTTGGAGGGGCAAATCAGGAGATTTTGGGCAAAAATTGGGATTTCTGAGGAGGTTTTCGGGGGAAAATTGGGAATTTTTAGGGGTTTTGGGGGAAGAAATTGAGAATTTTAAGGGATTTGGGCAGGAATTGGGAATTTTGGTCGGAAAATTGGTAATTTTTGGGGTTTTTGGGGGGGATTGGGAATTTTTGGGGATTTGGGAAAAAAAATTGGGAATACTTAGGGGTTTGGGAAGGTAAATACGAGGAAAATTGGGGGGGATTGGGAATTTTTAGGGATTTTGGGGGAAAAAATGGGAATTTTTAGGGGGTTTAGGGAAGCTTCGGGGGGAAATTGGGCAATTTTAGTGGTTTTTGGGGGAAAATCGGGAATTTTTAGGGGTTTTAGGGACATTTCAGTAAATCAGGGATTTTTAGGGGGTTTGGAGAGGTTTTGGGGAAAAATCAGAAATTTTTAGGATTTTATGGGGGAAAATCCAGGATTTTTAGGGGTTTTGGGAGAAGTTCTGAGAAATTTGGGAATTTTGGGGGGTTTGGGGGGAATTTGGATTCCCAGCCTGATGAAATTCCCTGGATTTGGGGCAAAAAATTGAGGATTTGGGGCAAAAAATTGGGATTTGGGGCAATTTTGGGAGATTTGGGGAAAAAAATTGATGATTTGGGGCAATTTTAGGGGAACTCAGGGGAATTTTGGAGGAATTTGGGGCAAAAAAAAGGGGATTTGGGGCAATTTTGGAAAATTTGGGGCAAATAATTGGGGATTTGGGGCAAATTTGGAGGATTTGTGAAAATTTTGGAGGAATCTGGAGAAATTTTGGATGATTTGGGGCGAAAAATTGAGGATTTGGGGCAATTTTGGAGGATTTGGGGCAAAAAAATTGGGGTTTGGGGCAATTTTTGAAAATTTGGGACAATTCTGGGGGATTTGGGGCAATTTTGGGGCAATTTTGAAGGATCTGGGGCAAAAAATTAGGGATTTGGGGCAAAAAATTGGGATTTGGGGCAATTTTGGAGGATTTGGGGCAATTTTGGGGGAATTCAGGGGAATTTTGAGCCAAAAAATTGAGATTTGGGGTAATTTTGGAGGAAATTTGGGGAAATTTTGGAGGAAATTCGTGGTTTTGGGGGGATTTGGGGCAATTTTGGGTGATTTTGGGGTAATCTTGGAGGAATTTCGTGGTTTTGGGGAGGATTTGGGGCAATTTTGGGTGATTTTGGGGAAATTTTGGTGGTTTTGTGGACACAAAAATCCCAGACCCGCAAATATTCCCAAGATTTGGGGCGAATTTGGGGAATTTTGGGGGAATTTGGGTCGATTTAAGGCAAAACTGGGTCAATCCCGGGTTGGTTTTGGGGGGGATTTTGGGGGGAATTTGGGGAATTTCGGGATCTGGAGGGTCCCGAGGAAATCCTGGGAATTCTGGGAGGGATTTGGGGGATTTGGGGGGAATTTGGGGGGGTTTTAGGGCGATCCCGAGGGCCGAGGGGGGAATTTAGGGGGGTCCGGCTGTTTATTTGGGTTTAAAAACCCCCCAAAAAAAACCCCAAAAAGCCCCAAAACCCCCCAAAAAAACCTCGAAATTTTCCGGGCGAACCCTGAAATTTTTTTTTTGTGTTTCCCCAAAAAAATCCGCCGAGGTTTTGGGGGAAAATCCCAAAATTTCCTCAGCCCCGGGGGGTTCCCGAGGGACAACGCGGAGGAGCCCGATGGAGAAAAATCGATATTTTTGGGGGGGGGGTTTTAAGGCGATTTTTGGGGATTTTGGGCAATTTGGGGTTAAAGGGGTTTTGGGGCGTTTTGGGGGGTTTTTGGGGGGATTTTTGGGGATTTTGGGGATTTGGGGAGGGGTCCCAAAAACTCACCCACGATGATCCCGCAGGCGCTGAGGAGCCCGATCTCCTTTTTCAGTGCCACTCCTCCCTCCTCTTCCTCCTCTTCCTCCTCTTTTTTCGGGGCTTTTTCCCGGTTTTTGGCGGCGGATTCCATCGGGAATTCGGGGTTTTTTGGGGTGGAAAAAAAAGGGAAAAAACAGGGGTTAAAATGAGGGAAAAAAGGGATTTTTTGGGGTTTTTTTTTGGGGGAGGAGGAGGAAGGGCAGAGGGAGCCTTGGGGGTGACCTTCGGCCTCGCCGGGGCCGGACTTTGCCAGCGGGAGGAGGAGGAGGAGGAGGAGGAGGGATAAAAAAAGGGTGGGAGGGGGAAAAAAAATTAAAATAAAATAAAATAAATTAAATAAGTCCCCGAAATGGGGGGAAAAATCACCTTGAAATGGTTAAAAATCAAAGAAAAGCGACTCAAAAACGCCAAAAAAAGTGAATAAAGTGGCTCAAAATCACACAAAAGTAACACAAAATTGGTTTAAAATCTCATAAAAGTGACGCGAAATAGATAGAAATTTTAAAAAAATCACACAAAGCGGCTTCAAATCCCATAAAATGGCAAAAAGTGTCGCAAAAGTGACCAAAAAATGGATCAAAATTAAACAAAAGCGACGCAGAATTGATTAAAATCCCATAAAAGTGACACGAAGTTGATGAAAATGTCCCGGAAGTGGCACAAAATGGGACAAAATGGCTGAAAATCAAAAATTATTGACACGAAGGGGCTTAAATTGAATAAATTTGGCACAAAACGGATCAAAGTGCCCCAAAAGTGGCACAAAATTCATCAAAATCGAGCAAAGTTGACACGAAACGGCTCCAAATCGAACAAAATTGGCACAAAATCGGTTAAAAATCCCATAAATTTGACACAAAATGGCTCAAAATCAAACAAAATTGGCACAAAATTGGTTAAAATCCCATAAATTTGACACGAAATGGCTCAAAATCAAACAAAATTGGCACAAAATTGGTTAAAAACCCATAAAAGTGACAAAAAAATGGAATAAAATGCTTCGAAAGTGACACAAAATGGCTGAAAATTAAACAATACTGGCCAAAATGGCTCAAAATCAAACAAAAGTGGCACAAAGCTGTTTAAAATCCCATAAAAGTGACCAAAAAATCGATGAAAATTCTCCAAAGTGGCAGAAAATGGGACAAAATGTCAGAAAAGTGAATGAAATTGCTCAAAATGACCCAAAAGTGGCACAAAATGGCCCAAAATCAAACAAAAGTGGCACAAAATGGAAGAAAAGTGAATAAAATTGAGCAAATCAGCCAAAATGGGACAAAATGGCTCAAAAATCAAATAAAAGTGACCCAAAATCTCTTAAAATCCCATAAAAATGAGGCAAAACGGAGCAAAATTCTCCAAAGTGGCACAAAATGGGACAAAATCCCTCCGAAATCCCCCAAATCTCCTCAGAAAAGTCCAAAATCTCCTCAGAAACCCCAAAATCTCCTCAGGAAAATTCAAAGTCCCTTTTTTCACCCAATTTCCCCCCTTTTTTACCCAAATTCTCCCTTTTTTCCCCTCAAAATTCCCAATTTTTACCCAAATTCTCCCCTTTTTTTCCCCTCAAAATTTTCCATTTTTTGCCTGAAATTCCCCCTTTTTACCCAAATTCTCAATTTTTTACCCCAAATTCCCACTTTTTTACCCAAATTCTCCTTTTTTTGCCCAAATTCCCCCTTTTCTCCAAACTCTCCCTTTTTCCCTCAAAATTCCCAGTTTTTACCCAAATTCCCCCTTTTTCCCCAAAGTCTCCCTTTTTTTCCCAAATTCTCCCTTTTTCATCCAAATTCACCCTTTTTCACCCAAATTCCCCCTTTTTTACCCAAATTCCCCCATTTTTTCCCAAATTTCCCCTTTTTCACCTAAATTCCCCATTTCCCACCCAAATTCCCACTTTTTTACCCAAATTCTCCCTTTTTTACAGAAATTCCCTTTTTTCCCTCAAAATTCCCAATTTTTACCCAAATTCCCCCTTTTTTACCCAAATTCCCCCTTTTTTATCCAAACTCTCCCTTTTATCCCTCAAAATTCCCAATTTTTCCCCAAAATCCCCCTTTTTCCCCCAAATTCTCCCTTTTTCCCCTGAAATTCCCCCTTTCTCATCCAAATTCCCCCTTTTTCATCCAAATTCCCCTTTTTTACCCAAATTCCCCCTTTTTTTACCCAAATTCCCCCTTTTTTCCCCTCAAAATTCCCAATTTTTCCCCAAATCCCCCGTTTTCACCAAATTCTCCCTTTTCCCCTCACAATTTTCCATTGTTGCCTGAAATTCCCCCTTTTTCACCCAAATTCCCCCTTTTTTTCACCCAAATTCCCTTTTTTCGCCCAAATCCCCCCGGTTTTTTTCCCAAATTTTCCCTTTTTTCCCTCAGAATTCCCCCTCACGCCTTTCCCGCCGTTTCCCCCTCAGCGCTGGCCCCGCCCCCTCGCGCGCGACGCCGTTTCCCGCCTTTTTCCTCCCCGCCAATCCACCCCTGGCCACGCCCCCTCCATTGATCCCTATGGGCGTTAAGCCACGCCCCCTTTCTTCCTTAAAAGGCTAAGCCACGCCCACAATGCAAATCACAGCGTTGGCGCTACGTCTCCAAACCACGCCCCCTCCTCAAGCCACGCCCCCTCTCCCCTCCCGCCTCCCCCCCCATCCCCCACCGCAATTAACGCCGCATTAATTGCGCCCCGTTGGCGTTAATGGCTCACTAATTAACCCCGCCGGCCGTGATTAGCGGGTTACTCATTAACTCCCGGTCTTAAAGGGGCCGCGGCCGCTTTTAATTAACCCCCTCGCGCTAATAAACGCCCCGAATTAATAACCCAATTAGGGGCTGCATAATAAACCTCGGCGCGTAAGGCCATCAATTAATTGTATGGTAATTAACCCCCTAATTAACCCGTCGCCCGTTACGCGCAGCGCCCCCCCCAACGCCCCTTTGGCCGCGTTCGCCGCTTAGTTAATTTATTAGCGCGCTAATTAGCGTAATTAAATTTGCGTAATTAAACGTGGATCCTCAATAAGAGCGTAGAGAAAAGCGCCGGTGGCGCCTTTAGGACCACACCCCGCCCCCCGCGCCTTCCTATTGGTCAGCTCCGCCTTAGCCCCGCCTCTCTGCACGCCGATTGGCTGACGTTTAACCCTGTTCCGCCCTCACGAGCGACGCTATTGGTTGTCACCTTCTAACCACGCCCATTCCGCTGAAATACGCGTTTTTATTGGTTAGATGCGGCTAAGCCACGCCTCCAGCCAATCGCTCTTAGCCGCCTCTTTGCCCTTTCCTCGCGCTGCCATTGGCTGCCGCTCTTACCGCCTCCCGCCGCTCCGCTGTTCCTATTGGCTGCCTCCCTCTTTGTCCCGCCCGCCTTTCATCCGATTGGACAGCGCTGCTCCACTCCGCGGCGTTTTTATTGATTTAACCACCCGTCAATCAGCATATCTGGCGGTTGATTGGTCACTTTCTCCATCGTCCCGCCCACGAAGCCTCACGGCGCTCTCTGATTGGCCGCCCTCTCACGTTCCCCCTCACGGCGCGGGCGGGCGGCCATGGCGGCCATGGCGGCGGCTGCCGGAGGAGCCGCGGCCGGAACCGGGGCGGGCCCGGGGGGTCCCGGAGGAGCCGGGGATCCTTCCCCGCCTTACGGCAACGGCCTGGGGGCGGCGGCGGGGCCGGAGGAGGCGGCGCTGGGAGAAGGGGGGAGCCGGGGCCGGGGCGGGAGCGGCCGCGGAGGGGCCGGGGGAGGGTCGGGAGGGGCGGCGGGGGGAAGCGGGGCCGGGGCCGGAGCCGCCGCCGCTGCCGCCGCCGCCGCCGCCGCCTCAGTGCCGGGGCCGCCTCACGAAGGGGCCGGAGAGGAGCTGGAGGAGGAAGCGGGGCTGGGGGAAGGGGAGGCGGGGGAAGCCGCCATTGAGGACCCGGTGAGTGAATGGGGGGGGGGGGGAAAGGGCGGGAAAGTGAGGGGGAGTGGGGGGAATTAAAGGGAAAAAAGGGAAAAAAATGGGGGGGAATGGGGGAAAAATGGGGATTTGTGAGGGGGGAGTGGGGGAAATTAAAGGGGAAAAAGGGTAAAAATGGGGGAAAAATGGGAATTGGTGAGGGGGAAATTAAAGGGGGGAAATGGGAAAAAATGGTGGGGAAAATGGGGATTTGTGAGGGGGAATTAAAGGGGAAAAAGGGAAAAAATGGGGGGAAAATGGGAATTTGTGAGGGGGAATTAAAGGGGGAAAATGGGAATTTGTGAGGGGGAATTAAAGGGAAAAAATGGTGGGAAATGGGAATTTGTGAGGGGGAATTAAAGGGGGAAAAGGGAAAAAATGGGGGGAAAATGGGAATTTGTGAGGGGGGAGTGGGGGGAATTAAAGGGGAAAAAGGGAAAAAATGGGGGGAAATGGGAATTTATGTGGGGGAATTAAAGGGGAAAAAATGGGGGAAAATGGGAATTTGTGAGGGGGAATTAAAGGGAAAAAATGGTGGGAAATGGGAATTTATGTGGGGGAATTAAAGGGGGAAAAATGGGGGGAAATGGGAATTTGTGAGGGGGAATTAAAGGGAAAAAATGGTGGGAAATGGGAATTTATGTGGGGGAATTAAAGGGGAAAAAATGGGGGGAAATGGGAATTTGTGAGGGGGAATTAAAGGGGGAAAAGGGAGAAAATGGGGGGAATGGGGATTTGTGAGGGGGGAGTGGGGGGAATTAAAGGGAAAAAGGGAAAAAATGGGGGGAAATGGGGATTTGTGAGGGGGAAATTAAAGGGGGAAAAGGGAAAAAAATGGGGGGGGATGGGGGAAAAATGGGAATTTGTGAGGGGGAGTGGGGGGAATTGAAGGGGGAAAAGGGAAAAAATGGGGGGAAAATGGGGATTTGTGAGGGGGAATTAAAGGGGAAAAAAGGGGGAAAAAAGGGGGAAATGGGAATTTGTGAGGGGGAAATTAAAGGGGGAAAAGGGAGAAAATGGGGGCAAATGGGAATTTGTGAGGGGGAAATTAAAGGGAAAAAATGGTGGGAAATGGGAATTTATGTGGGGGAATTAAAGGGGGAAAATGGGAATTTGTGAGGGGGAATTAAAGGGGGAAAAGGGAAAAAATGGGGGAAATGGGAATTTGTGAGGGGGAATTAAAGGGGGAAAATGGGAATTTGTGAGGGGGAATTAAAGGGGGAAAAGGGAAAAAATGGGGGGGAAATGGGAATTTTTGAGGAGGAATTAAAGGGGAAAAAAGGGGGAAAAAAGGGGGGAAAATGGGAATTGGTGAGGGGGAAATTAAAGGGGGAAAAAGGGAAAAATGGGAATTTATGTGGGGGAATTAAAGGGGAAAAAATGGGGGGAAATGGGAATTTTTGAGGGGGAAATGGGGGGGAATTAAAGGGGGAAAAGGGAAAAAATGGGGGGGAAATGGGAATTTTTGAGCGGAATTAAAGCAGAAAAAATGGGGGAAAATGGGAATTTGTGAGGGGGAATTAAAGGGGGAAAAGGGAAAAAATGGGGGAAAAATGGGAATTTATGAGGGGGAATTAAAGGGGAAAAAAGGGGGAAAATGGGAATTTATGAGGGGTAATAAAAGGGGGAAGAAAGGGGGGAAAATGGGGATTTGTGAGGGGGAATTAAAGGGGAAAAAGGGAAAAAATGGGGGGAAATGGGGATTTGTGAGGGGGAATTAAAGGGGAAAAAATGGGGGGAAAATGGGGATTTGTGAGGGGGGAGTGGGGGGAATTAAAGGGGAAAAAGGGAAAAAATGGGGGGAAAATGGGAATTTGTGAGGGGGAAATTAAAGGGGAAAAAATGGGGGAAAATGGGAATTTATGAGGGGAATTAAAGGGAAAAAATGGGGGGGAAATGGGAATTTTTGAGCGGAATTAAAGCAGAAAAAATGGGGAAAAAATGGGGGAAAATGGGAATTTGTGAGGGGGAAATTAAAGGGGGAAAAGGGAAAAAATGAGGAAAAATGGGAATTTATGTGGGGGAATTAAAGGGGAAAAAAGGGGGGAAAATGGGAATTTGTGAGGGGGAATTAAAGGGGAAAAAGGGAAAAAATGGGGAAAAATGGGAATTTATGTGGGGGAATTAAAGGGGAAAAAATGGGGAAAAAAGGGGGGAAAATTGGAATTTGTGAGGGGGAAATGGGCGGGAATTAAAGGGGAAAAGGGTTAAAAAAGAGGGAAAAGTGGGGATTTGAGGGTAAAAAGGGGGATTTTAGGGGGGAAATAAGAAATAAAGTGGAATTTGAGGGGGAAAAGGGAGATTTGGGGGAAAAAAAAAGACTTTAGGGGGAAATGGGGGAATTTTAGGGGAAAAACAGGGATTTTAGGCGGAAAATGAGAAATAAAGTGAGATTTGAGGGGAAAAATGGCAAAATGGGGGAAATTTGAGGGTAACTTTGGGGTTTGGTTTTTTTGTTTGTTGTTTTTTTGTTCTTTTTAGGTTTTTTTTTTTAGTTCCAGGTGAATTTTTTGAGTTTTTGTTGTTCCCAGGTGTAACTTTGCCCTTTTTTCTGGGTGTTTTTTGTGTGTTTTTTGGTTTCTGGGTGAATTTTTTGAGTTTTTGTTGCTCCCAGGTGTAACTTTGCACTTTTTTGTGGGTTTTTTGGTTTCCAGGTGAATTTTTTGAGTTTTTGTTGTTCCCAGGTGTAACTTTGCCCTTTTTTCTGGGTGTTTTTTGTGGGTTTTTTGGTTCCCAAGTGAATTTTTTGAGGTTTTGTTGTTCCCAGGTGAATTTTTTTGAGGTTTTGTTGCTCCCAGGTGAATTTTTTTGGGGTTTTGTTGTTCCCAGGTGAATTTTTTTGAGGTTTTGTTGCTCCCAGGTGAATTTTTTTGAGGTTTTGTTGTTCCCAGGTGAATTTTTTTGAGGTTTCGTTGTTCCCAGGTGAATATTTTTGAGGTTTCGTTGTTCCCAGGTGAATTTTTTTGAGGTTTTGTTGTTCTCAGATGAATTTTTTTGGGTTTTTTTTTGGGTTTTCCCAGGAGCTGGAGGCCATCAAGGCCCGGGTGAGGGAGATGGAGGAGGAGGCCGAGAAGCTGAAGGAGCTGCAGAACGAGGTGGAGAAACAGATGAACATGAGCCCCCCCCCGGGCAACGGTGAGAGGGGCCCCAAAATATCCAAAATTCACCCCAAAAGATCCAAAATCCGCCCCTAAATAGCCAAAATTCGCCCCAAATCCACCCCTAAATGGCCAAAATCCACCCCTAAATGGCAAAAATCCACCCTAAAATGGCAAAAATTCGCCCCAAATCCACCCCAAAAGATCCAAAATCCACCCCAAAATATCCAAAATCCGCCCCTAAATAGCCAAAATTCGCCCCAAATCCACCCCTAAATGGCAAAAATCCACCCCAAAATGGCAAAAATCCACCCCAAAATGGCCAGAATTCACCCCAAATCCACCCCTAAATGGCCAAAATTCACCCCAAATCCACCCCTAAATGGCAAAAATCCACCCCAAAATGGCCAGAATTCGCCCCAAATCCACCCCAAAAGATCCAAAATCCACCCCAAAATATCCAAAATCCACCCCTAAATAGCCAAAATTCACCCCAAATTCACCCCAAAATGGCCAAAATCCACCCCAAAATAGCCAAAATTTGCCCCAAATCCACCCCTAAATGGCCAAAATCCACCCCAAAATGGCAAAAATCCACCCCAAAATGGCCAAAATTCACGCAAAACCACCAAATTCACCCCAAAATATCCAAAATCTACCCCTAAATAGCCAAAATTCGCCCCAAATCCACCCCTAAATGGCCAAAATCCACCCCTAAATGGCAAAAATCCACCCCTAAATGGCCAAAATTCACCCCAAATCCACCCCAAAATGGCCAAAATTCATCCAAAACCACCAAATCCACCCCAAAATATCCAAAACCACCAAATTCACCCCAAAAATCCCAAATTCATCCAAAAATGGCTGAAATTCACCCAAAATCCCAAATTCCCTCCAAATGCCCCCAAATTCAAGCCAAAAAACCCAAATCCACCCAAAACCCACCAATTTCTCCCCAAAATCCCCAAATTCACTCCAAAGTGGCCCAAATCCACCCCAGAAAACCTGAAATCCACCCAAAATCCACTCCAATATGGCCAAAATTTACCCCAAAACCACCAAATTCACCCCAAAACCTCCAAATTCACCCCAAAATATCCAAAATTCATCCCAAAATGGCCCAAATTCACCCCAAAGCCCCCAAAATCCCCAAAATTCACTCCAAATTTCCCCAAAAATCCCCCAAATTTCCCTAAAAATCCCCCAAATTTTTCCCAAAACCCCCGAAATTGCCGCCAATCCCCCCCAAAATCCCCGAATTTTCCCAAAATCCCCTGAATTTCCCCCAAATTTTTGTGTTTTTGCAGCCGGCCCGGTGATCATGTCCCTGGAGGAGAAGATGGAGGCCGACGCTCGCTCCATCTACGTGGGCAACGTAATGTCCCAAAATCCCCCAAATTTACCCCAAAATCATCCCTAAAAACCCCCAAAAATAACCTCAAAATTGCTCCCAAAAAATGTCCCAAAATGGCCTCAAAACATTCCTAAAAATCCCCCAAATTTACCCCAAAATCATCCCTAAAAACCCCCAAAACTAACCTCAAAATTGCTCCAAAATGTCCCCAAAAAATTACCCCAAAAATGTCACAAAATGGCCTCAAAACATTCCTAAAAACCCCCAAATTTACCCCAAAATCATCCCTAAAAACCCCCAAAAATAACCTCAAAATTACCCCAATATGGCCCCAAAAAATGTCACAAAATGGCCGCAAAAAATTCCTAAAATCCCCCAAATTTACCCCAAAATCATCCCTAAAAACACCAAAAAATAACCAAAAAATTGCTCCCAAAAAATGTCACAAAATGGCCTCAAAATATTCCTAAAAATCCCCAAATTTACCCCAAAATCATCCCTAAAAACCCCAAAAATAACCTCAAAATTGCTCCAAAATGGCCCCAAAAAATGTCACAAAATGGCCTCAAAACATTCCTAAAAACCCCAAAATTTACCCCAAAATCATCCCTAAAAACCCCCCAAAATAACCTCAAAATTGCTCCCAAACAATGTCACAAAATGGCCTCCAAACATTCCTAAAATCCCCCAAATTTACCCCAAAATCATCCCTAAAAAATCCCAAAAAATAATCTCAAAATTGCTCCCAAAATGGCCCCAAAAATGTCACAAAATGGCCTCAAAATATTCCTAAAAACCCCCAAATTTACCCCAAAATCATCCCTAAAAACCCCCCAAAAATAACCTCAAAATTGCTCCCAAAAAATGTCACAAAATGGCCTCAAAATATTCCTAAAAATCCCCAAAATTACCCCAAAATCATCCCTAAAAACCCCCAAAAATGCCCCTAAAATTGCTCCAAAAGTTCTCAAAAAACGTCCCAAAATATCCCGAAAACGTCACAAAAATAGAATTAAAAAAACCTAAAAATTCCCCAGAATTGTCCCCAAAAATATCACAAAAACACCTCAAAAAATACCCCAAAAATCACCAAAAAGTGTCCCAAAATCCCCCAAAATTACCCCAAAAATAAATCCAAAATTCTGCAAAAATTGTCCCAAAAATGTCACAAAAATACCCCAAAAATGGCCCCAAAAATGGCCCCAAAAATCCCAAAATTACCCCAGAAAATGGGAATTTTGGGGAATTTTAGCTTTAAAAATTGGGAATTTTGTGGAATTTTGGGGTGGAAAAGGAGAAAATTTGGGGGGAGAAATTTGGGGATTTTTGGGGAGAAAATCTTGAATTTTGAGGAGGGAAAATGCCCAAAAAATGCCCCCAAAAATTCCCCAAAACCCAAAAAAATCCCAAAAAGTTAAAAAAGAAATCCCAAAAAATGCCAAAAAAGTCCCAAAAATTCCCCAAAATGGCTCCGAAATTCCCCAAAAATTTCCCTAAAATTTCCCCAAAAAAATTCCAAAAATCCCCAAAAAAATTCCCAAAAAATTTCCAAAAAAATTCCCAAAATGTCTTAAAAAATTTTTGCAAAAATTCCCAAAAAATGTCCCCCAAAAATTCCAAAAAAAACCCAAAAAATTCCCAAAAAAATCCTCCCAAAATTTCCTCAAAATTGCCCAAAAAATTCTCAAAAATGTCTCCAAAAATCCCCAAAAAAATTCCTAAAAAGCCCCAAAAAAATTCCCAAAAATCCCCCCAAAAATCTCCCAAAATTACCCCAAAAAATCTCGAAAAATTCCAAAGAAAATACAAAAAAAAAAAACCATAAAAATCCCTGGAAAATTTCCCCAAAAATTCCCAAATTTTCCAGACCCCTCAGGAATTTTGGGGGTTTTTTTGGGGAGGGAAATTGAGGAATTTTGGGAATTTTTTGGGAATAAAAATTGGGGATTTGGGGAATAAAAATTGACAATTTTGAGGAAATTTGGGGAGGAAAATTTGGGGAATTTTGGGATTTTTAGAGGGAAAATTGGGAATTTTGAGGATTTTTTTGGGGATTTTGGGAGGAAATTTGGGAATTTTGGGGAGGAAAATTGGGATTTTTGGGGGAAATTGGGGAATTTTGGGGATTTTTGAGGAATTTTGGCAGGGGGAAAATTGGGAATTGTGGCGAGAAAATTGGGAATTCTGAGGGCGAAAAACGGCGAAAAATCGGCGAAAAATCGCCAAAAAACCACCAAAACGCCCCGAAAAAAATCCCAAAAAATGCCCAAAAATTCCCGAATTTCCGGAATTTCAGGAACGTTGTTTTTTTTGGGAATTTCAGGTGGATTTTTGGGAGGGAAAATTGGGGATTTTTGAGGAATTTTGGGGAGGAAAATTGGGGATTTTTGAGGAAGTTTGGGAGGGAAAATTGGGGATTTTTGAGGAATTTTGGCAGGGAAAATTGGGAATTCCGAGGAAACTTGGGAATTTAGGAAAAATCGGGAATTTTGGGGATTTCTTTGAGGATTTTGGGTGGAAATTTGGGACTTTTTGGGGGAAAGGGAATTTTGAGGCGATTCTGGGAAATTCGGGAATTTTGGGGAGGAAAAATGGGGATTTTGGGAGGGGGAAATGGGGAA